>NC_133619.1:158790472-159406097 GCF_048593235.1 Sminthopsis crassicaudata | reverse complement strand
AGCTCCTCCTCCTCTGCTCCCAGCCATGGATATAGTCATTTGTGCTGGAGCAGCTGTGGTATCATTCCCCAAATCAGTTTTTGATAACTAGCAAAGAGATTAGAATTCCTTTTCCTACATGGTGATGCATAATCCATAATATTCCAGGTACCTTACAAAATAAACTGGAATCTCTCCAGTACAACAAAAGGAAAAATGACGGAGAATTCTTTCTATAACAATGTCCTGATCTTTTCAGACTGCCCTGCCCTCTCTCTGTCTTAGAGAGGAACCAGACATTTTAATTTCTCAGTGTCTCACTGGCTCTCTCTCCCCTAGTGGGAACTTTCTCCTGGTCCCCTTGGCTCCCTGAAGAGATCAAAAGCTCTGCAGAAACACCCATTTTAACTATGCATATAGTTATTATTGTTTCAGCATCACCTTCTACTCCATGACATCAGGATATGAGTATTAAAGTTTTATCTCTCCCAATGCCTAGCTTAATATTCTTTACACGGGCACTTAATGGAAGCTTGTTAATTTAATAAATGAATATGTTGTTTCTCTGGCAATCACTACTATATTTGTCTGCTACAAACTCCTGTCAAATCACTCTTTCCTGTACTCCATCCCAATTTTATTAAGTTGAAACAGCATTAAAGTATTAATAAGTGTCTATGAAAGACAATTGTGAGTTTAGATCTGATTCAACACAGAGGACTAATAAAAATGTAACAACCATATGGGGCACATAACTTAATAGAGCATTGGTCTCCCCCAAACAATGGAAATTAATTTTATCATTGTCAAAGCAATCAAATATTACAGTGTATGAATGCTATCATAAAACAAAGCAATTTTGCCAGTTACAAAACATGTTTCTTACTGTTTTATGGAACAGATGAAGCAGGAAATAATTAATCTCAGCATTATGCCATTGGCAGTTTCAGAAGTAGACACAACAACAAAAAAAAAAAAATCTGAATATCTAATACTTTGGGGATGGTTCAAAACTGCCATTAAAATCTGCTTTTCATTAGGGTGTGAAAACAGTAGGCATGTTATCCAATAACAACAAAACCAAAAAAATGTTCATTTACAGATGTAAGAAATCTCACCTTCATTTAATAGTATATATCATCAAGTTCATCTATTCTTATTTATTTTACTGCTAGATCTTATTGTTCCTTCTTTAAGATATCAGTTCTTTTTTCAAATTCCAAGCCAGTGAAATATACCAGACAGATCTTGCCCAATTGGGTACTTTGACTATGTTCTTCAAAAATATCATTGATTTTCAATCAAGAACAAACAAAATGGAGGTCAACTGATCAAATTATACTGACTGAAAACATCCTGGGGCACTAATCAAAACCAAAACTGAAATAAAAAAGGTTGGTGCCCTACCAAATACATTTTTAAAATGACATCAATCATACATTCTTCAGAATCAGGTTTCTGAAAGTTCATATTAAGGATCAAAATTAGCAATTACAATAAAATGTAAATATGAAAGCAGGTTACAGCACTGACTAAAAGTCAGTTATCTTGGATACCGACACAAGCCCAGCAAATCTAATATTTTAGCATACACACTCATGTTGTCATTTGGAACAGGTGACAGCTAATATTCATGTCAATTTTTTGATATTTGTAAGCTAGTTCTCTCTCCATCTTTTTCTTTCTCTGTCTCTGTCTCTGTTTCTGTCTGTCTGTCTCTGTCTCTGTCTCTCTTTCTCTCTTTCTCTCTTTCTCTCTCTCCCTCTCTCCTCACCCCCTTATCCATTTCTGTAAATGGGATTCAGTGTGATTGTTAAAGTTATCTGAAAATGAAATTCAGCTACAAGGTAAGACCTGCTAATGGAAGTGAACAAATGGAATTAGAAGGTGTTGATATGGTAAGTAGTCGCACCCTTTCACACAAATATCGTCTTTTAATATGAAACTAACCTGCAGCTCTAATTACTTATCATGTAGTATGTGATATCTATTGCAGATATACCTGTGAAGTAGTTATCAGTGTTAGTGCTTTCATTTATTTATTTTTTTAAGTAAGTTTCCACTAAGAGAAAATAAGTGGGAAGAAAATTTCAGCCAGAGTCCAGGATTTCTTCATTAAAAAGAAAACGTTCTTGCCCTGGTCTCCCAAAGTATTGTTCCTCAGTTCTTCCTTGTCTCCAAGTACCATTGTAGTGGAAATGCATTAATTACCACCTGTAGAGGTTCCTAAATGTGTCTGTCTTTTTTTCTCCCTCTCCAATAATGGTTGGCCAACAGTTTTCAGTTGTAGCATGTGTGATATGATCATAGAATAATCATTTGTTTCTCCTTTTTGTTAATGTTGTGTTGTTCTATCTCTAAGGTAAAAAAGAGAGAAAACAAACTTTTCAAATGGGACAAACTACCTAAAAAATTCCTGGAAGTAGCAAATGAGTTAATTATAGAAATGAGGAATTCAATGAGAAATTCATTAGGGAGTCTTGTGGAGGATCATTTTTTAATCTTGTTGGTAGCCAAATGCTTCATATCCAACTCTGAAAATAGTAAGCACTTTTAGTGTTCTAAACAAGTTTAAGAATTTTACAAAGTATTTGCACTGCTGTATTATATAAATAAAATGAATATTAATATGCAAAAAGGAAAAGCAGTAGGGGCTATATTTGACTGTAGAGAGAAGCATTGAAATGAATATTTAATATGGTGTCCACTTAGGGTACTCCAAACATAATTACTGGCAATTGTCCAACTAAAGAAAAAAGGAGTGGGGGAGGAAACTTCATACTGCTCATTTTAATTAGGTGAAATTATGTGGTTCAATAAAGCATGACAGCCTGCATAATGAGAGGAGAGACCCATGTTTATGGGAGAATTATTGGTGACAAAAATGTTGGCAGTATGCATGTTTTATTGAGGCAGTTGAAAGCCTCTGCATTATCTTTTCATTCATAATTTCCTCCAATGCACTTTAGAGTGTAAACTGATATCAAATCAGGAGAAAAAACTAAACAAAGCAAAACAGTTTTGCTTTTTTTTTTTTTCTGTTAAATATAACAAATAAAAGACAATAAAAGATTTCTGAAGATAGGTAATTGAAAAGAAACAAAAAGGAGGCAAATTCGGTGGAACATTGCTTATGCTGACTTGATTATGGATATGTAATTATTACTGCGTATGCACACATATATGTAGTATTAAAAGCATTATATGTGTATATATGAGACAGCTTTGGTATAGAAGAGAGCAGTGTGTGAAAGTTCAAGGCAAACTATTGGCTATGTGACTGTGTAAATCACTTTCCCTATCAAAGTTTTAGACAATTAGGAGTCTAAATTATTAAAACAGATATTTAATTTGCATTGATTGTTCATTCAATCAATTAGCATTTGCCAAGGACCTACAATGTGTCAGGCACAGGGGTAAGTATTGGGAATACAAAATTGGCAAAAAAAGAAAAACAAAACAAAACAAAACAAAACAAAATGACTGATTTCAAGGAGATTACACTCTAATGGGGAGACATCTTGAAAATATATATATTCACGATAAATGGAAAAGATTTGTACAGAATCAATAAGAAATAATTAACAGAGAAGGAATTAGAATTAAAATGACTGTGGCAGACTGTAAGATAGAAGTTAAGTTGGGAATTGAAGAAAGTCAGGAAATTCAGCAATCTGAGTAAAGGAGGGAGAATTCCAGGCATGGGGGATAGTCAGAAAAAATATGGAAAACTAAGAAATAATATATCTTGTTCATGGAATGGCTAGGAGGCAATTAGCACTGGACTAAAGAGTCCTTGTGTTGGGGAATAAACTGTGCAAAGGTAAAAGAGGGCTGGTTTATGAATGGTTTTGAATGCCAAGGAAATAAACTATGTTTCTTGAAGAAGGAAAGGGTTCCTTAAACCAATAAAATCCTAAGTTGAATTTATGGATGAATATGAATCTGTGCATATCTTAGAATGTGCTTATGGGAAAGTAGGTAGATACAGGCACAAACTTGGAGTCTGGAAGACTTGCATTCAAATCATGACATACTGTGACCATAAGCAAGTCATTTAGTGTTTAATGTCCCTAAACAAGTTCCTAAAATTGAAAGTTAGGAAAAAATGGTTGATGTGTGTGTGTGTGTGTGTGTGTGTGTGTGTGTGTGTGTGTGTGTGTGTGTAATCAATAGAATAAGTTTCTTTAGAGGTATTTTTCACTATTATATTATTTAGACCCAGAAACAAACAAAACAATAGATGATATAGTGAAGTCTATAAGAATTTATCCCTGTATGTGGACATATAAACTTTAAAAATATCTTCATGGATTAACAAATAATCAATTTGAGCAACACAATAGTAAATTTGTACACCAGAAGCACAGTTGAAGTTCTTCTCTCTCTCTCTCTCTCTCTCTCTCTCTCTCTCTCTCTCTCTCTCTCTCTCTCTCTCTCAAACTCTCTTTCTCTCTCTCTCTCTCTCTCTCTCTCTCTCTCTCTCTCTCTCTCTCTCTCTCTCTCTCTATTTTTGGTTGAGTCAACCAAAATAAAACAAAGAAGATTGTACACTTAATTCAGGAGAATTTGGAAGAATCCTTATTCTGACATTTTCAAATATTTGACCTTTGATAAAGTCATTTAACTGATCTGAGAATAATATGAGAATAATTTCACCTCATCTATTAAGTGGAAATAATAAATTTACTAACAGGTTGTTATGAAGAAATTACTTTACATACATGAAAGTACTTTATAAATGGGAGATACTATATATAAATATATATAATGCATCATTTAAATATTTAACATGAGATACAGATATATGAAACAATACATAGTATGTATTCAATAATTATTTATTGAACACTACAGTAGAATGTTTTATTCATGATTTTTAGTTTTATACCAAAATGTCTTCTCACTACCCTGATATCCTGAAGCTTTCTTTAAAAAAAAATGCAATAAAATTAAAATGAATCAACTAATGCAATGTGCACCATATGGTTCATTTCACTCTTGGAATGTACCACCTCTGTATGAAGATTCATATAATATATTTTATCATCAGTCATCTGCAACCAAGACTGATCATTATATTTAAAATACTTTGTGAAATATCTTTGTCTTATTTTAATTTACATTTTTATAGTGATTGTGTATATTTTTCAACTGGTTCTACATTTTAAGCTCTTTTACTTCACATATATTCCTATGTTGCTCTGAACTCAAATTTGAAATTTGTCATTTCTAAAGGAGCAATATTATTTCATTACATTCATGTGCCACAACTGTTTAGTCATTACTCCATTAATAATATTTATTAGATTTTTTTGCATTTACAAAAATAAGTATTTGAATATTTTTGGTAAATAAAGATAGGAATAGAATGTTCTTTTATTTTTTCTATCTCTGTCTCTCTCCTTCTCTGTCTCTGTCACACACATACATATATCTTTTATCACTTCCTTGATTTATATGATATATATGGTAGTGAAATTTCTGCATCATTTTAGTTACTTTGTTTCCAAATTATATTTTCCAGCATGGTGAAACCATTTCACAGTTCTTCTAATACTTTTTTGTGTATTTGATTTCCTGTAGGCTCTCCAACACTGAATATTTCCATCTATTATAAATTTTACCAATTTGATTAGTATGAAGTGATATTCAGTTATTTCATTTGTATTTCCCTTATTAATTGTGATTTAAAACATTTTTCAAATGGTTATTGGTAGGCAGAATTTTTTTCTTTTGAGATAATTTTATCATTTCCTATCTATGTGTTGATTCCTTGTCAAATATGTCAATTTCCTAGAATTTTTTATATTGTATTATTATAAGGACAATGATTTTATATGAAAATTGAATTTATATAATATAAATTGTCCATTTTGTCTTTTGTATTCTCTATAAATTATTTGGAAAGATCCTGACTTGACATTTCTTTCTCTAAATAATTTGAATGATGAGAAAACTGACACAAATGGGCTAAGTGATTTGCTAAGGGTCTCACAGCTAGTAAGTATCTGAAGATAGATTTGAACACAGTTCTTCCTCACTCCAAGCCCTGGGTATTAATCATTGTGTGACCTAGTTGCCCTTATCATGGCACATGAAAGAATAATTTGATATAACCTATTTTATGAAAAAAATAAAGCTTTCTGAATTTCTTAGAGATTAATGATTTCTTCTAGTAACTCAAGGTGTTGGAATTATGTTCCTTTTCTTTCAGGCCTTTTTTATTTAGTCTTTTATTAAGATTGTCTTTTCTATTTTTTAAAGAAGACATTGTTTTTAATGTTATATATTTTATATTGTAAGTTAAAGTACTTCTCAGGCTTTTATATTTCTACTTTTTTCCTATTATTTTTCTTAAAAAATATTTTCTGTTTCTCTGAAATAAATCTTATACTTGTAATTAGTTATTTAATATAGCCCTTTGGAGATGGTATCATTAGTTTTATAATATTGTTCCATTTTTGTTATATTTAATTCAACTTAGGGTATTTTTTAACATCTCAGCCCACACTACTGCCAATTCAAGAAGAAATAGTAACTAGCATTAAAAAATAGCTAGTATTTTTATAGTACTTTAAAATTTCAAAATGATGTTTTACATATCTTCTAGTTTTATCCTCACGAAAGAGGCAGATGCTATTATCATCCTTATTTTACAGATGAGAAAACTGAGTCAGATAGAGTTTAAGTGACTTACTCAGGGTCACAAAAATATATTAGTTAAAATCATTCTCCCTTGTTTCCCCCCTTTTAATAAGGCATAACCTCAAACAGGTCAGAATATCATGCAAAACATTTATATTTCATCAATACTTTTCCACTCAGCTGGAATTAAAAAATGTATTTTATCTGCTCAGAACATCATGAACTATATTGATATATCAGCAATCATGTTGTAAGTTGCTATTTTACTATTATAGATTGAAATGCATTAAAGATCTCATAAGATAACATGAAATGAATTTCCATAAAGATTGTTCCTAGTTAAATTAAGAAAATAATCATTTAATGACATTTAAGAGACACAGAAGCTTTATACTTAATAACACTGTGAAAACAGTGCTGTAGGTGTATCTTATACAATCATCAACCAAAGCCTTTCTGCTTTGCATGTAACTCTAGACAAAATAAATCACAGGCAGTTTCTGTCCTTGACAGACTTAAAAATCTAGTAAAGAACAATGATGTATCGAAATCCTACATAAACATGTATGATTTTGTCAAGCTATGTATGGCATTTTCTGAAGGAATTCTCTTCAGCAGTGATGATCACTACCTGCCTAATACTTATTAGGTAAGTTATAGGGTAAAACCTAAGGCCCATGAAGTCACATGGACCACCAAGGATGAAATTTGTATACAAGTATTCCTTTATTACAGGTATTACAGCAATCTATCTATTCTTCACATACTTTCTCTCCTTAAAGGATATAGGCTATCCAACATGGAATGAGTACATAAAGAGACCACATTCTGGGACATTATTATGTTACTTTTAACTGTAGAAAAATTGCCCTAGTATTGATTTATGTAGTTAATTTTCATAATCACTGAGTAACACTATGATGTAGAAAAGAAACTTATCTTCAGAGTTTGGAAGGCCTGGCTTCAAAATTCATTTTTAACCCATATTTTTTCTGTGCAATCCTAAGTTTATTATTATTTTTTATTATTATGAATATTTCATACCTAGGCAATTCTATAAAATTATAAATTATAATGAAATTTTGGTCTGGACTAATAGATGAACTTCCTCCTAGGGTTCTTACACTGATAAAATCATAGATAGATAAATACATAGATAAACAATCACACAGAATGATAGAAAATCAGATAGGGAGAGAGAGAAAAAGAGAAAAAATGAGAGACAGAGAGACAGACAGAGAGAGAGAGAGAGAGAGAGAGAGAGAGAGAGAGAGAGAGAGAGAGAGAGAGACAGAGAGAGAGAGAGAGAGACAGAGAGAGAGAGAGACAGAGAGAGAGAGAGAGACAAAGAGAGACAGAGAGAGAGACAGAAAGAGAGAGAGAGACAGACAGACAGAAACAGAGAGAGAGAGAGAGAGAGAGAGAGAGAGAGAGAGAGAGAGAGAGAGAGAGAGAGAGAGAGATGTGATAAAAATCAACAGTTTCGTATTTTGAGAGAAGATACTTGAGGACATAAGCATCTATTATAGAGTCCCTTTTTCTCCAACCAAACTTTCTTTAAATCTGATTTTCTCTCTTACTTTTTTTCTGTTTCACAAAGCAATAAAGTTCATATATTATCTTTCTAAACTAAATGTTATACGTTGTATTTTTATTCTAAACTTCTTTTCTTACATTTCTTCATGTGGCAAAATCAAGTTTTTGTTGGCTGTATTGCATTCAAAGTTGTTTTAGTCTCCTTGTCAAGTTGATTATTTAGCTAAATTGGCAAAATTTCCTTTGTATGTGTTTTTTAACCTATTTTCCATTATCTAATGTCATAGTCTTTTAAAATCGCATTGTTTCAACTATATGCCACACTTTCATCTCATTTTTATTCTTCCATCTATTTTACTATAGATTTTTATCTTAGTTTCAACAAATCAGCTGCCTGATTAAACAGAGAGATGTTTTGAAAATTATTCTGGATAAGTAAAAATGAATGAATTATTAGTGATATATACATATAAATATGTGTGTATGTGAAAATTATATACAATCCACAAATCTTTTGATATCTTGGGTGTCTTATTCCTGAACCATGCTTTCCAAAATATTTTTTTTTTACTATTTTCATAGTTTCACATTTTAATTGAAGTAATCAAATACTGAAGTCTATATTTATTTAATTTGATGGTCTTATCAAATTTTTCCATCAAATCTCTCTACATATGAATTGTTTTTATCAGATATTTGCTCAAAGTTTCATAGTAATCTTATGTCTGGCTATTATGAGACTGAAATATGAGATGCTAAAACATCTTATAATTTTTAAATTGTCTTTAGATCCTGTTATTTGACATTTCATATTTTAAGAACTTTACATGATCTTACAAAATTAACTTATTCAGATTTTAACATTAATAATATATATATATATTAGCATACAATGAAACAAAAAATACATAATGAATGAATGGTGGCAGCTAGATGATGCAGTGGATAGAGAGTAGCAGCCCTGAAGTCAAGAGGACCTGAGTTTAAATCTGTCCTCAGACATTTAATACTTACTATCTGTGTGACCCTGGGCAAGTTACTTAACTCTAGGTGCCTCACAAAAATAAAATAATAATACTGAATGGTTGCTAACCAGAGTGTAAGAGCATTAGAGGCTCTGAATTTAAATCTTTATTTTTAATAGTTTTTATTTACCAGATATATGTATGGGTAATTTTACAACATTGACAATTGCCAAAACTTTTGTTCCAATTTTCCCCTCCTTCCCCCCACCACCAGATGGCAGGTTGATCAATACGTATTAAAAATGTTAAAGTATAAATTAAATACAATATATGTATACTTGTCCAAACAGTTGTTTTGCTGTACAAAAAGAATAGGGCTTTGAGATAGTGTACAATTAGCCTGTGAAAGAAATAAAAAATGCAGGTGGACAAAAATAGAGGGATTGGAAATTTTACGTAGTGGTTCATAGTCATCTACCAGAGTTGTTTTGCTGGGTGTAGCTGGTTCAGTTCATTACTGCTCTATTGGAACTGATTTAGTTCATCTCATTGTTGAAAATGGCCACATCCATCAGAATTGATCATCATATAGTATTGTTGTTTAATCCTGGTCCTGCTAATATCATTCAGCATCAGTTCATGTAAGTCTCTCCAGGTCTTTCTGAAATCATCCTGTTGGTCATTTCTTACAGAACAATAATATTCCATAACATTCATATACCACAATTTATTCAGCCATCCTCCAATTGATGGGCATCCACTTAGTTTCCAGTTTCTGGCCACTACAAAAAGGGCTGCCACATACATTCTTGCACATACAGGTTCCTTTCCCTTCTTTAAGGTCTCTTTGGGATATAAGCCCAGTAGTAACATTGCTGGGTGAAAGAGTATGCACAGTTTACAACTTTTTGAGCACAGTTCCAAATTGCTCTCCAGAAAACTTGATGTACTGAATTTAAATCTTAATTGAGTCACTTAATCTCTCACCTTGAATAAGTCACCTAATTTCTCTGCATTTCAATTCTTCATCTCTAAAATTAGGAAGTAGGATTAAATGACAGATAAAACTTCTTCTTGATATAAATTATTGATCCTATGATTTATTTTTTATTCCATAAGTTAAATGAGTAGTAAAGTTAGGGAGACTAAAAAGAGGAACAGAGAGCATAATTAAAATTATTTGAATTTAAATTAATATCAAATTAATATAATTTTATTATCCACATATGAAATATGAGATATTTGCCTTTATTTTTACAAGCCAATTGTTAATTTTCATACAAATTTTTGAGGACAATAAAATAGTTCATTTTTGAACTTCATTGCCAAAACCACAATGGCTGTATTGTATATATTATACATAATATATTTGTTTATTTTTTTCTAATTATAACATGAAATGATTTTTGGTATATTTTAAATCATCACTCTCTAAACCTCTTTTTAAAAAGTCAAATCTTTCAAAAGTAAAATCCATATCATTACAAAAAAATGAATGTAGAATGAAAACAAATCAGAAAAATAAAGCCTCAAAACTTGGTAGCACTTGCAATAGTATAACTTGACTTTTCTATATCATAGTTCTATTCTAATAACTCAAAGTGTGATTATGAGTCATTGACTATACACCATACAGAAGTTTAGAATCAATCCTGGGGCCTGTAGCTAAGACTTTTCCTAGCTTGATAGAACTCATTCAGAGAAGTAAAAACTCTTTCAGGCTTTATGAAAATAGAAAAAAAGCTTTAATAATGGGCCCTGTGATTGACTGTGTAGCTATTGTCAAAGCATTATTCTAGCTAAGTTCAAAGAGGTCATCATCAAGTTGACTGTGAAGTAATGAATTCCTAGTCACCATAAGTCTTATATAACAGGACTAAGTTAGACAGTGAATACAATGTGGAATCTCTACTGGAGCTGAATTTAAAGGTCTTTGAAGGACTGATTTACCTTGATCCACAGATCAGTTTTGTCAGTGATATGCTATCACATTCATAATTAATAGCTAAATGTACAAAGGATGATCATTCACTTTTAAATCAAGCTATTTTAACACTTTGAATAAAAATCAAGTGACTGGATTTCAATTGTTCAGCTTAGTTTCGACAAATGTATGTGCTTTAGAATCTAATTTTATGCCATTCTAAAAGTTTCTCTTCCAATTGGCTCCATTTTCTTTCTAGCATTCTTTAGAGATCCAATGGAGTTGACCATGGAATCAGAGTACCCTTTGAACCATCTCTAGGGTTTTCCAGAAAAAAAAAAAAAAAAAAAAAAATATATATATATATATATATATATATATACATACACATATATATATATACACATATATATACATATATATATATATATGTATAAAACTATGCTGGCCATGTTTTAATATGCCCATTTAAAGACCAAGAGAGTCTGCCCTAAAATTACATTTGAGTTGAAATTAAGAAATATTAAAAATGAAGAAGGGCCTCAACTTCATTAATCCTTGGGAAACTTTATATGTAAAAGAACTATTGTCATATATTACAAGCTAATTGATATTTTATTTTCCTAAATTCCCAAATTCAAAGTTTGAACATAAAAAAATTATTTATATTTTAATTATAAATGTAATAATGTGTGCAAACAAGTAGCTCCCCCTCTTCCCTCCTTTTCTTCATATGTACTTGTGATATATGTGTTTCTATAAATGAAGACAAAATCGCAATTCTGATATTTTCTTTGTCATTTCTTTATTCCAAAAGATTCAATGCTTCTCTATTGCTTCTGACATAAAATATAAAATATTCTATTTAGCAATTAAAGTTATTCACAAACTATTTACTCCTCATCTTTCAAGCTGAAATCAACCCATGATCTATCATTCCCTCGGTATTTCAGCTTAATTGCTATTTTCCATATATGACATGTCATCTACTGCTTCCATGCCTTTTTTTTTTTTTTTATATAAGCTAATCCCCAAACTTAGAAAGCCTCTCTTCTTACCTCTGTCTCAAAGAATCCTAACTTCCTTCAAAATTATACCTCTAGTACCTCCTTCTAAAGAAGGCGATATTTCCTAATTATTACTTTTCTGACATTTCTGTCTTTTTTCCTTGCCTTTATCATCATTTTATGAAATTTATATACCTATTGTAAATATACCTACACTATGAATGTAATGTTTTCCTGAATCAAAGACAAGCTCCTATAGATAGTGAATATTTTATTTTGTATTTTCAAACTACACGAGGTAGTAATATATAATGGACATTTTGAAATGAAAGGGTCTATTGAAATGTATATCTATTGAAATTAAAGCAGACCATGGAATCAGAAAGATATGAATTCAAGTCCAAATTCTGATATCTGTCTTATTTGCTATCTGGGACAAATCACTTAGCTTCAGAGTGCCTCCAGGAAATTTTTTAAACATTTTGCAATGCAGAACATTTTTCTGTTCAGCTTTCATAGAGGACATTCATATGCTACGTCAAAATTTAGTAGACTTCTAGCAAAAAAAAGTTAGGTGTAAATAAATGATCTTAAATTGAATCAAATTATTATTTTCCTCATATTTATATATGAATATATATTTTTAAAATCTTTCAGTGAGGTAAATGAGATGAAGATATTTATAATTATAAAAATATAATTTTATTATTAGGAGATAAAAATGATGTATAGTTTATTAAGGTCCTGAAATATGGGTGTGCACACATGTACACACGTACATATATATGTACATGTATATGTGACATATAATACACATTTTCTCCTACAACATAAGTAGAAGCTAGCTCAATTAATTGACAAGAAATTATATCTATACATATATTTTCCTAAATATAGATATTTATGCAATATGCCTATATATAAAATAGATTGTATAAACATATCTTTATAAAAAAGTGATACTACATACATCATCACATTATATACATTACATCAACTCTCTAGATATCTCTGTCTCTATATAGAAATATTTCTATAGAAAGCTATGTATATATTATTATTGATAAAGTATACCTATATAATATAAAGGCATAATATAGTGTAGTCCAGAGAATCCTGGGTGTTTCTGAAACCCTTTTAGAGAATCTATAATTTCAAAATTAGTTTTTTATATCTAATGTGGTAAATATTTATAAATAGGGCTCACTTTAACAAAAACTTTTTGGACAAATCCTCAATAATGTCTAATAGAATAAAATTATTGAGAACAACAGTTTCAGAACCACTGATATAGATATAACCATATAATATACAGATACATTTATAGGCAAAATTAATAGGTCCACACCTATCTTTCTACATGCTCAGATATTTATATAAAGATTGTTGTTGTTTTTTGTTCATTCTCAAAGAGGATCATGACATGCAAGTGATTTAAATTTGGGAGAGCTATGCAAAATCAAAAGCTTCATTTTTGTTCTCCAGAGCTATTTGGGTCTGCTGCAAGATACAAATCAAGATAACTAATAAAAGCCCTCCCTTTATAAAATATATCCATGGTAGATACTTAGGTATATTTGTAGATATACTTCTATATATCTAGTTATTTCCTTAGGTATTCTGTCTATATAAAGATATATAGTGAATACATCTCTTTATATAGATATATCTACAAGTATATCTGTGTGAATATATATATGTATATGTATATACATGGATAGATATGTTTATATCTGTGTGAACACACATATATACATATATACTCTGGTATACTAATACAAATACACACACACTCATATACATACACACATATATACTTACATATCGAAATATATAGATATATAGATAAATGGATGTATATAAATATATAGACAAATGAATGTACTTATAAATACAGAGGTCTATCTATAGATGCATTTATATATACATAGAAAATCTTTATTAGAAACATATATATATATCTGTGTGTATTTATATATATATATATATATATATATATGTATATATATACATATCTAATCAATTTATATAGATATCTGAGTATTCAATATAGATATACTGGCAGATCTATAATGTATACACACATATGTGTATATATATATATATATATGTATACACATATAGTAATATATGTATACATATATATATGTATATATATATATATACACACTTAGAGATACATATCAATGCAGAATTCTATACCTAGATATCCCTATTCACCTTCATTCTTTTCTTCATTTTCACTGACTGCTATGATCATGACAGATGAAAGAACTTTTCAACACCATAGAAAATTCCTATATTATAGAATCCAGTCATCAAATCATTGGTGACTTTAGCAGATGATTTTATTTCTTATACTTTTGAAATTTTTCCATGCATCTGTCCCTTCTATTTAATGATGACCAAGTATCCGGATGAGAGCAGGCTTTACTACCCATTAAGGGCACAGTGCTAACAGGTTTGTGTCCACATGCTTAATTCTTTTTTTGGAGAGAGAAGAGAAGGCATGAATAAGAGAAAATAATGCAAGGAACTGATAACTTCAGCATAATATGTTACTCTATTACATTCTCTCTGCCTCATCCTTCACATTTGTTTCTCAGTTTGACCTCAGAAAAGCCCAAAGCAGAAGGTTCTGTATAGTTCATCAGAACTGCCCTCCCTGAGTAGCCTGTCGCGTCTCATGGGGAGAGGTGTTCATTCAAGATTTCAGAGAACAAGAGCCTTTTCACAACCTCAATTACCACAAGGTCAATCTTTGACTGAGCTTTAGAGTGGTACTTAGATTGCCTGGTAAGCAGCTGTGGCCCAAGAGCAGCTCAGAGACCAAGTTAAACTGCCACTAGTGTCTGTCTCTTAATGACAGAAGCAGAAGAGAATATTTTTTGATAATTGGCTTTTTGAGGAACCGGAGCTGAGACTTGCTTCTTGAACAAATAAAGCCTTGTCAGGATTAAACCCCCATTAGTAATTCATAAGAAATTTCTGTCAGGTTTGGGTGTGTGTTTGAAAGAACAAAAGGAAATTAATTTCCTGACTAAATGACTTCATATGCTTTCACTTTATTCATACATTTTACTTCAAAAAGTGCATTACATCTTTGCAATAAATATATTTATGCTCTGCCATAAGAGTCATGCATAAGAATTGAAAATTACCATGAAGCTGATGGCATTCTGTCAATTGATTGAGAATCCTTCAATCCCCTTCTTGCTTATTCATTTAGTGAGGTCTTGCTGTAGGTCAAAATACAGTATGAAAAAGGCCATTACAATGCAACGAATCAAGTGATCCGGTTAGATTAAAAACAATGTTCAGCTTGGCAAAACTTAAGCCAGAGTGTTTCAAATCAAAAGTGAAAACTCTACCAAATGGTTTAACTTAAAGTCTACTACATAGCCATATTAAGGAACTTAATGTGTTGTAGTCACATCCATTTTAATGTTTACTATATATTATAAACATGCATGTTTTATGCATTATGCAAGCATTCTTTGATCTTCCCTGAGAACCATAAGACCATACCAAAAATTGCTCAAGTCAGACAGTTTTTTGGAGAAAATCCATTAGGGCAAAGGGAAAATCATATGCAATCATTAGTAGATAATTTATTCTTTAAAAATAAATTATTATTAATATACCTGAAGAATTTTAACAGAAATTTCCACTGACTACCACTGATGCAAGTACTTCTGTTTGATATTCAAGGCTATTTTGTCAATAATCAACAATAATTATTTATTCTTTATTTCTGTCTGTTGTTTTCAAAAAAGCAATAATCATTAAAAATCTTTCATTCACCCATAGCAAATATTGAAGTATATTTCCCACCTCCCTCTTTTTTTTTTGTTTTAGTCAGTCTCAGAATTTGCACTTTATCATATTTATTCTTTTCTTATTTTGGAAAAAAAACTCAGTTTCATCTAGTCTATATCTATAAAACACAAAGCCTTCTGGCATAAATTTTAGACAGAAGGATTAGTTTGAGTATCTTGGTCAACCCAGAAACAAAGGTGATAATTCTGACTCATAAAAGTGTCATAGAGTAAGTCTGCAATTTTCTTCAGCTTCACTAGGTATGAGAAGAGTTATAGTAACAAAATTGCTTACAAAATGTGCAAGGATTGAATGTGATAGATTCAGATGATATCCATCTAAATCCTACTCTAAAAGCAGATTTGCTTTTTATAATAAGTATAGAGGGGTAAAAAAATTCCTGAGAAAAGAATAGTTCCTTCCTGCTACTCTCTCTCTCTCTCTCTCTCTCTCTCTCTCTCTCTCTCTCTCTCTCTCTCTCTCTCTCTCTCTCTCTCTCTCTCTTTCTGTAATTTCTAACTCTTTCAAGAAGTTCCTTCAATTATAATTTAATTTAAAGGAGGAAAGTCACTTATGTGTGAATGAGTAGTTTAATCATCAGCACTTTTCACCTGAATGAACTTTAACCCCAAAGCAAGATTGTGATCAACCAACCTAAGGAATGTCCATATGTGGTTAATTAGATGAAATTCTATTTCTGGCCCAATATGTGATGTTATTAAAGTACTGAAACTAAATAATACAAGACTTATTACTCAATTTTTAAAAAATAAAGGTTTTTTTAACATTTAAAATTAAAATTTACTTTAATTTAAAAATTTAAAAAATAAAGTTAAAGTGTGATACAAATAGTAATGTTAGAATAGTGAATGCTGAACTGGAATTCATCTTCACAAACATCAAATGACTTTTATATACAAGACCTAGAAATTGAAAGGCATCTTAGAGATATCATTTAACTCTATTATTTTAAAGATGAAATTTAAAGAAACCAGAAAAGGGAAGTAATTTGCAAAGGTCTCACAGGTAAGTTAATGATTTAGATAATTTCTGAATTTACCACATGAGAATTGTTTATTATTTGGAGATTTTTAAAGCCATACCATTATATTTTAATAAAAGAAGAGATTAAGGATAACTCAAAAGAAAACATTTTGCTAAAATTATAAGGATAATAGTTGAAATTTTAATTTCCTATTGTTAAAATATCTAACTTAAGAATATGTCCCAGAAATTGTATTCTAAAGTACAATGTGCAAAAATTTCAAAAATCTGGATTTTTTTTGATAGGACACTAATGTTATTACCCTAATAATGGATAATTTGCTGTATTAATGATCAAGTTATTTCATTTACAACTCTATAAAGTAAATTTAGCATGTTATGCTTCATAAAATTAAGCTGAAAAACTTTTATTATTGTAGTTTTATACAGAAAATATGATTATTTCTCCAATTTTAGAGGATAGTTTCATAAGAATTCACAAAGTCCACAAGATATAGTGAAAAGAAAGCTAGACTATGAATCTGGAGATTTATATAACTTCAGACAACTTAATGAATTTCTGTAAACCTATTTCCACAAATGAATAATGGTACTTTTATTATCCAATTCATGGTGTTGCTGGAGACAAATATTTTGTACACTATAACATAGTATATAAATAAGAAGTATTATCTTTATTATTTCCTCAAATATCTACATGATGTTATAGAACATATTCAAGCAATAGTCCAAGGACAGGTTGAATCTTCTTAGTTGCTCTATTCCTTCCTTCTTCCCACTTGGATTTTGAAAGATCCCAAGAAAATGAAAAAACAGATTTTCCCTATTTGTTTTCCCTGGTGAGATAAGGGTAAGTATTACAATAATGGAAAAAGCATTCTTGAAATTGTGAGACCTGGGACATAATCATTGATTTACATAGAATTAGAAATGTGCTACTGGAAAAATTACTTCAGTCCTCTAACTGCTAGTTTCCCAAGGTTGTAATATAAGATAGAAAAGATTTGACAATAGGAACATTAGTCATAAAGTCACCTGTTTTGCCTCCCCACACAAACATTATCTGTTCTTTTTTGACACTTAACAAAACTGCAAGACAGCTTTTATATATTCTTGGCTAAGCATGGTACTATTTAGAAAAAACAAGAAAAAAGATGATATATGGGTTTAGCATAGTTTTAGAAAAATGCATCTCTGCCCAAAGGGCTATAAAGCTGTGCATACCTTTGACTCAGCAAGGCCATCACTGGGTATATATTCCAAAGAAATCATAAAGGAAGGAAAAGGACCCATATGTAAAAAAAAAAAAAAAAAAAAAAAAAAAAAAAAGTTTGTAGCAGTTCTTTTTGTGATAGTAAAGAATTAGAAATGAGTAGATGCCCATCAATTAGGGAATGATTGAACAAGCTGTGGTATATGAACAATAATGGAATATACAAAAATGATGAACAAACTGATTCTAGAAAGGCCTGAAAAATTTTTCATGAACTGATGCTGAGTGAAATAAGTAGAACCAGGAATACATTATATACAATAACATCAAGAAGGTTTGATTATCAATTATAAAAGACTTGGTTCTTCTGGGTTCAGTGATACAAAGCAATCCCAATAGACTTGGACAGAAAATGCCATCTGCATCCAGGAGAACTATGGAGACTGAATGTAAGATCAACACATGTTATGTTCACTTCTTTTTTTCTGTTTTTTTTTTTTTAATCTTTCCCATAGTTTTTCCCTTTTGTTTTATTTTGTTTTATTTTTTCTCTCCCAACATAATTTATAAAATTCTATTAAAATAAATAAAAAAAAAGAAAAATGCACCTCTGCAAATAGCCTAGGAAGGAAAAATTACATCATTCCATTAGGCCCTGATAGGAATCAAGACTGAAGATTCAAAGTGAAGAGGATTAAAGATGAATAATGAAGCCTGAAGGGACAGTTAAAGGTAAAAACAAATAGATAAAACTACAATTTACCTTTTATTTAAACAAAAATTAAACACAATAATATTATAATTAGCTCTAGATCTCTAATCTTTTTTTTTTTTTTTCATTTTTCAACCATTTATTGAGTAGCTACTATGTGCTGAGGTCTGTGCTAAGTTCTGGAATACAATTGCAAAAACAAAAAAAAATTCTGCCCTCAAGGAGTTTAGATGAAAACAATGTCCTTATGTTTAAGTTCATTAATAATATATGCAAAGCAACTAAAAGGTAATATGGAGAGTGAGAGTTACAAAAGGCTTTATGAAACAATTGGTAAAGCAATAATGAGTCAGCCCTGGAATCTGTAGAACTCAAATCCTGTCTCATATACTTGCTGAGTATATTATCTATATTATAAGGGCTTAGAATTTCTGGGAACATAAAAGAGTGCTTAATATATATTTGTTTCCTTCCTCATGAAAGAGATAGTGATGATTCGAAGACAATATTAGAGCTTAGAAAAGGCATAAGGTACAGGTAATTTTTTTTTTAATCTTTAAGAGAAAATCAACAAAACAAAACATTTCTGAAAAGCCTCAGGGGCAAAAAGAAAAAAAAAAAGTCCCAGGTGCTAGCTACTTGTGCATCTATGTTATGGCGAATCAGTGACTGATGGCACAGTGGTAGTTTCAGGATGGATGGCTGGCTGTTGAATCTAAGCCTTGATGATTGACACTGAATAGGCTAAGCTGGCTGTGATTGACTGATGGATACAGTGCCTTCCTCAGTAATAGTTGGTGAGGGAAGAAGCAGCCCAGGGAACTGTTTCACTACCACTTCATAGTAGTTTTTCTTTATTTATAGAGTACAAGTTCCCCTTTTTTTCATACAACCACCCTAAAGTGATTTTTCTCCCTTTTTCCCTTGATTCCAGTGCATGAGAGATATGGGTTAGAGATAATGAGAAAGATTTTATTGTGTGGGTTTTCTGTTAATTTTGTTGTTTTTACTTTATTTTTTTTTGGCATTGCTCAATTCAGTGTTTTTTATCTGATTTCTGCTTACTGATCTAGTCTGTAAGTAGAGACTGTTCAATTTTTTTTCTCTTATACAGGACTTAATTTTAATATGGAGATGCTCTTACTTTCCTGCTCTCCAAAGAGTTATTAAAACAAATCTCAATGATGGTAAATTGGGGGTAATAATAGTTGACACTACTTGCCTCATAGTATTTTTGAGAAAGAAGGAACTGTGTAAAAGACACTCATTTTCAGTTGTTTTAAGTAGAGGTATGCCATGCCCGGAAAGACTGCATAGAATTAAGAAAAGTTAAATGTGAAGTTTTCCAAATTTGTCTGATATTTTAACTGATCTGCAAGAAACTACAATATTTAAAGTTGCTACTTATTTTTTCAAATGACTATACCCCATAAAGTTCACTAAAACAAAACACCAACGGATTGATATGGTTCATGGCAAACAAATTCATGAATTAGAAATTTTTGTACTGATAAAGAATATTATCATAGACTAAACATTGGAAAAGCTTTCTGTATATCCTCTGCCCCAAACCAGTGTTCAATTTGGCCCACATCTACAGTACTCAGAACAATAATCAACACATGATGTGCTGGAAAGAATACCAGACTTGATGTTAAGGAGAGACTTAGGCTTGTACCAAACTCTTTTATATTTGTATTCCTAAGGACAAGTCATTTAAATTCTTTGCTTCCTACATTTGGAGGACATACCAACAGTGCCTAACAAAGAATGATGGTGAATATCAAATGAGATAATGTACATAAAGTGCTTGGCAACCTTAAAGTGTTATAAAAGCATCTGTTTTTATTTATCTTTATTGGTTATGTCCCAATGTTATGTTTTCTTTTAAGTGATTTCAAAATGATTAATGGATTTGTTCCAATGTCTCCTCCAAATAATTTAATTCGACAAATTAGTAAATGCATATATATATATATATATATATATATATATATATATATATATATATATATATATATATATTTTGTTTTTAGAGAAAAATATAGTCAAATCATATTTTCTCCTAAAATAGATATTTTTTACATGAATGGTCTTAAATCGCTTCCTTAGCTTTGGTTCTGTAGATGTTGTCTTATGTAAAAGTGTGCCCTCTTCTGTTTTATCAAAAACTTGTTCTTCCTAACTAACAAAAAGGAGAAGAAAAAAAAAAAAAACAAATAAAAAAAAAAAAACAAACAAATAAACAAACAAAAAAAGTTTGTGGTTAAAGTATCTACAGTGATTTATTCCAATGATATAAAATATATTTATGGTACCAATTGGAAAATCTGCCCCTGAGGCTTTTCAGAAATGTCTTATTTTGTTGATTTTCTTTTAAAGATTAAAAAAAAAAATTATCTGTACCTCATGCCTTCTCTAAGTACTAATATTGTCTTAGAGTAATCATACCTCTTTCATGAGAAAGGAAGGAAACAAACATATATTAAGCACTCCCAATTTAAAGTTTTAACATATTTTACTCATCTTATATAAATTAATGACATTAGAAATTGATGAGAATGATAATTAAAAACCTTACCATAAGTTTATTGGTGGAGACTCAGTAGCCCTTGATTTCATTCCCATTTGTGGGGGGGAAAAAAAAGACAACAAAACTCTAAGTTGCATGAGTTATTTTATTAATATGAATTAATTACCATTAACTAAGCAACTAAATCTTTGCATTAGGAATTCCTTTGACAGCAAAAAGACCTTTTGATATATTCCTTAAAGTTTGTTTGTTCTTCATTGAACAGATAGAGATTGTACAATTTGAGAGTAGAAATTAATCAGTAAATATTTTTGAGTCCCTATGAGATTTCCAATACTAAACAATATATGAAATATGCAAATGTGAAAAATCCCCCTTTAGCTTGCTAAGTTTCCAAGTTGAGAACACAAGGCTGACATTCAAACAATGAATAGTCTATCAAGATTATAGATGGCCAGGCATATAAGAGACAGAATTAATTTAGTTTGATTTTACACTAATTCATTAATTTCCGTGAAAAAGATCACCTTATTTTTGTCATAATTTTTAGGACTGATTCAATTTTAGTGTATAGACAAAAAATTAGTAAAGAGATATAAAGTTAAGGGATAAAGTAGGCTTTATTTATGTACACTTTTAATTTGAAAGATAATTGCTAAGTACTACCAAAGATGTGTCCAGCATATTTTATTTGGATGATTTTTTAATTAAACAATATGTATTCTAAATCAAACATTTGATAAGTATAGTCTTAAAAGATGTATTCTTATTTATTGATCAATCTAAAAACAAATAAAAACTCTAAAATTATAAATTAACAAATAAAATGTAGTTTGAAATAAAAACAACAACAATAAAAAAAATGGGATGCAAAATATCCCCCCTACCACCGAAAAAAAAAGTGAAGTTTTAATATATGGCAGTGTGTGTGTGTGTGTGTGTGTGTGTGTGTGTAGTGAGAGGGAGGATGAATATATATAGCATGATATGACAGGATGGAACATGATAGAAGAAAAAGTCAGGAAAGATCTGGGCTCAAAGCTTTTATTGATTCTTATGGGATTTGTGAATATGGACTAGCAACAATTTCTGCTGAATCTTAGTTTTCTCATTGGTAAAACAGATATACTGATAACTTTAGTTATATCTCATAACATGATTGGGGATACAACATAAGATAATATTTGATTTTTTAAACCTTAAAACACTATATAATATGTTAGCCATTTATCATTACTGCTCCTAAGTTTGAGAAAGAGAAGTACTGCAGAGGATAGATATTTAGAAGTAAGTTTCTTTAGTTAGTTTATGAGAAAACTTAAAAGATAGGAATTTATATCTGACATATTAGTAAATTAAAAGTTTTTGACAAGGGAAACAAATCTTTCCAAAAGATGTTGAAGACTGATTAGTTTGTGTAAATGTGTAATTTATTCAATAGAACAAGTTTTATTAAGTGCTTATTAGTACATGTATTTCAGAATATAGAATATAAACATTTTGAAGTCAAGGATTATTTTGTTCCTTTCTTTCTATCCTTACCACCTTTTAAAATACTTATAACATGTGTTGATATAAAGAGTGATTGAATATATACTAGGAGATGAGTGAAACTTAATAAATATTTGATCTCTGAATTTAAGAAATACATTTTATGGACTATGTCAGTGAAGAGTCTAGGGATATCCAGATCAGGTAAGATGCTATGGGAATAATGTGTAGAGGTGGAGCCAAACTTGAGATATGCAACAATTGGGAGTCTTCCACTTACCCCTTACCCCCAAGGGAAAAAAGAGAGACAGATAGACAGACAGACAGACACACACACACACACACACACACACACACACACACACAAACAGAAACAGAGAGACAGAGACAAAAACAGAAAGAGACAGAGACAGTGTGACAAAGAGAGACTTCAACATTTTCTTACAAAGAAAGTAATGATTCTTGGGAAATTTCTATCATTTAATATTTATGCCAGATATTGCAGTACAGACAGTGTCTGTTGCAATGATCTTTATATAAAGCAGTTTGTTCTTTAATAAAGTAACACTATAGAGACATTGGATTAGAATATTAAAGAATTAAAAGTGCTAACATTCATGACTTTGATCTCCAAAGCATCTTTATGTAATCGGCAAAGTATATGTTGAAAGACAATTTAAAAAATGGAAAATAGATTCTCTTAAAATACCCTCAGGAGAGCAGAGTGAGTCCAATACCATCTGAAGCCACATTAATGAAATGACATTTAGCAAAATTAAGCATTTAATTAACAATACTCTGAAGAGTTGCTAACCTTTTCCCTCTATCCCACCTTTTTCCCTTTACATTCCTCTCCTTTAATTGGCTCCCCTACCCCCAAATCAGTTCTGTTGCTCTATTTAATGGTTAGAAATATGGAGAGGTAGGTAATAGATATTTAGGAGAGAGAAAAAAGAAATTAGTACTTGGAGATAATCCTTTGCTTTTCTATTTCCGGTTTCTATGATATTGCCTACTCATTGGCCTTATTGCCCATAACTAATTTGGCACCGAAACTGATGGGATACATCAATTAAGCTGTTTCTCCCTTAAGGTTTAGGTTTCTTTTATCTTAATGATCAGCACAGCTGTGATAGTTGCTGAACCTATTTGAGAATTGAAGAGGTTGTGGTCTTTTGGATAACTCAGCTTGCTAATTACCTACAGTAAAGCTACGTTGCACTTCAGTAATATAATGTAGGTGAACCTTAGGTGCTCAACAATTCTAATTAAGCATACCCACCCTCCATAAATTTCATCAGCTTTACAAAAGTTCCTAAGAAGGTTAAATGACTCATCAGGAGGTACATTCCAGACAAAATATGAGATAAAATCCGGGGATCCCATCAACTAATTCTGTATTCTGACAATAAAACCTTTCTAATCCTGGAATTCAACACCCCATAATTGCTTCTTTCAGAAAGGGATTTCATAGCCCTTTGTAAGGATCTCCTCAGAATATGGATGCAGGTACACTGCTAAAAATATCCAGGGAACCTAAGAGATCAATCATCTGCCTCATGCTAAGCTATGTGTGTCAAATCAACATCAAAGACAGACTGAAAACTTATGGGCACATCTGATGATTTGTTTTCTAATGGTCCCACTTGTCATTTACACTTCTCCAAACCACAGCTTGAAATAGAATAGTGGCCAGAAATTCTGTACAGAGTCACTTCCTTTCTTCAGTGACACATGCTTAAGGAAGGGTTAGAGTGAGGAAAAAAGGAAAGAATTCTCTGAGAAAGATTTTAGTACTTCCACTTTGCTTGACCAAGAGTTCTTTTTTTTTTTTTTAAGTGTAAACAAGTTTCGCTGTATCTTATAATTTTTATATTAGTTGTGTGCTCCCCTTTAATTTGATCTAGAAGAGAACTTTGAGATTGTCTAACTAAACAAGCTAAGTAGAACCTTGAGGGCTTTAAAATAGAGGCAAAAAATTAAACAGTTGCTCAATCAAGGTATGAATCAATGTAATAGTGGAGAATTACAATTCAGAAGAGTAGCTAGACACTGGAGGGAATCTTTCTTCAGTGGGAAGTAGTTTCTTTTTTTTTTCTCCTTTCTCCTTCACTGTCATCAAAATCAGTTTAGTTAGTCATTAAAGTATTTATTAAAGTCTTTTTGTTGTAATGCTTAATTCTTTATTAAACACATACTATTTATCCCTGAGGATTTAAATAAAAGCAAAAACAGTCCCAGTCCTCAAGCAAGTCACATTCTAATAGGGTAAATAATAAATAAATAACATACTTATTTGATAGATACAGGGTAAAGTAAACATAATCTCATAGGTAAGAAACTAACATTAAGTGGTGCAATACAGGAGAAACTGAGGCAAGATAGAGATTAGAGAGTTTTAATATTTTTTTTTTTTTTTGAAAGGGAGAGATTTACTGGGACAAAATGAATTCATGGTGTTTGGCCCCAGGGCTGAATGAGACTATCATCTCTTAAGAATCCAGCATCCAGCAGCTAATAAGTGCTTCCCAGGAAGTATATATGCACATGGCTCCAACCTACCTGGGGGGGGTAAACTGAGGCAGTATGGAATCAGAGAACTGAGAGCTGGAACTGACTATGATCTGGTTTTGATAGGGTTGGGGAAGGCACCAGACATTCTGATAAATTGGGATGAAGAAGGACAATGACAGAATGGAGGGAGGTACAGGATATTCTGATAAATAGGGAAGGGCTGGGGTCATGATGTCTAAGATAGAAGGTCTTTTTTCTTGATCTGGATCAGGATGATTAGGAGGGAGGGCTAGTGTTGCAGGACTGAGCAGAACAATTTGGAATTGAGGCAGAATAATTCAGGGAAACTGAGGCAAGACAATTTAGGGAAACTGAGTCAGGACAGTTAGGGAAACAGGACAATAAAAGGGAACTGTGGCACATCAGTGGGAACAGAAAAAAATTTCTCGAAGAAGGAACTATTTTAACTTTCCAGATATTCCCAATCTACTGGAGGAAACAGGGGTCAAACTATTATGCAACATATTATGTACAGTATAAACTGGAAATGATCAATAGAAGAAAAGCATTGGAATTTAAGGATATCAGGAAATTTCCTGTAGAAGCTGAATTTAAATGGGAATTAAAGGAACCTAGAGAAGATAGATATTAAGAGAAAGAATCACAGACATAGAGAATACTGAATTAAAATATCAGGAGTGATGAGGTGGAAGGAGGCCAGTCACTGGATTGAAAAGTACATAAAGTACGTGGTTTGGGAGGGGGAGTAGGAAGTAGGAGGAAGGAATAATCAGGAATAAGAAGACTACAAGGGGGAGGGAGGGTTTATATTTGACTCCGAGGAAGCACTGGAGCTTATTACTAAAAGGGTGATCTGCTCAGATTTGCAGTATAGGAAAAAAAAAAAAAATTGATATCTTCGTGGAGGATAAACAAATTAAGAGAAACTTGGGGAAAGCAAAACAACTAGCCAGTTATTTCCATGTATGTATGAGGTGTTGAAATCCTGTACTGGGATTATGGCAAATGTCAGGAGAGAAGTGGTATGAACTAAAGATGTTACAAAGATAAAATAGACAGCCCTTGTCAACAGATTAGATATAGATCAGAGAGAAAATGAGGAGTTTAGGATGGTATCTGTGTTGGAAGCCTTGGTGGCTGGGATGGTGGTATGTAAATGATAGGTAAATTATGAAAAGACAAGAGTTTAAGGAAGAAAATTATTGAAGGAAGTTTGAAGCATGTTGATTTTATCTGGCAGATATTCTGTTTGAGATATCCATTTAGCAGTTGAACATGCCAGCTCAAAAGTCAGCATATAGGTGAAGACTGGATTAGTAGATTTGAGGTTGGGATATTCTAAGTATGCTGAACAGCAAGTGAAAATATAAAGGAGAATAAAGTATGGTATATTAGAAACAACAAGGAGGACATATCATTATCATTGGACAAATCAGCAATAATCCTTCTGACCAGATAAAGAGAGATACAATGAGTACAAATAGGACAAAATAGTTTGCTGGAAATTATGTACTACATAATTCCCATTCTCCTGCAAGCTGAGCTAATGAATAGCGGGTGGTATCTACATTTCCATTCTTCTAGGAGTTTTTCTTTTCACACAACCAGGGATGGGCTTAATGTTTAAATTGAACTCTGGTCTACTTACAAATGACTGTTAAAGGTTGACTTCAGAAAGGCCTGGAGAGAATTGATGCTAAGTGAGCTGAATAGAACCTGCAGAACATTGTATACAGTACAGATAATGCGATCATCAACTATGATGGATTTAGTTCTTTTCAACCATGAGGTGACTCAGGCCAATTCCAAAAGTGTGATTGTAAAAGCTATCCACATACAAAAAAAGGACTATAAGGATTGAATATGGATCACAACTTAGTATTTTCACCTTTTTTGTTGTTGTTTGCTTGCTTTTTTTCTGTATTTGATCTGATTTTTCTTGTGCAGCCTCATAATGTGGAAATATATTTAGAAGAATTGCACGTTTAAGCTATATTGGATTATTCACTATGTAGGGGAAGGGAATGGAGGTGAAGGAGGGAGAAAAATTTGCAACATAAGGTTTTAAAAAGATGGATGTTGAAAACTATTTTTGTACATATTTTGAAAATAAAAAAAAAAAACAATTATTAAAAACATGACTACTAAAACTTTCCACTAAGTTTGCTGATATTAAAGTTAGTTAAAATTCTACTTTCCTAATCATGGATCCCCTTCCTGATTGATTTTGAAAAATGCTTCCTTTTGTTAAAGGCCTATATTCTGAGAACCCAGGGCCCTACTTGCCAACAAAGGCTCTTTATTTGAAAACTCTATGTAAATTTGGATTCCCTGTGGCTCTGTGTGATTGACCAGAAAGTATATTACACTGTCATTTATTCCACCACCTATATCATGCTGCCTATGGGAGTATGGAGGGAAGGTGTATATATACACCTCTACCTTGATAGTATCACAACTCTGCTAAATGTACTTCGCTTTGTCATCATTAAGCCATATGAGCCATCCCAATTTCATGGCATTCATCAGAACTGTGTGATAAATTTGCTCTCCAGGTAGGTTTTTTTTTTTATCTTTACAATGAATTGATATCATCTTTGAGGTGTGATTGGCTAAGAGGATTAATGGCTTAGGTTTCATACAATTTCCTGGTTACCTTAGCATAAACAACAATAAAGAACTACAAATAGAGTAAAGTTGGCTGGAATGCCACAATGATCATTAGAATGTCAAAGGAACTTTGCTCAGCTGAACCAACTTTACATATCTTACTCAAATGGATATTCTAAGTATCTTTTTTCCCATTGTGACTACTTAAAGCCTCCCCCCCCCCCCAATTGCTTAATGACCTTGGGGGAATCTCATTTCATCCCAATGAAATAAAAAAACTACCAGCATACTTGCCTGAGTCAGTCCCATCTATTCCAGAAAACTTGGCATAATCAAGCAGGATTAGAGTGGGAAGATCCCTTTGAAGCTGGGGATGGACAATAAAGGAAATAAAATAAGCTTAGATTGACTTCTGGTTTTGATGATCTTTTAGCAATACCTCTGGAGATATTGTTTCTGTTTACTCCATGGTGCCCTCCATCTGCACTCATGCTTTGAACATTAGAGAATCAACTATTTTGTGCCATTCAGCAAAGAAAAATCAGTATGTATATTACTATGTTATTAAGAATTGTATTCTGAAGAAAACTAGAACAAATTGTGAGCAATTTGAATAGTATAATTTTTAAAATTTAGGTAGTGAAGCTATAGGCTAGGATGTCACCTAGTACTCATTTCTTCAGCTCCCAAACTGTAATGTTGATGAGATTAGATTCAGGGAACCAAAATGATGAGATTGAGGGTTTCTGGTGGTCAGGAGTTAAATGATGAGGTTAGTGGCAAGTTCGGGGTTCAGGGAACCAAATTATGAGGTTTGGCTCCCCTAAATCCTCTTGGAATTTGTCATATGGGTAGGGATTTTTGGGGAATCCCCTTCTGGAGGCACAGGGGTCCTTTCTAAAGGAATTTATGAACCTGAAAAGCTAGACTTATAAAAAGAAGTTTATTATAGGCATTGGGAAGTCAGCCTTTTCTATGCATGACTAGAAAGGCTAAATTCCCAACAGGGGAATAAAGTTTCAAGTAGAGAAATCGTGAGAGGGAGATATTTAGGGAAATAAGTGAGGGAAATAAAGAGAGGGTGATGCTGAAAGAGAATATTATTCCAGTGGGCAGAGGCTTCTATGCCAGGAAGAGAGAGAGTTTCCTTGAGCATGGCATAGTAGCTCCTCTACAAAGAGTGAGTTCCAAGTTAGCTCTTTTTATCTACAAGCTGGCTTTCAGCTTGAGCTGGAATTGAATAAAAAATCTTTGAAGTGAATGGTTGTTTATCCAATTCAATGAGGTTAGAATCTCTAACCCCAGACTCAGCTAGCCCCACCTAGATAACAGAATGAAGCTGTTTGTTCTCGTGGTTACAGAGGCAGGATTCGAGGATAATTTGTCCTCTAAGGAGTTTTAGAGTTTTGAGGTCCCTTCGTCAATGTGAAAATATTCTATTTTTTTTTTACAGAAGGAAGTGTTTAGGATTTTTTTTTTTCCATGTTGAACTGCAAGTCATTGAGAGTTGTAGAAAGGAATTTGAAAGGAATTTACTTGATTCTTTTTAGGAATCCAAATACCTTTCTTAAAATAGTGATATGTTTAAATAGGTCAATTACATTCCTGGTGATTTCATGTGAATCCAGGATGCTGTGTAAATTTAAGGATTTAAAAAGAGGTTAGCTTAAACTTTGAGCCTTGTCTATTAGCAGTATTCCCTTTCTCAAGAGTTTAAGGTCCCAATGAACTTTTCCACAATGAAAAATAGAACTAATGCTTGGACATGATAGATAAAGCACATGTACTGACAAAAAAAAAGTCTCTATATTTTGCTTTCATAGGCATTGCTTTATGGCCGTTTTAAAAAATGTCTGGGTGATTATGGTTTGCACTTTCTTAGCCTTGGAGATAGCCTTGGTGATTACCCTATGAATTTGATATTTGAGGAGATTGTGGGTCCTTCAGTGAGGGCTGAATTATTAGAGGAAGAATTCCTTTCATTAAAGAGGAAGACCAATTGCAGAAACTGAAATTATGGCTTATTTAGATAGTCTTGTAGTTTATTGAGCTATCTTATATAAGTTATCAACTTATGTTCCTTGGTCATTCTAGACCAGGGGTTCCCAAACTACACCCCACAGGCCACATTCGGCCTGCCTGGTTATGGCAAATGGGCTGAGGGGCAGATACAGAGTGTGAATTTTTGTTTTTACTACAGTCTGGCCCTCCAACAGTCTGAGGGACAGTGAACTGGCCCCCTATTTAAAAAGTTTGAGGACCATTGTTCTAGACTATCCAGGAGAAGTGACATTCTGGCCTAGAGCACCTAGACAGGCAAAACTGGTTGTCCCACTAAAGGGTGAAGAGTCAAGTCCTAGAAATTGCAGTATTCATAGGTGGCAACTCCTTGCCCCATCATAAGTGGAAGGGAGGGCAGAGATAGGCCTATTGGGTAGCAGATGCCATAGACAGTGGAAGAAAGAGAGCCGTCATTCAGTATCTTATAATGGGGTGAATATTACACAACTTGCTGCAAATTTGTAAGCCAAAGTCCCAGCTGATAGTGATGAAGTCAGGGAACCTCATGAGTTGCAAATGATGAGGTTAGTGGTAGTAGTGATGAGGTATCAGAATTGGGGTGGGAGATCCACTTTTGCAGGTCCTATATGAAAGAATTAGCAAACCCAAAATCTTTGTGGCAAAAAGGAATTTTTTTGGCACTGAGAAGCTATCTTTCTAGGAAGACAGATTTCTTTAGTGGGCAAAAGGTCCTGTTAGGAAGATAGCGAAGTTCAACACTGAGAAGAGAATATCTTCATCAGTGAGTAAAAAAAGTCCTGGCAGGACAGCTTGCTAAGTAGACAGCTTCCTTGGCGAGCATAATCCTATTTAGGACTTCTGCAAAGATTTGGGTTTCAGAGTTGTCTTTTATTAGCAGACTGAGGCTTGGACTTCAGTTCAAAATTGAATGATTCACTTGATGTTGTCAATGCCTGGGGCCTAGATCTCAAATTGAAAAGAGATTACTTATCTTGGGAATTTGAACTACTTGGAGGAGTTCTGGACTATTCTTCCCTGAGGATGGACTCTTTCAGAGGAGAGTTTGAGACTTAGGAACTTCACTGGAAAATGGGGACAAAGCCTCAGGGCCCCCCCAAAGTCAAAGGGGACATATTTTACATCAATAGGTTAGGGAATTTTAGGTGGGAATTAGTGTAACTCAGAGAGTGTAATCAACTTTGCTTTCATGATGATGTGCATAGTACTATTTTGTGATGAGAGTGATGTGAATTGTGTTCCCTTTAAGAAACTAGCCTTTTCAGATGGATTTATTCCTTTCTGATTCCCAGCCTCTCCTAGCTGATGCATTATTAATTCAAGAAGCTAGGACCTTTGATTCACAAATCCTGGTCAAAAGCACCCTTTTGAATTCTAATAGGAGATCCAGGCTCCCACAGCCCCCACCCAGATCTGAGCCAACTTGGGACTTCTACCACAGGCCCCTTTAGCTTAATCTCTCATTATAAAAGAGCCAAGCTGAAGCCCTCTCTTTGCAGAGGTTCCAAACATAGCAGCCTTACACCTGGCATGCCAAGGATCTCTGCCCACTGGAACACTGTTTCTGATGCCCTCTTACCTCTACCTTCAACTTTACTAACTAGACTTTAACTTTACTTCCAAACCCCATAATAAACCTCTTTTATCAATCTAAGTTTTCAGGTCTGTAAATTCCTTTATAGGGGACTCTTGTGCTGCTACTAGACCTCATTTAGTTCTATATCCTTGCGCTGAATCCAATGGGGTTGCAGGGGAGCTCTATTTGACTCCCTATACCCTGAACCTGCCACTAGACCTCAATTAAACCCGAATTTCATTTAGGTACCCCAATTCTAGACCTCATCAAGAGATTCACAGTGACCTGAAAGATATGGTATTATCTACCATATGGAGGTGAGCACTGAGTCTTCCCAAACCAAAGGTGAGAGGATTTGGGGATAAGTTGGAATTCTTGTGTCCTTTCTATATGTGTTTTCTCCTTCAGAAGGTTATTATTTTTTTTTTGTTTATTTTTATTTTTTTTTTCTTCTTTAGAACCACTTATGTCAAGCTTCTTACAAATCTCAGCCCAAGACTGATCAGTGCCCTAAATTCATTTAATTGAGGGAAAATCTTCTAGAAGACCTTAAGAACTTTACCACCAAGAAATAGCTTACTGTGGTTACTCATTGTGGACAATACAGAAGCAAAATAAGTTTTTCAGTTGAATCACTTTGGGACATTTGTAATGCCTATCTTTATTGAATGTCCTCTTGATAGAGCTAAATGAATCATTTGTTAATTTTTGAATGAACTATGAGTGTCTGCTTCCAATTGAATATCATATATAAATGATCAGGATCCTGACTCAAGCCAGAGCCATAGAAAGAATCAAGAAAAGGAGAAAGCAGTATTGTTGTTTGTCTGTTCTTGGGTTTTAAGTGGGGGAGGATTGTACAAAGTCACCAGCCTCAATCTCTCCTGGGAAGGAATGAAAAGAAAGAAGGAAAGAAAGAAAGAAGAAAGAAGGAAGGAGGAAAGGAAAGAAGGGAGAGAGAAGATAGGGTCATGATAAACATCCAGCCCTTAAAATTTGCCTCTTAATACCTGAAGGTATAGGATATCAGCTGCCCTTTGGGGATCCAGGTGACCAATGTAAATGATTTAGGGAGATCTGACCTTAGTTAGTAGACATCAAAAACAAAGTTGAAAGATTATGCACTATAAGAAGGTTGGAGTTATATTAGGAATATAAAGTAAGTTCCTCATAAGAAAACTATAAGTGTAAAATTCCATTTCAATAATATGAATAATAAAAATCTTCTGATTATATCAATAGATGCTGAAAAGTCTTTTCTACAAAATCCTAAACTCATTTACCTTCAGGATTCTAGAAGTATAGGAACACATGTACTTTTCCTTAAATAGTGATTAATATCTTATGCAAATCCAAGAGCAGTAAAAGAAAAAGAAAAAAAAGCCTTTTCTGATAAGATAAGAGATAAATAAGGATGACCATTATCTGTTAGGATTCTTACAAGGTACTAAGTCAGTTGTCTAATTTAGCATGCTAGTTCTCTAGTTCAGAGTTCACACTTTTCACACCCTTAAAAGAGCATATAAAAGGACAAGCCCACTGGAAGCTTGAGGAGATCTGAGCCAGGATTCAGTGGGGAGATTCACAAGTCCAGGGGATTCACAAGTCTAAAGGAAAAGCCTGCTCATGGACTTCCAGGAGATTCAGAACTAGGACTGACTTCCGGGAGAAGTCAGAAGAAGGCAGAAACCCACAATTCCACACTCTTGGAGGCAGAGTCAGATTCATTCCCAGTTCCAAGTTTGTGATGGCTGGAGACATTCAGACAAGAGCTCTCGGGAACCAAGGAGAGAGATAGACCTCTAAGAAGGCTAACCAGGCCCAGAAAAAGATTCAGGATTTTGAAGGACACAATAAAGGACTTCAACTCCTGGCTGCATTTGGGGTGATTACACAGAATTGAAAGGAAGGCTGCCTCCAGAAGCTCCCCAAGAGATCTGCTCACAGAGAAGATTACATCTTTAGAGAAAGAGAACACTACATTTATCACCATGACAATTTATCATAGCTTTAGTAGTGATTAGAAATAGCAGTCAGGGAAAAAAATAAAAGAAATAAGCATAGATAAAGATGAAAAGAAAAATTACATCCAAAATAACTGCAGATGCTACAAAATATCTGTCAATGTATCTAACAGGATTCAACAAGTAACTATGTGAGTTCAACAATAAAACTCTCTTGCAGAAATAAAAAGTCCTAAATAATTAAAGAAACCATGCTTTCATGTGGGTAAACCAAACCAAGCCTAAAGCTAGTTAGGTAGCTAACTATCTATAATATGTATAGAGAGATAATACTACCTAAATAAAATTTTTAAAAGAAAATATTATCAATATCAATTTTCTTTTTCAATGTATACTAATTAAATTATCAAAAAATTGTTTATATAGCTAGTATTTAATAGAATTAGAAAAATAATAGTTACATAAAACAAATAAAATTTCAAGAATCTCAAGGCAAATGTAAAAAATAAAGTGAGAAAGAAGATGGTGTATAATACCAGGTTTCAAACTGAATATAAAACAGTAATAATTCAAACAATTTGGGATTATTTAAAAAGAAAGAGATCAGTCAGAAAATTTGATTATATAATACAGAAAAATAAATAAATACAGATGTTTGATAGGCACATATCCTAATTACTAGTGGAAGGATTCACTATCTAATAGGATCTGTTGAGAAAATTTTAGAATTGTTTGGCTGAAATTAGGTTTAGACTAACATTTAATAATATATTCGAAGTGTCAAATAGATACATTACCTGTATATAAAAGATCACATAAATAAAAATAAGCAGGGAATATATTGTCTTTGGAATCTATATACATAGGGAAGAACAGAATCACAGAAGATAGCATGGGTAAATTTGACTAAATAAAATTAAAAAGTTTTTGCATAAAAATGCAATATAATTAAATTTATTAAAAATGAGAAAAAAATTTAATAAGTTTATCTAATAAAGATCTCATATCCAAGATATAAAACAATTGATTCAAATTTATAAGACTGAGAGTCCTTCAATAAATTGTCAAAGGATATAAACAGTTTTCAAAGGTCAAAAAATAAATCAAACTTACCAACAACCTTGTAAAAAAAAATGTACATAATTACAATAATTTGTATACATGGAGATTAAGGAAAATTTGAGTTTCCATCTCCCCCACAGTCTTGGAAATGTTTGAGGAATTGGCAGGAAAACAAGCATACCTATGCATCTTTGGTATTGACTATTCCTAAGTAAAAAAATTGAACTATTCCTAAAGTTACCAAACTATGACTACTCTTAAATCCAGCTATACTACTGGTAGACCAATATTGCAAAGCTATCAGTGAATGAGGAAAAAGACCTTTATATACAAAAATGTTTTTATCAGCTTTTTTTTTTTTTTTAAAGAATGGCCAAAATTGGAAAGTAAGAAATACAAAAGTCAAATGAATATTTCAGCTTTCAAGGCATTTACAATAGTAGAAGGAACAATACATAAAGAAGGACAACCAGGAATTTGAAGGTTTTTGGAAAAGTTATGATTTAATGAGCCAAATTTTATGAAAATAGACTAACTTTCACGTTTAAGTTTCATATAGTATTGATTAAGTAGCCCATAGTGAAGAGGAAGTACATGCTCAGCAGCAATGTAGATGTTGAGAAAATATTATTATAGGTAAATATAACTGGAGCTTCCTAGATATTTATGAAACTTTTGAGGTATTCCCTAAATAGAAGATTATAAGTGGGGTAAGAAAGGGGGAAGGAAAATTTTGTAGCTGAAAAGTCTTTCTTGGCAAAGTCTTAGGTTTAATCCTTTTTTGAAGAGGCAACATTTAGCTTCCCTGCATTGACTAACATAGATCAGAAATAAACACACACACACACACACACACACACACACACACACACACACACACAAATACACACACAATTTAGAGGGAATTGGAAAGGTATGTCTGAACTGATATACTGCACTAAGTAGAAATAGAAGAATAATTTATGCTACAATGTTATGAAGATAACATTTTAAATAAATTAACTGGCCAATAATGAAGTGAACAGAATCACAACAATGTACATAATAAAGACATTGTAAAGAAAAACAATTTTGAAAGCTGTAATAGAGAGTCAAGATGGCAGAGTAAAGCCAGGAAACTGCTTGACCTCTCCCAGTTTCCCTTGAAAACTACATGAAAGTAAGTCTCTGAACAGAGTCCAACAGAATAAAACCAGTCCAACTCAAAATAGACTGAAAAAATTTCTAGAAACATCAGTCTCACTGGAGTGAAAAGGGTATTAGCCCAGCTCAGACAGAATCTGGGATAGCTAATGAGAATTCCTTAATCAGAGCAGATCAGCAACTGAGATCCTTGGTCCTGATTCACTAGAAGAGCAGATCAGTGAGGCAGCTTCCAGTTCCAGCTCAGAAGGCAATTTCTGGGAAACCAGGGGGTTTTCTGGGGAAAAAAGCAGATAAAGTTATTCCCTCCAAACATAAGGCTTCCCTGTGCTCAAAGCCAAAGCTTGGAGCTGCACAGAAAGTGGGGGATATTGCTATCTTTACTCCAAGAGCAGAGATACACCTTAAAAGTTTAAAAAAAAAAAAGAAAAGAAAAGAAAAAAAAAAAGGAAATAACAAAAGAAAAGGAAAGAAAATAAACAAGAAACAGAAAAGAACCCTTGATCATAGGAAACTTCTTCTTTCACAAAATTTCTAGGAACTCCCAGCAGAGGAATCTATCTATGTATCTATGTGCAAGTATCTTTTTTTGGTCATAGCATATTTTCCTATCTCTGACCCATTTACAGTGTAATATATACCAATTGATGATCTCCCCCACTCCCCCCCCCCCCAGACTCTTTGCTGGATTTATTAGCAATTGCCATCATGTTTGTTTGCAGTCAAATTAAAAAAAAAAATATTTGGTTATTAAATGTCTTTTTTGGCTAACCTCAGATAATCCAAATAGAAGGCAGAAAACAGTGCCTGACTGTCTTCAAAGGCACCTACTTTCTAGAAAGGGAAGGAATATATTAAATGAAACTGAAGGGGACATGGAGAGGGAGTAGTTGAGAAAGTTCAGTGTTGGAAGTATAGGTTAGAGAACTGTAGCTGACATGAGTGTTTTCCTTAAAATAGAAATTCAAGAATGAACAAAGATAATCCTTGGGCCAGACAAAAAAAAAAAAAAAAAAAAAAAAACAGAAGAATCAGAAAATTAATACATAAAAGTGGAGAAGAGTTCATGTAATGTGAGAAGTTCAGGAGTGAAATGAACTTTCAGGGTATGTTTGGTAGTAAAAGCCCATAAAATAAAGAGTGAAACAATGTTCTAGACAGACTACATCCTTACTTTTTAGATTAAAGTTTGCAGGTAATAGAAGTTTTCACTGTTATTATCATTTGTTTTTTATTATGAAAAATCATTTGATTTGTGAAGTGAAATGCAGTTATTGAACATACTTTTCTACAAGGTATCATCTAGGATTATCTGAGGATAATATAATATTACTTTTCAAAAACTGCAACAATAAAAATACTTTTAAAGTGTTCCACAGGGAAATATTTGGTTTCCCTAAGAAACTGCAACTGTCATGAATAATGTTGATCCCATAATATAAAATTAGACTTTCTTCCTGATGTAATACTACAAGTATTTGCGTATGATATTGTGTTGGATATATTAAGCTCTAGCATGTATTCCTTCCCTTTCTAGAATGTAAGAAAAAAAGGTAATAGAAGAGGAGAAGGCTGATAAAAGATAAGATAAAGGGTGGGATGAGTTAAAAAAGCAAAACAATACTGAGCAACCTGATGGAAAAGAACAAGGGCATAAACTGGGGAAAAAATAGGATGCAGGAAAATACAGAGTTCGTAATCATAACTATTAAGGTGAATGGGATGAGCTCTCCCATGAAATGGAAGCAAATAGCAGAGTGAATTAAGAAATAGACTTCTAAAATATGTTGTGAACAAGAAACAAATTTGACACAGAGAAACATACAGAATAATGGTAAATGGCTAAAACAGAATTTATTATACTTCAGCTGAAGTTAAAAAAAAACAGGGGTATTTGAAGTTAAAAAAAAAAGCAAAAGTACACATAGATCTAATTAAAAGAAATAAGGAAGGAAATTACATCTTTTTAAAGGGTACTGTAAACAATAAAGTAGTAAAAATACTAAAGGTATATGCACCAAATGGTAGAGCCAGTTACAGGAAAAAATAGATAGCAAAACTATTCTAGTGGGGGACTTTAAAGTTCAATTGGCCAAATGCAAAAGGAATATATTATAAACAAGAAAGAAACAGGAGGTTAATAGTATCCTAGAAAACCTAGATATGATAGATCTCATTATATAGAGACAGAAAGGAATGCACCCTTTTCTTGGCAGTACATGACATCTACACAAATACTGACCATGTATTAGGGCACATAAACTTTACAATCAAATACAAAAAGGCAAAAATAGTAAATGCTTCCTTTTCATACCACAATGCAATAAAAATTATATTCAATAAAGTGCCAGGGGAAAATAGATTAAAAAACAATTGGAAATTAAATAATCTAATTCTAAAGAATGAGTACGTCAAACCAAAGATCACTGAAACAATCCAAAATTTTATTCAAAATGAGAATAATGGGACAACACACAAAAATCTATGGGATGCAAACAAAGCAGTTCCTAGAGGAAAATTTCTATTTCTAAATAGCTACATAAATAAAATAGAGAAAGAGGAGATCAATGAATTAGGCATGAACTAAAAAAGTTAGAAAAGAACAAAATTTTAAAAACCCAATTAAATAACAAATTAGAAATGTTGAAACTCAAAGGGAAAATTAATAAAATAATAATGTAGTAAACTATTAAACTAATAAACAAAATTAAGACTTGATTTTATGAATAAACTAACAAAATGGAATAATCTTTTGTTAATTTGATCAGAAAAAGTAAATAAAACAATCAAATCACCACCACCAAAATGAAAGGGGGAAGGAAACTTATTATCAATGAAAAAGAAATTAAAGAAATAATTAGGAGCTATATCGTACAACTCTATGGCACCCAGTCTGACAATCTAGCCAAATGGATGAATATTTACAAAAATATGAACTTCCCAGGTTAATGGAAGAGGAAATCAAATACTTAAACAGTCCCATTTTAGAAAAAAAGAAATTGAATAAGTCATCAATGAAATCCCTAAGAAAAAATCTTCAGGGCCAGATGGATTCACAAGTGAATTCTATCAAACATTAAAAGAACAATTAATTCCAATATTATGTAAATTATTTGGAAAAAAATAGGTAAAGAAGGAGTACTGCCAAATTCTTTCTATGATACAAATATGGTATTGACATCTAAACAAGGAAGGATCAAAGCAGAGAAAGAAAATTACAGATCAATCTCCCTAATGAATATTGATAGAAATGTTTTAAATAAAATATTAGCAGAGAGATTACAGCAACTTATTAGCATTATAATATACTATGGCCAAGTGGGATTTATATATGTAGGGCTGGTTTAATATCAGGAAAACTATTACCATAATCTACCTAATCAATAACAAAACCAATAGCAAACATATGAAAATCTCAATAGATGCAGAAAAAGCTTTTGACAAAATACAGCACCCATTCCTATTAAAAACATTAGAGAACATAGGAATAAAAAGGGCTTTCCTTAAAATAATAAGCAGTATTTATCTAAAACGTATGGCAATCCTTAATTGTATTGGAGAGAAGCTGGATACATTCCCAATAATATCAGGGGTGAAACAAGAATGCCCATTATCATCACTATTATCTAACATTGTACTAGAAATGTTGGCTTTAGCAATAAGAAAAGAAAAAAGTAATTAGAATAGGCAATGTGTAGATAAAACTATTATTCTTTGCAGATGATATGATGATGTACTTAGAGAATCCTAGAAAACCATCCAAAAACCTTCTGGAAACAATTCACAGCTTTAGCAAAGTTTCAGGATATAAAATAAATCCACATAAATTATCAATGTGTATGTGTGTGCATATATGTATGTATATTACTGACAAAGTCCCTCTGCAAGAGATAGAAAGGGAAATTCCATTTTAAATAACCATAGATAAAATAAAATACTAGGGATCTACCTGCCAAGACAAAGCCAATAACTATATAAACATGATTAAAAATAGTTCTCACACAAATAAAATCAGATCTAAACAATTTGAAAAATAAAATTATTCATGATTAGGTCTAGCTAATATAATAAAAACTACAATTTCTACTTGTACTGTGATAGACCAATCAAACTGCCAAAACATTATTTTATAGAACTAGAAAAAAACAAACAAACAATAAAAATCATTAGGAAGAACAAAGATCAAGAATATCAAGGAAATTAATGGAAAAAAATGCAAAGGTTGGTGGCTTAGCAGTACCAAGCCTAAAACTATATTATAAAACAGCAGTCATCAAAATCATTTGGTACTGGCTAAGAAATAGAGTAGATCAGTGGAACATAGTAGAACATAGTGGAACATAGTGGAACATAGTGGAACATAGTGGAACATGACACAATAATCAAGGCCTATCACAATCTACTATTTGATAAACCCCCAAACTCCAGTTTTTGGAATAAGAACTCACAATTTGACAAAAATTGCTGGGAAAATTGGTAAATGATATGTCAGAAACTCAGCATAGACCTACAAGTTTCAGGCATAAAGGATGATCCTATAAAAAAATTAGGAGAACAAGAGATAACATACCGATAATATCTCTGGAGAAGGAAGGAATTTATGACCAAAGAAGAATTAGAGAACATTATGAAAGACAAAGTGGAGAACTTTGATTACGTCAAATTAAAAAGTTTTAGCCAAGATGGCTGAGAGCAGACACAGCTTTCTGTGACCTCCTCTGACCTTTTCTCAAACCAACAGCACATTAAGCCTCTGTTAAAAATAACACTCTTGACACTGAAAATCAGATATCAAGGAAAATTTATTAAAGAAGAACCTTAAGGAATTATCATAATGTTTCTGGCCAGAAGAAGAACCTACTCCTCTTTGGGAAGAAGGAGATCTAAGCACAGAGATGGAGGCATTTATACTTGCTTGTGTGACACAGTTCCTTACTTCAGAGAAAGGATTTTCTGATACACCCACTACATATTTACCCTTAGTATGTATAAAACATGCCCCCACTTATCATATATTCCATGTTCAAAAATGGTGAAAAACTCCTCCTCTGGGGTGTATTTAATATTTATTTAGCCTATTAAGCAGGCCCAATAGTTATTTGATCATGTCAGGTCATTGATCCCAACTAGTTTGGGCTGGTTTTCTCATAAACCTCAAGAGTCTTTCTGATTGACTGAATCAACCTGTGCCTTCCTAGCCCCTCAATTTCTTGTTTACTCAAGGCTTCTATTGATCACTTAGTTTTTTTGTAAATCCTAATCTTCCTTAACCTCTCACATTCTAAAAAGTTATTGGTCAGTGTTACTCACTACCCTATACTACCTGAAAGCTTGTAACATTGTGGAAACCCAACTTTTGGGCATTTTTCACAGCCTCAATACTAGTTTTGGAGTGACAGAAACCACACATATTTGGAGTAGAAAAATTTTTCATTAGAAGATACTGTGGAAGAACTTCAGAAAAGATCTGTCTCAATTGGGAAGGGGGAGAAGCTGTTGAGCCCAGGTAGCAGCACAAACTCCTAGACAGGAAGCTGGGTGGGGAACCAGGATGTTGCTGTGCCCTGGCACCAGAGAATCCACTTCTAGGCTCTTTGGCTACTCTGTCCTGGTTGCAAATGAAAGGTTTAGCAGATTTTCTGCGAGACACCCAAAAGCCAATACAAAAGGAAAATTGAGAGCCTCTGAAGTCAGGAAAAAAACAGGATCCACAGTGCTTACCCAGTTCTGAAAGTCAGTCATCAGAACTGCCCCAGGGCAAAACTAAAGTGGCTATTGCTTCTTTGCCTTAAGAGCAGACCCCAATCTTAAAAAATGAGCAAAAAAGCAAAAAGAACTGATTATAGACAACTTTTATGGTGAAAGAGAACAAATCTCAAATCCTGAGGATCCTACAGGCAAGCCAGGTCCAGATGAAGCCCCAAAGGTTGATAGAAGTTGATCCCTATTTCACAAGGCTCTCTTGGAATAATTCAAAAAGGATCTTAAAAGGGAGTTAGAAAAAATGGCAAAAGGGGCAGCTAGGTGGTGCAGTGGATAGAGCACCAGCCTTGAATTCAGAAAGACCCAAGTTCAAATCTGGTCAAGTCACTTAACCCCAGCCTCAAAAAAAAAAAAAAAAAAAAAAAAAAAAAAAAAAAGGTGAAAAATGAGATCTTTGTAAGAGGGTATGAAAAAGGAAAACCAGAAATTATCTGAAGAAAATTCCTTAAAAATAGACTTGATGAAATGGGAAAAGCATATAACATTACAAAATAGATATGAAAAAGAAATCAGTTCATTGAAAAACAAAATCTGTGAAATGGAAAAAAAATGCAATGAACAAAACACTTCATAGAAAAGTTCAATTGGCCAAATGCAAAAGGAGATTGATTTTTTTTTCACAAACAAACCAGCAGAAATAAGAATCAAAAGGAAATAGAAAGATAGGGGGAATTTTTTTTTTTCCAACCAGTGTTCTTAATAAAGGTCTATTTTCTAAAATATATAAAGAAGCATGTCAAATTTATAAGAATACAAGTCATTCTCCAAATGACAAATGATCAACAATATTTTAGTTGACAAATTTAAAGCTATCAATAGTTACATGAAAAATTCTCTAAATCAGTATTGACTAGAGAAATGCAAATTAAAGCAACTCAGTTACCACCTCACACCTCTCAAAATGACTAAGATGACAGGAAAAGATAATGATAAATGTTGGAGGGAATGTGAGAAAATTGGGACAATAATGCATTGTTGATGGAATTGTGAACTGATCCACCATGTTAAGGAGTAATTTGGGACTATGCCCAATGGGCTATAAAACTGTGCATATCCTTTAACCCAGCAGAGCCCCTACACCGTCTGTATTACAAGGAATATGTAAAGTGGGAAAAAGGACCCACATGTGCAAAAATGTTTGTAGCAGATCTTTTTGTGGTAGCAAAGAATTAGTAAATGATTAGATACCCATCATTTGGAGAATGGCTGAATAAGTTGTGCTATATGAATGTAATGGAATATTATTGTTCTATAAAAAAAATGAACAAGCTGATTTTAGAAAATCCTGGAAAGATTTACATAAACTGATGCTGAGTGAAACAAGCAGAAGCCAGAATGCATTGTAGTCAATAACATTAAAAATGTGCAATGATCAACTATGAAAGACTTGGGTCTTCTCAGTGGTTCAGTGATCCAAGATGATCCCAATAGACTTTGGATAGAAAACACCATCTGCATCTAGAAAAAGAGCTATGGAGATTTAATGCAAATCAACACATGCTATGTTCACTTCTTTTTTCTTTTGTTTTTCTCTCCCATGGTATTTCCTTTTTGTTTTGATTTTATTTTCTCCCAACATGATTCAGAAAGCAATGTGTATTAAAAACAAACAAACCAACAAATAAAAGAAATCTATAATTATTGTATAATTCTATAGCATAGTTGGTAAAATATACTATTCACCTATAAAGGGAGTATTGATAAATTCAGGGTATACAGTGAGAGTTTGAAAATGACAAAGGAATGCAGTAATTTATCAAATTAACCATTCCAAGTTAGAAGGAAAAAAAGAACAAAAATAAGAATTTATTAAATGCCAGACACTATGCTAAGTTTTTGTTGTTGATCTGGTTTATCAAACATTTTCTCATTTAATCATCACAGCAACTTAGAAGTAGATTTTAATATTATCCTCATTTTACCCATGATGAACACAGACAGAAATTAAGTATCTTGCTCTGGCTCAACACATAATTCTAAGGTTCTATGTGAATGCAGATCTTCCTAACATCAGAGCTAGTGTACTGTCCACCATGCTGCTTCTCCTTAAATTATCTGTAACAACTTCTCCATGAAGTCAGAATGTATGCTTTGTACAATTTCTATAAACTTCAAAAGAATGGATAACATTTAGTAATGAGAAAAGTTTGGAGAAAGATCACTTATATCTTTGTACAAGATTATATTGGATAATATTGATATTTTTTACACAGATTGAATAAATTTTATTATATAAGAAAGCCTGAAAATGTCATTATTACCTCCCCCAAGTTTAATGGCTCTTACCTCCTTCTTGACACTATCTTTTCTTCAAAGTATACATGATCAGCAAATAATATTAGGCATGCTTCAATATTTATATTAGGTCACCAACAATATTTAAAATTTTTCATAGAGAAGAAAAGCAATGAACTTAATATCTACATAAGCTGATCTCTCCATCCCCTAGAACTTGATTATAAATAATTCAAGTTAGTAGCTTCTTATCTCTCAGCTCAAAAGTAAAATGTGACAAAGGGCTTGAAAAAAGTGAAAACCATTTCTAACTGATGATAGTAAAGAGCTGTATTACTTTCTTTTTTTAATCATGTAATTGTCTATCATTAAAAAATACACATTTATATCTTTACTTGTCATGAAATACTATTTTTTCAAAGTGATAATCATCTATAAATAGTAAAAACTTTCACGAATATGTTTCCTTTGGCTGATAAATGGTAGGTTTTTTTGTTTGTTTAGCCTCTAATTTTTTGAGATGGATAGACTCAGAGAAACAATTGATCCCCAGGAGTTGAGAGAAATGTAGTAATTCACCCTAAAATTTCTACTAACTAAAAATAGATCCACTTTTCTTTCCTAGTTTATGACATTGGCAGATCCCCTTGAGTGAATTATTGCTTGAGATTTGACCCTCAGTCATTTATCACTGTAACTATTGCATTTAGTTTGTAGTTTATCATTACTATTTTAATATTTTGGACAGAAATATTGGAAAGGCAAAATGCTTGCTTTGCCCCTTCTTTTTAGTTCCATGAGGTGTTTGGGCAGCAGACTAATGCAATTTTAAACATTGGTGTATAAGAAAATGCAGGGATAAATTAGTTTATGGTTTCAGCTTCATTCAAAGTTGGTTGGCTTGACATAAATACTTTTTAAAAGATAAAATATTTGGCTAACAAATGTTTGTCCCAGAAGGGAGATTATGCAGATGATGATTATTACACTGGCACAAATTTAATAAGTGCTTAGTCTAGCTCCCCTCAGTGCTGAATAGACTAAAATACAAATGGAACCCCAGGGTGTTGCTGAGAATGCTGAAGGACACCTGATATCATTCAGTCATCATTTATCTTCTTTAGTGTCTCAACTTTGTGAAACTTGGGGAAATCCTGAAAGAAAGCAAGTTAGAAAAAAAGGATAATTGCCTGGGTCATATGCGTTTCCTACTTTTATTTATAAACTGTCAGCAAATATGCTCACAAGATCACATCTACTTATTGACCCTTCCTTTTAGCTTTCTATTAGAAGTGTTTTGTCTTTTTTTTTTTTCATTTTTGTTCAAGTAAAATTCAGAGTGTTTCTGAAGAAATTATTTTCACTTATATTAAGACATAGGATGACTTTGGGAAACAATTAGTTTGTCAAGGAAATAAGATTTCTTGCCTCACTATTTTCTGGACATTTATTGAATGTAGAGAATGATACTCCATACAAAATAGAATGGTGTATGGATGTCTGAACTGACATATCCCTTCTTTGTTTCCTCTATAGAGATATTGTAGTGTGTCAATATTTAAAGTTATTCAATGTATATAATCTAGAAAGGCACTATTACCTTATAAATCTTATCTACATACAGACATACATACACACACAAACACACACACGCAATTTTCTCTTGTTTATGGATTCATAGCTAGTTCTCAGAGGTAGCTTTGAAATGCTAGTCTTCTTCTAAATAGTTAAATTTTTAGTACCCAAATAGTCAGGCCTTATGTTTTCCTCATTTTTCTCAGATGATCAAGAAATAAATACTGCCAAGAGCCTCCTAAAATAGAAAAGTAAACACAAAGCTGGGAGTTTAAGATGAGACACTACAAAACAAAGCTTGCTAACAGTAAATTTTCAAGTGGTTTGCAATTGTCTCATCTCTATGATTAAGTTATTTGTCAGCTAAAATGTGTTGTTTCTCTATAACAGAGGAGTGCTGATTTGTTAGCAATTACAGTTTTCTGAAGAAGTCATTTTGTGACTGCTGAGATGGCCCCTGATAATACCTAAACTTGCTTTTCTGTTTGTTTCTTGTGGTAGACTTTAATCAAGAATTTTTCTATAGCTGTGTTCTCCTTTTTTTTTTGGGGGGGGGGCGGGGTGCCGGGATATGGTCCCTTTTATTCCCTTTTTAGATGAGGATGGAATCTGATAATGGGAGGAAACCTGGGATTTACTGAGGTGAATTACAGAATTGATCTCTCCTATATTTTCTTAATCCTCCAACTGCCAATCCTCCAACTGCTCACCAAACTTAAATCCTGGTTGATTCATTGATTGATATTCAAAAAAACCATCTTTTGCTATAAGACATTTGATTTTTCTTTCTAACATACTAGATCATTTACATGATACATGTTATCCCATCTTCAGTATATTTTTTCAAATATTCAAATATTAGTCATAACATAAAACCAACATTATATTTGTTAACAGAAAAAAAGAAAATCCCCTACAGTTTGACACTCCTGAATATGATAATTTTGCAAAAATAAATAATTTTATTTCTCAGTCTAGAAAAAAAAATCAGTTTAGATTAACTTGTTTTTATAGTCACAACCTCTAAGACAAAGGATGAAAATTAATCAAATCACTTAGTTCATCTTATTAAAATTATACCCAAATCCACTTTTCAGAACTGTTGGAATAGGAGACCCAAAAATCATATAAGCTTTTTAAAAAGTTGTTTCTTTTAGTGGGAATATCTTATATATTGGAAACATTGAAACCAAAATGGATATTATATTTTATTTTTTAAAAATTGACTTATAAAACATCTATACACAAAGACATTAAAAAAATCAACAATGTGATAAAGATATTAAAATGGTTTAAATGGTCAAAGTGAATGATTGAACACCTTTAAAGTAAAAGGTATTCTCAATAGAATAGTATCATAGCTTCCTTATTGCTAAGTATTGACAAAAAAGTCATACCAACTCTAAAGGAAATGGAGCATTATAAACATTTTATTAGATCATGGTTATCACTATAATATTAAAAACATTTTATAGAATAAAATTCTTCATTGATTTATGAATAATCATGAGAAACCTATTGGTTCCCTAATAATATATTTAAGTTGAAAGTTAGGATCTTGAATATGGACCCAAATGATATGGAAAGAAGAAACAACAAAGTATTGTAAATAAATAGTTCTATCCTATAAAATGAGAAATGAAATTTGCTAAATGGTTAGCAATGGAAATCAAAAAAACATCAGTGGAAAACTTGGACTCCACTCTCTCTGTTGATACTTGCTATTAATGTATGAACTTGGGTAAAGTTATTTATCTTTGAAGAGCCTTGGATTTGTACTCTATAAAAAAGTGCATGAGATAAAGATTAAATGGTCTCTAAAATGCATTTCAACTATAAATTTATGATCCCATTATGTCTCACACATGACTTCTAGTAAGACTTTTTTTTTTTTCCCTTTGGAGGGGACAAAGGAAGTCACCTATTTTCCTATTTTGCAGACTGAATCTTTTTTTTTTCCCCTGAGGCAATCCTGAAGCAATTTTTCCTGAGACAAGTTAAGTGACTTGCTCAAGGTCAAACAGCAAAGAAGTGTTAAATGTCTGAGACCAGATTTAAACTCAGGTCCTCCTGACTTCAGGGCTGGTGCTCTATCCAGTGGATCATCTAGCTGCCCTCCAGACTGAATCTTTTAACGAAAAATTCAGCTGAATAATTTTATAATTCCTGTTAGAATATCACTTACTTTGTCCTGTAGGAAATTTCTACCTTAGCAAAACAAGCAAGATAGTAAGGAAAATGCTAATATTTCATTGATTACCAAACAGTGGCATGAATTGCCACACTGAATGAAGCTAGTTAAATGATGCATAACTTAATTTTAACAGGGAACTGTACCTACAAGATTTATTTTATATGGGTATATTCATAAATCTCAAGACAATATATTTTAAAACAATCTGTCAGCTATGTTAGCTGGCAATGTACCTATCTTTCAGTACACTCATCACTGAACAAAAAGACTTCTCCCTTGACTATCTTTCTTGAAATGCTTATTTCATTTCACTGATATAAAATATATAATAAGAACCATGTTAGATTAGCATATTCTGTTAGCTATAACAGTCAGGTGAATTTTGGCATTGTATTATTTTTTTATGATCTGAATTGACAATGAATTAGAATAGCATTTTCTAACAATCTTATCTTGCCAACATTAATATTTAGAACTTTTCCTAATTATGTCTCACTTAACATAAAATGATAATCTATTAGGAATTATAGTATCATGATATCTGTTCCAAATCACTGTGGGGGAAAAAAAAAGCTAAAGCAAGATTCTACCCATTTCACAGATGAAATAAATGAGGCACATGTACATTTTCAATAAATCCAAGGCTTCAAAGCATTTTAGTGACACTTAATAAAGGATTTAAACAGGACAAATCTCAAATCTTTGCAATTCAACATTAAATACAAAATATTTTAAATACAAATACGAAATTAAATACAAAATTAAAAAAGAGTGCATTAAACTCTAAACATTCTATTTCTGTCACAATTTGTTTTCCATTTGACCCTGCAGTACTACTACTGGGCTTATATCCCAAAGAGATCGTAAAGAAGGGAAAGGGACCTGTATGTGCAAGAATGTTTGTAGCAGCCCTCTTTGTAGTGGCCAGAAACTGGAAACTAAGTGGATGCCCATCAATTGAAGAATGGCTGAATAAATTGTGGAATATGAATATTATGGAATATTATTTTTCCCTAAGAAATGACCAATAGGATGATTTCAGAAAGGCCTGGAGAGACTTACATGAATGATGCTGAGTAAAATGAGCAGGACCAAGAAATCATTATATACTTCAACAACAATACTATATGAAGATCAATTCTATTTTTTATTTTGTTATATTTTTAAAATTAATTTCATAATTATAAAATGTTTGACAGTACATATGCATGAGTAATTTTTTTATAACATTATCCCTTGTATTCATTTTTTCCAAGTATTCCCCTCCCTTCCTCTACTCCCTCTCCTAGATGACAGGCAATCCCATACATATTAGATGTGTTACAGTATAACCTAGATACAATATATGTGTGTAAAACCAATTTTCTTGTTGCAGGTTAAGAATTGGATTCTGAAGGTATAAGTAACCTGGGTAGAAAGACAGTAGTCCTAACATTTTACATTCAATTCCCAGTGTTCCTTTTCTGGGTGTAGTTGTTTCTGTCCATCATTGATCAACTGGAAGTGAGTTGGATCTTCTTTATGTTGAAGATATCCACTTCCATCAGAACATATTTTCATACAGTATTGTTGTTGAAGTGTATAGTGATCTTCTGGTTCTGCTCATTTCACTCAGCATCAGTTCATGTCTCTCCAAACCTCTCTGTATTCATCCTTCTGATCATTTCTTACAGATCAATAATATTCCATAACATTCATATACCATAATTTACCCAACCATTCTCCAATTGATGGACATCCATTCATTTTCCAGTTTCTAGTCAGTACAAAAAGAGCTGCCTCAAACATTTTGGCACATACAGGTCCCTTTCCCCTCCTCAGTATTTCTTTGGCATATAAGCCCAATAGCAGCAATGCTGGATCAAAGGGTATGCACAGTTTGATAACTTTTTAGGCATAGTTCCAAATTGCTCTCCAGAATTGCCGGATTCTTTTACAACTCCACCAACAATGTATCAGTGTCCCAATTTTCCCACATCCCCTCCAGCATTCATCATTATTTGTTCCTTTCATCTTAGCTAATCTTACAGGCGTGTAGTGGTATCTCAGAGTTGTCTTAATTTGCATTTATGAAGATCAATTCTGATGGACATGGCCATCTTCAACAATGAGATGAACCAAATCAGTTCCAATAGAGCAGTAATGAACTGAACCAGCTACACCCAGTGAAAGAACTCTGGGCGATGACTATGAACCGCTACATAGAATTCCCAATCCCTCTATTTTTGTCCACCTGCATTTTTGATTTCCTTCACAGGCTAATTGTACACTATCTCAAGGTCCTATTCTTTTTGTACAGCAAAGCAGCTGTTTAGAAAAGTATACATATATTGTACTTAATTTATATACTTTAACATATTTAACATGTATTGGTCAATCTGCCATCTGGGGTGGAGGAAGGAGGGGAAAAATTTGTCAATGCTGTAAAATTACCAATGCAGATATCTAGCAAATAAAAACTATAATTAATTTTTTTTGAGGCTGGGGTTAAGTGACTTGCCCAGGGTCACACAACTAGGAAGTATTAAGTGTCTGAGACCAGATTTGAACTCAGGCCCTCTTGAATTCAGGGCTGGTACTCTATCCACTGTGCTACCTAGCTGCCCCCTATAATTAATTTAAAAAAATTTGGTTTCCAGAAAGTACCCACCTTGAATTATTTATTTTGTTTACCTTTGATCTCCATAATCACTGTCATTACACCAGTGCAAGTAAAAAGGGGACAGAGGGGACACTGCAAGAAGAAACAGAAAAGTAAGTAAAGTCCAGTTATACTAAAGAGAGCAAAATAAGAAGGCAGCAAAAAAGAAAGAAACTATAATGACTGGGGCACATTGAAATTAGTAAGTAATATTTGTATCCTCAAAAGCATATAGAAGGCAGCATCCCCCTAAAACCACTTGATCCATCAACTTAGCTTTCCCAAATTTAATTTTATTCTATATACATATTTCTTATAATGAAACAAGGATGATTTACCCATGTTATAAATAAAAATAATTTTCATTTATTTAGAATCATGATGCATAGCTGATGTGAAAATATAAAACAATCCTACTGGTCAAAAGAAGGAAGTTTGCAGAAATTGAACTGTTGGGGTTGCCTTTTGAACAATCATGTATTCTACTGTCATGCATTCTAACACTCATCCAGGATATTTGTGTCCTGAGGTCTGTCTATTATTAATTAATTAGTTGAGCGGAAGAAACACAACAAACAACAGTATTTCTTTTATGTTGGAATGATTAAAGAGAATTCCTATGGTCTAACAAGATTATTGAGTGATGAGGAAAATCAACGAAGCCAAACAAGGCATGTGCTAAAATCTATTTTCTTGAGACTTAGGAAACTATAGCACATGAAAGACATTTTAACTTGTTTCAAAAGGTTCCTCAGAGTAATTAAAAATGTATATTTAGTGTTTTTAAAATGTAGGTACAAAGGCAAGATAGGTACAATGTTTCCTTCATGGATTATAATGGGAATTACGTGGGTAGATGGCTTTTGTGTCTACATGCCTTTGAGCACTTTTTTTGAAATCATAGTGTACAGAGTAAGTACTGATAAGTTAATTTCTAAATCTCTAGGTGCATATCCAAAATTTTCCAAGTTCTTCTTCAAGCTTGCTGACACATGTTTCTCTGTGTGTGTGTGTGTGATTCCAAAATATATCTGCAGCTCACTTCACCATACCACCAAACCTAAAACATGATCCTTTTAGCTGCTCTCTGTAATTTTGTTCTGTTGCTTGTATATCTCACTTTGGAGTTTTAGGCATATAAGTCTATTAGCTTTCATTCCATGTATTTCTGAAAGTATTCAGTCTTAGTTTCTACTGATATGAATTCCTAATGAACACAATGAAAGCCAAGTACTTTTCAAAATCTAAATCTTTACATAAATGTCAATTCTATTTCCAACTGATCTTAAAGTGATGAGAGAAGGGGGAGGAATGAAATGAATATGAAGAATTACAAAATAGTTCCACACATATACAAACTCATAGAATCATCCCCTGAGAGCTTGAAGATCCATAATTTAGAAAGTATCTAGTCTAACACTCTCATATATAGAAGAGAAACTAGGACTCATAGGATTTATGTGATTGGTCCAAAGTTAGCATGTCAACAAGGGACAGAACTTGGATTCAAACTGAGGTCTTTTGACTCCAAGGAGAATAGTTGCAATTGGAGGTGAATTTTTAAAATATTAATATTAAACTCAATCTCTTAACAGTTAGAAATTATCCTAAAAACCTTAGATCCAAGAATGAAGTGGAAAGGTCAGTTTTAAAAGTGATAGTCAGGATATGGTTATAGGCTAAGAAATCTAAGCTAGGCTAAATGAGGAGAATATGATTTAGTTGAACTGAGTTGAAATATGTTTGTCTAAACAGTTGGAAAAAAAGGGATTGTTTTTTTTTATTTATTATATTTTGAACTTCACACAGTTTACATGTTGTATCAATCACTGAAGCTCAGTTTAGGATGATCAAGTACTTAGAATAAATTTTGATCACTCAGCTTAGCCCCCAAATACACACACACACACACACACACACACAAGCACCCACAATTATGGAATCAAAGGAATTAATACTAAATTAAATTATGGATGAGATTATGTATTTGAAAATAATACTGAATAATCTTTATAAAACAAGATTAGACCAATAGTCAATCATTTATTCTCTTTAAATAGTTTATTTTCTTAATTAATATGAGTAACCTGAAAGATAATAGAAATATGCTATGTTCTTTTCATTATTTCCTTTTTATTTGACTGAGTAATTATATATTTACTACATATCCTGGGTCAATAATATAATCTTTCATCCCCCATCCCTTAAAATTAATTCCTATGAGAATTAAGCCAGATTATATTCAATGCAATCTGATTGAAAAAGGTGAATATTTTAATTAACTGCCCTGGAGAACAGTATTGCAAGGCAGGGGTATTTAGCTCAAGTGGTGTGAAGAGGTCTTAAAAAATCATCCAGGCAACTGAGTTTTCATCCTTTTTGTTCCATATTGTGAAATCTTTTAATGACTAAACACACCCACAAACTTGGACTTTAGACTCCAGGAACAGCAGGGGGGAGATCTGTAACTGATGTAATCTTCCTTCCCATATGGGCAGAATCATTACAGACTTTCTGAGAAACATGCATATGCTAAAAGGGTGAGAGCAAATTAATCAAGAATGGCTAGTCTTGTTGAGGCCAACCTCTTAGGCTCTAGGGGAAGGAGTAAGTAGTGAGGGCATGACTGAAACGATTTAAAAGGAAAACAAAAGGGGCTTGGGTATTTTTCTTAGTTTCTTTTATATTGAACAAATCTATGTGCCCGGACTATAATTTCTAAGCATTCCCATCACATGGAGTAATAGGTTGAAAATCAGCTGCCCTAATGGTTATTCATGATCTATTTTGGGGTAGTCAATTCATTTATTTTTACATGCGTAAAGAGTATTGGTAGCAACTCCTACTGAGGGCACTCATGTTAAATTCATAACCATTTTATGTCAAAAGTTAAGTTAATACATGCTACCTTGTTAATAATCATCATTATCTGGTTCTCATCTTTTAATATGGAGTATCTAGAAATGCTTATATTTAATTTCCTATGGAAGTAATCTGGAGTAATAAACTCCCTGATGGAAGATTTTGGGGTTCCGTAAAGTAGTTCAGTAATAAATAAGTAAACAATATATATCTATATTTATCTTATCTATATCTTAAGATTTCCTAATTTTAAACTGAAATTTAATATTTTTAAAATTATGATTATGAACAAGGCACAGTAGTATTTGCAGGAACTTTGACTTTCTCACCAATATTAATAATATTTATATATTTCATCAGTTATAGATATTTGAAATTACCATTTACATTAATCAATACCTTGAAATTACTGTAGTAATTAGAATCATCTTATCACTCATACTGGCAAACTTCTAGTAAACAAAGTGAATGTCAATATAATCCATTTCATTTGCAATCTGATATATTTTATGCATTTTCTAAATAGAGGTCTACAGGCCAAGCTAGATTGCTAAAAGGTATGAAAAGCACACAAAAATTGTCAACCGCCCTTGTTCTATTTATGAATGCATTGATGGGTAAAGAGATTGCTTTTGGTAGGTATTATGATGATGATGATTCTCATTTTCCCTGACAGACAACCATGAGGCAGTGGATAGAGAGCCAGCCTTAGTTTCATTTAACTTCCCAATTCCTCAAGTCATTCCCTAAGGTTCTAAATTTGAACCCAGGGATAGATCTACATTGAAAGTCCACATACTGGAATTTTGAAATACCAATATGATGGGCCAAAAAATGTTACTTTATATAACTAAATAAAGCCTTTCATTTAAAGTAACAAGAATAACATACATGCAACAGTGTATAAACAAACTATAGGATATTTGGTAGTGGGAAATATCAACATTGGGAAGACATTACAATCAATGGGATTCTAATAGGGATAATGATTAGGGATCACTAAAGTATATTGAATATATATATATATATATATGTATACATATATATATATATATATATGTACACATATATAATATAGTTTGATAGTGGAAATCATTATATTACAATATTATAGTTTAAATTATATTATAACAATATATCATCAATTATTTCTCAACATTATGTTGCATATATGAGAAGCATATGTGTGTGATAGTCTTATGATCAACTATAAAATTTACTAATTCTTATAATGGATACATTTGTTTTTATAAATCAAAAGATTTCATATACTAAAGACAAATAAATGATGAGTTGTATTTCATTTAGTATACTATCTTAATCACTAAAATTAAAAATTATCTTATAGTTCTGTTCCTTAAAGATTAAAGTACTTGGAGAGTTTTACAATTGGAGAACATCTAATTCAATTCCCTCCTTTCTCTTTTTAATAAAATTGAAATCCAAAGATATTACAAACCTAAACCAATATTAAGAGGAAAGTAGGTGGCACCATAGTAAAAAGAGCACTGGGTTTGAAGTCAGGAAGACTCATTTCCTTAAATTCATATCTGACCTCAGACACGTATTAACTGTGTGACCTTGTGCAAGTCACTTAACCGTTTTAAACTCAGTTTCCGCAGTTGTAAAATGCCTAAAGAAGGAAACACTTTCTGAAATGCTGGAAAAGAAAAAAAAATCGTATATTGATTATGATGTATGATATACATACATACATATTATATATGTGTGTATATGTGCGTGCATGTGTGTGTGTGTGTGTGTGTGTGTGTGTGTGTGTGTGTGTGTGTGTGTGTGTGTGTAATCCTGTAAACTCCAATCCCATATGGATTTTTGGGAGATGTTTAATTAATGCACTATCTACTGGAATATTGGTAATTCTACCTGGGAAACTGATGTATGTAAATAAGTTAAAAATTATGTTAAAAAAGAAGCATTTTCACCTGCTTTGCTCCTTCAGTCTAAGGACCATGAAGCTTTTCTTTTTGACATGCCCCTGATATTTCCTCATGCATTTTCTTCCCTGTGAGAGTGAGAGCTTCTTGAAAGCATAGTCTCTTTTAACTTCTATATTTGTATTCATAGTACTTAGAATAGTGTTTTGTACACATTGAATATTTAAAAAGAACTTCAATAATTTATTCATTCATTCATTTACCAGGGGAGAAAAGAGTACTCTCTATTTTCCTTGCCCCTAACAGGAAAGATGAACGTAAATTAAAGGTACTTATTTGAATGTATCTAATTTGTAGGGCAACTAGATGGTAAAGTGGATGGAAGATCTGTGTTCAGATCTGGCTTCAGATGCTTACTAGCTGTTTGACCTTAGACAAGTTTGCCTTGCAAGTTAACTCTATTTATCTCAGTTTATTTATCTATAAAATGAGCTGAAGAATAAAATGGCAAATTACTCCAGTGTCTTTGCCAAGAAACCTCAAATAGGCACACAAAAAGTTATACATGACTGAAAAGACTGAATAGGCTGCATTATTGATAGAAAAGAAATACTTTCCTCAAGGTTTTCTGTGTTTGTGTGTAATTTTTTTTTTATTTTGTTTCTGTGAGAGGGAAAGGAATGATGGGCCATGGGCTAATATCTGAACCTATATAAATAATAGGACCAGTAAGGAAACTATCTCAAACAAATTGGTGACCATTCTGCCATTTAAAAGTTTTAGTGTACTTCTTAGAGAACCAAAAGATTATATGAGTTTTTAAGGATGGCAAAGTGAGTATAAGCTAAGGATAAGATTTGAACTCAGATCTTCCTAACTTTGAAACCCACTATTCTGTTCTGCCTCTCACAAGCATAGCTTCTTCAGAGTATTCAAAATTTAGAGTTTAGGCCATTAAATTAATTAGGTCCTATTACTTTTTTGGCATTTTGTGCATTATATTCTATAAATTACTCTTCCACTTGAAACATGTACTCTATAGAAAGAATGGATAAACTTTGAAATTTATGATTTCTTCTGCTGGACTTGTTTCTTCCTTCCTTTCTTCCTTCCTCCTTCCCTCCCTCCCTTTTTCCCTTCCTTCCTTCTTCTCTCCCTCTCTTCCTTCTTTCATCCATCTGTCCCTCCCTTCCTTCCTTCCTTCCTTCCTTCCTTCCTTCCTTCCTTCCTTCCTTCCTTCCTTCCTTCCTTCCTTCCTTCCTTCCTTCCTTCCTCCCTCCCTCCCTCCCTCCCTCCCTCCCTCCCTCCCTCCCTTCCTTCCTTCCTTCCTTCCTTCCTTCCTTCCTTCCTTCCTTCCCTCCTTCCTTCCTTCCTTCCTTCCTTCCTTCCTTCCTTCCTTCCTTCCTTCCTTTTTGTTTTTTCTTATCTATGATTACATCAAGAAAAATTCCAACCTAACAGTTTCTTATATCTTTATTATTCACTTGGAAAAATAAATAAAAGATTAGTTTCATAGTTCTATTTTGCAATGTACTTTAAGAATAGGAAGAATTCCTATTAATAAAATACACTTGGATTGCTGTCCTTTCATAGACATATTCATTGCCATTGTTGAATTCAAGTTTATTTGCTTCTATGAAACTGACCAGTTCACAAGCAGTTTAAAATAAAAACATCCCTGATAGCTGTAATTAGTTTCAGAACAACTCTTCCTGCTGCCATTCCACAAATGAGGCAGTGAGTCCAACTTTTAACACAGACATGCCACTAATTAGCACAGCCCTAAACCAAGTCCAATAGTGCTATAATGAAGGAAAGACAATTGGGGGACTGAGTTCATTTCTCTATTTGAGTCTTGGAAGCAATCCATTTTAAGCTGCATGCAAAGGTCGACTTTTGAAGGAATAATCACACTTTGTTTTTGTCCATCTGGATTGGACTATAAATATGCCTTCCAGTTTTTATACTATTAAGTTGCTGGAATAGCACTCAATGTCGGAATAATATTTAGGAAGTCCTGTATGGGTGATTAACTTAAGAACATTTATCAAATTCAGTGCTGAGATAGTGAAAAATGTATATTTAAGTTAGAAATAACTTTTATGTCTTTTATTTTGGTATATGGTTTAAAATCTTAATAATTATTTTTTGCTGAATGTATCACTGTACACCACAAAGTTAGTACACATTTTTAATTTTTCTAGTGATTTTTGTATACTAAGGAGAACCCTAAAATATTAGAGGGAGAACAATCAGAATCTCGATACTTTTTGTAGTTAATAGTATCTTATTTTTTCCTAATTACATGGTAAAATAGTTTTCAACAGTTAATTTTTGTAGAATTTTGAGTTCCAAATTTTTCTCTCCTTGTCTCTCCCTATCTTTGCCCTCTCCAAGACAACAAACAGTTATTCCTGTATTTAGTGCTGAAGGATTTTGTAACATGCTTCAAAATCATTTGGGATTTGGGATTTCCACTTGTTACTATTTACAGTGTCAATATTATTTCATTGACATTTCTTTCCCTTATTCAAACAAATTGTAAATTGAAATCTAAATCAATTTGTACTTAGAGTTAGCAAGACAGAAACATCAGCACATCAACAGATACCACAAGGCATAAGTTGTTGACTGAATTTCTTACTCTTTTTTCTCTGCCATCTGATTTTTGCCAACTTACTTCAAGTTACATATCAGTAAGTAAAAGGTAGACATGATAGTCCAAATAGAGAAGGGATAGTAGGAGCAGGATACACAATGTAAAAAAGCATTTTTGTATTTAGATACTAGTAGAAATGATACTTTTCTTCAACTCCTTCTCCCCAAAATGGATGTTTGTTACTTAGTATATTTTATAATTGAACATTTATTTTGGAGAGAAAAATATGAATTTAAATTTATTAAATTGTACATTCCATAGCAATGCTAATGCAAAACTAACCAAAAATCTATGCATTTACATATTTGCCAAAAATAAAGAAAAAAAAAGTTCTACTAATTAGCCGATCAGTTCATTTGTGTTACCTAATAGGAAGAGATAGAAAAAACTCCACTTAAATTAACTGTAGACAAAATAAACTATTTGAGGGTCTATCAGTCAAGAACTATATAAATACAATTATAAAACACTTCTCACCCAAATAAAGTCAGATTGAAACAATTGGAAAAATAGCAATTGCTCATAGCTAGACCAAGCTAATATAATAATAAAAATTCTGTCTAAATTGGTTTACTTGTTCAGTGCCATACTAATTAAAATGCTAAAAATTATTTTATAGAACTAGAAAAAAACTAATAAAACTCATCTGGAAAAACAAAAGGTCAAGAATATTGAGGGAATTAATGAAAAAAATATAAAGGATGGTGGTTCAGCATTACTAAACTTAATAAGCATAATTACTGGTTAAAAGAGTGGTGGATCACTGGAATAGATTAGATAAACATGACAGAATAACCAATGCATATAGTTATCTAGTATTTGATAAACCCCCAAACACCAGCTTTTGGAATAAGAATTCACTATTTGACAAAATTTACTGGGAACACTGGAAAATAATATGTAAGCAACTCATATAGATCTACAGCTCACACCTGATTTGGGTATAAAGGATAATACCATAACCAAATTAGAACAAAGGATAACTTATCTGTCAGGTCTTTGGAGAATGGAGGAATTTATTTCCAAAGAAGAATTAGAGAACTTTATGAAAGGCAAAATGGACAACTTTGATAACACAAAAATAAAAAGATTTTACACAACCAAAAGCAATAGAAACAAAATTAAAAGGGAAGCACAAAGCTGTGAAAAATCTTTATAGATAATGTTACTGAAAAAAATTTCATTTCTAAAAATATATGTGTCAAATTTATTAGAATACAAGTCATTCTCCAATTGATAAATGATCAAAGGATTTGAACAGATAATTTTCAGATGATAAAATTAAACCTATCTATAGTCATATGAACAATTGTTCTAAATAACTATTGATTAAAGAATTGCAAATTAAAACAACTGTGAGGTACCACCTCACATCTCTCAGATTGGTTAAGATGACAGGAAAAGATAATGATAAATGTTGGAGCAGATATGGGAAAACTGGGACACTAATGTATTGTTGGTGGAATTGTGAAATAAGCCAACCATTCTGGAAAGCAAGTTGGAACTATGCCCAAAGGAATATAAAATTGTGAATACTCTTTGATTCAGCAGTGTTATTACTGGGTCTATATCCTAAGTGAATCATAAAGGAGGAAAAAGGACCCACATGTGCAAAAATGTCTATAGCAGCTCTTTTTTGTGGTAGCAAAGAATTGGGAAAAGAGTAGATCCCCATCAATTGGGGAATTGTATATGAAGGTAAGAGAAAATACTGTTCTATAAAAATAATGTGTAATAGGCCATTTTTAGAAAAAAAATTGGAAAGATTTGCAAGAATTAGTACTAAATGAAACAAGCAGAACCAGGAATACATTGTATATAATAAAAGCAAGAATGTGTGATGACCAACTATGAACTCATTTGGGTTTTACCTACTTTTTGCCAGTTATCATACTAGAAAATGTGATAAAAAAGACAGATTGAAAACTCTTTCCCCTCTAGATGTTTTCATTCAATTTGTAGACACTATATATATATATATATATATATATATATATATATTTGATCATTTATGCTTACATATATATGTATTTGTAAGCATAAATGATCGATATTTTTTTTAAAAAAATGACTTTGTAAGAAGAGAACTAGTAGCAAGAAGAATCAGAATAGTCTTCATGTGGAAGATAATGTTTAAGCTGAGTTTTGAAGAAACCAAGAATTCCAGCATATGCAAAGAAAGAACACTCTAGATATAAAATAAAATCAGTGAAAACAAAAAGAGAAAGGAAATGAATCCTATTTGTGATAGGATAACAAGCAGGACAATATTGCTGTTCCATAAAGTACATGGAAGGAAATAACTGTCAAGAAGACAAGATAATTGCAAAGGGAACATATTTCAGATCATTTAAAACTGTAGAGTGAAGAATTTCTATTTAACTCAAAAGGTAATTTAGGTTTCTGGTTTTTATTTCGGGGGTGAGGGAATGGGGTCAGTGGTGGCGCTGACATAGACAGAAAAAAATTGGTCACTGCCTGGATTATGAATTGGTGTGGAAAATGTGTCAAATCAGGGTACTAAATAGGACAATGTTACAATAGTCCAGGCAAAAAAATGATGAGTCATCAAGGTGACAACAAGGTGTCAAATAAAGAGGAGAGAGAAGAACAGTAGATAGAGAAGAAAATACATTTTTACAATTTATTGAATATGATTGAAATAAATATATTTTATTAGATGTCTGATTTTAAAACTTCAGCCATGAAACAGTGGATCCTGAATGTTAACCAACAGATCAGATTTGTCCTTCTCTTTTGTATATAGCTCAATTCTTATCTATCTTTTAAACACCAGTTCAAATACAAATATCTCAAAGAAATTTTGCCAGTTGCCCCAAATTTTCCCTGTTTGCTCATTGGAATTTACATAGCACTTTAATATCTTTCTTCAATACTCATAATATATTTCATTGCAATATAATTCATTGTGAATGTGCTTTATCTCTAAGTTTTAACAGGAAAAAAAGATTTATGCTTCAATTAATCTTTTTATCTCCCTCAGTGCTGTAATTGTATGCAGCTGGCATTTAATAATATTTGTTGAATTTGACCAGATCAGACAGAAACAAAATTCTTTGCCTTTTAAAAACACATATTTCTTCCAAGAGACACTAGGAAATTCTGACTGACTGGCTTAGTGGTGTAATTCAGAAAAATGTTACATTTTGGAAATCATACTATTTGGTTTGGCTTCTTTAGCCACAAACCAAGCACACCTGGTACATTACCACTACTCAAGCTACCTAACAAGTGAAGAAGAATGTTTTCTTTAACAGCTTTGAAGATCTGTCAGTGTTTTCCATTATAAGCTTAAACTTAACTACTGCTTGCTCATCATATAGTCATGCTTCATTTTTGTCCAAAGGAACATGCAATTGAAACATCTGCAAAATGATAAAAAGAGAATATAGAAATTTTTAATGTATCCCCATGATATGAAGTGTCATAAATGAGAATCTATGTAAATAAATGTCATTTTTAAAAGTAACAAGCAGAGATGATAAAACTTAATGTATCAATGTATTTTTTAAAGCTATGATTTCATTGATACTTTCAAGTCCCAGGGAGGAAAATTTTTCTGTCAATAAAGATGGGATCTGAGATTTACTTTTTGAGCTTTCTCAGGGCACTCAGAGTTTAAGTGATTCACTCCTAGTTAGATGATTTGGATAAATGACAGAATTTAAACACAGATCAGCTTGATTTCTGAAGCTACCTGTCTCCAATGTCATGTTTCCTATCTACGAATCTACCTACCTATCTATACATATGTGAGCATTCATACATGCATTCAGACATAACTGGGATAAAAAATAAATGTTCATTGATTGATACACACATACATACATGTAATTTAACTAATTTGTGTGCCTATAATTGCTTGAAAATGTTTCCATATATTAATATATATGAGCAATAGGTGGCCCAGTGGATAAAATTGTGAGCCTGGAATCAGAAAAATTCCTCTTTCTGAGTTTCTATCTGTCCTCAGACACTTAATAGCTATATGACCCTGAGCAATTCACTTAAAGCTATTTAGCTTGGTTTCATCATCTGTAAAAATGAGGGGGGGAAAGAAATGGAAATGGCAAGCTACTCTAGTATTTTTGCCAAAAAAGTTACAAAGAGTCAGACATGATTGAAAAAATGATTGCACAAGTGTAGGAATATTTATATTGGGATATACATCTATCCATATATATATAATACATACACATATATACATACATATATTTATGAACAAACATATTGAGGTATATTTGATAATTAAAGATTTCTTTTGACATAGAAATTTCAATTTTGAAGCCTATCATTAATTTCAAAATGTAAGTTCTGCCATAAGGCTACTTTTTAATTACTAAAATTAAATCACTAAAATTTAATCACAATCAACTTAAAATAAGTTGCTATTGGAGGAAAAGAAACCAGAATTTACATTACTGCTTATAACTAAAGCTATGCGGCTTATCCAATGGTGTTGTTGACAGAGTAGCATCTGTAGCTCAAGCAAGTTCCACTGCTATAGTCCATTCAGCTTCACAACTAACAACCTATAAGGTTGATAAATAAAAGATAGATGATAGGCAGAAATCTGGAAAGACAGAAAGACAGGAAGGAAAAGAGACAGGAAGAAAAGAAGAGAAGGAGGGAAGAAGGGAGGGAGGCAGGAAAGATGAAAGATACACGAATAGAGAGTTGCCTTTGAAATCAAAAGTCACTTAATTCAAATCTTACATTTAACTGTGACCCTGAGCAAATCATTTGACCCTTCTAAGTAGTATTCTAAATCCATAGTTCTCAAATTCTGAGTCTCTTTGGTAGACCTAAAACACTTTTTATGGATCTAGGATATGAAAACTATTTTCTTTTTTCTTTTTTTTTTAATTAATTTTATAGTTATAACATTTTTGACAGTACATATGCATAGATAATGTTTTTTTTTTTTTTTTTTTTTACAACATTATCCCTTGTACTCCTTCTGTTCCGAATTTTTCCCCTCCTTCCCTCCACCCCCTCCTCTAGATGGCAGGCATTCCCATACATATTAAATATCTTATAGTATATCCTAGGTACAATATATATGTGCAGAACCAAATTTTGTTGTCGTTGTTGCAAAGGAAGAATTTTATTCAGAGAAAACTATTTTCATAATGACATTGAGAAGTTCTAATTTCTAATATGATACATAACAATAAATATTTACCTACTCTCTCTCTCTCTCTCTCTCTCTCTCTCTCTTTCTTGGAGGGTCTTAAATCGTTTTTAAGAATGTAGTCCAAAATTTTTTGACAATTACTCTGAAACTGAAAGGTGCAGAAAAAGACAACAATTTATGTTAATTGGAAATTCTTAATCTGGGCAGAGGAAAGATTCCTATCCCAAAGCAATCAGGGCTTTAGTCCCTATTCCCTCCATGTAGCTATTTTACTCCATCTTCTATAAAAAATATGCTTTTTAAAGAAGTTCAGATAAACAAAGTACCAGTTACTAGGTGGGAGAGTGGTTTCTGATGTTAAAAATCTCACAAGATTTTTACCATAGCCATAAAAGATAACATTTACATACAGCTCACAGGCTAAATGAAATGTTATTAAGCAACATGTTTCCAGGTGTTGTGAATTTTTAAAGTGGGAGGAAAGAAGAGGAAGGAAGGAAACTCAGGGTCTAGAGTATAAGGGAGAAATTAGGAAGAAATTGGGGAGGAACTAAAGAGGGTCCAAGAAGTGGCTTGGTGTAAAACAAACTTGCATGTATGTCAATCATGTCAATGTGGTCATAATCATGTGTCAGTCTGTCTTAAGATAAACTAATTAAGACAGTCTCAGGAAATTGTTTATTTCTATGTGACAATGGAAATGATATGGGTGGATTAGTTATTAATGTTCCTGTTCTACATCACTTATGGCCATGCAAATTAGTGGATTTATTTAAATTATTATCGAATATTTTGCATAGAAGTCAATATTTATAGTGGTATACACATCAGTTGAGGCAAAGAAAAATAATAAACTGTACTGGCAAATATTAAATGCTACAGTTGTTTATACTTTATTAAAAATGTAATATATACTCCTTTTGATGTCATCACATGTTTTAAACAATTCAGCTCTGAGCTTACATAATTTTGACATGTATTCTTTTATTTTTATCATTAAACTACACTTTAATCATAATAAATATCTAATGTATTTCAAATGAACATTTTTTAAAAGTGAGATTAAAAGCCAAATGAATTATCAGATCATTAAAGCATATTTATTTTCATTTTTGGTGGCATGATATTGATGTAAAGTTACATAAGGATATTATACTTCTGCAGTATTTTATATATATATTGTTAAATTTGGGATTTTCTTTAATTCCAGAAAAGTTCTGTTTTTCAGGATATCAATATATTTAGAAGAGTCAACAATTCCATCAATAGAGAGAACACTTTTAAAAGTGTTGAAAGTGATAAATATCCCTAAAATTTTAATTTAAATATGGTTTTATAAAGGTGACCAATTTTCATTGTCCATCTTTGATTTCTTTTGACAATAGGTTTTAGTATGGACTTGAGTGAAAACTGATTTTAATCATTAAATATTAATTTTTTTCTTTTTATATTGTCATGGCTGTAACATATTTCTTTTCTTTTTTATTAATTTTATAATTATGGATGAGTATATATGCATGAGTAATATTTTTATAACATTACCCCTTGTAGTCATTTTTCCAGATTTTCCCCTCCCTCCCTCTACTCCCTCCCCTAGATGACAGGCAATCCCATTTTACATATGTTACAGTATAACCTAGAAACAATATATGTGTGTAAATCCAATTTTCTTGTTGCAAGTTAAGTATTGGATTCTGAAGGTATAAGTAACCTGGGTAGATAGACAGTAGTGCTAATATTTTACATTCAATTCCCAGTGTTCCTTCTCTGGGTATAGTTGTTTCTGTCCATAAATGGAAGTGAGTTGGATCTTCTTTATGTTGAAGATATCCACTTCCATCAGAATATATCTTCATACAGTATTGTTGTTGAAATGTATAGTGATCTTCTGGTTCTGCTCATTTCACTCAGCATCAGTTCATGTAAGTCTCTCCAAGCCTTTCTGAATTCATCTTGCTGGTCATTTGTTACAGAGCAATAATATTCCATAGCCTTCATATAACATAATTTACCCAATCATTCTCCAATTGATTCATCTTCTAGTTTCTAGCCACTACAAAAAGAGCTGCTACAAAGATTTTGGCTCACACAGGTCCCTTTCCCCTCTTTAGTATTTCTTTGGGATATAAGCCCAGTAGTAGCATTTCTGTATCAAAGGGTATGCACAGTTTGATAACTTTTTGGGATAGTTCCAAATTGCTCTCTAGAATGGCCAGATTCTTTCACAACTCCACCAACAATGTATTAGTGTCCCAGTTTTCCCACATCCCCTCTAACATTCATCATTATTTGTTCCTGTCATCTTAGCCAATCTGATAGGTGTGTAGTGATATCTCAGAGTTGTCTTTCTTTGCATTTCTCTGATCAGTAGTGATTTGGAACACTCTTTCATATGAGTCGATATAGTTTCAATTTCATTATCTGAGAATTGTTCATATCCTTTGACCATTTATCAATTGCAGAATGGTTTGATTTCTTATAAATTAGGATCAATTCTCTATATATTTTGGAAATGAGACCTTTAACAGAACCTTTAACTGCAAAAATATTTTTCCCAATTTTTTACTTCCCTTCTAATCTTGTTTGCATTAGTATTGCTTGTACAGAAAGTTTTTAGTTTGATGTAATCAAAATCTTCTATTTTGTGATCAACAATGATCTCTAGTTCTTCTCTAGTCATAAATTCCTTTCTCCTCCACAGGATTGAGAGGTAGATTTTCCTCTGTTCCTCTAATCTATTTATGATCTCATTCTTTATGCCTAAATCATGGACCCATTTTGATCTTATCTTGGTATATGGTGTTAAGTGTGGATCCATATCTAATTTCTGGCATACTAATTTCCAGTTTTCCCAACAGTTTTTTTTTTTCAAATAATGAGTTTTTATCCCTAATGTTGATATCTTTGGGTTTATCAAACACTAGATTGATATAGTTGTATCCTTTCTTGTCCTTTGTACCTAATCTGTTGCAGTGATCGACCAGTCTATTTCTTAGCCAATACCAGATGGTTTTGGTGACTGCTGCTATATAATATAGTTTTAGATCAGGTATACCTAGACCACCTTCATCTGACTTTTTTTTCATTAATTCCCTTGAAATTCTTGGCCTTTTATTCTTCCCTATGAACTTTGTTGTTATTTTTTCTAGGTGACTAAAATAGTTTCTTGGGAGTCTTATTGGTATAGCACTAAATAAATAGATTAGTTTGGGAGTATTGTCATCTTTATTATATTTGCTTAGCCTATCCATGAGCACTGGATGTCTTTCCAATTATTTAAGTCTGACTTTATTTTTGTGGCAAGTGACTTGTAATTTTGTTCATATAATTCCTAACTTTCCTTTGGTAGATGGATTACCAAATATTTTATGCTCTCGACATTTGTTTGGAATAGAATTTCTCTTTGTATCTCTTGCTGTTGCAATTTATTGGTGATTTATAAAAATGCTGAGGATTTATGTGGATTTATTTTGTACCCAGCAACTTTGCTAACGTTGTGAATTATTGCTAATAACTTTTTATTACAATCTCTGGGGTTTTGTAAGTATGCCATCATATCATCTGCAAAGTATGACAGTTTGATTTCTTCATTACTACTCTTATTCCTTTAATCTCTTTCTCTACTCTTATTGCCGAGGCTAGCGTTTCTAATACAATATTGAATAGTAATGGTGATAGTAGACAACCTTGTTTCACTCCTGATCTTATTGGGAAAGGTTCCAGTTTATTTCCATTACATATATGCTTACTGATGGTCTTAAATATATGCTCCTGACTATTCTAAGGAATAGTCCATTTATTCCTATACTCTCAAGCGTTTTTAGTAGGAATGGATGTTGGATTTTATCAAATGCTTTTTCTGCATCTATTAAGATGATCATACGTTTTTTATTAATTTGATTATTAACATGGTCAATTATACTAATAGTTTTCCTAATATTAAACCAGCTCTGCTTTTCTGGTATAAATCCTTCTTGATCATAGTGTATTATCCTGGGGATGATTTTCTTAAGTCTTTTTGATAATATCTTATTTAAGATTTTAGCATCAATATTCATTAAGGAAATTGGTCTATAGTTTTCTTTCTCAGTTTTCGATCTACCTGGTTTAGGTATCAGTACCATGTCTGTGTCATAGAAGGAGTTTGGTAGGACTCCTTCATCCCCTATTTTTTCAAATAGTTTATATAACATTGGGGCTAGTTGTTCTTTAATTGTTTGGTAGAATTCACATGTAAATCAATCTGGTCCTGGGGATTTTTTCCTAAGGAGTTGATTAATAGCTTGTTTTATTTCTTTTTCTGAAATGGGGCTATTTAAGCAATTTATCTCCTCCTCTGTTAATCTAGGAAGCCTATATTTTTGGAGGAAGTCATCCATTTCACTTAAGTTATCAAATTTATTGGCATAAAGTTGGGCAAAGTAACTCCTTATTATTTCTCTAATTTCCTCTTCATTGGTGGAAAGATCCCCCTTTTCATTTGTAAGACTAACAATTTGATTTTCCTCTTTCCTTTTTCTGATCAGATTTACCAAAGGTTTATCTATTTTATTGACTTTTTCATAAAACCAACTCTTGGTTTTATTTATTAATTCAATAGTTTTTTTTTTACTTTCAATATTATTGATTTCTCCTTTTAATTTTAGTATTTCAAGTTTGATTTTTGGTTGGGGGAGGTTAATTTGGTCTTTTTCTAGCTTTTTAAGTTGCAGGCCAAATTCGTTAATTTTCTCTTTCTCTATTTTGTTCAAATAAGCCTCTAAAGATATAAAATTTCCCTTTATTACCACTTTAGATGCATCCCACAGATTTTGGTATGATGTCTCATCGTTTTCATTATCTTGGGTGAAATTATTGTTTCTATAATTTGCTCTTTCACCCAGTCATTCTTTAAGATGATATTATTCAGTTTCTAATTACTTTTTGGTCTATTTACCCCTAACTTCTTATTGAATGTAGTTGTGATCCAGAAGAAGACATTTATTATTTCTGCCTTCCTGCATTTAATTTTGAGATCTTTATGTCCTAATATATAGTCTATTTTGTATAGGTTCCATGAACTGCTGAGAAGAAAGTATATTCCTTTCTATCATCATTCAGTTTTCTCCAAAGGTCTATCATACCTAGTTTTTCTAATGTTCTATTTACTGCTTTAATTTCTTTCTTATTTGTTTTGTGGTTTAATTTGTCTAAATCTGAGAGTGAAAGTTGAGATCTCACACTATTATACTTTTACTGTCTATTTCTTCTTGCAACTTTCTTAACTTTTCCTTTAGAAAGTTATATGCTATACCACTTGGTGCATATATGTTTTGTATTGATATGGATTCATTGTTTATGCTACCTTTTAGCATGATATAGTTTCCTTCCTTATCTCTTTTAATTAGATCAGTTTCTGCTTTTCCTTGATCTGAGATAAGGATGGCTACCCCTGCTTTTTTGGCTTTACCTGAAGCATAATAGATTCTGCTCCAACCTTTTACCTTTACTCTCTATGCATCTCCCTGCTTTAAGTGTATTTCCTGTAAACAACATATTGTAGGGTTCTGACTTTTGATCCAGTCTGCTATACATCTCCATTTGATGGGAGAGTTCATCCCATTCACATTTACAGTTAAAATTACTAATTCTGCATTTCCTGAAATCATATTATCCCCAGATTATGCTTTTTTCTCTTGGCCCCCTGAACCCCTTCCCCAATATTTAATTTATAGACCCCACTTCTGATGCTCAGCCCTCCCTTTTTAGTATCCCTCCCCCCTCCTTTTAAGACCCTTCCCTTTTCTTGTACTCTTCCCTTATTCCCCTGTTCCTTTTCCCTTTTTCTCTCCCCCCATTTTAATGAGGTGAGAGAGAATTCTCTGATAAACAAATATGTCAATTATTTACTCTTTGAGCCTACTCTGATGAGAGTTAAAATTCACACAATATTTCTCCCCCTCTCTAAATTCCCTCAGATGTGGTAGATTTTCTATGCCTCTTTCTGGGATGTAATTTCCCTCTTTTTATCACACCTTCCCCTTTTTCTGATACTACCTCCTTCCCTTTCCTACTCCCTTTTTTTTATATCAGTAAAATCAAATTATCCATGCGGACTTTCTGTATATCCACAACAGAGATATAGTTATCAAGAGTTCTTTTTACCTTTTTCTGCTTCTCTTCAGTCTTGTGGATGTAGATCAAATGTTTTGTTTAAGTCTGGTTTTTTTCTTAGAAACAGATGGAATTCCTCTGTTTCATTAAATCACCATCTTCTTCCATGGAAGAAAATGCTAAACTTAGCTGGGTAGTTTATTCTTGGTTGCAATCCTTGATCTTTTGCCTTTCAGAATACCAGGTTCCAGGTCCTTTGATCTTTTAATGTGAAGGCAGCCAGATCTTGAGTGACCCTTATTGTGGCACCTTAATATTTGGATTGTTTTTTTTTTTCTAGCTGCTTGCAATATTTTTTGCTTTGTTTGGTAGTTCTGCAGGTTAGCCACAGTGTTCTGTAGAGTTCTTTTTTTAGGGTCTTTTTCAGAAGGTGTTCAATGAATTCTTTCAACGCCTATTTTCCCTTCTGTTTCTATTATCTCTGGACAGTTCTCTTTGATGATTTCCTATAAATAGAATATAGGCTCTTTTTTTGATCATAGTTTTGGGAAGTCCAATGATCCTCAGATTATCTCTCCTAGATCTATTTTCCAGGTCTATATATTTTGCCAGTTAAGTATTTGACATTATTCTCCAGCTTTTCATTTTTTTTTTGTTTGTTTTGTTTGATGGATTCTTGGGTTCTCAATAAATCATTCATTTCTATTTGTTCTGTCCTGATTTTTAATGAGTTATATATTTTTCCATTTCCCTAATGTTTTTTTTTTTTTTTTTGGAGAGTTTTTTTCTTTTTTCCAATTCAGAAATCCTATTTTCTTGAGACTTTTTTTATCTTTTCTAATTCAGAAATCCTACTTTCTTAAAAATTTGTTATCTTTTCCAATTCAGAAATCCTACTTTCCTGTGGTTTTTTAACCTTTTCTAATTCACAAATTTTGTTTCCCTGCATCTCCTGTGAATTCTTTATTTTTTCCAACTCAAATTTCAGGACGTTGTTATTCTCTATCATAGCTTCTCTTTCCTTTCCCCATTTTTCTTCAAACTCTCTTAACTTTTTAATAGTCTCTTCTAGGAGAGAGTTATGTGATGGGGGGCAGGTATCGTTCCCCTTTAGGCTGTTATCTGCTGACTCTCTGCTATTAATTTCCTTGGGGTTGGATACCCGCTCTTTCTCTGTGTAGAAGGTATCAATAGTTCTCTTCAGCTTTTTACTCATTGTTAAAAAAAATCTGTTGGGGTCTGCCCTTGGGGTAAGAAGTTTATTTATTTATTTATTTATCAGCTTCCTCCCAGACTGGATGAATGCAGAGGCTCCTGTGCCTGAGCTAAGAGAGAGCTCTGGGAGAGAGTTCCCCTCCCCCTCCCCGGAAATGCCTCAGAGGTGATACAGCTGTACCTTGAGGGTTGCCAATTGAAGGACCCCGCTGTGTGGCCTATGGACTGCCCTAAGGTTTAAGACTGAACAGTAAAAACGACACAAAGCCCAGCCAATGTGTCCCGTGGGGCATGGATGTCAGCAGCTGTCATGAAAAGCCCCTGCGCTCAAACTGGAAGTGTGTGCCTGGAAACCACAGTCCATATTTCAAAGGTTCCTCTTCTCTGGGAATTCAGTGGCTGCTAGAGTTCCATAACCTCAGGCTAAGCCTGGCACTATGTGGATTAGATATTGCCTCAGGCTGTGACCCCACTGTTCAGGCTCTTAACTACCCCAGGGTGAAACCCATGGATAGCAGAAGGTGGCTTCACAGCAGGGCTGAGATCTGGTAGGTCATTTCCAGATTGGGGTGGTTCTAGGATCTGGCTTTATATTTTAAAATGGCTTGATTTCTCTTCTGAATTGCTGTTTTATAAGCAGAGAAGAGCTAACACCCTGTTTCAGATTCCTCTATCTCAGTGGCTTCTCTGATCCCACAGTTCTCCCCAGCCCGATTGGCACAGTGTGCTAGCACCTAGCTTGATCTGTGCTGGCCTTTTTTCTTCCTCCCCTTGGAACTGACCTTTTCTGTTGAAACTCCAGATTCTCTTCACCTGGTAAGTTGTGCTTTTAATCCTTGTGGTTTCTATCAGACCAGCGTTATTTTTGAGGCTGATTTAACTAATTGGTAATGAGGGAAGTAGGGAGCTTACAAATTCAAGTGTATCTTCTCCACCATCTTGGCTCTGCCCCTTCTCTTTTCTTCTTTATAACTAGAGGTAGCAGCAAATTCTCTTTTTTTCTATTTTTATCTCAATAAGTCTATAATAAATTGGAGAGAAATCATTAACAGGCCTTGTCTCCAATTCTCTTGGAAGGTCTTTCCTTGTTTTGTAAAAATTTAATAAACAATTTTGCAGCAATATTTTCTTCTTAGTTCATGGTGGTGGTTGCATTTTCAAGAATTCTTTTTTTTTGTATTATGTTGAGATAAAAAATAAAAAATGGAATCTCTTTGGGCAATAATCAAAATCACATTATCCTAGTAAGGACTGCAAGAGATTGAATATTTCACTTTTGTCTATAGGAGCCCATAATTACTTATACAGCATTAAATATAGAAGATATAAAAAAACATTAATGGATTTCAAAATTGATTATGTGTATACTTCTTCCCCCTTTTTCTGTCTGTCTGTCTGTCTGTCTCTCTGTATATACATATATATATATATATATATATACATACATGTGGGTACACACACATTGTTGTTTAGTTGTATAACACTCTTTATAATCTCATTTGGTAGTTTCTTCTCAAAGATATGAATTGGTTTTTCATTTTCTTCACTTTATCATTGAGAAACTGAGGCAAACAGAGGAGGATATGGAGGAAACCTAAGATAGAAATGGAGAAAAACTTATGGGTCATTATTTCTGTTTATTAACTAATTATTTGTGTGGAAATTTTATAAAAACATCTTTTTTTAAAAATGGTGCTTGTCCTCCTGAAATGTTTCATAAAACTGATGTTTTGTATGCTAATGAGAAAGGAACTTATGACAAAAAAATCATTGTGGATATTCAAGTGTCTTCTCCATTTGTCTTGAGCGCAGACTCAGTACAGTCATTACTGTTCTGTTAGTGGCTCTCTGCTGCCCTACCCCCAGTCTGTAGAGGAAGCCCATTAATAACATCCAGCCCTACCCCCCCGCAAAACAGACCAATTGTTTCTCTTGTCAGTTTGTTTTCTTTGATTCCTACTCTGACAAAATGAACAAAAAATTCAAAAGGGCTCTAACCATTGACAGCTTCTGTGTGGAGAGGGAGCAGACTTCAAATGCTGAGGAGACTAGGAACAGACTGTCCCCAGATGTATCCCCTGGGAGGGATATAAGCTGCTCCTCAATACAAAAGAACCTCATAGAGGAAATCAAAAAGACTCTCACAAGAGAGCTGGAAGAGAAATGGGAAAAGGAAAGGGAAGCTTGGCAAGAGAGCCTGGAGAAGTCATCCCATGCATTCAAAGACAGAATGGATAAAGAAATCAAATCATTGAGAAACAAGATTAGTGAGCTGGAAAAGGTAAACAATTCCAAGGAAAACAGGATTAGTGAGCTGGAAAAGGTAAACAACTCCAAGGAAAATAGGATTAGAGAGCTGGAAAAAGAAATCAGCTCTCTAAAAAATAAAATGGATAAAATGGAAAAAAATTCCATAGAAGATAAAAACTCAATTGGACAATTACAAAGAGATATAAAAAAAGTGAGTGAAGAAAATACATCATTGAAAATTAGACTGGAACAAGTAGAAATGAATGACTCAAGGAGAAACCAAGAGGGAGTCAAGCAAAACCAGAGAAATGAAACAATTGAAAAGACTGTCAAGTACCTTACCAGAAAGACAACAGACCTGGAAAACAGATCCAGGAGAGACAATTTTAGAATAATCGGACTCCCTGAAAAATGGGAGGAAAAAAAGAGCTTGGACACCATTTTCGAGGAAATTATCAAAGAGAACTGCCCAGACGTTTTGGAAACAGAGGGTAAAATAGACATTGAGAAAATTCATCGATCACCTACTGAAAGGGACCCTAAAATCAAAACGCCAAGAAATATAGTGGCCAAGTTCAAGGACCATCAGACAAAGGAAAAGATATTGGAAGCTGCTAGAAAAAAACAATTCAGATATGGAGGATCCACAATAAGGATAACACAGGATCTAGCAGCATCCACATTAAAAGAACGCAGGGCCTGGAACATGATATTCCGAAAGGCTAAGGCACTTGGTATGCAGCCAAGAATAACTTACCCAGCAAGAATGAGCATCGTTTTCCAGGGAAGAAGATGGACATTTAACGAAATAAATGAATTCCATCTATTTTTGATGAAAAAACCAGACCTACATAAGAGGTTTGATCTTCAAATACAGAACTCAAGAGACTTCTAAAAAAGGTAAAAAGAAATCTTGAGAACTATACTTCTATCAAAAAAATATGTAAAGAACATATGTACAATTTGTCTTAGAAACTAGAGGTAGAAAGGAGATTATATCATAAAAAAATATAAAGTGGTGGTACTACATCTCATGAAGAGGCAAAGGTAACCTATTATATCTGAGAGAAAGAAAGGAGGGAGATGAACATAGCGTGTATCAATAGACATATTCGATTTATGGTGAAACTTCTTCCACTTCATTGAAAAGTGAAAGGGAAGGAGTAAGCTAAGGGGAAGGGAATACAGTAATTTCGAGGAAAAGAGGTAAAATAAGGGGAGGATCTTTAAGGTGGGGGAGGGATCCTAAAAAGGGAGGGCTGTGAAAAGCAAGTGGTGTTTACCAGTTTAATACTGGATAGGAGGGTAAAAGGGAAGGAAAGGGGAAAAGCATAAGCAGGGGTTAATAGGATGGCAAGCAATATAGAATTAGTCCTTCTAACCATAAATGTGAATGGGGCAAACTGCCTCATAAAGAGGAAGCAGTTAGCAGACTGGATTAAAAGTCAGAATCCTACTATATGTTGTTTACAGGAAACACACCTGAAACAGGATGAGACATTCAAACTAAAAGTAAAAGGGTGGAGCAGAATCTATTATGCTTCAGGCAAAACCAAAAAAGCAGGAGTAGCCATCCTCATCTCAGATCAAGCAAAAACAAAAATTGATCTAATTAAAAGAGATAAGGAAGGGCATTATATCCTGCTAAAGGGAAGCATCAATAGTGAAGCAGTATCAATATTAAACATGTATGCACCAAGTGGTGCAGCATCTAAATTCTTAAAAGAGAAATTAAGAGAGCTGCAAGAGGAAATAGATAGCAAAACTATAATAGCGGGAGATCTCAACTTTGCACTATCAGAATTAGATAAATCAAACCACAAAATAAATAAGAAAGAAGTCAAAGAGGTAAATAGAATACTAGAAAAGTTTGATATGATAGATCTTTGGCGAAAGCTAAATGGAGACAGAAAGGAATATACTTTCTTCTCAGCAGTTCATGGAACCTATACAAAAATTGATCATATACTAGGGCATAAAAACCTCAAAATCAAATGCAGTAAGGCAGAAATAGTAAATGCATCCTTTTCAGACCATAATGCAATCAAAATAACATTTAATAAAAAGCCAGGGGAAAATAGACCAAAAAATAATTGGAAACTAAATAATCTTATACTAAAGAATGATTGGGTAAAACAGCAAATCATAGACATAATTAATAACTTCACGCAAGAAAATGACAATAATGAGACATCATACCAAAATGTGTGGGATACAGCCAAAGCAGTAATTAGGGGAAGTTTTATATCTCTACAGGCCTCCCTGCATAAAATAGAGAAAGAGAGGGCCAACGAATTGGGTTTACAACTAAAATTGCTAGAAAAGGAACAAATTAAAAACCCCCAGACAAACACAAAACTTGAAATTCAAAAAATAAAAGGTGAGATAAATAAAATTGAAAGTAAAAAAAACTATTGAATTAATTAATAAAACTAAGAGTTGGTTTTATGAAAAAACCAACAAAATAGACAAACCCTTAGTAAACCTGATTAAAAAAAGGAAAGAGAAAAAGCAAATTGATAGTCTTGAAAATGAAAAGGGTGAACTCACCACCAATGAAGAGGAAATTAGAACAATAGTTAGGAGCTACTTTGCTCAACTTTATGCCGATAAATTTGATAACTTAAATGAAATAGAAGAATACGTTCAAAAATATAGCTTGCCCAGATTAACAGAGGAAGAAGTAAGTAGTCTAAATAGTCCCATCTCAGAAAAAGAAATAGACCAAGCTATTAACCAACTTCCTAAGAAAAAGTCCCCAGGCCCAGATGGATTTACATGTGAATTCTACCAAACATTTAAAGAACAACTAACTCCAATGCTATGTAAACTATTTGAAAAACTAGGGATTGAAGGAGTCCTACCAAATTCCTTCTATGACACAGACATGGTACTGATACCTAAACCAGGTAGATCGAAAACTGAGAAAGAAAACTATAGACCAATTTCCTTAATGAATATTGATGCTAAAATCTTAAATAAGATATTAGCAAATAGACTTCAGAAAATCATCCCCAGGATAATACACTATGACCAAGTGGGATTTATACCAGGAATGCAGGGCTGGTTTAATATTAGGAAAACTAATTGACCATATTAATAATCAAATTAATAAAAACCATATGATCATCTCAATAGATGCAGAAAAGGCATTTGACAAAATCCAACATCCATTCCTACTAAAAACACTTGAGAGTATAGGAATAAATGGACTATTCCTTAAAATAATAAGGAGCATATATTTAAAACCTTCAGTAAACATCATATGTAATGGTGATAAACTAGAACCTTTCCCTGTAAGATCAGGAGTGAAACAAGGTTGCCCACTATCACCATTACTATTCAATATAGTACTAGAAACTCTAGCCTAGGCAATAAGAGCCGAGAAAGAGATCCAAGGAATTAGAGTAGGAAATGAAGAAATCAAATTGTCACTTTTCGCAGATGACATGATGGTATACTTAGAGAACCCCAAAGACTCTGCTAAAAAGCTATTAGAAATAATTCAGAATTTTAGCAAAGTTGCAGGATACAAAATAAATCCACATAAATCCTCAGGATTTTTATACATTACCAACACAATCCAACAGCAAGAGATACAAAGATAAATTCCATTCAAAATAACAGTCGATAGTATCAAATATTTGGGAATATATCTACCAAAGGAGAGTCAGGAATTATATGAGCAAAATTACAAAACACTTGCCACAAAAATAAAGTCAGATTTAAATAATTGGAAAGACATTCAATGTTCTTGGATAGGCCGAGCGAATATAATAAAGATGACAATACTCCCCAAACTAATCTATTTATTTAGTGCTATACCAATCAGACTCCCAAGAAACTATTTTAATGACCTAGAAAAAATAACAACAAAATTCATATGGAAGAATAAAAGGTCGAGAATTGCAAGGGAACTAATGAAAAAAAAGTCAGAGGAAGGTGGTCTAAGTGTACCTGATTTAAAGCTGTATTATAAAGCAACAGTCACCAAAACCATTTGGTATTGGCTAAGAAATAGACTAGTTGATCAGTGGCATAGGTTAGGTTCACAGGACAAGATAGTGAATAAAAATAGCAATCTAATCTTTGACAAACCCAAAGATCCCAAATTTAGGGATAAGAATTCATTATTTGACAAAAACTGCTGGGAAAACTGGAAATTAGTATGGCAGAAACTAGGTATGGACCCACATTTAACACCACATACTAAGATTAGATCAAAATTTTTACAGTTAAAGGTTCTGATAAAGGCCTCATCTCCAAAATATACAGAGAATTGACTTTAATTTATAAGAAATCAAGCCATTCTCCAATTGATAAATGGTCAAAGGATATGAACAGACAATTTTCAGATGATGAAATTAAAACTATTTCCACTCATATGAAAGAGTGTTCCAAATCACTATTGATCAGAGAAATGCAAATTAAGACAACTCTGAGGTATCATTACACACCTGTCAGATTGGCTAAGATGACAGGAACAAATAACGATGAATGTTGGAGGGGCTGTGGGAAAACTGGGACACTGATGCATCGTTGGTGGAGTTGTGAAAGAATCCAACCATTCTGGAGAGCAATTTGGAACTATGCCCAAAAAGTTATCAAAATGTGCATACCCTTTGACCCAGCCATACTACTACTGGGCTTATACCCCAAGGAACTACTAGAGAAGGGAAAGGGACCTGTATGTGCCAAAATGTTTGTGGCAGCCCTTTTCATAGTGGCTAGAAGCTGGAAGATGAATGGATATCCATCAATTGTAGAATGGTTGGGTAAACTATGGTATATGAATGTTATGGAATATTATTGTTCTATAAGAAATGACCAACAGGACAAATACAGAGAGGCTTGGAGAGACTTACATCAACTGATGCTGAGTGAAAGGAGCAGAACTAGGAGATCATTATACACTTCAACAATGATACTGTACGAGGATGTATGCTGATGGAAGTGGATTTCTTCAACATAGAGAAGAACTAATCCAATTCCAATTGATTAATGATGGACAGAACCAGCTACATCCAGAAAAGGAACACTGGGAAATGAATGTAAACTGTTATTTTTACCTTCTGAATCCAATTCTTCCTGTGCAACAAAAAATTCGGTTCTACACACATATATTGTATCTAAATTATACTGTAATATATTTAACATATATAAGACTGCTTGCCATCTGGGGGAGGGGGTTGAGGGAGGAAGGGAAAAAATCTGAATAGAAGTAAGTGCAAGGGATAATGTTGTAAAACATTACCCATGCATATGTACTGTCAAAAAATGTTATAATTATAAAATAAAATTAAAAATTAAAAAAAAAATAAATAAATAAATAAATAAATAAAAATGGTGCTTGTCCTCCTGAAATGTTTCATAAAACTGATGTTTTGTATGCTAATGAGAAAGGAACTTATGACAAAAAAATCATTGTGGATATTCAAGTGTCTTCTCCATTTGTCTTGAATCCTATCTAACTTTAGCCGTTTTATACTCTAGCAGCGAAATTATTTCCATAAAACTCTACCCTTAAGGACCTGTATGTGCAAGAATGTTTGTGGCAGCCCTCTTTGTAGTGGCCAAAAACTGGAAACTAAGTTGATGCCCATCAATTGGACAATGGCTGAATAAATTGTGATATATGAATATTATGGAATGTTATTGTTCTGTAAGAATTGACCAATAGGATGATTTCAGAAAGAGCTGTAGAGACTTATATGAACTGATGCTTAGTAAAATGAGCAGGACCAGGAGATCAACAACATATTCAACAACAATACTATATGATGATCAATTCTGATGGACATGGCTATCTTCAACAATGAGATGAACCAAATCAGTTCCAATAGAGCAGTAATGAACTGAACCAGCTATACCCAGCGAAAGAACTCTGGGAGATGACTATAAACCACTACATAGAATTCCCAGTCCCTCTATTTTTGTCTACCTACATTTTTGATTTCCTTCACAGGCTAATTATACACTGTTTCAAAGTCCGATTCTTTTTGTACAGCAAAATAACTGTATTTTATGTAACTTATTTTATTTAACTATACTTTAACATATTTAACATGTATTGGTCAACCTGCCATCTGGGGGAAGGGGTGGGGGGAAGGAGGGGAAAAGTAGGAACAAAAGTTTTTTTTTCAATTGTCAATGCTGAAAAATTACTTATGCATAATTTTTTTTTGTAAAAGTTAATTAATTAATTAAATTAATTAAAAAAAAAACAACTCTGCCTTTAAATAGTTTTATTTTATAATGAAAATTTGGAGTTCTAACATAGTCTCCAAATTAAACTGCTTACTATAGAAGTATTAGTTTTTAGTTTTTAGCTTTTTTAAATTTTGTAAATAATTATTTAAATGGAAAGAAAAAGCATTAATGAAGATCTCTCTTTTTTCTTCAGTCTTTTCTTTTAAAGTCAAGCTTTTTTACAATCTACAATTTATCCCACTTTTTGACTGCAGTAAAGAGCTTGGTTTGCCATAAGAGTTCAGTGTTAGTCTAAAAATTAAAATTACATACTTTGAGAGGTTAACATCATAAAATTAACTTGAATATATTACCTTTTTATGGTATTTTTTAATTTTTAAAATTATGTATTTATTTATTTATTTTATAAATTTTGCTTTGAAACTAATTTCATTAGTGTAGAGAACTGCCTGATGTGGTAACTCCCTCTACCTATGTAGATTTTTTTATGTATTTGTAACTTAGTCTTAGAGAATTACTAGGAATACCAAAAGAGGCTAGCCTTTAATCAGAGTTATTTTGAAGGCCAAGCCATAATTGAGTCTTAATGTTCCTTTATCTCCAGTGTTTCTTGTGATTTCTGCATTTTCTGTGTTTCATGCATTTTCTCTTAACTGAATGTGTGCAATTTATGAGTATTAACACTTAGTCACTTGTATTCTAGTGTGTTTTGAGGAATTAATTTAATATTAGAAGGCATAATTCCTATGCTTGAGGAACTTAAACAGGAAACCAAGAGGTGCAATCTCATGTCCTATTTGCCTTTTTTATCTGTACCAAGGCTGATTTGTTTATTTGTTTTATTTTGCTTCCTTGCTTTCTAAAATCTGTTAACAAAAAAATTAACATATCAAAGCAAAAATCTATTTGGAGCTTGAACTTTATAAAGAAATGGTTCTATCATGCTTCTAAGAATAAATAAAATAGGTCAGTTAAACAATGTTATGGTGAGGCATAAAACAGGATTTTATTTTTTTCTTAAAGAGAACTACTTTAGAGGACAAGGATATCAGAGGAAATTTGGATCCTTAAATCAAAATTTTAGGGCTGACAAAAACGATATGTGGGCAAATATTTAAAAAACTGACTCTTTAGAAAAAGAATAAAAACATATACCCACAACATATTTTTAAGTTTAATCTGCATTATTAGCATTTTCTCCATTATTTTATTAACTCTAGACAATCAAAACAATAAATCAAATTGTGATTTATGACATTTGCTGATTGCTCTTAAATTTAGTGGGATCTGGCTCTGGTTCCCTTGATTAAAAACATTAGGTGTTGACTGGTTCTATCTATTTTTTTTGCAAATGAGAAAAAAATGAAGTGAATTGCCTAAGATTGCATAGAAACAGAATATTATTAGAGTTGAAATTTTAATCCAGGTTTTTCCAATTTAATTCCAGTGCCTTCCTTCCATTGAGCATTTCAAATTTTTACTGCAAGGACATTAGCTTACTTGTCCATAGTTGTTTGTATGTTGTTTTACCCATTAGACTGTGAGTTCCTTTAGAGCAGAGCCTGTCTTATCTTTCCCTTAGCCCAGTATATATACATATACATATATATGTACACACACACACACACATGTGTGTGTGGTGTGTGCGTGTGTGTTTGTGTAATATACATATAGTAGGTATTTTTGAAAAGATTTATTGACTTACTAATAACTAATGGAACAGTTTCTACTGTTCTTTATAAAATAACCACAAATGATCACCAAATGAAAATGGTTTTCATAAAACTTAGTTTGCCGGCTTGTAATTAGAACTAATGAATACAAGTCAGAAATCCAGATTTTCAAGCAATATAAGGAAAAAAAATTATAATAATTAAAGTTGTTTGGATATAGGCTACTATAAGGGATTTCTCTTCCACATGAATTCTTCAAATGAAGTCTACATGGCTCTTCCATAGGGATGTTTCATAGGTTTCATACTTTAGGAAGACATTGGACTAACTGACCAGGGAGGTCCCTCTCAGCTAAGATTCTGTGATTCAGTTACATGAATATTTTAGAATAATTACCAACCTACTGAATATTTAAATTTTACACCACACTGGAAAGCAGATCTATGAATATTAAAGGGAAACATAAAAGCAGGCCTGTCACAAGTCACTCCAACTCTGTGAGGAGCACAAGGGTCACAGAAGGAATCTTTTATTTCCCACAGGCAGAACAACCCACCCATTCATGAGAGGTCATATTCAAGAGCAATAAGAACCAGGGAGAGACAAAAAAAGAATAATGATTGTATTGCTCTGACAGAGTAAATGTCACCCTTATCAGCAAGCTCCAGAGATGGGCACCGCCTAGCTCCCAAACAATGACTTCTCCCTAGGTTGTCTTCTAAAAAGGAAGAGTGCCCTTTAAACACTGGGGAATAAATATGTGCCTGTCTCAGCCTATATGAATGCTGTCCTAGACATTTATTATAATTGAGTTACTCACCATTATCAGATATTGCTTCATATCTTACTTTGTGCCTAGCACCTGTGTCCTTCAATAGTTGGCTAGAAAATCTCCACAAAAAGTCAGAACTCAACCTCCTAAGGTGAAGTTAATGTCTCTCCTAAACTAATCCTTCCACCAGCTCCACATCAGGTGTGTTCTGTCTTTTCAGATTCTAGCTAAATTATGATCAGGTTACTAACAATGGCCAATTTAAATTTCATCAGTGTCCCATGCCCTAAGGCTTCTTCTGGGCACTTCAACAAAGCAGGTTGCTGCAAACAAGTTAGAGAAGGACAACATGTTCAAACCAAGCTACAGATCAAAGTAGAAAGCCTTGCACAGGAAATATTAATGCAAGCCACACAATAGACCAAAAAAATAAAATGACAATAAAATCACTTTATAATATGCAGAGGCAAAAGTTTATTAAAATCCTTACATCATGAAAATCACAAAGCAAAGTCATATAACCTTGAAGCATAATCACAAATAGTAATATTTTTGCCATAAGTAGTAATGCATGATATTAAAAAAAAAAAAAAAAAAAAAAAAACTCTTCCAGGGACTGAATCATTTATTTGTCATCATTCCTGCTTCTGTTCTCTCTTCCATTTTAGGATTTTGTTTGTTTAAGGGGAAAGATTCAATGACATAATTTTTAGCCCTTAAATGGTATCCTATAAAATCGATGGGGACTGTGATGTTGAAAATTAAAAGTAAAGTTTATTTTGACTTATCTCATACCTCTGACTTAGGATTTTTCTCATTGTAGAGACCTTCAATTTGAACCCCAGGATAATACATTCTCTAAAAACTATTGCTGAGCCATTTAAGAGTCATTATTTTTCCCCAAGTCAATTTTATTTATTTGTGTTATTAGATTGAAACCTAAACTTTAAATCAACACTTTGAAATATTTGCTTATTTGGACGGCTTCATAAGAGTAAGAATTATTAATATACTTAAACACCTCCCGATTTGGCATGAACAGATTAATTCAGGTCAAAAAAAAGTGTCAAGAATAAGATGAAGATATCAACTTTTATTTTCATTTGAAAATTACTTCTCTAGACCCTGGCAATTTATAAGAGATGAAATATCATCCTTCATTTATTAACCAGTATTCATGTACCTTTGCAATTTACATGTTATTTGTGTTTTTTTTTTTCTTTTTTAAGGATTTTTGGGTGCACTTTGCATTCTTAAATTTTATCTCTATTATTTAGTGATTTATATACCTACAGCAACAGTACATGGATGCCTTCTTAAAAATAATACATGAATCAATATCTTTCCACACTGGATAGCAGAGCAGTCATCCTTCTTAATAGACACTCCTGGCAATTACAAAGATAGGGTTTCTAGATTTATGCTACAGTCAAGAAATTGTCTGCCTAAGGAAATGTGCCTTTTACCAATTTTATAATTTTGACTTAGGGACACTGAAAATTAGACCCCAAATCCATATACTCTGCATGAAAAGAAAAAAAAAATAAACTGAGATACATTGCTGTTATTTCTCAGCATTTCTTAAAATAATCCTATATTCATTTTGTTATAATTAATTAAATCTTGATATAGATTATCCAGAATTTTTTCATAAAGAAGGAAACGAAAATGTATGCATTGTGCAAGCCTTAGATAATGTCATAAACAAGAAATTAGCTATAATTTGAGACAAAAGTTATATGTATACAGTTTTGTCAAAAATTTAAATAGTTATTTACAGTTTGAACTATGGTTCAATATATGGGAATAACAAGTGTTAGGGATAGCTCTGCAAATCTAAATGCATATCTTTTAAATTAAAAAAAAATTAAAAATTAAAAAAACAAATGCTTAATTGGTCTTTGCTATATTCTATACTATAAAGAATAGGGATTAAGTATTATATATATACATACACACACATACACACACACACACACACCCATACACACATGTGTATATGTGTGTGAATAATAAAACCCAGGGCCTCAATATACAAAAATCTATAGAGCATGGTTAATTTAAAAAAAAAAAGTGAGAAAGTCTAAGACAAGGAGTAATTTTGATATCAAAAATATTTTGAAACTTGGTGAGATTAAATTCATGATTACCATATGTGTCTTAGAGGGGGATATCTAAAACAGCTTTAGAACTATCTGAAAATGACTGAGAGTTGATATGTTAAATTCCAACATAAGCATCTACACCCCAAAATTGGATAATTTCTATAAATCAAGTTTTAACTCATGGTTTTGTTGATTGTCCAGACAGAAGGAATTGATAAAAAAATGATTTTATATATATATATATATACATATATATATATATATATATATATATATATATATATATATATATATATATATATATATATCCTAAATATATATTATGGTACATTTATGATTGGGAGAAATGATTGGTAAATTTATTAGCAAACTCTGAATATTCCTTATACAAACAGAATGAAATAAATAAATGGGATGGTGGAACATCTGTGTGAATGAAAACTGCCTGTTTGTAAGGAGGCCCAGGAGCTAGACATGAAAACCATGGTTAAGGGAAGTATTTGGATGAGGATCAATAGTGAGAGGGAAAAAGAAGCAGTGCTATCATCCATCTCTTGCAGACCTCTCCACTAGGACACAAGGAGAAAATAGATGAAGAGTTCAGGTAGCAGCTTGGCATAGAATCAAAATATAGTAAGGCTAGGATACTTCAATTATCCATTCATCTTCTGGATTATAACTAATATATTCTTGGCTGACTTTACAGTCATGTTTTCCTTCAAAAATGAAAGAAATAAGAAAAAACTGACATTCTAAAACTATTTTTTATCAATAAGAATGAAATGCTTGCAAAATAGATATGATATGATCTTTGTGGAGAAGTAATCACTCAGTATTTTTTTTTTGATATCTCTATCAGTCATACTGTTGAATAGACCCTAAATTTTGGGAAAGATTTCATTGGCTTCAGATTTGTTCTATAAGTAAGTGAAAAATTTTCTTCCAATTAGGGTTATCAAAAAACCAAAGTAGAATATGCTTCTAGATGTTGAGTCAACTCTTAATTACGTGTCTTTAAACAAATCTTGGAGGCAGCTAGATGCTCAGTAGATTGTAGGCCTGAAATTAGGAAGATCTGACATCAAATCTGCCTTAATTTATTGGAAAAGAAAATTTCAAACCTTTCTTTGTCAAGAAAACCCCATGGACAATGCATAGAGTGCATAGGATATACAGATGAGTGTCACAAAGAATGGAAAATGACTAGCCTATAACAAGAAGCAAATATTGGATATGAAGTCCTTTGTGTAGAGAGAGGATGCTTCTTTAGGTAAATTCTGAACTAACATAACTTCTGAAGTCTCTTCAGACTCTAACACTCTGGGTTTTATAATTAGTCATCCAGAGCATAAGATAGAAAAATATTATAAGGGTCATTCTCTGTCCTCTTTCCTATTTTGATTCAATGTAAAAAAAAAAAAAAAAAAAAAAAAAGGTCTCAAACAGGAATCTGAGCATTTAAAGAATTCATTACTGCTCTTGAAATGTCAGAACAACATAGACATTTCCACATGTCCAATCTGATGTTATTAAATGAATTTTTGGACACTTAGTATTGACATGTCCAAAATAATTGAAGTGACAATATGCAGATGTAAGGCTACTGGATCTTGAGCATTTTCAAGCAGGAAAATTGACTATAAATGTAGTTAAAGTCTTATTTCCACTGTTTATAATTTGAATATATTGACATACTCAAAGATATAGCTTTAATAAAATCTTAGATTTAAGGGAAAATGACCTCAGGAGCTCAGAAATATATATTTCACTGCCATATTTAATGAGGGTTAAGAGTCCAAAAAACTAAGATACAGATGCTAGGAATCTAGCATCAATTGTCCCTCCTTTCAAGTTAGATTGACCTGAAGCTAAGTGTGAGCTCCTCATGACAGAGTATATATGGATTTTGAAATTCTAAGACCTGAGAGATCTTCCATGTGGGTTGTAGGTCTCTGAACACATCTTTACAGAAAACTTAGTTAAGCTGTGTAATATACGTTTTCAGTTACTGTTGTTTTTATTTGTTTCTTTTTTGTTTTTGTTTTTTGTTTGTCTCCCAGTTGCCCATTGAACCAGCTAAAGATAAATTACCACAGTATGGTAGAGAGTGTGCTCAAAAGTAACTATTATGACAGATATGAAGCAAGGCAAAGCAGAATTTAGGTTCTGTCTGGTGCTTTTGTTATATATAAACATTTGTTGGAAGTTATATAAACCAGGCTTAGTATTATTATAAGAACCTTATTCTGGAAACCAGAAATTGGTTCTTATTCTGTTATTTATTTTATTCTTGGGTAATTTTCTTAACAGCCACAAATCTCAGTTTCCCCAATCTAAGCAACAAAAGATATCAGTGGTTGGAATGCTACGCCTAGAGTCAGAAAGTTATAAATTCAAAACTTGTGTCTGATACTTACCAACTGCTTGACATTGGAGAAGGACTTAATATCTTTTGGACTCAGTTCTCTCAACTTTAAAATGGAGAAATAATAGCACCTATCTCACAGGATTGCTGTATGATTGAGATGACTTAATATTTGTAAAGCACTTAGCAAAGTGCCTGACACAGAATAGGCAATATATAAATGTTAGCAACTTTATATAATTTTATTATTGTTGCTGTCATCTATGAAAAGAGGGATAAAAATTTCTGAATTTTTTATCTTACAGGATTTCTCTGAAGTTCAAAGGGGAATGAATTTAAGAAATGCTTGTAAACTATAAAGCACTGATATAGTGCTTTACACTATTACACATAAAACACAAATATATATATGTATATATATACACACATATATATGAAGTGTTTTAAAAATCTAAAACTACAATATAAATACTAATACTATTATTATTAAAAATGGGATGTTGAGTAGCACATATTAGTAGAAAGTTGAGAATCTAGCCACCATCTTTCTATTTATGACCATTTTCTGTCTTTCTAAATCTACTTTATTATAAAATCTAATTAATTTAAATAGTCATGCAGGGATAGATTGATGATCTAAACCCCCATATTTGGTTTCCTACAGAGGTTGATGATAAATGCTTCAGAAGAATGGGACCTATTATTCATAGGATTATAGATTTCAAACTGGATGAGACCTTAGAGGCCCTCCTAAATTCTGTAATATTAGCTCAGAAGGAAATTTCTCTTTGACCATACAGAACCAAATGTTTCCCTTAAGTGTGATGCAGGAGAGCTTCCCTCATGTTTCACAGCAAGGCAAAGAACCAGTTTATTATTTTTATAGATGTTTAATGTTTAAGTCCTTCTCTAATCTTCATAGCAGTTCTATTCCCTATCACTTATCAGCAAGGTACCTTATTTTATCTCCAAAGATTTTGCTGCTGTTTTCATTTTGTTTTTGTTTTGACTTGTGTGTGTGTGTGTGTGTGTGTGTGTGTGTTCAATTGAAATGGGATATTTCACAAGAGCGAGGATTTTTTTTTTCAAAAAATTTGAATTCTAATTTAAAAAATGCTTTTAAAACATATCATCCTTTGTAATAAAACTGATATTCAGCACAGCCATCAAACATTAAAATGTTGGTAATTTCTAAGCCTACTTAAAATTAAGTTTTAAATAGCCTTAGAAATTACCATCATTTTAATGTAGACAGAGTGTTTTAGAGACCAGCACAACACATTCATAAATTTGTGTTTATTCTGATTTTTAACAAATTAACAAACCTATTAAAAATCCATTTTTCTACTTTCCTTTCTTCTTTTTTCCCTCTCTCTCTCTCCTTTTCCCCTCCTTCTTTTGGTCTATCCTTCTTTTTCTCTGTCCTTCCCTCCCACCCTCCTACTTGCCTTCCTTTCTTCCTTCTTTCCTTTTTTCTATCCTTCTCTCTTCTTTTCCACCTTTTCCTCCTTCTTTCTCTCTTTTCCTCCTTTTTTCTCTTTTTGCTTTTCTCTCCCTTCTTTTTTTCATCTTAACTTCCTCTCCCTCTCCTTTTCTGCTATATCTTTCCCCTCTCCCTGTATCTTTTCTCACATTCCTCAAACTTGATGCTCTAGATGTAGACAAACACATCTATTGTTTTTATATAGTCAGACCTCTGGCTCTTAAAAATAAGATTTTACTTGTTTCAGGTGTAGTTCTCTAAGTTCGGGTCCTACGTCTTAGCTCTCTCTGGTTCTTCCTCATGTATTCAATTAGCTACAGGCCTTATAAGGACATATTTAGCTTCTTAAATCATTTTTAACATTCTTCCTTACACTACATGTTTCTAAAAACACCATTCCTTGCAGGGCTGGTTTAATATTAGGAAGTATAATTGACCATATTAATAATCAAATTAATAAAAACCATATGATCATCTCAATAGATGCAGAAAAAGCATTTGATAAAATCCAACATCCATTCCTACTAAAAATGCTTGAGAGTATAGGAATAAATGGACTATTCCTTAAAATAATAAGGAACATATATTTAAAACCGTCAGTAAACATCATATGTAATGGCGATAAACTAGAACCTTTCCCAATAAGATCAGGAGTGAAACAAGGTTGCCCACTATCACCATTACTATTCAATATAGTACTAGAAACGCTAGCCTCGGCAATAAGAGCCAAGAAAGAGATTCAAGGAATTGGAATAGGAAATGAGGAAATCAAACTATCACTCTTTGCAGATGACATGATGGTATACTTAGAGAACCCCAAAGACTCTGCTAAAAAACTATTAGAAATAATTCAGAATTTTAGCAAAGTTGCAGGATACAAAATAAATCCACATAAATCCTCAGCATTTTTATACATCACCAACACAATCCAACAGCAAGAGATACAAAGAGAAATTCCATTCAAAATAATGGTCCATAGTATAAAATACTTGGGAATATATCTACCAAAGGAAAGTCAGGAATTATATGAGCAAAATTATGAAACACTTGCCACAAAAATAAAGTCAGATTTAAATAATTGGAAAGACATTCAGTGCTCTTGGATAGGCCGAGCGAATATAATTAAGATGACAATACTCCCTAAACTAATCTATTTATTTAGTGCTATACCAACCAGAATCCCAAGAAACTATTTTAATGACCTAGAAAAAATAACAACAAAATTCATATGGAACAACAAGAGGTCGAGAATTTCAAGGGAAGTTATGAAAAAAAAAATTAAATGAAGGTGGTCTAGATGTACCTGATCTAGAACTATATTATAAAGCAACAGTCACCAAAACCATTTGGTATTGGCTAAGAAATAGAATAGTTGATCAGTAGAATAGGTTAAGTTCACTTATGATAGTGAATAAAAATAGCAATCTAGTGTTTGACAAACCCAAAGATCCCAAATTTTGGGATAAGAATTCATTATTTGACAAAAACTGCTGGGAAAACTGGAAATTAGTATGGCAGAAACTAGGCATGGACCCACATTTAACACCACGTACTAAGATAAGATCAAAATGGATCCAAGATTTAGGCATAAAGAACGAAATCATAAATAAATTGGAGGAACATGGGATGGTTTACCTCTCAGACTTGTGGAGGAGGAAGGAGTTTGTGTCCAAGGGAGAACTAGAGACCATTATTGATCACAAAGGTTCTGATAAAAGGCTCATCTCCAAAATATACACAGAATTGACTTTAATTTAAAAGAAATCAAGCCATTCTCCAATTGATAAATGGTCAAAGGATATGAACAGATAATTTTCAGATGATGAAATTAAAACTATTTCCACTCATATGAAAGAGTGTTCCAAATCACTATTGATCAGAGAAATGCAAATTAAGACAACTCTGAGATATCATTACACACCTGTCAGATTGGCTAAGATGACGGGAACAAATAACGATGAATGTTGGAGGGGCTGTGAGAAAAGTGATGCATTGTTGGTGGAGTTGTGAAAGAATCCAACCATTCTGTAGAGCAATCTGGAATTATGCCCAAAAAGTTTTCAAAATGTGCATACCCTTTGACCCAGCAGTGCTACTACTGGGCTTATATCCCAAGGAAATACTAAAGAAGGGAAAGGGACCTGTATGTGCCAAATTTTTTTGTGGCAGCCCTTTTTGTAGTGGCTAGAAACTGGAAAGTGAATGGATGTCCATCAATTGGAGAATGGTTGGGTAAATTATGGTATATGAATGTTATGGAATATTATTGTTCTGTAAGAAATGACCAACAGGATGAATACAGAGAGGCTTGGAGAGACTTACATCAACTGATGCTGAGTGAAACGAGCAGAACTAGGGGATCATCATACACTTCAACAATGATACTGTATGAGGATGTATTCTGATGGAAGTGGATATCTTCAACATAGAGAAGAGCTAATCCAATTCCAATTGATCGATGAAGGACAGAATCAGCTACATCTAGAAAAGGAACACTGGAAAATGAGTGTAAACTGTGAGCATTATTTTTGTTTTTGTTTTTCTTCCCAGATTATTTTTACCTTCCGAATACAATTCTTCCTTTGCAACAACAACAACAACAAAATTTGGTTCTGCACATATTTATCGTACCAAGCATATACTATAAGATATTTAATATGTGTGGGAATGCCTGCCATCTAGGGGAGGGAGTGGAGGGAAGGAGGGAAAAAATTCAGAACAGAAGTACAAGAGATAATGTTGTTAAAAAAAAGTACCTATGCATATGTACTGTCAAGGAAAATGTTATAATTATAAAAATTAATTTAAAAAATTACCCATTTATATGTACTGTCAAAAAGTTATAATTATAAAATTAATAAATAAAAAATCTTAAATCACTTTAAAAATAAAAAAAAATTAAAAAAAATAAAAACACCATTCCTTATTTTAAAAAATAAAGGGCAAAAATGACTTAAAAGGCAGGGATATTTCTTTTTAATTTAAATCAGTGCTATTGGCTTTTTCCAAGTGCAAACAATATCAGTCCCCTACAATTGTCACTTTATTGCTAATTCTTTCACAAATAATTATTTATTAATTGTAGTGCTCCTTCTACATCTCTTTTACCCATTATATGTTTTTCCTAGTTATCATAGACAATTTTGAGTTCCCTCTTCTCAGAGAGTTTGTAGTGTATAGAAAGCCTTCAAGTCTTTCCACTTAACATATATTACTGTGTAACTCTGGTCAAGTTATATAGCTTTTAAATAGGTTACCTCCTGAGAATATAAGTTACAGATAAAGGTACAAGTTATCTTCCTTCAGGAATTTCCTATATTAAATGAAATCACAAATACAATCCCTGATCTCCTCATAAAATTAGAGAACATTTGTAGTCAGAGGCAATAGATTTATATTGTTCTGATTCTAAAGCTTATAAAGCATGTGTTGGGCCCTGATTAAGTTAACATTTATTAAATGTTCTAGCTATTGCATTAAGTAGTGATGATATAAATATAAGCAAAAAATAAAGTCCCTGACCTCATATACTAACTGGAGAGGAAAACACATAAAAGAGTGTAGACAGTAGATTGGGGGGTGGGAAAAGAAATGAAGGATGAATTGCCTGCATTTTCCCTAAAAATGGAGATTCTAGAAGGAACTCATCAATGAAAGATGACCACAATGCAGAAGGTTAATATTCAAATATAGGAAGGTAGAAAAGCACAGAATTGATTATCATATAAAAGAGTGGCATATACTAAAAATAATGTAAAGTTAGAATTTGGACTAAGAGTTAAGGAAAAAAAAACCAGGTGATAAGACATATTTCAAAAATGAAAGCAGAAGGACTAAGTAACCAATTTGAAGGACACTGGATTTAAAATCAGAGTATATGGGTCTGAAGTCTGCTATTTATGACCTATCCAAATGAGGATACATCCCTGGTTCTGAGGGTACTTATCCAAAAAGAAAATGGATTATATCTCTAAAGTTGTTTACTGCTTTAAATTCTGTGAACTATGTTCAGAATGAAGGTAAGGGAAATGTAGCAGATTTTTCCAGGATTTGGACTTCTCAGAAGTTTCTGAGAATGTAATGAAATTAGTCAAAATAGGAAGATGAGGACAAGAGGAAGGTTCAGAGAAGAAGATTATGTATTCAGTTGTAGACATGTTGAATTTGAGGTGGTAATGAGACATCTAGGTACATATAGAACATAAGAAAAGCAGAAGTCTTAGCAGAGGCTAAAGTAGATAAATATTTGTGGTATACATATACATATATATATATATATATATATATATATATATATGTATGTATAAAGGTATTAACTGAAGCCATGGGAGTAGATGAGATCATTAAAAACATTTCATTGTTAGAAGAGCATCTAGAATTGTACCTAAGGTTATGCACATTCCTTTCTAAGAGAGGGAGGAAATGTACCAATTTTTCAACAAATTATTGAAAAGAAGGATTCTAGCAGCATCTAGCCCATTTTGATGCCCCCAGTAGGTGATTAATAAATATTTAGTAATTGAATGAAAGAAAAACAAAAACTTAAAATAATGATGAAGTGATTTTTATATAACCAAATGACTTACCACAAGACCTCTTTAAAGAATCAATAACCCTATTGCTTTTAAAATATGATTCAATCATAATTCTAAGAAATACATTTATTATCTATTGCAAATCAAGGTACACCTATATTCATTATTGCCTTAGAGACACCAGTTCCCAGGGAAACAAAACACTAACAATAACAGAAAATACTGTATATAAAACTTTGAATAGTTTCCTCACTTTGTTCCTTAGCCCAATATATTGTTATTAGCAAAGAGTAAAAGATCACTTTTCAGGTGTATGAAACACAGGATTCTTCTTTAGTAATGAATTGGAGTAAATAGTTTTAAAAATACCTTCTCATGAAAAGTTTTGTGAATCTGTGGTTATACATATAAGTTGATGCTTAGCTGCATGATTAATTGGAAATAGTTATTTAAACTTAAATCTTGGATTTATAAACAAAAAAAAATTCTCTAAAGACATTTCCAAGAATACTCTTTTCTCTATCATTGGAACAACTAGTAATATACACTCAACTATCTATCCAGCCCAATATGTATTCTTTTTTGTTATTTTCTATGTTCGATTATAGTACTTTTTTATATTGAAACAGTTACATGCTTTGGAAGCATTTTTCTTAAGAGCTCTTTCTGTGCCTGTTTCTGTGTCTATGTCTGTCTGTGTCTCTCTTATATTGCTTGCCCTAAAAAATTTGCTCTTGCTACTTGAGAGTATTGACAATAGAATGCTATATGCAAAGATAATATCTGTGAAGATCCTTGTAATTGGAATTAAACTGATCTCTTTCAATTGAATTAAAGAATTTGGATTTTTGACATATAAAGTTTTTGAAAATAGTAGACTTCCACAAATAGGATTAATAAATTGCTCAGAAGAAAACCTTTATGGCCTTCATGGGATATTTGATTTAGAATAACTAACTCACTTTTATCAATGAGTATTAGGTTAGAAGTGATAGTATAGTCTGTGAAGGGCCCAACATTATTTTTCCCTTCTGGCAAATTTGTAAAATTCCAAGTTTAGCAAGTTTCAGGAATAAGTTCAAGATTGCTATTCCATGAAATATTGGCTTCATGAAGAGCCTTTTAATTTTTCTATTGTATTGGGTCCAAGTCTGTGGCTTGTTGAATCACTTAGTAGCTCAAGTTTGTGCTTTTACCATGTAAGGCACTCAGGTGCATAGGTGAAAGGTACATGGTACACAAAGATATTGCACAAATGAATGTTATGATATTTTAAAGTATTTTGATAAAGTATGGTAAAGTATTATGATATTTTATAATATTTTAAAATTAAAATATTATATTATTTTGTTATTTTGAAGTCCAAAAAGTAAATAAAATGTAGTATTTTTTTAAATGTGCGTGCATTTAAAACACCTTTGGGAAAGTTATCACTTTAGCCAGATATGATACCTTACATCAAATTAATAGCTTATTTCTTAGCAGAGATCAGAATCAAGTGTTCTTGTGCTCTCAGTCTTTTGAATGGTAAAGCAAAGATTAAATTTTTAAAAAAATAAAAAAAAAAAACAAAGAATAATGAAAAGAATCAGAAAGATGAGCTCATCCAGAAATTGTGGTTCAGTCATTTTCAGTTATGACCCCATTTGCCATTTTCTTGGCAAAGAAAGATACTGGAATAGTTTGCCATTTTTTTCCTGTTCATTTTACAGATAAGGAAACTGAGGCAAATCAGGTAAAAAGAATTATCCAGGGTCACACAGCTAGTAAGTATTTAAGACCAGATTTGAAGCAGAAAATGACTCTTCTTAATTTCAATTGAGGTATTGTCTCTATGGAACTACTTACAATTATGGCTATCCAAAAGTAGAATAGTCTGCTGAGGCAACCAGTGGATTAACCCTCCTTGGAGTTCTTTCTGAAGAGTCTAGAAAATTGAACATTAGGTACTTTAAAACAAACATACTTTTACTTCACCCCCTTTTTCGGGGGTGTGAGTGACTGAATGGGGGAGTGATGGATCCAAAATGGCAGATTTAAGTCAGAAAGTTGATTAAGCTCTCCCTTGTTTCCCTCAGAAACAACATCAAGCCTCTAACTAAATTCTGAAATTATGCAATTCATAAAAATGCAGAGTGAAACATTTTTCTAGCTTAAGATAACTTAGAAGGATGTTGGAAAAGATCTGTCTTACTTGGGCAAAAGGGGATCATGTCCCAGCACAGATGGTATTTGGGCAAGGCATCAGGAGCTCATAGGCAAAACATAAATAAGCAACTAAGGCCCCTCAAGCCTGTCTCAGTGGCATAGCAGGTCAGCTGGGAGACCTTTGACTCAATTAAGAAGGCAAATTATGAGTCCCTAAATTCATAGACAATAGATTCAACTAGGTTGGGTTAATCCAGCAGAGTGCACAAGCCACAAACACCTAAAACTCTGGTGTGGAAAGCCAGTGATCAGGCCCCTTTTCCCACCAGAAAAACCTTGGAACAGTGACCTTTGTGCCCCAAGAACTTTAAAATCATGAAATAGGCTAAAAAATGAATCAGAAAAGAGCATTGATCATAGAAAACTATTGCAGAAATAGGAAAGCTCAAAATACAAACTCAGAAGAGGACACTTCAAAATGCCTGTATATGTAACCTCAAAGAAGAATATGAATTGGTCTCCATCCCAAAAAGTCCTCTTGGAAAAAACTCAAAAGGTATCTGAAAAATCAAGTAATGGAAGTAGCAGAAAAATTGGGAGAAAAAAATGAATGCTATACAGAAAAAATTATAGGGGGGGGGAAAGAGTGAATAGCTTGGAAAAGGAACCACAAAAACTCAACTGAAGGAAACAATTCCTTGAAAATAATGGAATTGGCCAAATGGGAAAAAAAGTACAAAAATTAACTGAAGAAAATAATTCCTTAATAATTAGAATTGGGCGAATGGAAACTAAGATTCTGTGAGACATTAGGAATTAGTTTTAAAAAAAAAAGAAAATGTAAAGTATCTTATTGAAAAAAATAACTGATCTAAAACAAATAGATCCAAGAGAGATAATTTAAGAATTATTGGACTCCCTGAAGGTCAAAATCAACCCCCTATCTAAAAAAAAAAAAAAAAGAACAAAAACAAACAAAAATGATTCTAGAAACATCTTTTAAGAAATTAGCAAGGAAAACTATAGTGATATGTTAGAATCAAAAGCTAAAATAGTCATTAAATGATTCTACTGATTACATCCTGAAAGAGCTGCTAAAATTAAAAGTCCAAAGAATATTGAAGCAAAATTCAATAATTATTAGGTTAAAGAAAAACATATTGCAAGTAGCCAAAAAGAAACAATTCAAATAAGGATACAATGAGGATTACACATAATTTAGCTGCTTCTATCTTAAAGTATCTGAGGGTCTGGAATAAGAAATTCTGGAAGGCAAAGGAGCTTGGATTACAACCAAGAATCATCCATTGAGAAACAAATGAACATAATCTTTCAAGGGGAAAAAAAAGATATTAAATGAAACAGGGAATTTTAAACTGTAAAGAGAAGCATAAAAAGGTCAATGACAAAGAAAAAAATAAGTATTCAATAAGATTACAGTGTTTTCATCCCTTCACAGGAAGATGATACTTGGAACTTGAGTATTATATCTCTTTTGGGGCAATTAGAGAACATTGGTATAAGATGACTTGATTTTATTATATAAAAAAATTAAGAGTGAAAAAAAGGATTGTAGTGGAAGAAAAGGAAAAAAGAGAGGCTGAGTAGTACAAATTACATCATATGAAGAGATTGTTTGAACCTTACTCTCAATGGATTTGGCTCAAAGAGGCAAGTGTGTGTGTGTGTGTGTGTGTGTGTGTGTGTGTGTGTGTGTAAATTTATCTTATTCTATTGGAAAGTTGGAGGGAAAAGGTGAAGGAGAAAGAAAAGAGAATAGGATGAGGGAAATACACAGTAAGGAATCACAATTGTGAATAAAAATTAGGTGAATTCTCCCATAAAACTGAGGCAGCAAACACAGTAAGATAAAAAAAAAAAAAAAACTAGACTCATAATAATTATTTACAAAAAACCCAGTTGAAGCAAAGGGATACACACAAAATATAGGTAAATGGATGGAGCACATATATTATGCTTTAGTTGAAGAGAGAGAAGAGACAGAGAAAGACAGAGAGAGACAGAGAGACAGAAACAGAGAGAGAGAGAGAGAGAGCAGAAAAATAATCAGCATGGATAGCAATCAGATATAGCAAAAGCAAAACTAGATAAAAAGAAGAGATAAGGAAGGAAACAGCATCTTGGTAAAAAGTACCATAGATAATGAAGTACTATAAGTACTAAACATATATGTTTCAAGTGGTTTGGAATATAGATTCTTAGAGAAGTTAAGTGAACTATAGGAAGAAACAAACAGCAAAACTCTACTAGTATGGACCTGAACCTCCCTCTCTCAGAACATATCAGATAAATTTAAATACAAAACAAATAAGATAGATGTTAATAAAGTGAATAGAATTTCATTCATTTATTTATTTTAAATACACATTGCTTTATGAATCATGTTGGAAGAGAAAAATCAGAGAAAAAGGGAAAAACCATAGGAGAGATGAAAAAATAAAACAAAAGAAACAAGCCAAAAACAAAAAAACGAAACATACCTTGTGTTGATTTAGATTCAGTCTCCTTAGTTCTTCTGGATGCAGATAACTTTTTTCTGTTCAAAGCTTTTGAGATTGTTTTAGATCTCACTGAGAAGAGCCAAGTCTTTCATAGTTGATCAACGCAAAATGATATGATTTCTTGATCTTATTTTGGTATGGGGTATGATATGTACATCTATGCAGAATGTCTGACATATTATTTTCTAGTTTTCTGAGCAATTTTTTAATATACTGAGTTTTTATTCCAGAAGTTGGAGTTTGGGGGTTTATCAAATATTAGATTGCTATCGGCCTTAATTATTGTGGTGTGTGTTTCTTGTCTATTTCACTGATCCACCACTCTCTTTCTTAGCTAGTACCAAATGCTTTTGATGACTGTTGCTTTAAAATATAGCTTTAGGTTTGGTACTACTAAGCCACCATCATTTATAGGTTTTTTCATTAATTTCCTTGATAGTCTTGAAATTTTGAAATTTCAAATTTATGGAAATTTCTTCCATATGAATTTTGTTGTTATTTTTCCAGTTCTATAAAATAATATTTGCTAGTTTGATTAATATGGCTCTGAACAAGTAAATCAATTTAAGCAGAAATGTCATTTTTATTATATTAGCATGGCCTAATCATGAACAATTGATATTTTTCCAACTGTTTAATTTGACTTTGTGTAAGAAGTATTTTATAATTCTGTTCATATAGTTCTTGGGTTTGTCTTGACAGATAGATGCCCAAGTATTTCATTTTATGTACAGTAATTTTATTTTATTTTATTTTATAATTATAACATTTTTGACAGTATCTATGCATGGGTAATTTTTTACAACATTATCCCTTGCACTTACTTCTGTTCAGATTTTTTCCCTTCCTCCCCCAGCCCCCTCCCCCAGATGGCAGGCAGTCTTATACATGTTAAATATATTACAATATATTGTAGATACAATATATGTGTGTAGAACCGAATTTCTTGTTGCACAGGAAGAATTGGATTCAGAAGGTAAAAATAACAGTTTACACTCATTTCCCAGTGTTCCTTTTCTGGATGTAGCTGATTCTGTCCATCATTGATCAATTGGAATTGGATTAGCTCTTCTCTATGTTGAAGATATCCACTTCCATCAGAATACATCCTCATACAGTATCATTGTTGAAGTGTATAATGATGTTCTGGTTCTGCTCGTTTCACTTAGCATCAGTTGATGTAAGTCTCTCCAAGCCTCTCTGTATTTCTCCTGTTGGTCATTTCTTACAGAACAATAATATTCCATAACATTCATATACCATAGTTTACCCAACCATTCTCCAATTGATGGACATCCATTCATCTTCCAGCTTCTAGTCACTATGAAAGGGCTGCCACAAAAATTTGGGCACATACAGGTCCCTTTCCCTTCTTTAGTATTTCCTTGGGATATAAGCCCAGTAGTAGCACTGCTGGGTCAACTGTGGAAATAGTTTTAATTTCATCATCTGAAAATTATCTGTTCATATCCTTTGACCATTTATCAATTGGAGAATGGCTTGATTTCTTATAAATTAAAGTCAATTCTCTGTATATTTTGGAGATGAGCCCTTTATCAGAACCTTTAACTGTAAAAATGTTTTCCCAATTTGTTACTTCCCTTCTAATCTTGTTTGTATTAGCTTTGTTTATGCAGAAACTTTTTAATTTGATGTAATCAAAATTTTCTATTTTGTGATCAATAATGGTCTCTACTTCTCCCTTGGACACAAACTCCTTCCTCCTCCACAAGTCTGAGAGGTAAACCATCCCATGTTCCTCCAATTTATTTATGATTTCGTTCTTTATGCCTAAATCTTGGACCCATTTTGATCTAATCTTAGTATGTGGTATTAAATGTGGGTCCATGCCTAGTTTCTGCCATACTAATTTCCAGTTTTCCCAGCAGTTTTTCTCAAATAATGAATTCTTATCCCAAAATTTGGGATCTTTGGGTTTGTCAAACACTAGATTGCTATTTTTATTCACTATCTTGCCCTGTGAACCTAACCTATGCCACTGATCAACTAGTCTATTTCCTAGCCAATACCAAATGGTTTTGGTGACTGTTGTTTTATAATGCAGTTCTAGATCAGGTACAGCTAGACCACCTTCACTTAATTTTTTTTTTTTCATTACTTCCCTTGAAATTCTCGACCTCTTATTGTTCCATATGAATTGTTGTTATTTTTTCTAGGTTATTAAAATAGTTTCTTGGGATTCTGGTTGGTATAGCACTAAATAAATAGATTAGTTTGGGGAGTATTGTCATCTTAATTATATTCGCTCGGCCTATCCAAGAGCACTAAATGTCTTTCCAATTATTTAAATCTGACTTTACTTTTGTGGCAAGTGTTTCATAATTTTGCTCATATAATTCCTGACTCTCCTTTGGTAGATATATTCCCTAATATTTTATACCATCGACCATTATTTTGAATGGAATTTCTGTTTGTATCTCTTGCTGTTGGATTGTGTTGGTGATGTATAAAAATGCTGAGGATTTATGTGGATTTATTTTGTATCCTGCAACTTTGCTAAAATTCTGAATTATTTCTAATAGTTTTTTAGCAGAGTCTTTGGGGTTCTCTAAGTATACCATCATGTCATCTGCGAAAAGTGATAATTTGATTTCCTCATTTCTTACTCTAATTCCTTGAATCTCTTTCTGGGCTCTTATTGCTGAGGCTAGAGTTTCTAGTACTATATTGAAAAGTAATGGTGATAGTGGGCAAACTTGTTTCACTCCTGTTCTTATAGGGAAAGGTTCTAGTTTATGGCCATTATATATGATGTTTACTGAAGGTTTTAAATATATGCTCCTTATTATTTTAAGGAATAGTCCATTTATTCCTATACTCTCAAGCGTTTTTAGTAGGAATGGATGTTGGATTTTATCAAATGCTTTTTCTGCATCTATTGAGATGATCATATGGTTTATATTAATTTGATATTAATATGGTCAATTATACTAATAGTTTTCCTAATATTAAATCAGCCCTTCATTCCTGGTATAAGTCCCACTTGGTCATAGTGTATTATCCTGGGGATAATTTTCTGAAGTCTATTTGCTAATATCTTATTTAAGATTTTAGCATCAATATTCATTAAGGAAATTGGTCTATTGTTTTCTTTCTCAGTTTTTGATCTACCTGGTTTAGATATCAGTACCATGTCTGTGCCATAGAAGGAATTTGGTAGGATTGCTTCAATCCCTATTTTTTCAAATAGTTTATATAGCATTGGATTAGTTGTTCTTTAAATGTTTGTTAGAATTCACATGTAAATCCATCTGGTCCTGGGGACTTTTTCTTAGGAAGTTGGTTAATAGCTTGGTCTATTTCTTTTTCTGAGATGGGATTATTTAGACTATGTACTTCTTCCTCTGTTAATCTGGGCAAGCTATATTTTTGAAGGTATTCTTCCATTTCATTTAAGTTATCGAATTTATCGGCATAAAGTTGAGCAAAATAGCTCGTAACTATTGTTCTAATTTCCTGTTCATTAGTGGTGAGTTCACCCTTTTCATTTTCAAGACTAACAATTTGGTTTTTCTCTTTCCTTTTTTTAATCAGGTTTACTAAGGGTTTGTCTATTTTGTTGTTTTTTTCATAGAACCAACTCTTAGTTTTATTAATTAATTCAATAGTTTTTTTTACTTTCAATTTTATTAATCTCACCTTTTATTTTTTTGAATTTCAAGTTTTGTGTTTGTCTGGGGGTTTTTAATTTATTCCTTTTCTAGCAATTTTAGTTGTAAGCCCAATTCGTTGGCCCTCTCTTTCTCTATTTTATGCAAGTAGGCCTGTAGAGATATAAAACTTCCCCTTATTACTGCTTTGGCTGTATCCCACACATTTTGGTATGAAGTCTCATTATTGTCATTTTCTTGACAATGAATATAATTATGTCTATGATTTGCTGTTTTACCCAATCATTCTTTAGTATAAGTTTACTTGGTTTCCAATTATTTTTTGGTCTATTTTCCCCTGGCTTTTTATTAAAGGTAATTTTTATTGCATTGTGGTCTGAAAAGGATGCATTTACTAAGTCTGCCTTACTGCATTTGATTTTGAGGTTTTTATGCCCTAGTATATGATCAATTTTTGTATAGCTCCATGAACTGCTGAGAAGAAAGTATACTCCTTTCTGTCTCCATTTAGCTTTCGCCAAAGATCTATCATATCAAACTTTTCTAGTATTCTATTTACCCCTTTGACTTCTTTCTTATTTATTTTGTGGTTTGATTTATCTAATTCTGAGAGTGCAAGGTTGAGATCTCCTACTCTTATAGTTTTGCTGTCTATTTTTTCTCACAGCTCTCTTTTAAGAATTTAGATGCTGCACCACTTGGTGCATATATGTTTAATATTGATACTGCTTCATTATTGATGCTACCCTTTAGCAGGATATAATGCCCTTCCTTATCTCTTTTAATTAGATAAATTTTTGTTTTTGCTTGATCTGAGATGAGAATGGCTACTCCTGCTTTTTTGGTTTTGCCTGAAGCATAATAGATTCTGCTCCACCCTTTTAATTTTAGTTTGAATGTCTCACCCTGTTTCAGGTGTGTTTCCTGTAAACAACATATAGTAGGATTCTGAGTTTTAATCCAGTCTGCTAACAGCTTCCTCTTTATGAGGCAGTTTGCCCCATTCACATTTATGGTTAGAATGACTAATTCTTTATTGCTTGCCATCCTATTAACCCCTGCATATGCTTTTCCCCTTTCCTTCCCTCTTACCCCCATACCCAGTATTAAACTTGTGAACACCACTTGCTTTTCACAGCCCTCCCTTTTTAGTATCTTTCCTCCACCTAAAATTCTTCCCTTTATTTTACCCCTTTTCCTCACAATTTCTGTATTCTCTTCCCCTTAGCTTACTCCTTCCCTCTCACTTTTCAATGAAGTGGAAGAAGTTTCACCATAAATCGAATATGTCTATTGATACACACTATGTTCATCTCCCTCCTTTCTTTCTCTCAGATATAATAGGTTACCTTTGCCTCTTCATGAGATGTAGTACCACCACTTTATCCTTTTTTATGATATAATTTCCTTTCCACCTCTAGTTTCTAAGACAAATTGTACATATTTTCTTTACATATTTTTTGGCAGAAGTATAGTTCTCAAGATTTCTTTTTACCTTTTTAGAAATCTCTTGAGTTCTGTATTTGAAAATCAAACATTTTATGTAGGTCTGTTTTTTTTCATCAAAAATAGATGGAATTCATTTATTTCGTTAAATGTCCATCTTCTTCCCTGGAAAATGATGCTCATTCTTGCTGGGTAAGTTATTCTTGGCTGCATACCAAGTTCCTTAGCCTTTTGGAATATCATGTTCCAGGCCCTTCGTTCTTTTAATGTGGACGCTGCTAGATCCTGGGTTATCCTTATTGTGGCTCCTCCATATCTAAATTGCTTATTTTCTAGCAGTTTCCAATATTTTTTTCCTTTGTCTGATGGTTCTTGAACTTGGCCACTCTATTTCTTGGCGTTTTGATTTTAGGGTCCCTTTCAGTAGGTGATCAATGAATTTTTTCAATGTCTATTTTACCCTCTGTTTCCAGAACTCTGGGCAGTTCTCTTTGATAATTTCTTCAAAAATAGTGGCCAAGCTCTTTTTTTTCCTCACATTTTTCAGGGAGTCCGATTATTCTCAAATTGTCTCTCCTGGATCTGTTTTCCAGGTCTGTTGTCTTTCTAGTAAGTTACTTGACATTCTTTTCAATTGTTTCATTTCTCTGGTTTTGCTTGACTACCTCTTGGTTTCTCCTTGAGTCATTAATTTCTACTTGTTAGAGTCTAATTGTCAATGATGTATTTTCTTCACTTACTTTTTTTATATCTCTTTGTAATTGTCCAATTGAGTTTTTATCTTCTATGGAATTTTTTTCCATTTTATCCATTTTATTTTTTAGAGAGCTGTTTTCTTTTTCCAGCTCACTAATCCTGTTTTCCTTGGAGTTGTTTACCTTTTCCAGCTCACTAATCTTGTTTCTCAATGATTTGATTTCTTTATCCATTCTGTCTTTAAATGCATGGGATAACTTCTCCAGGCTCTCTTGGCAAGCTTCCCTTTCCTTTTCCCATTTCTCTTCCAGCTCTCTTGTGAGAGCCTTTTTGATTTCCTCTATGAGATTCTTTTGTATTGAGGATCAGATCATATACCCCTTAGGGGATTCCTCTGGGGACAGTCTGCTTTTAGTCTCCTCAGTGTTTGAAGTCTGCTCTCTCTCCATACAAAAGCTGTCAATGGTTAGAGCCCTTTTGAATTTTTTGTTCATTTTGTCAGAGTATGAATCGAAGAAAACAAGACAAGAGAAACAATTGGTCTGTTTTCTGGGGGATGGGGCTGGATGGTATTAATGGGCTTCCTCTACAGACTGGGGGTAGGGCAGCAGAAAACCACTAACAGAACAGCGATGACTGTACTGAGTCTGTGCTCTGAGCCTCTGAGAATGAGCTGAGTCAGTCCAGGTGGGGGTTGGGGGTGGCCGGGTTCTGAGAGACACTAGTTTTCTGGGGTTTTAATCTTACACCCTCTCTACTGATCCTGGCTTGCTGCCAAGACAGAGTATCCACAGTGGGGTAAAAGCCTTTTCACAGAAATGGCAGAGATCGTACCCTTCCCCCCTCAGGTCTGAATTGTGTGAGCTGTCTGTCTCACTCTGGCTTGCCTGCCCTCAGTCTGAGCCCAGTCTGATTGACCCTCCCCTGAGCAAACACAGACCTTTTCTGGCGATTTTCAAGGATGTCTTCTCTTGATGTTTATTTGTGGATTTCTTTCTGGGTCAAGCATTAAGTCTGAGGCTTGTCATGAAGTAAGTTCTGAGAGAAAACGAGGAGCTCAAGCAGCTGTCTGCCTCCATGCCGCCATCTTGGCTGGAAGTCTGTACAGTAATTTTAAATGTAATTTCTCTTTCTGTGAATAGAATTTTTTAATAGTTAGATATGATAGACCTCCAGAGAAAACTGAATGGCAACAGAAAAAAGTATATCTTTTTCTCAGCAGTATATGGCACCTATACAAAGTTCGACCATGCATTGTGGCATAAAACCCTCATAATCAAAGGCATAAATATTAAATATATCATTTTTTTAGATCGTGATGCAATAAAATTACATTTAATAAAAAAGCAATGAAAGATAGATTTAAAATTCATTGGAAACAATAATCTAGTTACATGTAAAGAATGAATGGGTCAAGCCACAAATATTATTTTATTAAAATAGGTAAATTTTTACATCTGGTTAATTCCAATTTTGGAAAATGCTGACCAAAATCTAGAGAAAAACCCAGATTCTGAATGAAGAATAAAACATGCAATTTTCACAATTTTTTTTTTTACGTTTAACATAACTGTACATGTATAACCTATATCAGATTACTTGCCCTCTTGGGGAAGGAGTGGAATAAAAAAGGAGAGAGAGAAAAAAAATGACAGCTTAAAATGTTACAAAGATAAATATTAAAAACTATCTTTATACGTAATTGAAAAAAATTAAAATTAAATAGAAAAAGAAATAAATCCTTTTCTGCATGAGACAATTATTTATCTACCTAGTGTCTTTCCAATTCATAAAATTCTCGACTGAGAAGGGATGGTAAGTAGAATGTCATCATTCATAGTGACTTGTTCAATAAGTGAGAATTACACACACACACACACACACACACACACACACACACACAGACACACACACACAAATTAATTGGAAAAAGCAAGTATTACCTATTATTTTTGCAATTCTCTGAATTGCAAACTGAAAAACATAAGGCATTTATTATAATTGACATGCTAAGTGAGCAGAGTCCAACTAGCCTGCTAACAAACATTTCAACTCTATGAGAATTAGAGAGAGATGGTAAATAAAAATAGCACTTGCATAGAATACAAATTCATATGCAAAACACTATAGAAGACAATAATATAAAATTATGAAGAGTATCTGCTCATAAAATTGGGGAAAATATAGTAAAGCAAAAAATTTTAAAAAAATTAAAAGGCAGTCCTTCTGAAAGCGTGGTGTGAGAACTAATTAAACTATAAAATACTTTTGAGTATTCATAGATGAACCTGGCAGCAAAGCAACAAATAAACAGAAAAAAATAATGCTAATTTTTCAGAATCTTTTATAATGAATTACTTTAATCAATAAAGAAAGTGGAACCACTGCATAAAACTTTTAATCCCTAATGTAAGGAATTGTAATTGTCTCTTACAAGAAAAAAAAAAGTAGGTACAAATGTACTTTTTTTTTTTTTTAATTACATAAAAGGAAATCTGTAATTCAGGTGACACAAATGTGAAAGCATAAAGGATCTTTTTTTACAAGTTGTCTCAAAGAAAAGCAGATCTTAAAAGAATGGGGGAAAATCATAGACAAAATAAATCCCTCTATTCCCCCCAAAAAAGTTGAGGATGAGGACATTATTAAAAAAGACCTAGAGGGAATTTCCTGAGAAGTAACAGTGAGACAAAGTAGGTACTAGTATAGGATCAAGAAGAATAGCTGGACTGTGGTTACCAATGGAAAGAATGCTCATATTAATGAGATCATAAAACTACTGAAATATTAAAACTTTATTTGTTTTATTTATATTTAATTATTATTGTAAATTTAAAGACTTAAGTCTGGTTAGTCCCAACTTGGAGTTTCTGCTAATCTACTTAATGGATTCTCCATTGAGGCAATGTATATATTAATATTTCTTAAATCAAAAGGAGTATGTACTTATTAACACTTTTAAGTATCTAAGTGTATCCTCCAAAGGCATGGAATTAATATCTTAGTGGAAGGAAACAAAGTACAGAACTTTTCTTACAAAGTTGCTTTTAATATTAGGGAAAATGGTTCAATAAAACATTGATAAGGAAAGATTAATCATTAGTTTAAGGATATTTGTTACTTTTAGTGAATTTAAATTGCTAATAATCCTAGAATCTGAACTACAGAATAAAATAGAATATTAATATTGAATAAATATTTTTGCATGTCTATACCCATATCCAACTCCTTCATTTTACAGAAAATGTATTGAAGACAAGGAAGTTGTGACTATTCCAAGGTCATATTTAAGTTAGTGAAAAACAGGTCCTAAAATCATATTTTCAAGATTCCTAATCTAGACACACAGGCACATCTGAATAGCACAACTTCTGAGTAATTGAAGACTTACTTGTTCTTTGAATTGTTGGTTTAATATTTGTCCCTTAAGTTGTTTTAAATTAGTACTTAATTTTTTTTCTTTAAGAATCATTATTATAAAGAGTTTTTTAGTGTAATATAGCAATTTTTAGGGCCATTTAAAAGTCATTTGCCCTCACATTGAATATTTCCAGATCATTATATTTCTTTTAGTTATTATTTCTGATTTTAATAGTTTCATTCTTATCAGTATACACTGTTAACAGTAATTCAATTAATAGCAACACACTGTCAATTTATTTTTCATTTATATATGTAAAATAAGATTCAAAAGATTCAAAATAAGTTCTTTCTTATGAGCATATCACAAAGTCTGACTGAAGTACCTGGTATCCAATAAAGGCTTAATAAATGCTTATTGACTTAACTGGAGAAATACTAATTTGTCTATTTTTGTATACTCATGAATTTCTCCCCCTGACTTCCCAGTTCTGTTAACTTGTATATAAATTTCTTTTAGAAACTGTGTTGTTAAAGTATAAAAGTATTTAAAAAATGGACCTCAAGTTGGAAGGGTAAGTTCAATTCCTAGCTTTAAACTTTCTAGCTGTGTGACCTTGGAGAAATTAATATATTTCTCATCTGCAAAGTGGAGGTAGTTTTAATTAATGTACTGCCTGCCTCAAACATTTTTGTAATGAAAGTATTTTGCAGAACTTGAGTTAGTATTAGCTAGTTTTTAATTATTATTATTTAAAATGTTAATTTTCTAAATTTATTTCCTCTTTTACCCCAAATTATTTTCAAAATATTTAAAGGAAGCTGCTAAAAATAATTTATAGATTTTCAATATTTGCTTTTATCTTTTTCCCCCCATTGTTTTTTGGGGGAGGTTGCAAGTGAACTGAAATGTACCTTATAAACAACCAAGCCCTATCTCTTAATTTACAGATGAAGAAACTGTAGCATGCAGAGAGGAAGTGACTTACATCACACAGATAGACAATGTCTAATGCAGAATTTATACCAAAGTTTTGTGGACTCCCTGTCCAGGGGCCATTGAATATACCACATAGCCTGGATGAGGAAAACATAATATGAAGTCAGCTAAATTTTGAAAATTATGACATATACAATTTTTTTCTTTTTAGATTCCTAGTGAAGAACAGCAAAGACCTCTATTCAGGGCAAGCTGGGCTGATATCCTACCTCTGACACTTACCAGCCTCCTTACTGTAAGCAAAAGATTTACTTTGTCAGTCAATGTCCCCAGGAAGTGCTTTATTATTTATAAGTTGTATAACAGCTATATATCAGTGTTGGTATAGAAAAGATTTCTTCATGCATAACATATCTCTCTACTCCACTAAAATAACATTTAAACCGAAAAATAAAATTTACAAAATGATTAGTTACTTCTCTTTGAATATTAATTTTATTTTGTATGATCAAAATCATCTATACTTTTGTATTTATATTTTTAGAAAATGTAGAATTTTTATATATATATATATGTACATATATGTATATATATATATATATACATATATATTTAGATACACTGAAATAAACATGTATGTGCAAGCATAGTGAAATAATTAATTTTATTACCAATGGCAGTTTTACAACAAATCACACTTAAATTTAAGAGGTATTTTCTGAGTTTTTTAAAAAATAAAAAACACTCTTCTCAAATCATTTTGTGATGATAGATAGTTTAGTCATTTATGTTTACCAAAAATGCGTCCAACACTAAGGCCTCTGCATTCATGCACAGTGATGAAACCCACTCTTAGGACATTTTATCCATATGTTGAGCCAGATTCTTTCCTTGCATAAATGACTAAGTGGGAGTAAGTTAGACACTTTTGGAAGATGTACCAAATCTTTTGAGAGTTAATAATAAAACAACACTAAAGAATGTTTCAAACATGAATCATATATATAGCAGTTTGGGGATAGGGGATGAGGAGTGGAGATTTTCTCAATTGTTTTATGTAATACCAAAGGTGGGATAAGAGAAATGAGTTAAAGATAAACTCTAAATCATTTAGGAATGAAGTAATATAGCTAAAACCAACTTGGCTCTCTCACTATTTAAGGTTATGCTTATATATACCGCCCAACCATGAGAACTGATGTCTTAGGGTCTAAAGGATTTCCCACAAATTCCCTGTTGACCCAAAGGTTATTCTAGTTCAACATGGAATATTAGTAGATCATTTTCAGAGTCCTTAAGGTTCCAATTAGCACTAGATTTCTCTCTAAAATCATTTCTGGCATAAGTCCCCAAACTTCCAAGAATTGCCCATTTGAAAGTCACTCAGATCCTTTTTTTTCCCCTTTAGCAAATATATATATGTATGTGTGTGTGTGTATGTGTGTGTATAATCTGTCATATGCAAAACCATGTGCTTTTTCTTACCAAAAGTGTTTGCTGCTCTAAAGGAGAATGATGTTAGGAGCAGATTCTGAATGGAAAATGCATTCTTTGTACATGATAAAGTCACACAAATGCTCTTAATTTTAGGTGGTATTATGATATTGACATCAAGTCCCAATATTTTATTTTCTTCATATTGATGTTCACAGTTGCTCAAAAGAAATCAGCCTAGAAATTTTCTGTATTTTCTGAAAGATATAGGAAAAAACAAACAGATAAAAATTTCTGTTTTACAAATTATGATGCATAACTTATGTCAATCATTTCATCCTTACAATCCTTGAATCATTTAACGTGAAAATTATATACAAAGTCATACTATCAATGAAGACAAAAACACATGAAATTGGAACATTATTTAGTAAATCTATTATAAAAAAAGGAAATGGGGTAGTCATGTATATAAAGTGAGAGACAGGAAATGAAGATCACCAGTATATCCCTGGTACTGATGAGACATTCAAGACGGAAAAAAAAAAAATATATATATATAGAGATCACTTTTTACTATATTGGCTAAATCTTTTAAGGTAGATGTATAAAAGAATATGAGCTATTTTATCCATACTGATGTAGCTGACATCCCCTTGATGTGATGAGAGAGTTATTAAAGCCTTTAAATCTATATATACAATACAGGACACTTGGCATTTAAGATAACTTAAGGGGGACAGTCCCTTTCCTAAAGGAGCTTGCAAGCTAGTAGGTCAGAATATCATAGTTATAAATGTAATAGAAGGTAAGCTCTTAAAAAGTACTATAAGAAACATACAATAAATTGGTTAATTCTCATAAAGCTCTGGTCTGGGCCAAGGGATTTTGGAGAACAAGCTTGAGTGAGAACAAGGAGACAGATGTTGCCAGCTGCATCCTAGTAGTGAATACTACTTAATTAATACTTATATTACAAGGAAGCTGGAGATCTCTTTAGGATAAAGGGGTTCCTTTCTGAAATATTTGCTTGGGGGCCTTTTTCATTCTGTGTAAAATTTTAAGCCATGACTTAATTAAACATATTTAACAATGTTTAATTTAGCTATTTAACAATGTTCAGTGAAATAATTCATTGAGAATTGTTATAGTTCCATTATTTTTTATTTAAAAAAAAGTCTAGCTATATCTATTTCAGTTGTAGCTATCCCTTTCCATGTAGTCTTATTTGGCCATGTTTGTGTACTTTTTTTGTCCAAGTAAAGAACTTGAAGTACTCAGTAGGCAGAAAACTCATGCAGTGGCACCCTACTACATTTACTCTTTTGTATAGTTTTAAAATTAGGTCCCTACTGATTACATATGTGTTTCTTCTTTAAGTTTTCAGACAGCACAGATAAAATATTGCCAGAAATTATTGCAAGAAAAATCTTTTTCATTTACTTCTTAACAGTTGGATTCAGGTTGGAACTGGGCAAAAATAAATAAATATAAGCACATATTGTGTACCATTAGTAACTGAGGACTTTGCTTTCACTCAGGTTTTACTTTATTAACAAAAGGAACTTTCTGCATGCAAATGTGCTAACTTAAAAAATTTAGGAAATATACTAGTGAAGAAGTAGGATAGATTAAATCTTTATTTGTTATTAGGAAATTTGAAAACTTAATACCATAGCCTAAAAGGAAAATGAGGTGAAGTTTTCCAAATAATGTATCTTATTAATTTCAATTCCACCCAATGCAACAAACATTTATTAAATCACTACTATGAATAAATCATTTTACTAGGTAGGATCAATTAATGATTATATGTGTCTTTATTCAAAATAGGGGGAACAAAGGCTCATATCTCTGAGTAAAAAAAAATGTATCATAAGTACATTTTTAAGATCTTACTTGAGGAAAATGGAATTTATAGGACTAGTCAGAGATTATTTTTCAAGGTTCTTTTTTCAGATGAAAGTGTTCAGTAAAAGTAATAAAACTTTCTTATTATTCACATTTCAAGAATAAAGAAGATTGTATCTAGAAAGAAAAAAAAAAACTTTATTAAGAGGATTTAGATACTTTTCTCTCCTACTGCCTTCATTATCTAGAATTTCTTACTGGTTAAGATCCAAGTCAGAAGCTATCAAAGAAAAGAAAAGAAAAGGAGAGAAATTTCTAATACTTTACTTTTGTTGCTTCCTAGTAGGCCTGGGTAATGATTTGATGGGAAAAGAAATGGATTATTGAACAAATAGAAATTTAAACATTATTTGAACATTTTTTATTTACAATATACATTATTGCTTTAGGATTTAAACTTCTATAATAGCAAAATTATGCTTTGGTAATTAATAATTTCAAAGGTTTAATTTATTCTTATGACTAAATTGCCATGGAAAAGATGGTTTTTTGATGGTTTAAGGGAAAGACTGCAACAAGAAAGATAAAAGTCACCAACAGTTAGTTACATTATCTAAAACTGAGTATTTCTAAAATGAGTAAAGCTTTTCATTTTAATGATCCCCCTGACTACAGATTATTTTCAGTTCCTTTTCCTAGCCAACACTTCACCAATTATTTATCAGTTATTTTTCTTAATGACCTTTGGATTTGTAGGTGTAGCTTGTACTGTAGATTGATGATTCAGAAATTGTTCCATTCCTAGCCTCAGCAAGCACAATATATCTTTTTTCTACCTTCTTTCCTGTTTGTCACTCTCCCCACCCAAGACATTAATGAGGGGAAAATAAAAATATTCACAATTAAATCTTTGCATTATAGCGACAAAATTGATTGTAATGCTTTAAAATTCAAATTCTAATTATTTTAGAAACACTTTTTTTTTTTTTTGGCTATGCAGTCATCTCACAACTTTTTAAATAATCTGTCTCTGTTTCCTTCTGTCTCTTGGTCTCTGTCTTTCCCTCTCTCTCTCCTCTTATAAAATATGTTAAGTTCCTTCAGAATCAATATAGTGATATGAATTCTGGTGTTTTTGCAAAGTCCAAATATAAGTGATAGTCACTAGCTACTTCATCCAGGTTCAACCTAAATATGGAGGAAGAAAGACATCTAGTGGGGGAAAAAAGAAAGGGAGGGGTATATGTGATTTCTTGGGGAGCATAAAGCTGAAATTCAGCACTTACTTCTGAAGAAACTTATCTGTGAGGAATAGACCATATATGGAAGGGGCAAGATTACTTTAAGTTAGCCTTGTGACCTAATTGGTCTCTAGAGACCCTAAAATAGTTATTGCTCCTGCCTATTTTGTTGGCAAATGAATTAATTTCTAGATTTTGGTTATGGTTACAAAAACACACATGCCCTTCTATATACCACAGGGATCTGGTTCATTCACACTGGAGAATGAAATCATGAAATCAAGCTCTTTGACTCAGCTTGTGACTCAGAATATAATAGGCCGAGAAAACAACTAGGTAAATAGCTCCCACTTCTGGTGGAGAGATTTTTTTTTTTAAACACTTGCAGCAAATAGATTTCTTTAACACTTATCAGATGGTCTTATCTCTGAATTATAGGGTATAATATTCATGTGTATATGCATACATATATGTGTATGCATGTGCTAATTTTTTTTTACTCTCAATATGGGGTAAAATATAAGATGCAAATGTTGCTCAGTTGCCATACCTATGAGTCAAAACTGATAAACTGATAATACCTGCAATGAGTGGGTGTTCTATTGCTTAACTGCTGTTAGCAATTGAAGTTTGGAATGAATTTCAGGTTGCCCATGTTTCAAGCACCTTGAATAGGTTTGAAAGGATTTTAGCTTCCAAAATCAAAAGCACAAGTCCCTAATCTGCACATTATTGAAGTTTATTGCCTCTCTCCCTAGTTTGCATTTAAACTCAGGAATTATTGTTTCTTAATTCACATCTTGCTTTTCCTAAGGTCCGGAAACTTTTTTTGGAGATGGGCCAGAGAACCAACAGCTCAATGTGAGAAGTATGTATTTATTTTCTATACAATATCCAACTTTATCTTTTGTCCATTTCTCATCAAGTTTTAGTTTAGTAGAGAGACTTAAAATCTGGAAACCAGAATTCAAATATTACTTTGACATTAAAAGCTGTGTAAACTTTCCATATTAGTAAAATATAAAAAAGTAATAAAAAATTTTAATAAAAAAATCACTATACAAACATGGGTAGCTACTTTTACAAAATTAAGACAGTAGATTCTAAAATCAGGGCTAAAAAATAGTGTTCCAGCAACTCTTCTCTAACACCCACACTGTACTTTTGATATATCCTGGGAAGCTTCTCTTTGAGAATTGCTTATTTCCTGAAGAAACAATACTTAAAATAACAAGGGGAAATTTAACATGACTCAACTATAATTTCTAGTCATATTTCAATAGATTAAAAAAAGTTTGCTTCTATGGAATAAGTTGTAAATGTGGGGAAAGATCCTAATATTTAGGATCTCTGGTGATGCTTGTCTCCCTCTCCCTCTCTCTCTCTCTCTCTCTCTCTCTCTCTCTCTCTCTCTCTCTCTCTCTCTCTCTCTCTCTCTCTCTCTCTCTCTCTCTCTCTCTCTCTCTTTTTGAGCTAGTCTGTCATCATTTTATTTTATTTTATTTTTATTTTACCTTTTTATTTATAAGATATATGCATGGATAATTTTTCAGCATTGGCAATTGCAAAATCTTTTGTTCCAATTTCTCCCCTCCTTCCCCCCACCTCCTCCCTCAGAGGGCAGGTAGACCAATACATGTTAAATATGTTAAAGTATATGTTAAATACAATATATGTATACATGTCCATACAATTATTTTGCTGCACAAGAAGAATAGGGCTTTGAAATAATGTACAATTAACCTGTGAAAGAAATCAAAAATGTAGGTGGACAAAAATAGAGGGATTGGAAATGCTATGTAGTGGTTCACACTCATTTCCCAGAGTTTTTTTTCACTCAGTATAGCTGGTTCTGTTCATTATTGAACAATTTTGGTTCATCTCATTGTTGAAGAGAGCCATGTCCATCAGAATTGATCATCATATAGTATTGTTGTTGAAGTATATAATAATCTCCTGGTCCTGTTCATTTCACTCAGTATCAGATCATGTAAGTCTATTCAGGCCTCTCTGAAATTATCCTGCTGGTCATTTCTTATAGAACAATAATATTCTATAACATTCATATACCACAATTTATTCAGCCATTCTCCAATTGATGGGCATCCACTAAGTTTCCAGTTTCTCCCACTCACTTTCTTTGTGAACTTTTTTGATTCACAATCTTTCAGAGCCTCAGTTTTCTCATTTGTAAACATTCTGAGGTTTCATTTCATTTTTCAAACATTTACTAAAAGCTTTTATATATATGTGTATATATATATTATATATATATATATACATATATATATATATATAATTTTTGTATGTATATAAGCTTTTAGATTAATTATTCTCTAAGATTCCTTCCAGACCTAAGGCTGTATAGCTTTAACATTAAATGTTGCAGACCTCAAAAATATATGTATATGATGAGGCTTCTTAATCAGAATCAGACCATGAATGCCTGGTTAGACCCACAGAACAGACACAGAGGACTTCCAGACTAAAGGATATGCATAGGAATATACAAATAAAAATGAGAATTGCTGAGGAAAGAAGTTGAATTTGGGAGAAATTCTATGACATGTTACAAGTTAGCTAAAAGAAAAATCAAATGCAAAAAGTGTACTAGTTCAAACAACATTTAAATACAGAGCCCAGGTAATTTCATAATTATAATGCACTACTAAATTTCAATTGGGTTAGGTTATAATCTGTGACAAAGACATGTTTTGGTATATGTGCAACCACTAAGAGAACCAATAAGTACATTCCAAATGCAAATGTTGGTAATTTTAGTAAATCATATAATGAAGAAGGGATGTAATTAATATATACATATATAAATAGGTATGATTTTATGTGTATGTAGATACAAATCTAGAAATAAATGATAGAAGAACATTTAGTATTCCCCATGTATGTAGATAAATATCACTATGACTTTATCCAACATTTCCTTCCATCTACATTTCTATTTGCATTTATATCCATATATTTACCTATCTAATCTTTCTCCATAAAGTGATGTCTATTTAGTCATTTCTATATCCATTTATGCTTATATCTGTAACTATATCTCTCTATACAATATATGTGCATGCTTATCTCATTTTTATCTACATCAAATATTCCCTAGATTCTATAACCAGGTTTTGTTAAACTTTTTCCACTTGTGATCCCTTGTTGGCCAAGAATTTTTTTACATGATCTCAAATATGGAGGTATACAAAATAGGTATACAGATCAAGAATTTGCTGATAATAAATCATAATTTCACAATCCTCACATCCAGTTAGATGACCAGTTTAAGAAGCTTTGCCAAAGGCAAGAATTTAGGTTCATAATATATTGGTTCTGATAAGTAGCAGATAAATAGAGATAAAGATAGAGATATATGCTAGCTAGCTAGCTAAGTAGAGATAGATAAAGGATAGATTAATCTTTTTAATGTGATTTATTACTATGGGCTTAATATTTTTTTCATAATATTTTATCTCAACATGGTAATTGGACTTTTAAACCAAGTTCTTCCTCAACCCAAGTGATTTCCTGTGACAATATATATATATATATATATATATTTTAAATTGGTTTAGGACCCACCAAGTTTGGAGACAGAGATTCTGGAAATCTTGCAATGTCTTCAGGTTTTTTGTTTGTTTGTTTGTTTGTTTTGTTTTGTTTTGGTTGTTGCTAAAAAGAATTTTCCTATTGCAAAGATATGCGGCTACAATGAAAACACACACATGATCTTTCATTCTTTCCTCTGCCAACCTATAGACATAGACATATGCTATTATAAAATACATCTTGAAAATAATTGATTCACTTAAATAAAATAGGTATAGGTAAAGAGGTTAATAAATAATTGAATAGATTAAATAATATTATATGATAAGAAAACACCTAAAACCTTCTCCACCCCATGCAAAAAGAAAAAAATTAGAAAGTTTGGAAAATGTAAAAGTTTGTGTTCTGCCTGCTTTTTGAACTCTAGTACCTCACTGAAAAAGAGAAGTGAAGATTGCTCTTTAAAAGCACCTCACTTCTTTCTCTTTCTCCTGGTAGGCATATAGCCAGTGTGTAAACTGTGAGTCACCCAAATCAGCAATTTTCCATCACCATCTAGCAAGTTACCAGACAAGAATGAAAATCATGAAAGGGTTACGGAGGCTTCAGACTCCCTTTCCAATCAGGAAAGCAAACAGCTGGTACCCTGCCTGCTGTATACAAAAGAAAAGGATCTATCGCAACTTTAATAAACCTCTTATCATGCTTGAGAGAGCTTTTTATTGTATGTTGAATTCTGACCTTTTAAAATTTATTTCCTGAACTTCCTTGAACATAAATTTTGGAGGAAAAGTAGTTAATTGATTTTTTTTTAAATTAAAAGTTTTAAAAATTATGAAAATCAAAATTTTGATGGCAAGATTTGTATAAACAGATGCCAAGCAGTGAAAATAGATTCATGTAAAAGCATATATAAAGTTTACAATAAGGTAAATAAATCAACGTTCAAAAATAACTAAAGATTAATCCCATAATCAATACTGAATAGAGGTAACAATCAAACATGCCTTTCCTCTTTCAACATGAGAAAGGAAGAATGACAGTTGATGAATATTTCATAAATTACTGCCTTTTACTCAATTGATCTTAATATAATTATCATTTTTTCCAAAGAAGGGTTGGGCTGGGTCATTTTGGAAATTATTGTGGTTTGAGGAAAAATTCAATAAAATATTGAAAGCAAATTATTTTGACCAAATAGAGCATATATTTTAACATATTCTGACTGATAATAGGGGGAAAAAAAAACTACAACAAAGGCAATTGCATATATTTATTTACATGCAATTTTTACAAATTGTTTTTTACTCACATTCTGGAGTAGAAAATTTAAAAAAATACAAAAATCTCTACTGTAGAAATCACAGAATTATGATTTCTAGTATTTTTTTAAACTCTCTCATTTTAGCTATTCTTGAAGGATTATGAATAATTATGATTATTATTGAAGGTTATTATGATCTTTCCATTTCTTCATGTCTTAAGTTTTTCCATTTGGGAGCATGACTGGCAAGGGGAAGGACTTGGCCAATGACAGATGTCAATTTATCCAGAAACCAGCTCTATGATCATGGGCAAATCATCTCAATTTCTTTGTCTACAGAATGAAAAAGGTGGTTTAGGTCTTTTTTAATAGAGTCTTTTCTGATCCCAAATGAATAATTCTGTGAATTCTAATTGTATAACATTAGCTCCTTTTTTTCTGAGCCATATTTTTTTTAATAGCACTTTTGGCACAAAGAAAAGTTGAACAGGTAAATATAAATGGTTTTTTTCTTATTATTTGGTTATGTCCCTGGGTGTGGTCCTATTCATTTTTAAAATCTTTATCTTCCTCCCACTTTATTGAAGTGAACAGGATTAAATAAGCTCCCCGGTTTCCTGTTCTGGGATAAGCTCTTGAGCTTTCTCTGGAAACCTTTAGTCTTTATCTATCCATCTATGTCTATCATCTTTACCAATCCCTTTTAAATTCTCATGTAACACACAACTCTTGAGTATGTAATATATTTTATGTAACATATATATATGTATATATATATATATACATATATATATACATATATATATAATGTAGTCTATTTAAAAGCAGCAATTAAATTTATTTTGTATCTCCAACATGCATAAAAACACAAACACATATAAACACATAATATGTGTATATGAATTGCATGTTTGTTTATGTACATTAAAAATAAGAATGATATGCAGTTTCACTTTGTTTTAATGATATGAACATAAAATAATATTTTAGGAACTTTAAAAAGTATATGATAATAGAAACTATCTTAATTATATAAAAGTTGTCTTGAGATGGAAGGAGAAGACTATCTCTCAGGTAGTATATTGTTTTTATGAAGGAGAGATTTAAAAGAATTTAATTTTGTTTGAGGGTGTTTTAATATAGAATCACAGAATTATTTAGTATTTGAGCTAGAAAAATGTTTGGAATATATAAATTTCAACCTCTTCTTTTCACAGATGATGAAAGTAAGACTTTTTAAAAAAATAGGATTCATCTTCATAATGCTACTCCTGCAATTAGTACAGGTTTTTGGAATTGTGCAAGGTCATACATCTTATTAGTACAAGGGGTTTTTGTTTGCTTGTTTGTTTGTTTGGAATTAAAGATATTTTCCATTCTTGTGAGTAGGCTTAATTAAACTTGATTTATTGATTAATATTTATTGAGATTATGTTAATCAATAGAGGTTACATGTAACTTAGTCATGTTAGCATATAGCACAGAGTTCTTTGGTACATCTATCATCAATTTGAGCCCTGCATATCTAATATTTTCTAAAAGATTTCCCTATCTGTCCTGCTATACTATTTTTACAGATAGGAAAAGAAAGGAAAGATATTTTTATATGGAGTAAACTATATCTACAAATTACTTAACTTTTTTATTGAATAATTCACTAATCATTAGAATATTGTGGCAGGAAAGGGCAAGAATGAGAAAACAGTGTTCAGCTGATTTGGCAACAAGGTTTCTTCACTCTTACCGTTGTTGTTGTTGTTGTTTGTTTGTTTCTTTTATTTCTTTTGTATAAATTTTGATCTGATTTTTCTCAGCATGATAAATGTGGAAATATGTTTAGAAGAATTGCACATGTTTAACCTATATTCAATTGCTTGCTGTCTAGGAGAGGGAGGGAGGGAGGGAGGGAGAAAAATTTCAAACACAAGGTTTCGCAGGACTGAATGTTGAAATCTATCTTTACTTGCATTTTGAAAAAAAGCTATTATATAAAAAAGATCAGTTCTCAAGTAACCAATTTTGTATACTTTGGATTATCTGAAGTACAGATATTTGCTATTATTTTTCCTCCTTTTTATTTATCTGTTCAAAATAGTAATAGCTATTTACATGTGCTTTACTCCTTTGTTGTCAGCAGCTATCTTTGTACCTTACTTGAGAATGAATAAGACTATCAATATAGATAAACCAAACTGATTTCTCCTTCTTTGAGGAGTCAAATTCTTAGAGCTGGTGGTGAAGTGAAAAGGACACTCCTTGATGCATTTTTTTTTAACTTAACATGCATTATTCTCTGACTTCAGTATATAATACTCAAGTGAAAATTATTTTTCCTTAATTTTCAATAAGCTAATAATAATCAAATCCATTGGCTTTTCCTAAGAACTTGTTACTGATCAGATTGGAACATTTGATATTTTTGATTACCATCTTCTCATATATGTACTCTCCTCCCTGAGTTTTTATGATTATGCATTCTCCAGGTTTTCTTTATATTTTTAATATAGTTTTAAAATTTTTATCTATCTATCTATCTATCTATCTATCTATCTATCTATCTATCTATCTTGTTGAGACAATTGGGATTAAGTGACTTGCCCAGGGTCACACAGCTAGGAAGTGTTAAGTGTCTGAGATCAAATTTGAACTCAGGTCCTCCTGATTTCAGGGCTGGTGCTCCATCCACTATGCCACCTAGCTAGCCCCTTATTTATTTTTCCAAACATTTAAAAAATTGAATTCTGAGTTCTCTTGCCTTTCTACCACAAATTGAGAAGAGAAGAAATATGATAATTATTATACATCTGAAATCATGCAGGATATATCTTTTTTTATAGCCTTTTTTTTTTTTAGCAAGATATATGCATGGGTAATTTTTCAGCATTGACAATTGCAAAACCTTTTGTTCCAATTTTTTCCCTCCTTCCCCTTCCCCCCTCCCCCAGATGGCAGGGATACCAATACATGTTAAATATATTAAAGTGTATGTTAAAAACTATATATATATATATATATATATATATATATATATATATATATATATATAGACAGATAGATATAGATATAAATATAGATATATAGATATTTCTATCTATATCTATATCTATATATCCATATCCATACAGTTATTTTGCTGCACTAGAAGAATCGGACTTTGAAATAACATACAATTAACCTGTGAAGTAAATAAATGCAAGTGGACAAAAACAGAGGGATTGGAAATGCTATGTAGTGATTCACAATCATTTCCCAGAGTAGCTGATGCAAGATATATCTTAATATTTCATATTATAAATAAAAGCAAGAAAAAATTTAAAAATTATAAAGAAATATGTTTCAATCTGCATTCAGATTCTATCTTTTGTTTTTCCTCCAGTGGTGGATAGCTTTTTTCATCATAAGTCTTTCAAATTTGTCTTGGATCATTTTTGTGATCAAAAAAGCTAAGTTATTAGCTATATAGTGTTGTTACTATGTAAACTATATGATTGTTATTATATAAAATGTTCTTTTGGTTCTGTTCACTTTGTATCATTTTATATTAGTCTTCTTAGATTATTTTGAAATCATCCTGTAAGATGTGTAAGAAATAATTACATTAGTGTTACAAGTTTTCCAATCTCCTATAATATTTGTCATTTTGGTGGTACCTAAGAATAATTTTAATGTGTACTTCTCTAATTAATAGTAACTTAGAGAATTATTCTACATGAAAATAAAGAGCAATGATTTCTCCTTTTGAAAAGTAACAGTTAATATCCTTTGGTCATTTATCAACGGGAGGATGAGTTATTTATCAAATGGAGGATGAGATGATTATCAAAAGATAATCTGTTCTCTGTATATTTGAAAAATAAGGCTATCAGAGAAATTTACTGTAAAATTTTCCCCCAGTTTCCTGCTTTCCTTATATTCTTGGTTTGCATTGCATTTATTTGCACAAAATATTTTAAAGTCAATATAATAAAAATGATTAATTTTACTTATTCCTCTGTGACCCTCTCAATTTTGTTTGATCATAAATTCTTCTCTTATCCAATTTTTATCAGGAAAAAGCATCCATATCCCCCTAATTTGCTTATGCTCGCCTTTATATAAAAACCATGTACCCATTTTGGCCTTATCTTGGTATATTGTGTGAATTGTTAGTCTGTACCTATTTTTTGCTAAACTGCTTTCTAATTTGCTTGGCAATTTTTTGTCAGAATGAGTTGACTCAAAGTAATGGATATTGGTATTTACCAAACACTAGCTTATTTCTTTGATCATTTATTGCTATTTATTGTATATGCAGTCTGTTCCACTGATCTACATTTTTTTAACTATATCAGATTATTCCAATAAATGCTATTTTAATAGAGTTTGAGATCTGGCATAGCTAATCTACCTTCATTCACATTTTTTTAAATAAAAAAATGATCCCTTTAATAGTCTCAATTTTTTTATTCTTTATTTGTTTTCTAGTTCTATATAATATTTTGCTAGTTATTGCATTAAGTAAACAAATGTGGCCACAATTGTCATTTTTATTATATTAGCTTAGTTTACCCACCAGCAACTGATATTTCTCCAATTGTTCAGATTTGACTTTATTTGTGTGAAAAGTGTCTTGTAATTGTATTCATATAGTTCCTGAATCTTTGGCAAATAGGCTTCCAATTATTTTATATTTTTGTAGTTTTTTTTTTTTTTAATTTCTTTTTTCCTTGTTTTTTGTTAGTGATATATAAAAAACTGATGTTTTTGTGAGTTTATTTCATATTCTGCTTTTTTAAAATTGTTAATCATTTCAACTAATTTTTTAGTTGACACAAGGATTTTCTAAATATAATTTTATATCAAAAGCAAAAAGTTATAATTTTATTTCCTCATAGTCTATTCAAAATCCCTCCATTTCTTTTTCTTGTCTAACTACTAAAACTAATCGGAATCTTTGCTTCATCTTTGTTTCATTGGGAAGGCTTCTAACTTATCTCTATTTTACATAAACTTTGCTGATAGTTTTAGACAGATACTATTTATTATTTTAAGGAAAGCTCCATTTATTCCTATGTTTCCTGTTTTTAATAGGAATGGGTGTCATATTTTTGCAAAAACTTTTTTATTCCTTCATCTATGGAGATAATCATATGTTTAGCTATTATCCAATTGATCATCTTTTTTTTTTTAATTGCTTTTTTATTTTTCCAAATATATGCAAAGATAGTTTTCAACATTCACCTTTGAAAAATTTTTTTATGTTTCAAATTTTTCTCCTCTCTTCTTTGCCTTCTTCCTCCTCTAGAAAGCAAGCAATCCAATATAGGTTAAACATGAATTCTTACAAACATATTTCCATATACGTCATGTATAGTAAATTATCTTAGGTATTTTTTTTTTTTTTGACTGAGGCAATTGGGGTTAAGTGACTTGCCCAGGATCACATAGCTAAGAAGTGTCTGAGCTCAAATTTGAACTCAGGTTCTCCTGACTACAGGGCCAGTACTCTCTCTCTACTGAGTCACCTAGCTACCCTCAATTATCCTAATTTTGCTATTATTGAACCAGTCTTATATTTCTGGTTAAAAATTCCACCTAGTTGTTAGTATTTCATTTAATTTTTTTTTTTTGCATCAATATCCATTAGGGAAATTAGTTCACAGTTTTGTTATTGTTTGTTTTGATCTTCCTGATTTAAATAATAACATCATATTTGTGTTATAAAATAAATATGGTTGCACTTTTCTTAGTTCCCTCACCTATCCCAAATAGTTTATATGGAATTAATTGTTATTTTAATGTTTGGTAAAATTTTCTTGTAAATTCACCTAATCCTTGGGAACTTCCTTCCTTCCTTCCTTTTTTCCTCCTTCCCTCTCTCTCTCCCTCCCTCCCTCCTCTGTCTCTCCTTCCTCTCTCTCCTCTCTCTCTCTCTCTCTCTCTCTCTCTCTCTCTCTCTCTCTCTCTCTCTCTCTCTCTTCTCTCTTCTCTCTCTCTCTCTCTCTCTCTCTCTCTCTCTCTCTCTCTTCTCTCTCTTTCTCCTCCTTCTTCTCTTTCTCTCTTTCTTTCTTTCTTCTCTTTTTCTTTCTTTCTTTCTTTCTTTCTTTCTTTCTTTCTTTCTTTCTTTCTTTCTTTCTTTCTTTCTTTCTTCTTTCTTTCTTTCTTTCTTTCTTTCTCTTTCTTTCTTTCTTTCTTTCTTTCTTTCTTTCTCCCTTTCTCCCTTTCTCTATTTCTTTCTCCCTTTCTCTATTTCTTTCTCCCTTTCTCTCTTTCTTTCTCCCTTTCTCTCTTTCTCTCTCTTTCTTTGTAGTTCATTAATGGCTTATTCATGTTCTCTTTCTAATATAAGGTTATGTAAGTATGTAGTGTCCTCTTCTATTTATTTGGGCAATTCACATTTTCTTTTGTTTCATTTTTTAAATTATCCATTTCACTTAAATTATTCAATGTATTGGCATATAATTGGACAAAATATTTCCTAATAATTGTTTTATCTTTATTGGTGGTTCATTTAGTTATTTCATTTTGATACTAGCAAATTGGTTTTCTTAATTCTTTTTAAAAATCAAATTAATCAGTTAGCCAATATTTTTTTTATTTGTTGTTGTTGTTTCATATAATTTGATCCCAGTTTTATTTCCTAGTTCAATGGCCTTTTTTACTTCAAATTTTGTTAATTTCTCCTTTGTTTTTCAGGATTTCCAATTTGCTGTTTAATGAGAAATTTTCAATTTTTTTTTCTAACTCATTGATCTACTCTGTCTCCATTTTATTGTTGAAAAGACTTAAATATATATTTTTCCCTCCTGGTTGGTTGGTTTTTGTCCTTTGTTCAAGAAGAGGACCCAAATGGCATTACTATGTTAGAGTCCAATTACAATGCATTCTATTATGGATGATCAGTCTAATACAAGCTTGAATGCTCTGCCACAGGTTGGACACAAATAATCCATCTGAACATTTGGGGTAGCTGCCCTAATTTTGCAATCTCACAATTCCTCTGGGGTAATTCAATTCTGCTTTGTTCATAAACCACAGCACCTTCTCTGATGAGGGCATGCTATGCTGGGCAGTCCTAACAGAGTCTCCCATATAATGCAACTTATTCTAAACTTCTTAAGAGATATGTTGATAGTATCCTTGTATACACTATCATATGTGTGATATTCTCCATAATATGTATGAGTTCTCCATAAAATAATTTTTTTGACAAGCATACATTTGGCATTTGAACAATGTACCAGTCCAGTAGAGTTGTGCTTTCTGCAGTAGAATTGCAATATTTGGCAATATTTCCTAAGTACTTTCCCTCCTAAGTACTGAATTATATACATTTTCTGTTATTCTTTTTAATTAAATTACTTATTGTTTTAAGGTTTGTATTTTGATGCACTGATTCTTTAAAATTTGATTTTGATTCTAATTAATTTTAATCTTTGTTTCTATAATCCATTACTGAATGTAATTTTATGGTATTATGACATGAAGTAGATGAATTTAATATTTCTGCTTTTCTGCATTTGTGAAGTTTTTATGCCATTCTTTGTAGTCATTTTTTGTGAATATACAGCTAAGAAAAAACTGTATTCCTTTTTATTTCCATTCAATTTTCTCCAGTGATTAATTATATCTAATTTTTCTGAAATTCTACTCATCTCATTGCTTCTTTCTTATTTATTTTTTCTTAATTAATTTATAGCTAGATTTTTCTAGTTCCAAGAGGAGGAGAAAGGATAAGGTTCTTCACTAGTATAGTTTTACCATTTATTTCCTCCTTACTCATTCAACATTTCCTTTAATAATCTGGATTTTATGCTATTTAGTGCATATATGTTTACTATTGAAAATATTTCTTTGTCTTTTGTACCTTTAGGTACAAAATAGTTTCACTACTCTGTTTGTTTCTCTCTATCAAGTATTTCTTATAAATAACATCTGGTTCAAATCTGTTTTTACTCCATTTTGTTTTTTGTTTCTGTTGTTTTTTGGCTAAGTTCACCTCATTCACATTCAAAGCTATGATTACTATGTATTTTCCTTCATCTTATTTTCCCCTACTTTACTTTCTCTCTCTCTTTTTACCTTTTTACCTCCTTCTCAAAAGTCTATTTTGTTTCTGGCCACTGCCTTCCTCAATCCAGCTTCCCTGGCCTTTCAATTATTCCCTTCCTTTAGGATTCCTAAGTAGAAATAGGATAGGATAGATTTCTATATATAACCGAGTGTGTATGTTATTCTCTCTGAATAAATTCCACTAAGAGCGAGTTTTAAGCATTGCCCACCACACATTCCCTCATCCTCTTTTCCTTGCAAACCTCTTATATGGAAAAATTTACTCTTTTTTCTTCTCCAGACTTGTTATTTCTTCCATTGCATGTTTTCTTTAAATGTAGTCTTTTTTTTACATCATCATAATTTAATTGACCCATACACATACTTTCTATTAATTTAGATTATTTCTAACTGCCCTAATATTGATAAAACTATCAGGAGTTGCATGTATCATCTTCATTTGTGGGAATGCCCAATTTAACCTCATTGAATCTCTTATTATTTTTTTTTTCTTTCATGGTTATGTTTTATATGCTTCTCTTTAGTGTGTGAATATCAAATGTTCTATTCAGTTCTGGTCTTTTTTATCAATATTGCTTGAAATCCTTCAATTTTATTAAATGTCTTTTTTGTCCCCTTTGAATGACTATACTCAGTTTTACTGATTGGTGATTTCTATTTATAACCGTAGCTTCCTTGTTTTCCAAAATATAATGTTCCAAACTCCTTTTGTATGGAAACTGGCAAATTTTGTGTGATCTTGATTATAGCTTCACTATATATGAATTATTTTGTGCTGACTTTTGGCAATTTTTACCCCTTGTTCTGGCAGCTCTGGAAGTTAGTTATAATATTCCTGGAAGTTTTCATTTTGCCATCTCTTTTAGGAGATGATCAGTATTTTTTACATTGCATTTTACATTCTTATTCTAGAATATTGGGATGGCTTAAATGCCCATATATTTTGTATGTGTGTATATATATATATATATATATATATATTTGTATAGATATGCATAGATGCGTAGATGTTTGTGATTGAAGCTCTCCAATAGTCCAAACATTCTTAAATTATTTTCCTTGATCTTTTTTCCAGCTCAGTCTTTTTCAGATAAGATATTTCACATTTTCTTCTATTTTTCATTATTTTTACTTTGATTTTGTGGTGTCTTGATATTTCATGGAATTACTGTCTTCCAATTTTCCAGTTCTGAATTTTAAAGAATTCTTTACTTCAGTGAATTTTTGTAACTCTTTCCCCCTGTTTAGTTAATTCTGCTTTTAAAGGAGTTTTCTTTAGTAGGTTTTTGGACCTCTTAAAAATTTTTTTTTTTTGGTCCATTCTGTTGAGCTTGTGCTCAATTCACATTTTGGCCATGAGGTTTTCCTTTTAGCTGCTTTGACATCACTGCAATCTCAGGTTATATATTGAGCTTCTTTTAGAGGGTTATTAGGTTGCTATTATTTTTAATTGGCTCATTTGTTTCAGTTTACTTCTTGAGTTTTAACTGTATGTGAATGTTAGACTCCTCCAGGGATAGATGAAACACTGACCCAAAATTCAGATTTCATGTGCTACTGCTTTTACAACTGGTTCTGAGGGTATGTCTGTATCTGTTGTTTCCAAGAAGTGGGCCTTGCTATCCTGGCCAGTGTTTTGGTTTTTATTCAGTACTTTGCTTTCCTGCAGTCACAATTATGGCCACTCATTTTGGCCCTGCAACTATGAGTAGCTCCTTTATATTCTTGCAACCATAAACATTGCTCCTCATTTCTGCCTTGGAACTAAGACTCCTGCTCCTTTGTGAGCCCACACAAGCACTTTTTTTTTTATTTCCTGGAACTATGATCATATCACCTGCTACACATCACCCTGGATGTGTAATCCAGAATTATTTGTAGGCAACGCAACAATGTTCTGTATCTAGTACCCCCAAAAGTGTTCTCTGTAATCTCTTTCTGATCAAATGTCTAACGGGCTAACCCCTTACCATCTTTGGACTGAAAGTTCTCAAAATAACTGGAGCTATGCAGCTGCCTCTAATTCTTGCTACTGGTATTGCACAGACCACCATTCCCATGTCACAAACTTCTCTTGCCTGATTTATAAAGCAATGTGTATTAAAAATAAACTTACTACAATACAAATTTTTAAATGTAAAAAAAATTAAATAAAATGATTGTTAAAAAACCACCTCTCTTACCAACATCTTAAATTGTTTTGCACTTGAAAAAAAAGAATTACCCTTATTTTTGTTTGCTTTGTAACTCCATATTTCTATTTGGAGCATAAATTTGAATCACCATGGAGAGGAATGTTGGAAGAGTTCAGCTGAGTTGCTACCTGTATTTTTCTATCTTCACTCGCCTCTCTACCAAGTACTCTTTCTAATAATTTGGGGAATTCTCACTATCCTTTGGAATATCATTTTGTCACTCTTCTCCTCCTCACACAATGCTAATTATTTTTACTATAAAAACAAAATAGTCTTTTTTTTTGTTTTCTTCCAACTTTCTCTCTCTCTCTCTCTCTCTCTCTCTCTCTCTCTCTCTCTCTCTCTCTCTCTCTCTCTCTCTCTCTCTGCCTCTCTTCCTCCCCATTCTCTTTTCTCATTTCTTTTTTGATTCAGCCTAATATATTTTGCTCTTTTAAATTATTTCTTGGAATTCCATAGGACTCTTTATTTCATAAGAATCTATATTTCAATTTTCTATCTGAGTTTATCATACTTATCCTCCCAATTATCACATCCTTTCTGATGACATATTCTTATATAGCAGGATTTTAATAGAGATTCTTTAATTGATTGTGTTTGTTTTAAATCTGTGGTATATCCATTTTTTCCTGTTTATATTCCCTGTTGCTTATATTCTGACTTCACTACTTTAATGGAATATACATTTATGGTACTGACCTACAAAATTATGTCAGTATCCTCCCAAAATGATAAATTTACTTTTTACATACATTGGCATTTATCTTAAATAGCTTGGAACTCACAGTAAGTTGTTTCATATCCCACATTCTTCCTTATTTCTTGTCCTTTTCTTCTCTGGTAGAAGAGAAGATATGGGTGAAGTAGTGGATAATTTCTGGGTAGACTCACTGCCAGGTTTGTATTTACTATTCTAGTTCTTCTTTAGATAGTACAAAGCCTGATTAATCTTTCTCCCTTTGGTTGGCCAGAAGCAATGATCTCTGCTTATTGTAACAGAATGGGATATGAACAGGAGTATGAGAAATGTCTACATTATAAGGGGGGATATCTGTATAGATCAGAATCATTAGGCTGTGGCTTGGTTGGTTTGTCCCTATTGGATCATGGATGCTGATGGGTCATGAGTGAGCAGGTAACAAACTAGATTTATTCAGTTTAAATTCATAAAGCTATTACCCTGTAGAGCTTCTTGATAACCCATCTGTTTTATTCAGCTGTCAAATTGTTCTATATCTGATGTTTACTACACTGAGTTTGGAATAGATCTAGAGAGTCATTGGGAACTGGGGAAAATGTCTAGTCTTCAATCTTATTTATCATTTGACCCTAGAAAACCTCTGACATTCAATTACTTGTTAAAACCATATAGCTATCCTAATTCAAGCATTCATGCTCCCCCATTTAGATTAATACAATAGCTTCTTAATCAACCCCTACCTTTCTGTCTCTCCCCTTTCTAAATTATATTTTATATAGATGCCAAACTGATATTCCTAAAGAACAGTTCTAGCCACAAAAAAGTTTCAATGACTCTTTATCTCTAAAATAAAATACAAATTTAATTGCAAAATTAAAAAAAAACATAAAAATATTAATCCCACCTACTTTTAAAGCATATTATTATTTACTGGATTTCACACATTCTATCACCCAACTGAACTGGCCTGCTTACTATTTATCTGTGCAGAATGCCATTTTTGTGTCTGTACAAAGACAGCCTCATGTCTGAAATGGACAGAATCTCTATCTTTGCATCAAGTACTTTGATTATATAATTTATTTACTTTAATATATATATATATATATACTCATTTTTTTCATCAATGGAGACTTCATGAGGCCATATGTATATCCAAGAATCTCTTAATAAAGATATGTTACTGAAATAAACCTTCCTCCATTTACTTCAACTTACTGTGAAACCTCTTTTCATGAGGTGTCTTTTTTTTAGGGAGAAAATCCAGTATGACTTTGTCACTTTATTCTATTCATTTTTTCTTTTTGTCATAGAAGGAGATATAAAGATATGCTCTTCTTTACTCCTGCCTTCTTGATCCAATCCCCTCACCAATGTCTTCTTCAGTATATCACTTAATCAACTATGAAGTATAAAGGTTTATTTTTTTCCTCTTCACAAATTCTTATTTTTTGAATATAAATATACTCATGTTTCAATTATTCTAAAGAAATTTCCTCTTCATTTTGCTACTCCAAACTTCCTAATTTTACTCAAGTCAAGATGTACAGTACAGAGAGGAAATGTTGAATTTGGAATCAGAGTTCAAGTATGTTTTCTGCCATTTCTTACCAGTGAAATGTCAGACAAGAAACTTTACCTTATTGTTCCTTCAACTTTAAAATGAAGGATTTGAATCAAATAACATCAATGATCCTGCATTGTCTGTGATATATTCACTTAGTTTATACACACACACACACACACACACACACACACACACACACACATATATATATATATATATATATATATATGTATATATATATATATATATATATATACACACACACACAGAGAGAGAGAGAGAGAGAGAGAGAGAGAGAGAGAGAGAGAGAGAGAGAGAGAGAGAGAGAGAAAGAGAGAGAGAGAGAGAGCTTAATAAGCATTAAAAGTAAGGCATTATTCTAAAACTAACAATATGTGATGTGTAAAACAGATCCTTATTTTGATCCTTATTTTCTAGGGCATTAAAAAAAACTACTAGAGGGGAAATATACACTAATTCATATAGTGCTAAGCATAATGTGAAAATTTCAAAGAAGTTCAATAAAAGGATTGTAAAATATTTGAGTAAATAAAGACAAAAACTCTTTGAACTGAATTTGGGAAGTCTTCAGAAATTAGTGATTAGGAGTAGCTGGATCATATATCATTACCTCTCCTAGTATCTACTTCATAAATTCTCTATAGATCCATACCCTATGTCTATTTCATCTATTGAATGTTGAGCACTAAATACTGCTCAGCTTTATATAACACTTAGCGACTTATAAAATTATCACAAATATTTACTGAATAAATGACTAACATATAATCTCATCACTTAAATTTAGAAGGGAAAAATATTTGGCAGTATATTTGGAAACCTGCACTTCTAAAGCCTAATTTCTCACTAATTGATGCACTTTTAAAATCAATTGCTTATTGTTTGGATTATGATTACACTGTAAACAGCCTTAGGCAAAATTATTATGCCATAATATGAAAATAAGAGGAAAAAGATCTTCCTTGGGGAACTCTTAGTTGGATGCCAGCATCTTAATACTTATTTCTTTTAAAATGCTAAACAACAGATATTAAGATAAAAGAATAAAAAAATGCCCCCCATATCTAAACTTTGTGATACATTTTGTCATTTTATTTCTTATTAAAATGCTTATTTCTATTTTATTGTGCCTGTTCTGAAAGACCCAATATAAAGTGGTTGCTCTAGCTCCATTCTCTCCTGGCCAAAGCTTATACTACCCCCAAAGAGATTAGGGGTTTCTTTTTTGCAGGTAATTGGAGAATTAGGTAGAATAGTAGATAGATTACTGGGAAGAGTAATTAAGAAGGACTTGAGTTCCAAACCAGCTCAGTTTGTTGCTAACTGTGACCACAAGCAATTCACTAAACCTTTTCCTGTTTTAATTTCTTTCTCTACAAATGATTATAATAATGTCAACTACCTAACAGGCTTGTGAGAATAAAATGAAATCATGTTTATAAAGAATTTAGAACAATGGTTGGTATATAGTAGATATTTAATAAATAAATTTGTTATCTTCTTCACTTTTGACTTGAGCCTCCAATATCTGTATCCCCCCATATTGTGACATAAACTGTTTGGTTCCATTTAAACACTTAGCATCTGTGATTGAACTCATATTGATTGACCAGCATTTTCCCACAACATGGGTTTTGACTTATAAATGATATTAAATCCAAATTTCAATAGGTAGCTGATGAAATGTTATAAAAATGAGATTTTTTTATGAATATATAGTACCTTAATGTAGAAATATAGTTATTTTAAATAAAATCAACAGTATTATCAACATTTTAAGTTATAAACTAGTTGCAACACACACACACAAGCATACTTGCTTAGGATATAAATTAATATATGATTAAATATTCAAATAATATATTTTAAAATGTATAATTTTATTTCACTTTAGCTTCATAATTATAAACTCATATTTTATTTTAAAAGTATGAATAAAAGGAAAGATATGGCATTGAAAATATTTCAATCAGAAATTTAAGGAATAATCATTATAATAATAATTTTCTGGGACATATTTGGTTTCTTGTTTATTTTTTCCTCTTGTTTTTTTTTTTCTTCCTCCTGAGACATTTATTTATAATCACTTGCTTCCTAGCCAGGGTCTTCAGTTAGCACTTTCTCAGATGTCTGATAAATTGGGCTAGGCAGAAGTCTAATCATATATTTCTTTAGTAATTACATAGTAGGAGGAAGGGCCTACAAATGCTTAAAAATCTAAAATAGTAAAAAAAAGAAAAAAAAAAAGAAAATATCTTAAAAATATATTGTAGAAAAGGAGATTGCCATGTTAAAGTGACATAATTTAGGAAATTAATAACAGTTTTAGTAAAAATCAATCATGAAATTATACAAAACTATATGATCCATATATAATTCTTACCATTCATTATAATGAATTTCTGTGTAAAAATTTTGTGTGAATGAATAGATAAAAATAAGATAAAGACAAAGTTGTTCTTTGCAGGTAGCCTTTCTCTTTCCTTGTTTCTGTGTAGTACTGGTAGATATCCAATAGGATTTGATTGCCTAAAGATTCAAAATCCCTCTATGAAAGTCTTATCTTCTTTTATCAAGAAATCCCTGTTTCTGGTTCAGGTTCAAAAGGAAAGTAATTGCTTAATCTTGATATTCAAATACCTACAATGTTTGTTTGAGGTGATCCTTTCCATAGTGGGTAAAAGAGTCCTCTATTTCCTATTTTATCATTTCACATTTAGTTATTGTGTTCCAGGTATGTATAACTATATACATTGCAATCATCCCACTTCCAATTAAGAATCAAATAATTCTCATGTTCTCCGTTTATTTATTTTTGTTTGTTTCCTTTCAGTAGGAAAGTAAAGATCACATATATTAACAGAACATCTTTAATTGTATGAGATGATGTACATGACAACCTCAGTGATATTGATGAAAAGTGAAATTAAGCTATAGTCTTTTAAAAGAAACTCATTATTTGCAGACAACCTTTGGTTTTAAATATTTGCCATTCATCATTGGAATATATATTATTTCCTCTTGGAGATTATGAACTTTTCCCTAATGATATAATAATGATATGTTTTAAAATTAATTCTTGACTTTGATCCTCATCAATAAAGTGAAAAGTAGCAAAATGAATGAATGGTCTCTCTTTTGCTTTGTAATCTAATTCATATTAAAGGTATTTATGTCTATGTTAAATCCCTTCTTAAACTATGAATTTCTTGAAGATGAAGATTCTGTCTAGTATATCTTCATATCTTCTTCAAGTCAAAGAATAAAAGTCCTCCACATAATACATTAAAAAAGAAACCTTTGCTATTAATAATATTGATAGTTGATAATTAACTAGGTCATTAAATTTTGCTTTTCATATTATTTATGCAATCATATTATTTATGAATTATGTTTTTATTCATATTATTTCTATTCACATCCTTTTCTTTGATCACAGTGTCCTCCTCACAAGCCTCATGGATGTCCCTTCCGCAAAGCATCCTAAGGGAAATCTGCTCTGGTACTCTGCTTTGCTCTCTGTTGACTGTCCCTCTTTGAATATCATTTTAGGAAAACTGAGAAAATCCTTCATTCTACTTTCTCTTCTCAGACTGCTCCCTCCACAGCTTCTTTACAAACCACTTAAAAGGTAATCTCTCTTCCATTAATCCTCTCCCCTTTAGTTCTGGTTCACTACCCATGAACAAATCAATTCTGCCATTATTCTTGGATGGAGTTGTAATCTATTCTTCTGTGGCCCTACTCACTATTAGTATCCCTATAACATTCCTAAACCCAAGAGTCTACTGACACCAAATCCAACATAGTATTCTCTAAAGGACTAAGAACACTATATTTTGATTCTAGAAAGGTACTATGGTCTAGTGGAAAGGGAACTGAATTTGAGATCAGAGCATATATGTTTTAATATTCTTTTCTCACTGTCTATTTTCTCTGACTATGAAACTCAGCTAAATTTCGTAGTTTGTAGGTTCTTCATCTGTAAAATAATCTGTAAAAATCCTTCCATTTCTAAACTGTTTTTGTTTATTTTTTTTTTAGTTAGAAGCTAAAATAATTAAAAGACTGGGCTGTGTTTATTCTAGCAAAACTGGGAAAGGGTTTTAACATGTGAGTTGTTTTTAAGAAAGAATGTTTTTTGTTTTTCCTTAGGGGAATTTCTTAGGGACCACCAAGTATATCACCAGTAATCACCTCTCAGAGAATATAGATTTCTAGAAAACAAAATTGGTCAGTCAACAAGAACTTATTAAGGATCCATTATGTGCCTGACACTGTGCTTAGTTGTAAGGAGGAAAAGAAATGTAAAAGGCAATTTCACCTCCCAAGGAGCTCAGTTTCAAATGGGTAAGACAACATGTAAGCAACTGTAAACAAATACAACATATAGAGGATAATTTGAAAATAATCAAGAAATGGAAGGCACTCTAATTAAGAGGGATTAGGAAAGATTTCATGTAGAAGTATTTGTATCTGGGAATAAAAGCAAGACAATGAAGCCTGGAGCTGAAGATTAGGGGAATACAAATTATAATTAAGTGAAAATTCCTGGATTTGGGAAATGGGGTATTTTTTTAAGTATTCATAAGGAGGTCAATGTCACTGCATCAGAGACCATCGGTAGGAAGTAAAACATAAGAATATTGGCATAATACAAATTGACCAAGTTTATGATGAAGTTTGAATCACAAATTAGAAATGTCTATTTGAACCTGGAGTGATAGGAAGCCACTCCAGTTTATTGAATGAGGGGGTCAGTGTTGTCAGACTCACTCTTTCAAAAAATCAAACTGACAGCTGAATAGAGGATGGACTGGTAATTGGCAGAAACTTGTGTAAGGGATACCTATCACAAGACCATTGCAATAGTCCTGGCATAAACTTTTAAGAACCTGTACCAGCTTGGTGGCAGTGTCACAGAAACAAAAATGGATGTGTACAAGATATATTTGGGAAATAAAATCAGAAAGATTTGTCAACACATTACCTAGGTAGAGCAAAATTGAGTGAGTAGTTGAAGATGTGAGTCTGGGTTACTGGGTAGGAAGTATCTGAGTCTGGATTCAACTCAGGTCTTTTAACTTTAGTTTCAGTGCTCTAGAAACTGTACTGCCTAGCTGCCATGGTGATAAGATCATGAAGTGAAATAGTATAGAGGGAGAAGAAAAGAGGTTTCAGGACAGAGAGTTTTGTAGTTCACCATAGCTGGGTTTTGATAAGGCAAGATTAAAGATAGGATAAAGGGAAAGAGACTCTAAAGAAGAGGATAATGTAAAGTTGAATTGATTCACCTATGGGGATGGAAAAAAAAAAGGGATCAGGCAGGGGAATGACAGAGAATGAGCTATAAATAATGGCATTGTGTTCAGAAGCACTAGAATTAGGAGCTTAAATGGAGTAGGGTTTTGATAATCATTGAAAAATGAGTTCAGCTAGGTTATGAAAATCTTTTCAGAATTCTCAAGGAGTTGGGCAACGGTGTGCAGATGAAAATGGGGACAAGATTATATTCATCTACAGGAAAGGCTCAGGTAAGTGCGAGGTACAGAGGACTGGATGGAAGGGAGAGCCTCTCCTTCTCCAGAGGTATTGGCTATTACTGGTGGAAGAGTGAGCTGGAACACACAGAGAAGAATCTTTTTAGTTTACAATACTTTATCATGCTAATTTTTTTTTTCTGCATAGAAATTTAAAGGAAAAAGGCAGAAGAAAATCAAATTAGTCTGGGTTAGAAATTATTTAGAGACCATTTTTCCTACCCTCCACCCAAGGCCAAAAAAGAAACAAGCACATATTCACACAATCACACCATGCTAGGTAGTCCAATGCCAGTGTTTCTTTCCAATGTCTCACAATCAATTTCAAAGTTCTTTCAGAGACCTTGAGAGGAAACTTATATCATTTCTTTTGACTTCCATGTGAGCATTTTGCTTGTAAGAGTCCCCCACAAAATGGTCTTCTAGGCAAATGGATGTTTGGTATTTGAGCAATGAATGAAAATGTTTAGCTTAGAGAGAATACATCTATGACTGGTTCAGCACTCTGAGCCCCATATCACCTTTGTCATTGTCATCTTCTCTCTGTCTCTTCTCCTTACAATGACACAGTCTATTAAATATCAATGTTTGCTGAGATGTACATCCATGAAATTTTACTGCTTTTGGATAAACGGAAGACAGTATTAGTGATGAGAAGGTCATAAGACAAAGAAGTCTTCAGAAGCAAGTGACAGTTGCTTTTGATTTTTCAAACTCCATTCTTCTCAAAGATTGCCTCCCCTGTCTGATAGTCTGTGTCTATTCTAGCATTAAAGTCACCCAGACTTATAAGCTTGTCATGATCCTGTCACATTTTCATGAGCCTGTCATTCACTCCTTTAGAGAGGCACACATACTTATTGACTAGTTCTGATTGCAAAACTTATTCTAGCTTCACAGCACACTCCATCACTATCTACTCCAAAAACATATGTATCCAACTCCAAATTCAGAGAGCTTCATTTGTCAGCCTTATTTCACTAAGAACTGCTATTTGAATGAAACATTTGTTTAGTTCTCTCACAATAGGAGTTGTTCTCATGTTCCTTATACTGATGGTATGATCATCATTACATAAGTTTTCCTGTTTTGTGTGTGTGTGTGTGTGTGTGTGTGTGTGTGTGTATGTGTTTTGGGCACAGGATGGTGAGAGAAGTGATTTTTCCGTATTATGTTAGTAAACATCATTAAATTAAGATTGAGCATTTTTTTCTATTTCTTTATTTAGGGACCAGCCACTATGGATGGTTCAGCCAGTCTCTGAAGAACAAGGTTGAAAGATGAGATTGGCCTAATCCTGACATACATGTTCTGCTATGTTAGGTGAATCCCACTCAACTAAGAGACCTTGCTTTTGTTTATAGTATAAACAGAACCTAATCTGTGTTTATTCAAGTCCTAAAGCATTAAGTCCATGTCCTTATATCCCTCCATTGAAGTTCAGGACAACCTAACTCATGAAAAAGAAAACCAATAATAATTGTCTGGACAGAGATGGATTCCTTTGTCCAGATTACAGGAACCATCTGAGTCTCATGATCAAGTCATGTTCTTAGAAGAAGGAGCTAAAGTTTGATTTTTAACCTACCTCCTCATTAATTGCTCACTATTCAGAGTTGATTTTCACCTATCAGGATCACCTAGTTATCCAAATGTACTTAAGCATCTAGTGATCTCCACGGTGGGGTCTTTGATTACTGAGAGAGATTATTGAGCAATTTATTGATTATCAGCTAGCCTAATTACTAAGTTAAGTATCAATTACCCAGAAACTTTGCTGTCAGTGTTTTCATTCATCTTAATGGGATCCCTGACTATTGTGATAAGTCAGACAGACTTGGATGAAACAAACAATTTTTAGGGCATCTTTTCTGGCCCCTCTTTCATACCAGAAGGTGAGCCTTGGGGTCTTCAAAAAAGGGCACCTGATATACTGGGGGGGTGCTAAATCTCACTATTCCTTCACTCTAATGAGAAAATCATTCTCTGGCCTCCCTGTAGGATTGTGACTATAGCTTTCAGGTAATGCACTTGTTGCTCTATCTAAACACACCAGGATGTGGCCACTTTATATGCAAAGCTTCTTTGAGCTACAGGTGAAAATTGGGTGACAGATGAATGCCAAAGATGGAACCCCCAAGGCTCCCCCCAAAATCTCAGCTCCTTTCATATAAGAGATAGTAATATTCTCTAAACATTCATATACCCCAATAAAGTATGATCCAAAGTGGAGGGAGTATTGGTGCACAATTTTTTTGTTTGCAGATGATTATGCACTCAATGCAGTCTCCAAAGCAGAGATGCAACAAAGTATGGATCATTTCTTTGCATGTTGTGCTAATTTTGTTCTAACAATTAACAACAAGAAAACACAGGTCTTCCATTAATCAGCACCACACCATCCATATGTGCAACCATCAGTTACAGTAAATGGTGAAGTCTTGAATGCTGTGAATAAGCTCACTTACTTTGGCAAAATACTTTCCAGGGATGTCCACAATGCATTGCCAGAACTAGCTCAGTGTTTGGGAAACTTTGAAGGAAAGTGTGGGAGAGGAGAGGGATAAGACTGACTACCAAGCTGAAGGTCTACAGAGCCTTTGTGCTGACCCCATTGTTGTGTGACTGTGAAACCTGGACAGGCTACCAGTGCCATGCCAGGAAACTGAATCATTTCCATTTGGATTGTCTTAGGGAGATTCTCAAGATCACCAGAATGATAAGGTACCAGACACTGAAGTCCTTTCTTGAGGTAAACTTCCAAGGATCCCAACTCTACTACAGAGAGCACAATCTCACTGGACTGTTCAAATGACAAATATATACTTCCCAACAAAAATTATTTTATGGAGAACTCACACAGAGCAAGTGTTCTCAAGGTGGTCAGAAAAAGCAACACAAGGCTGCTCAAGGTATAAATTATAAATAATTAAGTAGAAATTCAAATATATGTTTTTGTCTTTTAATAGTAAATTATCTGATTTTAGAAACTTCAAAGATCAACCTTTGTCCTTGCTCAATTTATAGTTTTTAAGAAAGCTTACTTTTTCTTGGATCTTAAAGCAAAAAAAAATCTGTAACCTTCAATGTAAATGCTTGTTAATATTTCAGTTTTTAAATCATGCAATTAAAAGCTTAATACTTAATTTTCATTTTACTGTTCTAATTTTGTGAAACTAGCTGGCATCATGCTTCCTTTTATAATCAATCTGTGTAATCCATAAACTTCATTAAACAAATGAGAAAGATCTATTGTCATTCATCCTTTATGTCAATAATTTGAACTCAATGGAGAGTATATAGTTTCAAGAAGTTGAGGGTAGATTATACTTTAAAGGAAGAGAGTGAGTAAATCAAGTTCTGGTAGATTGTGCTTTCAAAGAAAGAGACAGAATAAGTCAGTTCCATTTTTTGCTAGGACATGTCTATCCTATGTTTACATATGTGAGAAAAATGGTTGCCTATAGTGTGTCGAAACAAGTCCTTACTTATCCCTAATATCATTTTCATTACCCTGTCAGTGTCTGAATACCCACCATAAGAGTCAGTTGTTTGGGATTAATGATCATTTCTCTCCTTTTAAATTTATTTTATTAAAAAACAAAACAAAACAAAACAAAACAAAAAAAAAAAAAAAACCAGAATAAGTAAAAAAAAAAAAAAAAAAAACAGAAGAGAAATACAAAGCAAAATAAAACAAAACAAAAGAGAAACATTGTCTTGTGCCTAGCAGAACATTAGGAGGATTCAACATAAATAACAACAAATAACTAGTTCAAGAAAATATATATACATATGAATATGGACATATATATATATGTGGAAGAAATTATATTTATGTGTCCATCTTTACTTCCTTGTAAACTGTTCTTTTGTTTTCTGCTTTAAACTTTTAAAATTTTATTCTTTTTCCTCCTTTTATCCCCCTCAACACCCCAAAGCAGGTTATATAGATATTAAACATACATATATATATATATATATACACACACCGTCCTACCACACATATCTTTCCTATTCTTCCTAACTCTTTGCTTTGATTCTGCTCCTTAACTAGCCTTGCTATTACTTAACCTCTCCCCACCCATGCATGCCTCCCTTGTCTTCTTTGCTCACTCTTCGCTTCCCCATCCTCCCATCCCTCCTCCCCTATTTCTTTATAGATTTTGGAGTATGCTATACCTACCACTTTATATATGGAGTGCCTATTTAGCCCATTCCTGACATGAGTAGGTTTTCAAAACCATGAGCCCTTTCCTCTCCCTCTAATGTCTCTGTGTATATACTTCTTCTGCACTTCATAGTTTTACCTTAAATCTTCCCCAATATTTCTTCTGAGCTACCCTATTGTTGATGTCAATCTAAAACATCTAGTATACATTTCCCTTGGGAAAAAACAAACACATAAACAATTTGTTCATGTTGAGTTCCTTGAAACTGATCTTTGATCTGGATCTTATATGTTTCTATTAAGTTCAGTTTTGGTTAATAGAAAGTCATGAAAATCTGCATATTCATTGAATGTTCATTTTTTTTCCTTTTTTCAACATTATAGGTAATTTTGGTGGCAGGCCTATCCTTGTGATTGTTGGTAGATATGATTCTAGTGCAATTCTAATTGTAGTTTCAGGGTATTTGGATTGTTTTCTTGTTTCTTGAAAAATTTTCTCTTTGATCTGGGGTTTTGAAATTTGACAATAATATCTCTATGTATTTTCCAGAAAGGATCTCATTGAGATAGTGATTGGTGGATTTTTTTCTATTTCTACTTTCCCTTAATATTCTATCACTCAGGACAATTTTCTTGGATTATTTCTTGCATTATTGTGTCAAAGTTCTTTTTTTTTTTTTTTTTTTTTTTTTTGGTCACAACTTTTAGGCAGTCCACTTATTCTTATATTTTCTGTTCTTTCTTTGTTTTCCAGATCTGTGATTTTTTTCTTATAAGAAGTTTCACATTATGTTTTATCCTTTTCATTCTTTATAATCTGTTTTGTTATTTCTTGATCTCTCATAACTTTATTATCTTCTGCTTGCCCGATTCTAATTTTCAAAGAATTATTTTCATCTTTGAGACTTTGTATCTTCTTTTCCGGTTGGTTAACTTTTTTTTTTATAATCTTCTTGTTTATAATATATGATGATCAACTATGAAAGGCTTCTTCTCAGTAGTTCAGTAATCCAAAGGAATCCTCATAGATTTTGGACAGAAAATGCCATCTGCAAGCAGAGAAAGAACTAAGGAGACAGAATGTAAATCAACACATGCTATGTTTTCTTCTTCTTTCTTTCTTCTCTCTTTCTCTCTCTCTTTTTTTTTATTTCTCCCATGGTTTTTCTTGATTGCTCTGATTTTTCTCTCGCAACATAATCATAAAACAATGTGTATTAAAAATGAACTAAAAAAATCTTGTTTTTCTTGGATAGTTTTTAATTTTAGTTTTTCCTCAATGTTTCTCATTTGATTTTTAAATTCTTTTTTTTTTGAATTCTATAAATTCTCTCTGTGCAAGGAATTATTTCATGTTACTATCTTGGATATTTTACTTTTTTTGTATTTTTGCTTATTTTACTTTAGTGTCCCCCTCTGAAGCTGAACCCTGGTCTTCCCTTTTCCCATAGTGAAGTTTCTATGATCGGATTCTTCTTTTCTGGTTCATTATTTATTAATACTACTACTAATAATAGGTATTAGTGTAAGTAATCATTAGTTGGGAGGATTGTGCCACTGACTGCACGTCAGCTCTTCACTTTGACCAGGAACCCCAAACCAAGAGCTTCACCCTCCACAAGTACCCACAGCCAGCAGCATTCCTGCCCCACTGGCTCTGCACTCAGTGGGTGTGGTGATTCTTTCTTGCCCAGGACTGCAACCCTGTAGCACAGCTGGGCCTGATCACCCTATGTTTCTGTTGTGAATCTGACTCAGATCCCCGATTCCACAAATAGTCCAGGAGATGAAGATTTCTGTGATTCCTGCTAAGGCTCCAGCCACGCCCAGCTTGCCCCATTTGATATTTCCATGGAGCTAGCCCAGAGCTATTTGTACTTCACACTGCTTAATACCTAACCTGAGGACTTTCTTCAGACCTTCTTGATTTATATCAGGAGGACCCCGTTCTGTCCCAAGACTTCTTGATTTTCCACCACTCTATGCTTGCCTTGAGGTGCAAATGTGTTCTATTTGTGGGGGAAATCTGGAGGGCTTAAAAATTTACCAATCTATTCAGCCCTTTTCCAAGAATCCTTTCCTTCTCTCTCCTTTAAAATATAAACAGATTACTTAGTATAGATTATTCCTTAAAACATGACTTTTACTGTAAATTGAATTGTCAAATTAGGTGAAATTCAAAAGGTGGCAGGATCATGAAAGAATCAGTCACAGATGTGATAAATAAACTTCTGCCCTGATTATAATAAATATACAAAAGTATATATAAAGATATAATATATATGTATATATGCGTACATTTTTATAAAAATATATAAAGATCTCTACCTTTATGTTATGGGAAATGTAAATATCTATTTGATATTTCTAAATATTTATTTCTGATGGTCTGGAGTAGCAGTTTTCAGACTTTTTAGTCGCAAGACATCTTTACACTCTTAAAAATTATTGAGGATCCTAAAAACTATTATTATTGCAGTTTGTATCTAGAAATATTATATTATATATAATATAATTTATTATTATTCTAATGTAAACTGGATAATCGTATAATATATATTTGCAGAGTCATTTAAAAATAACCATAGTAAATATATTATTTGTTAAATTACATATTTTGGAGGGCAGAAAATATTTCCCAAAACAAAACAAAACAAAATTAATGAGAACAACATTGTTTTACATATTTTGGGGGGTTAAGTGACTTGCCCAGAGTCACACAACTAAGAAAGTATTAAGTGTTTGAGGTCACATTTGAACTCAGGACCTCCAGATTTCAGGGCTGGTGCTCTAACCACTGCACCACCTAGCTATCCTTGCTTTACATATTTTTACAAATTTCTTAAATGTCCAACTTATTAGAAGATAGATTTATTCTTATCTCTGCTTCTGCATTGAACCTATAGTAACAGGTTATTTTGATTTAAATACATAAAGAAAACCTGGGCTCACATAGATACATAATTGGAAAAGGGAGGAGTATTTTAATAGGTGAATAATCTTAGTAGTACTACAAAAATAACTTCTGGCTTTAAAACACATTATTAAGGAGATAATTTAGCAAGATGGAATGAGTGCTGGGCTTGTCATGGGCTTTCAATTCCAATTTAGAGATTCTCTGCAATCCAATCTGAATCTCTAAATTCCAATTTTGAATCTCTAAAGTGACATCAAATCAACACGCATCTACTATTATATGATAAACACAAGTCTAAGCATTCTCAGAACTTTGGTTTCTTGTCTAGAAAACAGGAACATTAAAATTTAGTAGTTGTTGTGAAGAACATATTTTGAAATTGCAAAGTCTGTATAAATATGATTTTTTATTTTTTGAAGGGAAACCAAAACAAAGTAGGGTAGACTATTTGGTTTCAAAATATCTGGGGACAAGAGGAGTGGAAATAACAACAATAGCAGTAATAAATAGCTGAGTTAAAGTCCAAAACGATTTTTTGTAGAGTCAGATGAAAGCTCATGAGGATCAAGAAAGGAGCACAGAACAAGAGGAGTTCCAAGAAAGCCTACATATCAAAGTCCTGTCATCTTCCTTGATAGAAGTAATACCAACAAAGGAGAAAATATCTGTGGACTGGAGCAAGGTTGTCAGCATTATAAGGAAAAAAAAAAAAAAAAAAACTTTAACTTTAGCATCTCTTTTTTGTTGTGAAAGAAGTCTTGCATTTTGGAAAGCCATGGAAATATGAGATTTGATATCTCCAACTAAGCTAGAAAAAGAGGAGTATGGATAGCCTGTATATCTGCCAAGCAGTTCAAAGAACACTTTGGCTAATTTTGGGGAAGCTCATCACCAGGGTGATGATTTTTTTTTAAATCACATTGGCTCAAGAAGAGCATTTATAAATTCTCCAGAGATTTTGATAGATAAGATTCTACTAATACTGATGAAATCAGAGATGCTCTTAGTGTTGAAATTAGAGGGAAACAAAAACAAATGCATCTCAACTAATTAGATACAAGAATGCATGAGCTAAGCCTGTTATGTGCCCTACTGTAAATAATTTTATCCCACGATTTCTCAAATTTCTATTTGCTGACCTAAATGCCTGGCTAAATGTGAACTTGTGAATGAGCCATTGAAAAAGGCCTACTATATGTTCAGGTACCTTAAAAAAGAGAATGCTAATTTGCTTCTTAGAAGGATTACTTCTCTGGGAAACCATATTTGGGTTCAAGAAACATGTCATTCTTGAAGAACAAGTTTGAATGGGGTAATGAATCTGGAAAAAAAAACCCTAAGGGGGAAGGGAAGACGGTAGGGAGAGAGAGAGAGAGAGAGAGAGAGAGAGAGAGAGAGAGAGAGAGAGAGAGGGAGAGAGGGAGGGAGGGAGGGAGGGAGGGAGGGAGGGAGGGAGAGGGAGAGGGAGAGGAAGAGGGAGAGGGAGAGGGAGATTTACAGATGCTCTAGATTAAAATTTCTTAAACTGTGGGTTGTAATCCCATATGGGGTTCTCCATGTGGGTATCACAAAATTATGATTTATTATCAAAAATTTTTAATTTGTATACCTATTTTAAATACCTATATAGTCGGGGTCCTTTAAACATTTCTGAGATGAAAAGAGATAGTGACAAAAAAAAGTTAGAAACACTGATAAATTTAGGTAATATGGAAGTTATAATATGGAAGTAAGGACAAAAGGAGGTATAGGATATTTTATATAAAAAGGGAAATTTGGGGAAATTTTTAAAGATAGATATAATTTACTTCACAATTTGATTGAGAAAAATATGCTATGTTTTCCTCTGTACACTAACAGGAAAGTTAGAGATGTGCTGATTCCTCAGCACATTAAGTGTAAAGTTAGGGATATGAAAATGTTTGCACTTTCTATTCTAAAGTGTTGTATTGTTTTTGTGAGACAATTATATATGCTCAGAGTATCCTATTTGAATTCTCTACATATTTTGTGATTATCTGTCCTGTATTAGTAATGCTGTTCATGAAATTAAGCAAATCACTTTCACTTCTCTGGCCTTGATTTTCTTAATTATAAGATTTGCACTTGATGGCCTCTAAGATGACTTACAGCTCTATGATTCTATGATTTTTATGTTGCATTTCTTACACGTAATCTTTTTTTTTATTTCAATATATCCCTTTCAACTCTGTATTCTAATGTTTAAACATAGGATACTGTAAATTGTGGGAATCTAATAAAACTATCTTCTTGAATTAAAAAACAAAAACAAAACAAACAAACAACAACAACAACAACAACAACAAAAACAAAAAACAAAAAAAAAACAAAACAACAACAACAACAACAACAAAAACAATCCTTAGCTTATATGGGGAAAACAACAACAACAACAACAAATCCATGAGTTTATCCTAGAGCAATGATATAATGACAGACACATTTCCACTCAAAGAACATTTCTTTTCCTCTGGCGATTGCCTGTAGAGTGTCTGAACTTTAAATACTTACAACAAGGTGTTAACTCAGTGGAATTGATGAGATGATGGTTCTGTAGTTCACTTATACTTTATTATTTACATGGTGATGCAATGGTTCTCTAGTTTACAGATATTCAGTATGCTGTAATGATGTAATTGTAATAGGATATTTAAGGCCTGAGAAGGACTGGAAATGAGACATTCCTTCTTTGACCAACCTGGAGGAGGCTCTCCTGCCTTCATCACTTCTCCACTAAAACCAAAGACTTGGGCTAATCCCCAGGACCTCCAGAAAGCTAGCCAGAACATTACATTTGCCAATCCTTTATATTGTAGCTCACATCCTTACACAATATAAGTATAAAGTATAACTGCCAAAATCCCATAACAAGGTATAACCTGGAATAGGGGAGGGGTTACTACTTATGCCTAAAATATAAACTCTGTTGATTATATCTATTATCTTTGTGACTGTGTAGAATTATATTAAGGCAACATAGAAAATATAGGGAGACGTCAGTTATGTACTTCTTATTTACTCTGCCTTTAACTCAAAACCTGGAAGACCTTGGTCCAAGCTGTGGCTCTGATATACTTACTTAGTAGTAAAGTAGTGATATTTATATGATCTTTGCAATATCACTTATGCTTTCAAAATTCAAAGTAATTCTTTAAGACAGTAAGTTTCAAAGATAGTGCCTAATTGCACTGATAGCTGAAAGCTTCCTACATTCATGAAATCTCAGATCCATTTCCTATTCTTATCCCTTTCTCCTTTATTCTTTCTGTATGTCATGCTCCTACACATTTGAAGTAAGGGAATAAGCTTTTAGAAACTGTATAAGGTATCTAAATAGACAATTTAATTTGCTCTTTTTCATTTCCAAATATTTTCTAAAATAGGATATTTATCATGCAAATAGTAGAACATTAAATAACTTAGCTCTCAATTTCCAAAAAAAGTCTTAGGAAAAGCCTCTATGTAGATCCCATAGATGTTCATGGAAGTTGTGTAACTCAGGCACTGTATGTACCATTTTAAAAAGCTAAACCCAAATACTGATGCACACATACACAAACATGCATACATACATACACACACATTTGTATATTTGTATACATATACACACATAAAGGCAATTATTCATTTCACTAAATGTAAACAATTTCAGTTAGGTACCGAGCTTCCTCATGGGCTTATTTCATTTAGTTTACCAAGAATTAATACCAACTGAAAACTGTGGTGAACTTGGCACATTGAAAGAATTCACACCTTCAGATTTGTAAAGCCACAATATATTTCCTTTAGAAAGCTTTCATAACCTCAAAAAGGAACTATACAACCCCCAAATCCCACAAATCCCCACACAGTTCACAAAGGAACATATGCCTTCCAGCAAATTTTAGGTTTTGCCAGGAATATAAATGTGAGAGACATTGGAGTCATCCCATACTTTAATTCAAATTCAAATAAATTCCACTGTCAGGCTTCTGTGTAAATAGAGCTCTTTCAAAGAGGAGTGGGAAAGAAGTAATCTGAAAAGCAACTTGATCTATCCCTTTCAAAGGCTGTGAGCTGGAACTCAAGAAAACTAAAGATCTAATCTGTCACCTAGACTGTTTCCCCTACTAACAATTGAAAAGTCAAACTAGTTTTTCTTGTTTTTTTTTTTTTTTTGTTTGTTTGTTTTGTTTTGTTTTCTGTCTATTAATAGGATCACAAATGACTTTGCTGGACTCATATTTTTCTGACAGTTCTTGGGTGTTTGATAGAAATATTTAATTTAATTTGCATATCTTTAGTATGTTGCTCAGAATTTGAATAAAATTTTGCTCAGAATTTGAATACAATTCTTGGTTGATAGAACTAAATGATTTTAGATATTGTGATGAGATGGCTTGCTTTTTTATAAGGAAGACCTGATTTCAATTCCTGCTTCTAAGGCATACTATATACCAATATGACATGGGTCAAGACACTTAACATTAATCTCAGGTAATGTTCTTCTTATTTTTTTTTTCAACGCAATACATATGACCTTGTATTGGAATTATTGACACTAAAGTACAGGGTACAAGATATTTCCCAATATGTAGCTCTTTTAAATAAAGTTTTATTATTATAAAAAGATTTCTTACAATTTAAAAAGAAATAAATTTTTTCTAAAGATAAAAAACTGGATTTAAGCACAAAATATTTATTCCTACAGGTGGATATTTTGCACAGGTTCATACTTGTACCCATACTAATATCTACATAAACATAAGTTGATGTACAAAGAACAGTTAAATTTTAACAGATTTATTAAGGGGTATGCTTCTTTTTTGTTTTTTAATTCATTTTTCCAAATTATCCCCTCCCTCCCTCCACTCCCTCCCCCCGATGGCAGGTAATCCCATACATTTTACATGTGTTACAATATAACCTAGATACAATATATGTGTGTAAATACCATTTTCTTGTTGCACATTAATTATTAGATTCCGAAGGTATAAGTAACCTGGGTAGATAGACAGTAGTGCTAACAATTTACATTCGTTTCCCAGTGTTCCTTCTCTGGGTATAGTTATTTCTGTCCATCATTGATCAACTGGAAGTGAGTTGGATCTTCTTTATGTTGAAGATTTCCACTTCCATCAGAATACATCCTCATACAGGATTGTTGTTGAAGTGTACAGTGATCTTCTGGTTCTGCTCATTTCACTCAGCAACAGTTGATTTAAGTCTCTCCAAGCCTCTCTGTATTCCTCCTGCTGGTCATTTCTTACCGAACAATAATATTCTATAACCTTCATATACCAAAATTTACGCAACCATTCTCCAATTGATGGACATCCATTCATCTTCCAGTTTCTAGCCACTATGAAAAGAGCTGCCACAAACATTTTGGCACATACAGGTCCCTTTCACCTCTTTACTATTTCTTTGGGATATAAGCCCAGTAGTAGCACTGCTGGGTCAAAGGGTATGCACATTTTGAAAACTTTTTGGGCATAATTTCAGATTGCTCTCCAGAATGATTGGATTCTTTCACAATTCCACCAACAGTGCATCAGTGTCCCAGTTTTCCCCTCCAGCATTCATCATTATTTGTTCCTGTCATATTAGCCAATCTGACAGGTGTGTAGTGGTATCTCAGAGTTGTCTTAATTTGCATTTCTCTGATCAGTAGTGATTTGGAACACTCTTTCATATGAGTGGAAATAGTTTCAATTTCTTCATCTGAGAATTGTCTGTTCATATCCTTTGACCATTTATCAATTGGAGAATGGTTTGGTTTCCTATAAATCAGGGTCAGTTCTCTATATATTTTGGAAATGAGGCCTTTGTCAGAACCTTTACTTTTAAAAATATTTTCCCAATTTGTTACTTCCCTTCTAAACTTGTTTGCATTAGTATTGTTTGTACAGAAACTTTTTAGTTTGATGTAATCAAAATCTTCTATTTTGTGATCAATAATGATCTCTAATTCTCCTCTGGTCATAAATTCCTTCCTCCTCCACAGGTATGAGAGGTAGACTATTCTCTGTTCCTCTAATCTATTTATGATCTCATTCTTTATACCTAAATCATGGACCCATTTTGATCTTATCTTGGTATATGGTGTTAAGTGTGGATCCATATCTAATTTCTGCCATACTAATTTCCAGTTTTCCCAATAGTTTCTTCCGAATAGTGAAATTTTGTCCCTAATGTTGGTATCTTTGGGTTTTTCAAAGATTAGATTGCTATAGATGGACCCTTTTTTGTCCTTTGTATCTAATCTGTTCCACTGATCTACCGTTCTATTTCTTAGCCAGTACCAAATGGTTTTGGTGACTGCTGCTATATAATATAGCTTTAGATCAGGTACACTTAGACCACCTTCCTCTGACTTTTTTTTCATGGGTTCCCTTGCAATTCTCGACCTTTTATTCTTCCATATGAATTTTTGTTGTTATTTTTTCTAGGTCATTAAAATAGTTTCTTGGGCGTCTGATTGGTATAGCACTAAATAAATAGATTAGTTTAGGAAGTATTGTCATCTTTATCCAAGAGCACTGAATGTCTTTCCAATTATTTAAATCTGACTTTATTTTTGTGGCAAGTGTTTTGTAATTTTTCTCATATAATTCCTGACTATTCTTCGGTAGATGGATTCCCAAATACTTTATACTCTCAACATTTGTTTGGAATGGAATTTCTCTTTGTATATCTTGCTGTTGCATTTTGTTAGTGACATATAAAAATGCCGAGGATTTATGTGGATTTATTTTATATCCTGCCACTTTGCTAAAATTCTGAATTATTTCTAATAGCTTTTTAGTAGAGTCTTTGGGGTTCTCTAAGTATACCATCATGTCATCTGCAAAGAATGATAGTTTGATTTCCTCATTTCCTACTCTAATTCCTTGAATCTCTTTCTCGGCTCTTATTGCCTAGGCTAGCGTTTCTAGTACTATATTGAATAGTAATGGTGATAGTGGGCAACCTTGTTTCACTCCTGATCTTACTGGGAAAGGTTGCAGTTTATTTCTATTGCATATTATGCTTACTGAAGGTCTTAAATATATGCTCCTGATTATTCTAAGGAATAATCCATTTATTCCTATACTCTCAAGGGTTTTTAGTAGGAATGGATGTTGGATTTTGTCAAATGCTTTTTCTGCATCTATTGAGATGATCATATGGTTTTTATTAATTTGATTATTAATATGGTCAATTATACTAATAATTTTCCTAATATTAAACCAGCCCTGCATTCCTGGTGTGAATCCTACTTGATCATAGTGTATTATCCTGGGGATGATTTTCTTAAGTCTTTTTGCTAATATCTTATTTAAGATTTTAGCATCAATATTCATTAAGGAAATTGGTCTATAATTTTCTTTTTCAGTTTTCGATCGACCTGGTTTAGGTATCAGTACCATGTCTGTGTCATAAAAGGAGTTTGGTAGGACTCCTTCATTCCCTATTTTTTTCAAATAGTTTATATAGCATTGGGGCTAATTGTTCTTTAAATGTTTGGGAGAATTCACATGTAAATCCATCTGGTCCTGGGGATTTTTCCTGGGAAGTTGATTAATAGCTTGTTCTATTTCTTTTTCTGAAATGGGACTATTTAAGCAATTTATTTCCTCCTCTGTTAATCTAGGGAGCCTATATTTTTGGAGGAAGTCATCCATTTCACTTAAGTTATCAAATTTATTGGCATAAAGTTGGGCAAAGTAACTCCTTATTATTTCTCTAATTTCCTCTTCATTGTTGGAAAGATCCCCCTTTTCATTTGTAAGACTAACAATTTGATTTTCCTCTTTCTTTTTTCTGATCAGATTTACCAAAGGTTTATCTATTTTATTGGCTTTTTCATAAAACCAACTCTTGGTTTTATTTATTAATTCAATAGTTTTTTTTTTTTTTTACTTTCAATATTATTGATTTCTCATTTTAATTTTTGTATTTCAAGTTTAATTTTTGGTTGGGGGTTTTTAATTTGGTCTTTTTCTAGCCTTTTAAGTTGCAAGCCCAATTCGTTAATCTTCTCTTTCTCTATTTTCTTCAAATAAGCCTCTAAAGATATAAAATTTCCCCTTATTACTGCTTTAGCTGCATCCCACAGATTTTGGTATGATGTCTCATCATTGTGATTATCTTGGGTGAAATTATTAATTGTTTCTATAATTTGCTGTTTCACCCAGTCATTCTTTAAGATGAGATTGTTCATTTTCCAATTACTTTTTGGTCTATTTACCCCTAACTTCTTACTGAATGTAGCTTTTATTGGATTGTGGTCTGAGAAGAAGGCATTTATTATTTCTGCCTTCCTACATTTAATTTTGAGATCTTTATGTCCTAATATATGGTCAATTTTTGTATAGGATCCATGAACTGCTGAGAAGAAAGTATATTCCTTTCTATTGCCATTCAGTTTTCTCTAAAGGTCTATCATACCTAGTTTTTCTAATGTTCTATTTACTTTTTTAATTTCTTTCTTGTTTGTTTTGTGGTTTGATTTGTCTAAATCTGAGAGTGCAAGGTTGAGATCTCCCACTATTATAGTTTTACTGTCTATTTCTTCTTGCAACTCTCTTAACTTTTCCTTTAGAAAGTTAGATGCAATACCACTTGGTGCACATATGTTCAGTATCGATATGGCTTCATTATTTATGCTACCTTTCAGCAGGATATAGTTTCCTTCTTTATCTCTTTTAATTAGATCAACTTCTGCTTTTGCTTGATCTGAGATAAGGATAGCTACCCCTGCTTTTTTGGCTTTACCTGAAGCATAATAGATTCTGCTCCAACCTTTTACCTTTACTCTATATGTATCTCCATGCTTTAAGTGTGTTTCCTGTAAACAACATATTGTAGGGTTCTGATTTTTGATCCAGTCTGCTATCCGTCTCCGTTTGATGGGAGTGTTCATCCCATTCACATTTACAGTCAAAATTACTAATTCTGTATTTCCTGCCATCATATTATCCCCAGATTATGCTTTTTCCCTTGACCCCCCTGAACCAGTTCCCCAATATTCAAGTTATAGACCCCCCTTGTGATGCGCAGCCCTCCTTTTTTTTTTTAGTATCCCTCCCCCCTCCCTCCACGTCCCTTCCCTTATTCTCCTTTTCCTTTTCCCTTTTCCTCTCCCCCCTTTTAATGAGGTGAGAGAGAATTCTCTAAAAAACAAATATGACAATTATTTACTCTTTGAGCCTCTTCTCATGAGAGTAAGATTTACACAATGATTCTCCCCCTCTCTAAATTCCTTCAGATATGGTGTATTTTCTATGCCTCTTCCTAGGATGTAGTTTCCCTCTTTTTATCACTCCCTCCCCTTTTTCTGATACTACCCCCTTCCCTTTACTATACCCCTTCCTTTTTTTTTTCTTTTATATCAGTAAAATCAAATTATCCATGCGTACTTTCTATATACCCACAACAGAGTTATAGTTCTCAAGGGTTCTGTGTACCTTTTTCTGTTTCTCTTCAGTCTTGTGGATATAGATCAAATTTTTTGTTTAAGTCTGTTTTTTTTCTTAGAAACATATGGAATTCCTCTATTTCACTGAATGACCATCTTCTTTCATGGAAAAAGATTAGCATCTTTTTCTTAGCTGGGTAGTTTATTCTTGGTTGCAATCCTTGATCTTTTGCCTTTCGGAATATCAAGTTCCAGGCCCCTCTATCTTTTAATGTGGAGGCAGCCAGATCTTGGGTGACCCTTATTGTGGCACCTTGGTATTTAAATTGTTTTTTTCTAGCTGCTTGCAGGATTTTCTCCTTTGTGTGGTAATTCTGCAGCTTAGCCACAATATTCCATGGTGTTCTTTTTTTAGGGTCTATTTCAGAAAGAGTTCGATGAATTCTTTAAACATCTATTTTCCCCTCTGTTTCTATTATCTCTGGACAGTTCTCTTTGATAATTTCCTGTAAAATAGAATCTAGGCTCTTTTTTTGGTTATAGTTTTCGGGAAGTCCAATGATCCGTAGATTATCTCTCCTAGATCTATTTTCCAGGTCTATAGATTTTCCCAGTAAGTATTTGACGTTGTTCTCCAGGTTCTCATTTTTTTTTTTTTTTGTTTTGTTTTGTTTTGTTTGACTGATTCTTGGGTTCTCAATGAATCATTCATTTCTATTTGTTCCATCCTGACTTTTGAGGAGTTATTTTCTTCATTCACAGTTTTTAGTTCTTTTTGTAAATGCCCAATTTCATTTTTAAATGAGTTATTTTGCTCTATTGAATTTTTTTCCATTTCCCTAATTTTTTTTTGAGAATTATTTTCTTTTTCCAATTCAGAAATCCTATTTTCTTGGGACTTTTTTATCTTCTCCAATTCAGAAATCCTACTTTCCTGTGATTTTTTTACCTTTTCTAATTCACTAATTTTGTTTCCCTGCATCTCCTGTGAATTCTTTATTTTTTTCAACTCCAATTTCAGAACGTTGTTATTCTCTATCATAGCTTCTCTTTCCTTTCCCCATTTTTCATCAAACTCTCTTAACTTTTTAATAGTCTCTTCTATGGAGAGAGTTATGTGATGGGGGGCAGGAATCGTTCCCCTTTAGGTTGTTATCTGCTGACTCTCTGCTGTTAACTTCCTCGGGGTTGGATTCCCGCTCTTTCTCTGTGTAGAAGGAATCTATGGGTTTTTTGGGCTTCTTGCTCATACTTAAAAAATCTTTTGGGGTCTGTCCCTGGGGTAGGAAATTATTTATTTACTTCTTTACCAGCTTCCTCTCAGACCGGATGGATGCAGCGGCTCTTGGGCCTGAGCTAAGATAGAGCTCTGGGAGAGAGTTCCCCACCCCCTCCCTGGAAGTGCCTCAGAGGTGACCAGCATTGCTGTGCCCTGAGGGCGCTGTGTTTTAGCAGCTTCCCTGAGGTTGAGACTGAACAGTAAAGGCAACTCAAAGTCTAGCCTATGCATCCCAGTGGGGCGTGGATGTCTGCAGCAGGTGAAGTGAAAAGCCCCTGTGCTCAAACTGGAAGTGTCTGCCAGAAACCGTGGTCCCTAGTTCAAAGGTTCCACTTCTCTGGGACTTCTGTTCCACCGCCTCTGGCGGAGCCAGGCACTATGAGTTACCGCCCCGCCACTCTTCAATCTCTTAACTACCCCGAGGTAAAAGCCTGGGTTGCCTATGTCGGCCACACCCACCAGTGAGGAGATCTGCTGAGTCACCCCCGGGATCCCGGAAGATCCAATCTGGTTTTAAATTTTAAATTGGCTTATATTTCTCTTCTGAACTGCTGTTTTATAAGCAGAGAAGAACTAACAGCCTGTGCCAGATTCTTTTATCTCGGTGGATTCCCTGATCCCAGAGCCCTCCCCAGCGTGACCGGTGTAAGTGTGCCACTACCCTACCGTCTGCGCTGGCCTCTCTTCTTCCTCCCCTGGGAGCTGACCTTTCCTGCTGAAACTCCAGATTCTCTTCAGCTGATAAGTCGTGCTTCCAGTCCTTGTGGATTCTATCAGTCCAATGCTATTTCTGAGGCTGATTAAATCTAGTTGGTTGTGAGGGAAAAAAGGAGCTTACACAGTCGTGTGTATCTTCTCCGCCATCTTGGCTCCCTCAGGTAATGTTCTTGAGAATATGTTATAGATGCATTACCCATTTGCATTTATGAAAGGGATTTGCAGAAAGCTTCCAATACTTATAAAATGAGGTAAACTGAGAGTTAGCTAGGAGATATTAGAAAAAAAAAAAAAAACATAGCATGAAGTATAGCAATGGAAATTCTATGCCAGGAATTCTCAGGTTCAAGGAATTCTAAACTATCTGATACCACTCTCATGGGAGTAAAGATATAATTATTATGTAATAATAGGAATAAGGCACTTTCCTAGGTTCCTCTTCTAGGAAATCTTAAATGATGGTTATTTCTAAGCTATGACTATCAGCCCTGTTTGCTTCTAAAAATCATGAGAATAAGGTAATAACTATAGTGAGCCCAAAAAATTAATTTTAGTGGAAAGAACTCCAAAGTTCATATGAAGAGATGTTTTACTTCTTGTTTGATTTCTTTCATTAACTATCTGCTTTATTTTAGGAAAGTTATTTCTTTTCTAGAATTCTCTGTTTCTTCATCCAGATGACTCTTTTAGGCTCTAAAATGTTAAGAATGAAGAAAATCATCAAATTTATCTTGTTTTTAGTCAAATAAAAGGGAAAAAGGGGAGGGGGAAAAGATACTTTTAGCAAAGTTGATTTTCACTCAATATTTGATTCGTTGAGATTTCATTGCTACTATTTTAAGTGTTCACTGTTATATCTCCTTTTATGTTCTACTCTTAGTCAAATTTATTTTATAAATATGAGGAACTTTGTCCTCTCGCTTTTGATATGCAAATGGTCAATACATCTGTAACTTATACTCTTTAGCAAGATGCCTGATGCTCTGAGATGAAATTACTTGAATCTAGTCATATATGTATACAATATGTAGTAGAGAAGAAAATAAATAATATTATGTGGATTTTGCAAAGGATGTTATGAGCAGAGTTAAATGAGAAGAGTTTTGAACTAAGAGTAGATTTGGCAATTTGGGCCTGGCTAGAACCATAGGTTCTTGCCCCAAGTTACAAGGAGAAATCAGTCAATTTTCAAGCAGAAATAGTAGATTTTGTATGTGATCTATATAGCCTACTCTCTGTGCCTTGGATCAATGTTCTTGGTGAGAGGATCTGAGTTTCTTTTGACAGTAAACTTGTCTTGAGTCTCCTAGTTCATCTTTTGGGGTTGGAATGGTTGTGAAATTATGATTTATTATCAGTAAATGTTTGATTTGCCTTTTTATTTTATCTACTTATATTCCCAGATTCACATTAAAATTTCTTTAGTGAAAAGGGGTCATACATGGAAACAAATTAAGACTCTCTAGTCTAAATGATGTAGAGATCTACAAGACCTCTAATGTTGGTACCTCATCTCTCACTTGATTGTTTTAATGATCAAATTAAATGATTTTAAATCATTTTAATATGCCACCAATGTCTCTGAATCAAATTTCATGATATAATCATCCTACTGAGATATTTTATATAGACATTAAATCAGTCTTATTTTTTGTTTCATTTAGTATTTAGACTTTATTCATTTTTTCTTTCACAAATATTCTGTTGCTAATTGTATTTCCCTTCAAATCTGTCTCTTCTTTCAATCTGCCCTTCCCCAAAAGAGTTTTGCTTCTGTCTATATCTCCCCTATCTGCCCCTTCTTCTATCACTGCTTCCCCTAGTCTTATCCTCTCCCCCTCCTACTATTTTGTAGAGTAAAATAGATTTCGATATCCAATTGTGGGTCTATGTTATTATTTGTCTGAACCAATTTTGATGAGTGTAAGGTTCACCCATCCCTTACTTCCCACCTCATTCCCTCCACTGTAGCTTTTTTTTTTTTGACTCTTATGTGAGATAATTTAATCCATTCTATTTCCTCCTCTCCCTTTCTCTTAGGTCATTCCTTTTGTAATTATTTTTTTATATAGTCTCTTTAAATTCAACTCTCACCTTTGTTATCTTTTATACCTAAGTGCCCTAATAATGAGAAAGTTCTTATGAGTTATAACTGTCTTCTTCTCATGAATAAATGCAAACAGTTTAACTTCATTAAATCCCTTATGGTTTCCCTTTTCTTATTTACCTTTTTATGCTTCTCTTGAGTCTTCTATTTGAAAGTCAAATTTTCTATGCAGCTCTGCTCTTTTCATCAAGAATGCTTGAAAGTTCCCTATTTTATTGAATAGCAATTTTCCCCTCCTTGAAGACTATCCTCAGTTTTGCTGTATAGATGATTCTTAGGTGTCATGCTAATACCTTTTTCCTCTGGATTATCATATCAAGCACTCCAGTCCTTTATTGTAGAAGCAGCTAAGTCTTACGTTATCCTGATTGTGGCTCCATGATACTTGAACTGTTTCTGGTTACTTGAAATATCTACATGACTTAGAATTTAGGTATAATATTCCTGAGAGTTTTCTTTTTGGGATCTCTTTCAGGAGGTGATTGATAAATTCTTTCAATTTCTATTTTACCCTCTGGTTCTAAAAATTCAGAGCAGTTTTTCTTAGCAGTTTCTTGAACAATGACATCCAGGTACTTTTTAATTATTTGTTTTATTTTTTATTATATGTTTTAGATAGTTCAATAATTGATAAATTATCTCTTCTGTATCTATTTCCCAGGTTAGTTGTTATTCCAGTGAGATAGTTCATACTGTCGTCTATTTTTTTCCCTTCTTTTGCTTTTAACTTTTTCTTGATTTGTTATAAGCTCATTAGTTTTTATTTGCTCTATTATAATTTTAATGAATTATTTTCTTCAGTGAGCTTTTATACCTCTTTTTTATGGCCTTTTCTAATTTTAAGAAGAAGATTTTTGCAGTAATTTTTGTGCCCCTCTCTTTCCATTTGGCCAATTCTGCTTTTTAAGGCATTCTTCTCACTGGCCTAGTCTGATTTTTAGGCGTGATTTTCTTTAGTATTTTCGGTCACTCTTACCTTGCAACTTATTTTTCATGATTGTCTTGTATCACTATTATTTTTCTTCCCATTTTTTTTCTCTGTGTCTCTCAGACTGGTTTTTGAAATCTTTTCTGAGCTCTTTCATGACCTGAGATCAATACATCTTTTTCTCGAAGTCTTTGCATATAGAAACTCTCAGAAGATTTTTTGGAAAATGGTGTAGCTCAGAAAATCCCTAACCCTGCAGATTTCCCCCACCAACAAAACAAAATTGCACCTTAGGGTGAACCTGGATTGATGAAAAAACAAATACTATTTGGGGCAGAATAGGGGAACTCCTGGGACAACTAAACATTTTCCAGATAAATAACCCAGAGTTGGGGTTTGGCCAGTAAATTTGGCTAGAGTAATCACTGAAATAGCAGTTGGAGATTCCTATGGCTATCTGGGTTTGGAGGCAACCTCAGCTCCAACCACAGGGAAATTTCACCTTCTGAACAGTATAGGGGGTCAGGGATTTGAGTCTGGCAAAACTGAGAGAACCTTTGCTGATAAGGGACCTCAGACCCAGTTTTAAAATTCCCAATGAATACAGAAACAGTGGGACAAGGAAGCTTATTGGCTGTGGCCACTTATACTAGCAAAAAAGTTCTTCATTTTGAGTTCCAGGTCAAAAGGGAGAACTGAAAAAAGAACTTAAGCCAGAGGCACCAACCTCCACACCCCAGGATTAGAGGTGAATACACTAAAAAGCTTTTATTTTAAAATTGAGCAGGACAATTATAAAAGAAACAAGAACAAAGCCAACTATAAAAAGTTACTGTGGGAGTAGGGAAGACTAGGTTCATCTTCGGAGAAGGATATTTAAGCCAAAAAAAGCCTCTTCTACCTCAAAGAGTAACATTAAATGGTTACCTGCCCAAAAAGAATTCTATCCAGATAGATCTCCAGAATGGTTGGATCATTTCACAATCCCACCAACAATGTTATGTAATTTAATGTAACCATTGTCCATTTTGCCTTTCTTAATGTTTTCTAGTTCTTCTTTGGTCATATATTCCACTTTTCTCCAAAGATTTCATAGATAAATTATCTCTTGCTCTCCTAATTATTCATGTACCTATTTTGAATTGAGATGTAGATCTATGCTGTTTCTAATATATTATTTTCCATTTTCCCAGCAATTTTTGCCAGAGAGTGAGTTATTAATCCCAGAAACTGGATTTGGAATTTTTATCAAATACTAGATTACTATAGGCATTGATTATTGTGTTGTGGGCATATAATCTATTCCAGGGATCTATCTTCTATTTCTTAGCCAGTACCAAATGATTTTGATGACTGCAGCTTTATAATACAGTTTTAGATCTGGTGCTGTTAAGTCACTATGCTTTGCATTTCAATTTCATTAATTCCCTTGATATTCTTAACCTTTTGTTCTTTCAAATGAATATTGTTATATTTTTCTAGTTCTATAAAATAATTTTTGGCAGTTTGATTGGTATACACTGAACAAGTAGACCAATTTAGGAAGAACTGTCATTTTTATTATAATAAGTTGGCCTGCCCATGAGGATTAATATTTTTTCCAATTGTTTACATCTGACTTTTTGTGTGAGAAGTGTTTTGTAATTGTGTTCATATAATTCTTCAGTTTCTTTTGGCAGGTAGACACCCAAATATTTTATTTTTGTCTACAATTATTTTAAATGGAATTTCTCTTCCTATATTTTACTGCTGGCCTTTGTCAGTAATATATAGAAAGGTTGATGATTTGTGGAGGTGATCCAGAATCTTAAAGAAGAAAATGGGCAATTAGAATTGGGCAACAGGAAATTAATGAAGTTATAAGAAGCCTAGAAACAATAAACAAAATATAAAGAATGAAAAAAATAGAAGAGATATAAGACATAAGAAAAACAAAGATATCTGAAGAACAAATTAAGAAGTGAAAATATAAGGATCATTGGACTATCTGAAAGCTAAGATAAATAAAATAATCTTAATGTAATAATACAAGAAATAAGTAAAGAAAACTGTCCTGAAGTGATAGGAAAAAAGGGGAAAGAAAAGAGAGTAAAAATCACGACTTGGAAGTTATCATACAAGTTAAAATACAGTTTGAAATGTCCAGATAAAAGAGAAAATGTTACAAGCAATAACAACAATAACAACTCAAATGTGCTAGAATTACAGTTAGAGTCACCCAAGATCTATCAACAGTTACATCAAAAGATTCCTAGAATACTATATATGTGTGTGTGTGTGTGTGTGTGTGTGTGTGTGTGTGTGTGTGTGTGTGTGTGTAGCATACATATACAATCAAAAGAACTAGAGTTGGGGATAAAAATATTACTTCCAGTACAATTAAGTATACTATTAAATGAAAAAAATCCACACTTAATGAATTGTCAGACTTACAAGATTTTGTTAACTCAATAGAAAATTTATCATATAAGAGCCAACATCAATGACTAATTTCAAGGGACTCAGTAAGGACAACTTTTGATCTATATCTATATAGGTGTATCAGTTTTTGTTCTTACACTTCATTCACATACCATAATTATTGTTTTTTATTTTCCCTATATGTTTTTTTTTTTTAATAATCACATCATTTGCAGTTCTACCCCACTCTTTCTTTTGGAGTACTCAATTATTTATGACAATTTACTGCTGAGAAATCATAAAACCAAGTAGGAAAAGGAATGAATCCATATAGTTGAGAATCCTTTCCCCTAGTCAGGACATGCATAACAAAATATGTGTAGTAGCTCTTTTTAAATTCTGAGGGGATGCCCATCAATTGGGAAATTGCTGAATAAATTGTTATATGTAATTATGATGGAATACTTCTTTACTGTAAAATATGATAAGCATGATACTCCCAAAAAAACCTGGAAAGACTTCCATGAGCTGATGATAAAGTGTACTTTGTACAAAGTAAAAGTTATATTATAAGATGATCAGCTATAAATTACTTAACTAATCTCAGCAATACAACAACAACAAAAAATGTTGAAGGTTTATCATTAAAAAATGCTATATATGTCCAGAAAAAGAACTAATAGTATCTGAATAAACATTGAATATTATTGCAAATATATACATATGTACATTTTACACACATACTCCCATATATATATATATATATATATATATATATATATATATATATATACACATATGCATATATATATACATATACACACATACACATATATATACACATACATATGTATATATACATATATACATACACATACATATATATTCAAATACACACATACTATATTATCTAAAATTAACCTGGGGAGGGAATATATATACACATACACACTTTCACTTTCTCTTTCTCTCTCTGTCTCTCTCTCTGTCTTTCTCTCACTATATATAATATATATCTATATATAATATATATCTCTATAGAGACATAACACAAATGTATATGTTTGTATGCCTATATATATATATATATATATATATATATATATATATATATACACACATACGTAATGTGTAAGCATATACATATACATATATGTGTATATGTATTACTTTAGGAACCATGAAATATTTTGTGTAGTGGTCAAAAATATTTACCTAAGTAAAATACATCTTTTAATTTCATTCGTGATTATACCACATTTGGGGAAAATAAGCTCTCATCTTTGAACATGAAAGTGTTTTTTGTAAGATATGGTGAGAAATTAATATTTCTCTCTTGTATTTCAAAACTATTGTATCAAGGGCAAGATTTTTCTCATCCAATATGATAACAATTCTGGGAAATCTTAGGCTGGTCAAGATCTAATCAGATAGTAAAATAAATTCCTTGTTTGGCTAATTACCAGATCATTATATTTGCCCAAATATGTACTGGAAATGTTGATCCTTTCTTTTGTTAAAATACCTACTTATTATGTTTGCCCAAGTATGTACTGGGCAAGTACTCCATTTTATTAAAGAGAAGATGGAAAAGATTTGGATGACAAAGATTTGGGTGACCCAAGTCATGTGCCTGAGGTTTTCACTGCAATATATAGCCTCTCATTATAATATCTGTTTTATTAATTATTAATCAATCATAGTAGATTGCCACCTCTCAGGATCACATGCTCTTCAAAATGAACCCACTACCATTAGGGATCTTGCCCTAAAAGATATGACCAGATGATTAAATTACCCAGAAACTGTGACTTTCAAAATTTTTAATCATCATAATATAAATATAGAAATACCTAACGTCCAAGGAAGTCACTTCTGACTAATAATTTTCCTTCCAATAATAGTAATAAAAACATGACAATTCATCAAGGAAATAGTTTTCTGGATCAACTTAAGATGCCTTAAATTTTAAAGATAAAATCCCTACAATGGGAGGAATTTAGAATCAATAAGTAATATCCCAGTAACAGTTATGCCCCAGTACTCATGGAATAAGAAGCATTTCATAAGTGCCTCAAGTGTTTTAAGCAAAGTATTAGCTATTTTAAGAAGCAAAGTAACATTTGAAAAACATAAACACTTGAAATAATTTAACATCTATAAAATAGAGGCACTATCTAGGGTCCTTTCAGCTCTAAAACCTTCAGTTCAATCTAGAATAATTCAGTGTTGTTTCTTATGCATTTGAATGTTAAACTTAATTTGAGTAAAGACCTAAAAAGTGTTTGGGAGAAATTCCAAAAAATCGGGGTCTATGTTGGATATGCTTTAGCAGATTTGCTAAAATTAGGATATACAGACATTATTTTACTATATTTACTATATTTCCATTATTCTCCCATTTCTACTTGGTGAAATTCCCATTGAGATCAAAGAAAAGGAAAGAAGGAAGGGAGGGAGGGAGGGAAGGAAAACAAAACAAAACAAAACAAAAAACCCTAGAAAAACGAAGAAAATAATTACTGACTTTCTGTCAGTCATATTCAGTTATGATTGAGCATCAATAACATGACCTCTGCTTCCATACTTTCCTCCTAGGTTAGCTTTTGAAAAATTTGAAAAACCTAATTAAATGTGTCCTTTAAAAAGTCATTAGGGAAATAAAATGCATTATTTGATTTGTGAGATACAATAGAAAATCAACTGAAGTATGTAATAATATCCACTGCAATGTTGCCAAATTACTCTTGATAGCATGTTAATTGTTCACTAAGAAGCATTCATGTTTTCTATAGAAATAAATTGAATTTTAGGTGTTAGAAGGAAAAAAAAACAAAAAACAAAAACAGAAGCTTAATTGTATCATTTTTCTTCTAAGCAATAGCTTGATTTTACTTAATGTTCTTTTAAAAAGTTTATTGAAGAAACAATTGACAGAATCACCCTTCCACATTTAGTCCTAAAAATGTCATATTTCATTTTAGAAATAAAGACTCAAATGGACTTGTCATGACATGTTTACTGGAGAAATTTCATCCTTCTGTTTATATTTATTGTAAATGATTTTAAAAATCAGATGGGACATCTGCAAATTTTTAGCCACTAATTTTCAAAGACCATGAAGCCCTCTGGGTAACTTTTTCATTTCCTTAACAGATAGTTTAGTTTTAAACTACATATTTTCCTTTGGCAGAGTGAGAGATGAAAAGTCTGCTATAAAATTGATTTGGCATATACATAAAAGAACATGAAGCGTAATAACCAAGAAGGCTTCTTCACCAAACATCTGTCAAAAAATTAAAATTTCCCTCAATTCTGAGTAACCTTCTCTGCCCCAACCTATCACAAAGAAATTTACATTTGTTCATAAAAATCATTTTAAGACACTACTTTAGCTTTGGAATAAATAAAAAATAATTCAACATTAATCTAAAGCATTCTGGGAAAGGTTTTAGTTTCTACAGTATTTGTGTATTTGGAATTTTTCCATTTCTTATCAAGTTAGTGTACATATGTAAATAGTTTAACTGTTACTTTAACAATGTTTCTTAGGCTTCTATCATATAATTCCAAATCCTTGAATGAAAAAACCAAAGATGCAGTCAATCATTCTAATGGCTTGCTTACTTGATGGCAGCATCTTCATTTATGTAAATGATTGTGTTTCTCAATTTTTTTCCCAAACACAATGTTCTGAAGACTCAACAAAGAAAATATAATTACCTGCCTCTAAAATATATCCTTAAGTTTTATCAGTGAATGCAATGTGAAGCAAAAAATGGACACAATCACACAAATTTAAAAATGTGTACAAATACTAAAACATTTATTTTTTCTTCACAAAAAAGTTTTTTGTAGACACATTATTTTTTTTACATTAAACAATTTTAGATGAAATAAAATCCAAAATTAACAGTGGTACTAGTCTCTGTTTTGTTTTGTTTTGTTTTCCTAAATTTTATATCTTTCTCCAGATTTCTTTAGACTCCACGTTGTTGGACCAAGATTTTATTTTTCTGTTTTTATATTTACATACATTCTTTAGTATCAAAAATCTGTCAAAGGAAGATGTCTGGAGTTTGAACTCCTTCACTGTGAGTACTAGACAAAATTTCACTAGGGAAAATAGTTATTTCACAATGCAGGACTAGGTTCTGTATATACAAAGACAAGTTTACTTTATCCATTCAGTTGCTATTTATTAAGTGAGGCAATTTGATAATTCCTTTCAATCACAATATGTTGATGGATATAGGCTAAAGAATTGCTTCATCCTCCTATTGTTTTCTGTGTTTCTTTAAGCATTCCTATTAATGTTAGATAATAAAATAACAATTTTGCTTTTCATGCTAAATAGTTTCAAGATATTTCTGTAATCATTTAACGGGATTTTTTTTACAGAATAACAGGGGTTTTTAACTTTAAAACTTTTAATTATATTCAGTTTAAAATTACTTTATTCACAGAATTGTAAGGGATCAGAGGAACCTGAGAAGTCATCATATGTACTCTTAGCTCAATAGTAAATACTCCTCTCCAACACCTCCCTTCAAATGGAAAGAGCTCATTGCTTTAATGAATCATGGTCTGTTTGTGAATAGTTCTAATTATCATAAAATTCTGACTTCTTTAGGTATTAATTTTCTGCTGCTTCCCTTCCATGAACTAGTCAAAGTTTTATCCTCTGTACTTAAGAGAGCATAAATCTAATCATTCTCCTTCATGGTGTCTTCTGAGCAAATGGTGTGCATATTCTAGATAAGAGTGCTTCAGGTCAATCTGGCACCTTTGATGCACACTGGAAAATTCACTTGCCCATAGGTAGGCATGAACTTCAAATTCCAGCAACTTCTAATTTAAACTCAATTTGAGATCTGTACCCTTTATATACTGGTGGGAATTTTAAATAGTATGGTACTTGCAAAATAGCCTCAAATCAAGCTAAACCAAGCCAATAAAAATAAACAAAACTCAGTTTGATTTACATCAGTGGCCTGAAGTCAATAATATCAAAAATAAAAGTATATAATAAGATCAGCAAATGATAACTGATCTTGTAAAAATTCTTTATGATTATAGGGAAACTTAACTAATTATGTAAAAATTATGTGAACTGCATTCATAGATTATTTAATATATGATGATGACATGACTGAAATAAGACTGGAGACCTTTGGCTTAAATACTTTTAATTTGTGCACTTCTCTAACCCTGTCATTTTATTCATGTCTTATTTCATCTTGTAATTTCATTTTTTTCCAGCCTTCTCTTTGAGAATTACTGCTTTTATATAATAAAGTAGGAGTAACCCTTTATCTGTCTAATAGCATAAATTAATATAATTTCCCTTTAAAAATGTGTCCCCAATTTTCCAGGTAGCCATTTTGGATCACTCATAAGGAACCAGATCCTTAATTTTGTCTTTCAGATATTAAAAGAATGTCCTGGAACTCCTCCTCAAATATTAAAAATGAGAAAATTAAGTGAAAGTTCTTTTGTTCCTTTTGATCTCATTTCAAGACACATTTGCCATTTACCATGTTAAACATGACAATGAACTTCTTAAATCAACTTTATCTAATCTAAGAAAGTATCTCCTTTTGAGGGCATATTTTCATATGGAAAGACCATGTGCCCTATGGCATGAATAGAGTAAAAGGCTATAAGTTTGTAAAATAATGAAATTAAAGAAAGAATGAATTATTACATAATGTAACACTAAATTTGTAGGAGACTTACCTCCATTATTTATTTCCCCCAGTTGTTAATGGATTAATTTTATTTTAACTCCCATTAAGTCTATCCAGTTGTCCTCAAACTTTTTAAATAAGTGGCTAGTTCACTATCTGTTCCTTAGACTGTTGGAGGGCCGGACAATAGTAAAAATAAAAGCTCACACTCTGTCTTTGCCCCTCAGCCCATTTTTCATAATCCAGCTGGCCACATAAATGTCATCTGGCCCGAGGGCCATAGTTTGAGAATCCCTGGACTCTATACAATATCACATTGGTTTAAAAAGCGGGAGTGTGCAATCAATTAAACCCTTGTTGTGTCGATATAAATTTAAAGTAATCTCAAAGATTATTTTAAAAAAACACACACACTGAAATACCATTAATGTGATTGTTATGTTATAATAATGGCAAGCATACACATACATATAGGTTCATATAGCACTGTATGTATGATAACTTTTGACACTTAAAACAACACTATGAAGTACTATTTTTGTTCCCATATTACACATGAGGAAAATGATTTGGAGAATTTAAGTGATTTGCCCACAGTCATTGATGTACTGTGGCATCTGAGTATCTAAGGCAGCATTTGAATTCATTTCCTGTCTTTGAAGTTCAATATTATGCCCTCTAAAGTATCATCACCTTTAGTGTTACAATAGTTTCTAATACTCTATTCTAATATTTCTATTCCATTGTTGCTTCTTAAGACAAAAAAAAATTAATCTTCAAAACATTTTAAAAACCAAAGTCCTTATTTCCTTCTTATATTCTAGTGATGATATATATATATATATATAAATGGAATCATATAATCTAAAAATGGGCTAATGAATTTGTCACCTTAGATGAAAACATAATTTTATTTTTTTCTTAAGTGTTTTTCTTTTTAAGGCTTTTAAATTTCAAAATATATGCAAAGGTAGTTTTCAATATTCATCTTGGTAAAACCTTGTATTCCAACTTTTTTTCTCCCTCCCTTCTCTCTCCCCTTCCCCTGGACAGCAAATAATCCAATATAGAAATATAATTTTCTAATGACAAGAATCATCTCTGACTCTTCTGAAAGAAAATTTTCCTTTAGTGGGAAGCTGCATCTCCTCTCTCTCTCTCTCTCTCTCTCTCTCTCTCTCTCTCTCTCTCTCTCTCTCTCTCTCTCTCTCTCTCTCTCTCTCTCTCTCTCTCTCCCTCCTCTTTTCTCTGTTTCTTTCTCAAAACTGTTATACATGCAAAAAAATCATTTTTCTAGGGGGCAGCTAGGTGGCGCAGTGGATAGAGCACCAGCCTTGAATTCAGGAGGACCGGAGTTCAAATCTGAACTCAGACACTTAACACTTCCTAGCTATGTTATCCTGGTCAAGTCACTTAACCCCAGGCTCAAGGAAAAATAAATTTTTTCTAGGAAAATTATATCATTTGCATTCTTCTTCCATTGCCTAATATCAAGAGGAAAAGCAAAATATAATAATCTGTCCCATAGCTATACCCATATAACTGTACCCATAGTGGGTATATTTCTATTTTATGAGGGATGGGAATTTTTTTTAATCTCAAATTTTGACCAATCAAAAGTTATCACTAGGCGATATTATAATAGAAACGTGATAATAGGTATTTACATTATTCATGAAAAAAATATAAGAGGAGAGAAAAGGAAGGAAATTAGTATTCATTAAGCTTTATTTTTCAGGAGGCTCTATGATTTAAAAATGTCTCAATTGATCCACATCACCAACCTTTTGAGGTAGGTACCATTATCACCTCAATTGATAAAACTGATATAGAAAGAAGTTAAGTGACCTCTCCAAAATCACAAAATTAGCATGTATCTGAGGCAAGATTTGAACTTGCTCTTGATACTAGGCCTAGAGTTCTATTTATTGTACCACATAGTTAGCAGACATATCATAATAAATGCACTAGGGAAATGAAAACTGTTATTGTTCAAGACAAAAGTACCCCTAATTGTTTGCAAAACCTACAAGGAGATACCTAATTCATAACTAAGCCATGCCAATATAGAAAATTCAATTGCTATGAGGAGTTTGAAAAATTACATTCTAGTGTACCCTATAACATGGAGGTACTATCTACTATTTACCAATCCCAACTCATTTTTTTAAAAGGAAAAGCATGTAAAGGAAGACAGGGTTTAAAACGGGATACACTAAGGCAAAGAATTGGCCATTTTTCAATGTATTGTGGGTACTCAAATAGCAAAACTGCATGAAACTGGATAAAAGACAAAATCTGCTTTGGAGTTAAGCTCTTCAGATTGGCTAGGAAATACATTTCAACTTATTCCATTAATCAGACTCTCCAAACACTAGAATAAAAAATGAAATAAGGATGACTTAGAAATATAATCCTTTTCATGCTATTAGAATGCATTTCATTGAAAAAATACTCCCTCTTAAAACAGTGAATTGATGACATGGACCAGAGCTTGTTTAAGAACAGGTTTTCACATGCACTACCTATCTGTTCTGACAAGAGTAAGCATTGGGATGCAGAATAGTCCTTAGATTTTTTTTTTTCCTTTCAGATCCCTCCTACAGGGAGACAAAAGTAGTGAAGGAGATTCATGATATTTCCTCTTTCCACCAACTGTGCTTTATTCAAGTGGGCCAAAAACTCTCTTTCCCCAGCTGTGGAGGCCATTTTCTTCATTTTGAAAGTTAATTCAGTTCACAGCTGGATCTGTAAGCAGAAAGTGAACATTTCAGAAAGTAAGGCTTCCTAGAAGTTGACTAGTCATTGTTGAGGTGACCAAGACTAATTTACCTTGAAGCAAAATGAGTCTCATTAATGTGATTACTTTGTACTGTACACTGGTTCAGTGAGATGGGAAGCAACTTCAGTAATGTCAATATTGAATTGTATTACTCTGCAAGGAAGCAGGATGTCATTTTTCAAGTATTTTACTCTTCAATCTCATCTCCATGACAAAATAACATGAATATTATGGACTTTAATCACAGTCATGAAAGTAATCATCATTTTATATATATTTTTGTTAAAAATAAACACATTTATTTTATTGATACACAATTACTGAGAAATCTTAAAGGCACATAACTATTAAGCAAAATGGAGCTTTTCAGAGTTCTGAATTATATTATTGGTCTTTTTTTAAAGTTATATGATGAAAGATAATAAAAATGCAATTGTGAATTAAAATAATGTTTTATATTGACCTATCACATATCACATTCAAAAATATTGATTGGAATTGATTTTTTACTCTATGAAGATATAATTTTATTCATTCTTTTACCCAACTTGCCCCTACTAATCCACCCATTCCAAATGAAATCAAAAATTAAAAAAGGAATGTGAGATAACTGATTGGAGTAATTAGGTAGCTGGTCTTTGAATAAGAAAAAATAGGTTTATCTTTGACACATACTTGAGGTTAGGGCTAGGCAAATTACTAAACATTTCCTTGTCCCATAACTCTCACAGACTGTTGGTTGTAGAAGTATCATTAATCAGTATAGAAGAACTTTTCTTACCAGTAGTTCCCAGTACCAATAAAACCACTGACTCAGACAAAATGAGAAAAAAGAAAATCATTAGCTTTCTATTATGGCCTATGGTTTTTCTGATAAAATATAATGGTATCCTTTAGACATGAAATGTGAAGATATTCACTCTTTACCCATAATATATTACATGCACATTGTAAAAACATATACAAAGATAATTTTCTTAGAAACTAAATATATACTATGAGATTCTTTTGTGAATCTGTCACCCATAATAAACTACTTAAATAAAAGTCTCATTGAGGACTGGAATTTGCAATTATTATTCTCACTTTAACATAAATATCATCATCATCACATACAAAGGACAATGCTAGATGCTGAATAATGGTTTCTTTATATTTCATGAAACTGTATCCATATAGGTTGAAAAAAGACAGATGTCTCTTACTTTTAAGGGGTATATTTATAATATTTAACATTAAAAAATTCAATTATGAAATATACATTTATATTGATTAAAACATTTATAGTGAGCCTTAATTGTGAATTATATGTTTTTATAAAAACTTATAGGAATCAAAATATTAAATTGTCTATATTAATGTGATTACATGCACATAAACCATAATTTCAGATCTTCAAAATCTATTGAGAAAGGTTCTAAATCTATGTCCTTAAAGAAATCAATATGCTATATTAGAGATATTGTATAAGAAATGGATCCAATACCCAAGACTGGATAGGGCTAGTTCACTTCAACTAATATTTTAGTGTTATGAGCAATTATCAGATCTTTGATCTTTGGTCATGTAGTTGATTAGTTCTACTCCCCCCAAAGTTTTTTTTATTTTTTTGATGACTATCTCCTTTATCATTTCTTACATCACAATAGTATTCCATCATATTTATATGCCATAACTTTTTTAGGCAGTCCTGATTGATGTGCAGCCTTTTAATTTCCAAATCTTTACCATTACTATCAGTACAATTTGCTTATAAATATTTGTATTAGCTTTTCCAAGTGTAGTGAGAGAATAAGTGATATTTCCATATTTTGCCACTAGTTTCTGTCAGAGAAAAATCACTTTATCCAAGAATTTCCTCACTTTCAAGCTGACCCTCTATTTTATGTATTATATATCCTCCCTCCCTTTCCCCACTGTTATCTGTGCATGTACACAGATATGTATACAACAGATTATCTCCACATAGACGTATGAATATATACACACGTACAAATACACACACATGTATGTATGTGTGTGATTATATATATATATATATATATATATATATATATATATATATATATATATGTACACATACACATACCATACACATATATATGTCTTCTTGCAGGTTTTGAAAACAATTCGCTGTACATTAAAGAGTATAGGACACTTTTATCTTGAAAGTTAACAAATCTAATAACGGTTTTCATTTCCCTTGTGCATTTATTATGATATATCTGCCAGCTATGTGGTACAGTAAATAGAACTTTATATAGATACCTATCTGTATTTGTACATGTGTATATATTCATATGTCTGTGTGTAGACATGTATATATGCAAATATGTATATGTACACATGTATATATATATTGAAACAACAAAGTCAGACATGTATCATATATACATATATATATATATATATATATATATATATATATATATATATATATATATATATATATATATATATGTCATATTGATTTAGCCATATCTTTACATGTCAAATTTTAAATTGTTTCAAACTCATACAAACTCATAATTGATACATTTGTGTAATGGGAATAGGTTTGTGGTAAGAAAGGGGGAAACGATGCGGAAATGGGGAAACAATATTACTATGACATTAACATGAAAAATCAATTAAATTCTCCTTTGAGTAAAGTCTTCATAAACATATTTCAGGTTTGTAAAATCTAGGCAAATAAATTCAGTGTAACTTTTTCCTACACTTGGTGAGAGAGAGATGTTATGTTCAATTAAATCCTCACTTCCAAATTGGGAAGCAATTTTATTTTATGCATTCATTTAATTTAGCAAGACTTATTTCTCTCCTCTAGTCTCAATTAAGAAAGACAAACTAAACAAACTTGTTAAAATATGTATACTCAAGAAAAATAAATTTCTGTATGTTTCACTAAAGAAAAAAAAATCTTACAATTCACTCTGAATCTTTCACTCCTATCAGGAAGTGGATAGCTTATTCATCCTTAGTCTTTAAAATCATTAGGCCTCTATTGACCAGAATTATTAAATCTTTCAAAATTTTTCTCTTTACATTACTGCTTTCCTTGTAAAGATTATTTATTTGGTTCTAATAATTATCCATTAGTTCATATGAGATTTTCTAGTTTGTGTTTGTTTTTATAATTTTCTCCATCATTTTTATAGCACAACAATATTCTGTCACATTTATATACCATAAATTTTTCAGGTTATGGTATATAACCTGATTGATGGGCAAATTTTTAGTTTCCAATTCTTTTCCATGATAGAAAGAGCTGATGTTAATATTTTTGTACATCCTTACTTATAATATGTTTTGGTTAGGAATAATACTTCCCTAAATCTAGTTTCCCTTTTATTTCTCTACCCTGCTTCGAACTGCCTTCTTTTATATTCCTTCTGTTACCGTTTACTAAAATATATTTCTGTATCCAACTGTACATATATGTATTCTTCCTTCCTTTGATAATTTCGTATCAGTATTGGTGCCAATCCACCTTTTTTCTCATTATTTATGATAGACTTGTACTTGTGCATTATCAATCTATTTTCCCTATTCCTTTCCCTTTTTACCCCTCTTCATTTTCCTTTCTCTTTTTAGCTTATTAGGAAATATAAACCACTGCCAAGGCCTCTGTTTCATTAGAATCTCCACCCTGCAAATAGGTACCATCTTCCCAAACATGAATGAAAGCAACTTCGCCTTATTTAGTATCATGTGATTGTTTTCTTATATTTAGCTTTTTATCCTTCTCTGGACTCCTGAATTTGAACTTAAAAATTTCTACACAAATCCCATTTTATTTCATCAGATATACTTGGAAGTTCTCTATTTTGATTAAAGGTCCATTTTCCACAGTAATCCTTGTTGGATAAATTTTTCTTGAATTTAAACCAATTATTTATTGTCTGCTTATTGTAAACTTTCTGCTTCTTTATAGTATAAAATGCTAAAACATTTTAATGTTCATTGTGAATCTTTTGTATTTGAATATATTCTGGATGCTTATAGTAATTTTTCTTTAACTGAAATACTTTTTTGGTTATAATGCCCATGAGGGTTTTCATTTTGGGGTTTTGCTTTTAGAATATGACCTGCTGATTGCCTTTATTTCTACTTTGCCCCAGGTTTTAAGAAATTTTGGCAGTTTTCTTTTATGGTTTCTTGAAATGTGATATTTAGGATTTTTCTATCATCAAAAAAGATTAGAATTTAAATTTCGCCTCTAGGGGAAATTATCTTCTTCAGTTATACCTGAATCTAAGGCCTAGAACTAGATAATAAGAGACAAAAGTACTTTACACCTGTTCCTACACTTTACAAAAGTTTAGGCCCTAATTTGCTGGATTCTTTCTTTCTTTAACATACAGCTTCTCCCTATGTGAGAATATTGTACCTGACTGTTCTTGACCAGATGCTATGTGCAGAATCTACAGACTACTTTATCTGTCTTTCTGCCCTGAGCTGGATAAGAAAAAAAATAACTTTGCTCTGAAGCATTTGATTATTTTTAACTATTTCAACTTGTCCCTTTCCTCCTGCACCAAAACACAAATATGTGCAAGAATCACAAATCCATTTACAGAGAATCAATGATTTAAAGTTAAAAAATGAAATCTTGTCTGAACCCTGGTCCTTTGATTCCAAATTCAGTCCTCCTTTTTAGTGCACAACTGGGAAATTATATTTCTAAGCTTATAACATGTGATGGTGATTGAAATTATGATTTCTTAAATACACCTTATTTTTCTACTATGAAGTTATTTTTCAGAAAGCACTGTATATTTAACTTCATGCAAATATAACCCTGAAAGTATAGTATGTGAACTAACAAAGAAGATACTATGACAAAAATATTAGCAGACTCCTTTAACTTTTCTAGGTTCTGCATTCTTTTGGGACTAATAAATTAGTTTGTAAGCAATATCTGTCACACAAATGACACAAGAAAGAAAAATCTAATTTTCCTTAGAATTCCTTAATAAATAACCAAAAAAGGAGAAAATTAATTATCAGTCCTATCCATAGAATAAATAAGAATCATTCTCTTGAATGTTGTGAACAGGAGTTTAGATATTAACTTTAGTTCTACTATGAATCCCAATTTTATTTAGTTTTTAAGTAGTAAATGAAAGCTTCACATTTTTATTAAATCCTTGGAAAATAACCTGAGAAGATGTGTTCATCAGATAAAGCCACTAACAGGCTAGGATTTAACTAAACATTAAACTTATGAGAACAAAACATTTTTTCATTTTATTTCTTTCCATTAAATCTTTGCTCATTTTTGCCTAGTTTGTGATGGATTCCATTTCTATTTAACAGAAATTAAATTCTGGTCTCTGTAAAATAAAACATGACATATTCATGCTTGCACACTTCAGATACTAATCTGAAGAAAACAAGGGAAAATGAGACTTTTCCTGGTAAAAGGCATTTTGAAGAACAATTTGACAGCATTACAATCAGAGTCTGATAGATAATTTAGAAATCCTATGTGGAAAAAACAAATATTAGGAATTTTTCAAATCAAAAATTTCCAGGCCATTCTCAAGAAAGTGCCATATCCATTAAAAAATAAATAAAAATACAGTCTTTGTGGAAGAGAGGACTGGGAAGGCTGGGAGCCTTCCTAATATACATTCTCTACCAATTTTAACTTGATGTTCCCCTTAAAGAAGCAGTACATTGAAATTTCCTGATTAAAGAAGGAGAAACATGGAACACAATAAAATTCCAGGTCTAGAATCAGGAAGTCTTAAGATCAAGTGTGACTTCAGCTACTAGCTGCATGATCTTTGGGAAATCATTTTTATCTCTTTTTGGTTCAGTTTCCTTATCTCTAAAATGGAGATGATAATGACAATTAACTTTCTGGATTGGTGTGAGCGTCAAATGAAATAATATTTGTCTTAAAAATATTCACCACTATTGCTGGCACACAAAGGTGTTTATATAAATGCGTATTTCTTTTCTGTGATCATTTTCCCCATATCATTATATATTTTTGACCAAGGAATGTGAAACTAAATAGTTAGTAGATGGGAGAGTTTGTTTGCATTCTTGAATATATGACTATCAAACACTGGTAATTTGTTTGTATGCATACTGAACAAATCTCAACCCTTCTAAAACTTGGAATATGTCTTTTGATAGTTGCTTTGGTAGTTTTCCAGCCAAAGCAACTATCAAAAATCATATTCCATTTTTTCCATCTAACCTGATGATTAGACTTAGTTAACTATATTGGTCTTTAGATAGAGAAATATATCATTAGGTCTAAAATCAAAACATATTTCAGATGCTGGTTTGACCATGTAGAGAATGAGAACCAAGAAAGGGAAACAAATCTGGATTTCCCCAATAGTTGGTTATTTAATAATAATCTTTCACTATCATTCATTGCACACATTTAATCTGTTGCAAAACCTTCTCATTTTACCTTCATATCTTGTCTTGCATATATGTATATGTCCCATTCTCTGTACTCACATAGGTATCTTACTGTACAGATCCTGGAATATTGCATACTTTTTAAATTGATCTCATTTCCCCTACTCCAATCCATTTTCTATTCAACTAATTGAGAGATTTCCCTAAAATATAAGATTCTCATTGTGTACATTTCCCAACTAGATAAACTGAAATGACTCCCTGTGAGTACTGATGAATCATATATAAAATATTTTCTCAATTAAAACCGTTTACATCCTGGATGCATCCTATCTTTCTTCTTTACTCTCATTCACTCATTCTATAATCTATCATGTTAGTCTACTTGCTGCTACACACACACACACACACACACACACACTCACAACACAACACAACACAACAAAGACAATGCATCTCCTCTCTCTGTATAACTGGAATGCTTTTCTTCCTGACCTCTGATTCTTAGTTTCCTGTCCTTCATGATTCAATTTGGTCTTCTACAGTGGACCTCTTTACTGCATTTTCCAGTTGCTAGTGCCTTCTCTTTTGAGATTATTTTTAGTCACTCTGTATACATCCTAAAATATACCTAATTATGTAGAATTTGAGTGTCTTAAAAGAAGGGATTGTTTTTGACTTGTTAGTTAATATAGTGCCTGGTAATTAATAAACATTAAATAAGTGCTGATTGCATGATCAATCAGATCCTGAAAATCCTCTGCCATTATGTTTTAGAAGGAATAAGATGATGTCCGTTTTTGTAACTCCCTCACTCCTCATGAGCACTAGCCAATGTGTGTATAAGGTTCATCTCTTACATAAATCACTTCTTGCTTTAGGAACTAAAACTAATATACCACCTTGACACATGGTAGAAGATTTTGCAATAACAGAAAGACTACTCAAAAATAAAAGATAATATAAGAATGAAATGTTTTCATTATAATCCCAATTCACATAATTAAGATAGAATTTTTATTCAAAAGTAGATTTGTCCAATTCCCTATCCCCTTCACCAGGAAACATTAAAAACAATTCCAATTTTAACCGATGTTCAAATGACATTTATATTCTATGTTTGTCTCTGAATTTAAAAGCATATTTTTGTGATCTCTTCTCTCCCTGTCCCTTCTCCCTTTAGGTTTTTTCCTCCAATGTAAAACATGAAGCCTGAGTTAGACAGCACTAAATTTGAGCTAGACAGATCTGCTTGTTTGATATTTATTCCCCTTGTCTTTTTTAAGAGTTTGCATTTGAATTAGACATTCTGCCTTTTTCACATATTTTCGAAAGTATTTTTAAAATTAACAAGCAAGAATGTTTGAAGTTGGGGTCCTAGAATTCAAAATATCTCTTGTGCTAAAAAAGAGCTACTAAGAAAACATTATAAATTTCAGCTTGAAATAAAATGAAAGCTATCTGTTTCACATTATTCACAGCCAAACTAAACAGGCTACTGTGGTATTGAGAACCCCATCTAAATTAAGGCAAACATGCATAAAATCAGGTTTCCTTTGTGGTAAAATTTTCTTCCCGCTGAGCCAGAAAAAAGGATACAAAGTTACCTAAATGCCTACTGTGGAACTGAGGACAACTTTACAAAAGAAATATCTTACCTCTGCTTGCAGTTTTCCTGACAGTATCCTAATTTTAATAAATCTTCTGTTAGATCTATTACCTGTCTTAGATTCCTCAAAGATGAAGAATACTATGACAAACTACAGCTCCTGAGTTTAAATGATGTAAGTCATTTAAAATTTAAAAAAATCATAAAAATAAAATGTCTTTTCATTACTTAAAGTTTCAGGTAGTTCACTTAAAAGTTAACAATTGACACATGATTAGCATAAATTATAAACTATGTTCTTGGGAAGAAAATCTACAATTCAAAGTTATTATTGTTGTTGTTGTTTTTTCCTCCAAAGCCAATAAGCATTCTGCCTACCTTTTGTCTCCTCTAAAAAGGGGGGGGGGGGGGTGTAAGGGCCCTTTAAATGGGCGGACACAGTGCATCGGGAGATTGAGGCCCAGAAGTATTAGGACTGCCCTTGGGCGGGATCCTGGCCATATTGAGATAGTTTCGTAATGGGTGACTCTCTCGCTGATTGGCTGTGTGTGTGACCTCACAGGCCCTATGTAAGCCCACTGCAGGCAGCAACCGCCCTCTTTAACCTCCTGCTGTTCACCCTGGCTCACCAGCCTGGGTGGCCAAGCCAAGATGGGTAGCCGAAAGAGGTAAGGGTTTTGGTAGTGAACACATGGGTCTTCTGACCAGGTGTTCACTAGGGAACCAACAAGTCAGGGCATCAGTTAGGGCAATATGTGAGTAGGTATAATAAAGGCTTTTAAGATTACACGTGGTTGTTCTTGAGTGCGCTACCGGTTACTAAGCTATAGATTCAAGAGATTGTGGCCAGAGACCTTAGAAGGCCTCAGAGGAGGCGAGCCGGGTAGAGCTCACACTGCAAAGGACAGTGGTCAAAGGTACTCTGGTGGGTCTAGGACAGACTAGTAATTGTAACTGCCAGGAGAGCACGTTACAAATGGCGCTCAACGTGGTGGACACATAAGGAATTATCAGGTTTTGAAAATATTTAATATTCAGAATTAAGATTCTGAAAGATCCGGTAGAAACGCCACTTAAGAGGGAAGACAGAGAAGCAATATGGACCCAGGTAAATCTGGGATCAGACTCAAGGACACAGCTGAACATAATGCTTATTATATAAAGAGGTTAAAGAGCCAGATGGAAGATCTTTTAACAAAGATCACCACTGAAGAACAGCAGGAAGCTTGTAATCAAGCTCCCAGAAGGCTATCCCCACACCTATTTAATATAGCTCCGAGAGGGAGCAACCAAGAGCTAATGCGATTGTATGACAGTAGAGAGTATAAAATGCCACAGCAAGAGTTGCTGGAATTGCAGGTTAAACTACAGATTGAGCTAGAGAAAGAAGAAAAAGCTAGGTTACTACAGATAGAACAGGAAGAGTTCAAACCAGTGGCTGAAACTAAGGAAGGAAATAAACGAACCACATGGATTTCAGTTGTAGAAATTCTTCTTAGCGTTTTGTTGGTTTACCTTATGCATTGTTGTTTTAAGGAATTTATTGATTACTCTTTCATTGAGAAGAAGTTTAGTTCTTTTTATGTGCAAAGCTCAGGTTTGATTTTGAATCAGCCTTTGGGGGATTTTCCAATTCTTCTTCCCTCTGCCTCACCTTCTTGGGCCAAGGGAGAAGGGGGAGGAGGAAAAGGAAGGGCGATAATACCATCAGCACTGCTCATTAATCCATTCAAAACTCCTGTGTCTTTTCAAAGGACCGGAGTAGGCTTTATGCCCCAAGGCAAAAAGGAATTGTGGGGTATTGAGTATAATCAGAAAAGTTTTAAAAATACAGTTCAGTTAATTTCTAAGAAATCTTACAGGGATAAGACCTTGCAGTTAGAGAGAGTGGAGTTTTATACTTATAAAACTGCTAGGATCGTCTTTGGAGAGTTGGAACTCCTCTTTTATTACCTCGTGGATTTTCCACTTCCACAGGTGAGCTTGATTTCCCAACCCCCTACGGGTACTTATAAAACAGTGTTTATGTCTAGAATGGGTTGGAAAATTGCTATTTTAATCACTAGAATAAATAGACAGTGTGTGATCTTTGACCCAGGAGGAAAATATCAGATTTATTGATTCACACTCCTGGAGTACAATTGGTATCAGAAACTCAAACTTTGATTTTTAGGCAAAAGAATTCAGGGATATAGCCGAGTGTTCTAGTAAAGTCATTACTGCACAGACTATCCCCAAGATCTTCTCTTCTAAACAAGAGAAGGGAATTTTGGGATATGTGATTGCTTACAATTTTTAAATTTTGATTTTACATTTTAAAGTTATTTTGGTTTTATATTTTTAATCTATTTTGGTTTTACATTTTTAAATTCTTTGCATTTTACCTTAGCAATGCACTTCGGGCATACACAGAAAGTGCAGCTAAGTGACAGACTGACTTTTGTCTGACTTGTTAATCTTTTTGACAACAACTTTGTTTCCACTGTGATGTGGAAAGGCCTGGATGGCATTTGGAAAGGCCCAAGTTGGGCCCTGGGTACATTCCTTCCTAGGTGCAGATCCAGCAGTAGAGTTCATCCCCACCAGAGACATTTGTAACCTGGGGATCCAAGAGAAGGACCAGACAACAGTCCAGAGGGACCTGCCAGATGTCCGCAGCCCTTCAGACGCTGATGGCAGCGATGCCCCTCCTGACCGTGACACCAGAGACACCAGACACAGTTCCAGTGTTGCAGCTGAAATGGACTGTTTTGGGTGATACGCGATATAAAGACTGTAAATGGACAATGGGCCTGCTTGCTTCTCCCATGGCCACTCGCCATATGGTGGCCTGGGAAGAGGCTTTGCCCTATGCTTTCTATTGAAGGACTATGCTTTTAAATTAGTGGGTGAAAAACCAACACACCCACCTGCCGTTGTTATTGAGACAATGTTACTGGACATGACTTTGCTTATGTGCACCTGTGAAACTAGAATTGTTCTAGAATTGTGAAAAAGTGCAATTGAGAATTGTGATAAACTAGAATTGTTCTAGGATTGTGACAAGTGCAATTGAGAATTGTGATAAGCTAGAATTGTTCTAGAATTGTGACAAGTGCAATTGAGAATTGTGATAAGCTAGAATTGTTCTAGGAGTGTGAAAAGTGCAACAGAAAATTGTAAGAAACTAGAATTGGTCTAGAACTGTGATAAATGTAACTAGAATTGTGACAACCTACCTCACTGATATTTGTTAACTAGAATTGTGATGTTTTACCTTGTTGACTTCCCACCTCAGTGTTGACATCCTACCTCATTGGCATCCAACCTCTTTGGCTTATTATCTCGAGTATGACTTTGATGAATGGGTTGAACACTTGGGCCACTGTTGAGCCTGGTTCTCATTGTCATACTTCTGTTTACTGATTTGCTGCTTTGTACCTCCTTGGGCATAACACTCTGTCATCTCATGGATCAAGTGAACTATAGCTGGTGCTAAAAGTTTAGCTTGATGAGATGTGCGGTTCCCGCAAAACAAGAGAAAGGGAATTGTAAGGGCCCTTTAAATGGGCGGACACAGTGCATCGGGAGATTGAGGCCCAGAAGTATTAGGACTGCCCTTGGGCGGGATCCTGGCCATATTGAGATAGTTTTGTAATGGGTGACTCTCTCGCTGATTGGCTGTGTGTGTGACCTCACAGGCCCTATGTAAGCCCACTGCAGGCAGCAACCGCCCTCTTTAACCTCCTGCTGTTCACCCTGGCTCACCAGCCTGGGTGGCCAAGCCAAGATGGGTAGCCGAAAGAGGTAAGGGTTTTGGTAGTGAACACATGGGTCTTCTGACCAGGTGTTCACTAGGGAACCAACAAGTCAGGGCATCAGTTAAGGCATTATGTGAGTAGGTATAATAAAGGCTTTTAAGATTACACGTGGTTGTTCTTGAGTGCGCTACCGGTTACTAAGCTATAGATTCAAGAGATTGTGGCCAGAGACCTTAGAAGGCCTCAGAGGAGGCGAGCCGGGTAGAGCTCACACTGCAAAGGACAGTGGTCAAAGGTACTCTGGTGGGTCTAGGACAGACTAGTAATTGTAACTGCCAGGAGAGCACGTTACAGGGGGGGTTCAAATCAAGGATAACAAATAAGCCTGACTATTTTAAATTAAAATTAGAATAAACAATGTTCATTAAAGTACCTTTTGGGTTTGTCAAAAAACTCATAGACTGAGCTAGAAGAGACCTCAGGGGCTATTAAATCTCCCTCCCTCATATAATAAATGAAGTACCTAATGCTTAAGATATTAAGTGACTTATCCAGCACCCAGCTAGAAGGCTCAAAGAGTGATTTTGAACTCAGCTCTTCTTGTCTACAAATCTAGAATTCTAGTTATCATGCCTACTCACTAAATGTCAAAATGTAGGATTTGGAGAAAGTTCTCTAGTGTTTTCAGTTCTTTCAAGTTTGTCCAAAACTTGGATGTTTTGACAAAGTGCTTTTTAGAAATTTCAAGAACCACTTATATTTTAATTGAAAATTTAATCCCCACTTAAATCATATCCACTTTACTGATCAGGATGTTAAGTTGAAAGAGTGACTTTTCAGGCCAAGAAGATTTGTATAAGAAACAAAATCAGGTACTGCTAAGAATAAACACATATCCTATTTATAAGTTTTCAAGAGCACTTGAAATTCTTATATGTTTCAGTGTGTCCTGTTGATTTTATTTTATTTTTTCCTTCTTTGGTTCAAATAATGCCTTATTATGAGTGACAGGTAGGAAGTTGTTTATGATTTCAGTGAAACACATGGGATCATTTTGATTAACTGCACTAAAGTGCACAACATTATATAATAGTAGGAAAAAAGAGTAGGTATATAGAGAGAATGGTTTTATATCCTCACCTACCATTTATGAGCCCTGTGATATAAGACAAAGCACATAACCTTTCTGAGACTCCTTTTCCTCATCTATAAAGTGATCATGGAAACTACTCTTAACTTAACATGAAGCACTCTTGTGAAACTCACATGAGAAGTTCTCAAATCAACAACCATCTATTAAGCCCCAACTATGTATCTGGCACTGTATTAAATGATGAGGTTGAGGTAACAATTCCTAGTTAAAAAAAAAAAATGTGACAAATTCACAGTGATCATTTTCTTTGCGAAAAGGAAAGTTTATTTAGAAGAAAAGTTTATAAACAAAAATAAGAAGTAAATACACATACACCAGGAGTGGCAAATATGAAATAGAATTGGGAGGCATATAGTTATCAAGGAAAAAGACAAGTTCTCTTGGGGAACTTAGAACTGATCAAGAGAAAGGAATATGTAAGGTGGGAGAAAGCCATTAGCTGGCAGGTTTAGACTAATCAGAGTTAGCTAGGAGTAAGCACTATGAAAGAGAAAAAGAGTATCTCATAGTAGGCTTTAGTTCTAAAGCGAATTTAGCAAAGATCTTCATCATAAGCAGATCTTTTACCCTTAGGGGTTTCTCTCAGGGAGGACCAGAAAAGCAAAATCAGGAAGTCAGAGGGAGGAGTCAGGAGCCAAATGGAATATATCTAACCAGAGATATGCTAATCAATATCTCAAAAGGTCATTTGAAGATACTCAGAGGTTGAGCAATAGATGATTGCTAAAGAGTTCCTTCCTAGATAGTCTGGGAATTGTCTGATAATAAAATTATTCGATAATAGCTTCTTCCTGACAGAGGAAGAAGCTAAGCACTTGAGAAAATGTGTTTAAAGCACTTAGCTAAATTTGTTAAATATGCATATATTCATGAATGTGTATATATATATATATATATATATATATATATATATATATATATATAAATACATGTGTGTTTGTGTGTGAGTATATATATATATATATATATATATATATATATACATATATATATATATATGTGTGTGTGTGTGTGTGTGTGTGTTTGTATGTTTTATTCTGTGCTCTGCATAGTACTAAATCCTGAGGATAAAACTAAATGCCAAAACCAAAACCAAAACCAAAAATCCTGAGATAGTTTCTATTTTTAAAGACTTCTTATTCTATTTGAAGAAAACACTAAATAAATGTTAAGTTGTCAAATGGATGGAAAGTCCCAGAATTACAAGCATTCACTTACCAGATGATATCAAGCCATGGAAGTACTTCACTTACCTCCATAAGTTAGTTAACACTGGCAAATGTATATTGAGGTAAAACAAATGATGAGGGAGTCTAAAGGAATTTATTTCCCACCCAGATGCACATATTTGGTCTTTGACTTCTCTATCATGTGCCAGCACAGGATAGCTTCTGTCTCCTTCTCCCCTCTTTTCAGTTTTCATTAATGTGTTGTCTTCTTTCTTTATATTAGAAAATCCTTGAAGAAAGGAGCTTTCTTTTTTTTCCCAAATAGTTAGGTGGCATATCTTACAGAGCACTAGACTGGGAGTCTGAAAGATAAGTTAAAATCCACACTAAAATAATGTCATTTCTGTGATCCAGGGGAAAGCAATTTTTCTCCTGTTTGAGTTCCCTCAAGTCTAAAATGGGACCAATACTGGCATCTACTTCACAGTACTATGAGATTCAAATAAGATTTCCAATATCTAATTTTAAAATACTCTCTGTGTTGCTCAAAGCCTTTTATAATATTACCTACTTTATCTTTTCCAGTATTCTCATTATACCTTGCTTCCTACCACATACTTTTTGATCTAGTGACACTGGAATCTGTGCTGTTCTCTGACTAAGACATTGCATCTTTTAGCTTTGATCATTTTCTCTGATTATCTCTCATATGAAATGTTTTTCTCCCCATGCCTATCTACTGACTTTTCTTAGGTTCCTTTAGTTACAGATAAAATCAAATCAGCCAGATGGTACAGAAGGCTAGGCTTGGAGTCAAAAAGACCTGAGTTCAAATTCAGCCCCAAAACATTTTACTGTGTGCCTGAACAAGTGGCTTAACCTTGTTTTCTTCAGTTTCCTCATTTGTAAAATGAACTACAAGAAAACCTCCAATGAAGTTATAAATAATTGGGCATAATTTGGCTTCTTTAGGAAGCTTTTTCCAATCTCCCAATTTTTTTTATCTTTCCTTTTTAAATTGTCTTATTTATCCTGAATAGAGCTAGTGTGTATATATTTGTGTACTTACTGCATCCTTCATTAGATATTGAGTTTCTTGAAGGCAACTATTGTCTTTTATCTCTTTTGTATTCCCAGTGCTTATCAAAGTGCCTGGCACATAGTAGGTACTTAATAAATATTTAGTTACAGACTAAAACCCTGTACTTAGTTTAGTGATTGGTAAATAATAGGAACATAATAAATGTTTATTGACCATTAAGGAAGTACTGTCAGGGCAAATGACATGGCCTAATGGTCATCATGTGATCAGAATAGAGTTGGTAAAATGTAATATTTATGAAAGATTTTTTGGAGTGGGGAGGTTTCTGGATCTGAGATTCATTTGTTTAAGTAGCTTCCTAGGGAAAAAACTCCCTTCACCAAAATACATTAACAATTTCTTTACAATTTAAAGTCTTAGAGCAGCATTGCCCAACTAGAACAGCCTAACGGGATCTACAGGAACCAGTAACTACTACTCACAGATTATTGTTGATCCTTCATTCAAGAAGGAAATTAATGGCATCAGAAGGGTGATGTCTTGACTTGAAAGTGGATTGGATTTCAGAGAAGCAATGCTGTGCAAAGTCATCAGCCTTACTCTATTTTTCAGAGTCCAAGTGGCAAGACAAAGGTCAAGATTATTGGTGATGTCCCTGGATGCATTGGAGGACCTTGACCTTTTTAAGCTAAGGTCTTTCCCAAGTCTTTGTTTGAGGCAATGCCCATTCTGTAATTAAAAACTAGATAAATTGAGGCAAAATTCTGGCCAGAACAAAACAATTGCTATTCACTCACTCTGTGCCACCAAATAGTGAGCAAGTGAGTCATGGACTAAGATCTTTTATTGACCAAAACTTTTTTTCTTCCTCCTCCTTTTCTTTTTCCTCCCTCTCCCCTTCCTCTTTCTTTTCCTTTTTCTCTTCCTTTTCCTCTTCTCTCTCTGTCTATGTGGGAAATTATACCCTCACATGTGGGAGCTCTGTCCAAAATAATATGATTTTGTATTACTTCACAATTGGGAGCTAGATTTTTTTTCTTCCTTATTTATTTATAATTTTTTTTAAACTGAGACAATTAACATCTATGTATCATGTTTTTATTTATGACTTTTTAAAAACATTGCTCTGAAAAATGAGGCTTTGTTAAATCTCATTGTGATTCAAATAGAGCTATGTATGTCTTTAAACCCAAATCATGATGGTTTCACTGATTGGCCAATAATAGGTCCCAGACCAATTCTTACTTTCTCATTGTTTGGTTTTAATGGCTCAAAGGCTGTGTAAATAGCAATCCTTTCTGTTCCAAGACAGAAACTCATGGTCTTCTGCTTCCAGATTAATTTCTTTTATGAAGGTAAACTAGACCATCTTTTGTTTCAATTCTTACCTAGCCTTTAATTACAGATTGAGCATTGCCTAAAAAACCAGAGATGTGGGAAAAACCTTACACTTAGAAAAGTCCAGATAAAAGCCAAGGTTTCCTACTGCATCCAAGGTCATCGCCAATAGTCTCCATCCATATCTTGTCAGTACACTCTCCTGATTGGAGGAGAGAGTGGGGCTGGTGACTTTGCACAGCCAAGCCACCTTTAAATCTAATTTACTTGCAAGTCAAGACATAACCCTTCTGATATTATTTGTTCCCTTTGAGATTCTTCCTGTTTGTTTTTCATTCTTGAAGAACACCATTATATCAGGGAGGTGGTGCCATGACCTGCTGGTGAATTGGATTTAAGTGAGGGAGGACTGTACAAGGTCACCTGTCTCATTTTCTCATCCAGAGCCATCTGGGTCCAGTGGTCAGATTTAGATCAGGATGACTGAAGATGGCCCTGGGAGCCTCTGAGCTCTTTTAGAGGTCTCAGTTTGACTGAGGCAACACCCAAACAGTTTTTAAGGCTAGGAGGAACAATAATAGTCTTAGAATAGCCTGAGGGATGTTGAAACTGAGAGACTTGCTTAGGATACCAAAGCCAGTATATAATGGAAATTTGCCTTGGCCATAGTATATGACTCTAGGATAGCTACTATATTCACATTGTCTCTAGAACCAGAGTAAGAAAGTGACACTGCACATTTGGGTATGTATCTGAAAAGTAGATTTCTATGAAGATAAAAATCTCTTGGTAGAGCTTCTTTTTCTTTAGTGAGAAATATTTTAGTCAAATTTTCATATACCAAGAAGAATGTATACAAGCCATTTTCTATTCCAAACCAATACTGATGAATATTTAAGTTTGAGAATGGGAAAAAGAAATAGATATACTAAGTGTGATTAACAATTGGAGTATTTTGCTCTCAACTACCCATTAAGATTTTCTATGTCTCTCGAATGGCTACTATCAAGGATGTCTCCATTGTCCATCTCTATAAAGGCAAAGGAAATTGTCTTCTAACCATAATAGGGGGTCTCTGTCTTAGTCTTTTCCAACAATACTAGATGAATTCTTCACCTGGAACATGGTATCTCCCTGAGAGCTATTGCAGCTTCAGAAAGGCTCAGAGAACAATCAACATGATGGTTGCTGCCTGATAATTCCAGAATAAATGCAAGAAGAACAGAGATACTGTACACTTCAATGTTGTATGAAGATGTATTCTGATGGAAGTGTATATCTTCAACATAAAGAAGATCCAACTCACTTCCAGTTGATCAATGATGGACAGAAATAACTACACCCAGAGAAGGAACACTAGGAAGTGAATGTAAATTGTTAGCACTACTGTCTATCTACCCAGGTTACTTATACCTTTGGAATCTAATACTTAATGTGCAACAAGAAAATGGTATTTACACACATATATTGTATCTAGGTTATATTGTAACACATGTAAAATGTATGGGATTACCTGCCATCGGGGGGGGAGGGAGTAGAGGGAGGGGGGGATAATTTGGAAAAATGAATACAAGGGATAATATTATAAAAAAATTACTCATGCATATATACTGTGGAAAAAAATTCTAAATAAAATTAAAAAAAAGAAGTACAGAGATCTAAATACAATCTTCCTCAATTTAATCAAGGTCTTTGATACTGTCAGTCATGAGGACCTGTAGAAGATCATGGAAAAAATTGGTTAGATGGAAAGATTCATCGGCAATGTATGACAGTGCTATGACTACATGCTTTCATAAGTTCTGGATAATGAACAATGCTCTTAAGATTTCCCAGTCATAAATGGAGTAAAGCAAGATTAGGTGCTTGCTCCTTTGCTTTTGAACATAATATTTTCAGCAATATTGTCAGATACCTTCAATAGGGACAAAAGCAACATCAAGGTGAACTATCATACTGACAAATTATTGAACTTGAAAAGGCTACAAGCTAAGATTAAAGTAAAGGGAGAATTGATATACAACCTTTTATTCATAAATAATTGCACACTCAAAGCAGCCTCTGTTACTGAGTTACATAATAAAAACTAGTCGTTTCTCTGCTAATATTAGCCTAACAATTAACAGCAAGAAAACAGGTTATCCACTAGGCAGCAGTATGCTATTTTCTTGTCAAATTCATTGGTTATAGCAAATACTATAGATAAGTTCACATACCTTGGTAGTATACTTCCAGGGATGAAAACATAAATCATAGGAAAGTTCTCCCCAAAGAATTTTGAAATTGATTATGAGACATGGGAGACATTGGTACAGGATCACACAGCAAGGCATGTCTACATCCAAAAAGGCTCCTTGCTCCACAAGCACAGAAGAATCATAATAGCTCAAAAGAAACATGAGATGCACATGGATCTGTGGTAGCTCATATTGATATGATCAATAACCACTGGACACATCATACCTTGACCCTGAGATATTGATATCATTTTGGTCCTCTTCAAACAAGAAAGACAACTAACTGGCAGGGAGCACAAATGGTAGTTCAAAATGAAGTGATTTGAACAGAGAAATAACATCTAAGTAGCTTTTATTTAACCTAAAAAAGAGAAAGGAATAATTGCCTTATAAGTCTAAGACATTCATAAATAATAATAATATTTTGAGAAAAAGTAAATGTTATCATTGAAAAACAAATCAGTTAAGCAACTTCTAGTTTGAGTATGAAGGATCATAAAGAAAGGTGACATGCTGTTTGTCCCAAAGGAAGAAAGCAGCCAAAAACATGGAAAAAAAAAAAATATATATATATATATATATACGATATGCATGTGTATGTACATGTATATAACAAAAATGACATATTGTTTATCCCCCCCAAAAAAAACAAAAGGATCCAAAATATGTGTGTGCATATATGTGCATATATATATATATATATATATATATATATATATATGCATATATGTGCATATATATATATATATATATATATATATATATGCTATCTGTATGCAATGTACATGTATATAACATAGAGGATATATCTGTTTATATACATGGGATAAATATGTATTATATATTCATGCTAGACACACTATTCCACTGCAGGAAAGAATATAATAGCTGTAAAACACAATGGTTTTTCTTATTATCAAGGTGATAAGTTTCTCTTTAAACTGCCTCCTTTTATCGGCACCATCCTTTGTGTCTATAAATGCTCATTAAAGACGCTCTGACTAGGACCTCACTGTCATTTAGTTTCTGTCACCCATTATGTATATCATTTGGAAATTATTCATTTCTAGAATGATAAAATTCCTCCTTTTAATAAGCATGATTCATTTACTTGATCATACTATTTTCTTACTTTTAGTGAACCTTCTTTTCAATCTTATTATGATTTCATTTCCTTGTACTTCTTTCCCTTTTTTATTTTCCAATTCATCATTCTTCTTCTGATTTCCCTTGACTGCTTGCTTAGATTGTACTCTAATGCCAGCCATTTCCAAATTGCCTGTCCCTAGTACTTTAAATACTTTCTCTCCTTTCTCTCTCCTTTTTCTGTCTTAGTCATCCATACCAATTCTCAACCTTGGTTAATTCTGACCATTTAATTTTACCTGGGTTGCCACCAGGTTGCCAAAGATTGCTGGAGAGAGTCACAAAAATGTATTTCACATGCTTATAGCTTTATCTGAACAAAGTCACCATTGCTTATAATAGTGTATTTATCTAACTTAAATCTTTATCACCATCATGGAAATTTATCTTCTAATTTTTTCAAAAATGTATAATTCTCAAATTGCTAATCATATGCCTTCCTTGTACCACTTGGTTTATATCTCTCATATGTCATTTATGTGTCAATATTCTTTTTATAAGATTCAAAGAGATAATGGAAAACCACAAAACTGAGCAGGTCAACAAATTACAATGGCTTCATGCAATCTTAAGGATCAGACAAAAACTTCATTGATTGGTCATTCATATGGCTTTGCTCTATCTTCTAAATCTTATTATCTTTACTTTTGCATCTAAAATTTCCTAATTCTTTTCAAATTAGCTCAAATGAGCTCCTAAAGGAAGTTATTCTTTACCACCCAGTTATTAATGCTTCACTCCTCAAATTTCCTTGCATTTATTTTGTATTCATTGCATGCATATTATTTTTTCCTATACTTCAATGTAGACATGTTTCCTTGCTTATTAGAATGCTAGCTTTTTAAAGGCAGAAAGTATTTTTATTTTATCATCATATCCATGTTATCTAGTAAAATTCTTTGTGTATTAGTAGCCCCTTAATAAATTATTATAGATAAAGCATTAACCAAATGTATTTTAATTAATTAATCAAATGCATTTTCAGCAGCAGTCACAGTATCTTCTTTCTAGGAATCTTGGTTGATCTAGAGAAAGATTCTCTGGTTTGGCTGATAACAGATAAAGGAAAGTAAAAGTACCAAATAAGTCAGGATTTTAAAAAAAATTATATAGCTAGAAGATCTCAGGAACTATCTAATACAATCTTCTGACTTGACATGTATGGAAACTACAAGCTAAGATGGCTGACACATAAGTAGTAATGGATTCCTAAATTCCTTGACAATGTTTTATTTTTATTTTTTTTCCAATTTACCATACATTTGGTTATTTTGGGAGAATAACTTGAGCTTTTAAGTCCAGTTTCTTCATTAAGAAAAATGTGGTATTTGGACTAAATAATCTCTAAGGTCCCTTTAAGCATTTTCATTGTATAAGTCGATGTAGATATATGAATTAAGCCTAGAATTATGAAAAAGAAAAGGGGTAATAAAGGAGATAAATTGTAGTAAACACATTACTGGCTATATTGCTAGAATAATATAAAATTTCTACAAGTTTGGGTCCCTATGCAAATAATTATCAACACTTTTAAAATTAAGTTTTAGATTTAAGAGAAAAATAAAGAGATGAATCCAAATACAGCTTTGACAATGTGTTCCAAGGCCACCCACCCAGCATTTCAACTTTTTAACTAATTAGCTCTCCTTGCTTATGATTTTAAGAATTAGAATCATTAATGGAAAAAAAGTAGTGCCAGAAAAAACAACAGAAGTAGAAAAACATTCTGTAGTTGAAAAACTTGGCAGACTCTTTTCTTGGGTATGAGAATATGTTTTGGCTATCCAAGGAGAGTATCTGAAAGACAAAAACAATTGAGATAAATACAAAAGGTTTAGGATTTGTACTTTAAGTAATATAAGCAGAGGAGTAAAAACATACTCTTGAGGCTACTAATTTAAAGTATCAAACTACAAAAATAATTTAGAAAGAATGAAAAACTTAGAGCAATATATAACACACCATAAGATTAAAACAGGGATGGCCTACATAAAATTCAAATTTATGTTTAAAGAAAGATTTCATTCAAAAAATCCCACTTCTAATACAATATTAATTTCAAGAAGCATATAAAGTGTTACTTATCTTGATTATTTACATCAATAAAAATGAACAATAATACAATGCTAAATAACTCATCACTATAATTTTCTGATACTTGACTTTATAATGCATTAACTGATTCCTCCCCCTTTCCCCATGCAATCTATACTAGAATTCCAATTTACATATACTTTGCTTAAGTGAATGTTAAAATGAATTTGTATTCCCTTGGCATCGAAACACTGGTGGTGTTAGATAGCTGCTAGATAGCAGTGGGATGTGAACTTGCAATATCAAATATGCAGGACATAACCTAAACAGTAAGAACTGGCAATATTAAAAATGTACACCGATTAGAAATCACAGGAAAAAAAATTCAGATTCCCCAGGATCATTGGTGGAAGAGTTCTTTTGAAACATAAGAGTTCTACAGATGATCAAAGATGAACTCTCTAAATGCTGGAACTTTTTAATATGAAGTAAAACAGATGAAAATGACTTAGAATAGTCTATGCTTTGAAACTTAAAGAGATCACTGGCTTCATCAATGTTCAGTCCTTCCACAACAATGTAGCTCTCAACTAATTCATGGTCTCTTATTCTTCTATCTTTTGTTAATGTCTCCCTTAAAATCTCCATAAATATTTTATACAATTTCCTTAAAATCGTATAAAACCTAATACAGGCTCTTCTAGATTAGTAGTTCTCAAAGTGTGGTCCAGAGATCCTTGTGGTCTATGAAACCCTTTCAGAGCATCTAAAAATTCAAAAATAGTTTGTAATTCTAATATGGTAAAAATATCTATAAATATAACCCACATTAACAAAAACTCTTTGGACAGATCTTCAATAATTTTAAGAGCAAAAAGATACTGAAGACAAAAATTTGAGAACCACTATTCTGAAGGACCCAGGAACAGTTGTATTATTGGAATATGCTTTAGTAATGCAAAATTGTGTGGTGGGAAAGTAAACAAAGAAAAAAATATTTGAAAAGAAGTCAGAAATCCTAAATTTTGATCCTAGATTCATCATTTATTGATTTGTAACTTTGAATAAGACAATTCATTTTGGGGACTCAATTACCTTTATTCTAAAAGGAGAAATTTATGATAAATATATCTAAAGGCCTGCCCTTCCTAGCAACTAATAAACTTGGATACAAATGGAAATATAAATATAGAAATTGCAGACTCTAAATGAGGCTGAAAGGGTATTGACCATACTATGACTTTTACATCTAAATTTCTTTCAAAAAATTATGAGAACATCAAAAATTATTTGATCATATTAATAGATACACAAAAAAAGTTTCTTCTTTCCTTTCTTTTCTTTCTTTCTTTTCTTTTCTTTTTTTTTAGCACCCATTCTGGTAACAAAGCACAAGGAAAACAGGAATAAATTGACATTTTTAAATAGAACTAGCATCTAAAACCAAAAGTTAGCATTTTATTTAATTGGAATACATGAGAGTAAGAATAAAGCAGCTATTTCATTATTACCACTATAATTAGCACTATAATGTGCTAGAAATGTGAGTTATAATAATAAGACAATAGCAACAACTAAATAAAAATAGTAAGCACAGAAAATAGTAAATAAAATTATTGTTCTTTGGAAATGACATGAGAGTTGACTAAGAGAACCTTACAAAGTCAAATAATGAATTAATAAAACTACATTAATAAAAATAAAGCTTTAGTATATAAAGTAAATCATAATATTTTTGCATGTTTTCAACAAACCAGGCAGAAGTAAAAAGAAATACAAATTCTATTTTAAATAACTACAACAATATAAAACATTTGGGAGTGTTCTTGCCAAGACTCACTCATGGGAACTATATGAATACAGAAATAAAGATCATATATAACTGAGAAATATTCATTTCTCATGGTTAGGTTGATCCATTATAATAAAAGTGACAATTCTACTTAAATTAATTTACTCATTCAGTAGCAAACCATGTTTATAGAATTAGGTACAGAAAGTCAAGAAATTCAATGAAAATTTTAAAAAGTGGCAAAAAAGGGACCCTATAAGTATTAGTATAGTGAACTCAAAGAGAAGAACAATTTATACAATAACATTATAAAAAATGAATTTAAAAGATTTAATAACTCCATCAAATCAATGACAAATTATAATTCCAAAAGACTGATGTTAAACATACTACTCACCCAGAAAGAGAATAGACTCAGAGTATCTGACCTCATAATCAAGATAATACAACTTTGTTGTTCAATCAGTCATTTCAGTTGTGTTCAGCCCTTTGTGAAACCATTAGGGATTTCTTGGCAAAGATATTGGAGTTTTTACTATTTTCTTCACTAGTTCATTTTGCAAATGAGGAACTGAAGCAAACAGTAAAGTGACTTGCCTAAGAATTCAGGGATCAGATTTGAACTCATATCCTCCTTACTCCAATCTTGGTGTTCTATCTACTGTACATATTAACTGTGCCTAGAGAATGAATCTCATTATAGAACTTTCCTGACAACAGCCTTGTGAAGTAAATAGCAGTTTGAAAGGAGCAGAAAGATATAAACAGAACTCTTATAATCAAAGAAGACCCAGGGATCTCAATGTGTATAGTTAGTTTTAAAAATATAATCTTAAAAATACCTTTATCAATATATTGAATAACATAATCAATCTGTGATTTCCCCTACAATATTTTGCCCTCAAATTCATGAATGTGTAACCAATAAGAAAAATTTAAATGTTGGATGAAATCAGAGGAAACAGTAAGGAAACTTTTTATGATTGGCTGAAAGAATCTGACACAAATTAGGCATATGTATAAAAACAGCAGTTAATGTAGTATATCACCAAAATGGAGAATTTCCATTGGAAGAATTCCAGTTCCAAAGTTATTTCCAGAACCCTGACAGAGAAATGTTTTGATGGAGGAGAAGAATGGAAGTTTTTTCTTTATTTCTTTCCTGAAGTTACCATGAGAAAAGTAAAGAAGAAAAATATCAAGAGAAGACAGAAGATATAAACCTTACATATCAAATTCACTATAATTAAGATTTCATGAGGCCACATCTTCTAAAAATAAGGTATATCTTTGATGGGGGTTGAGGTCCCTTTAAGAACCCTTCCCCAACATAGCTGAAGAACCTAGGATCTTTTGATTCACAAATCCTGGTCAAAAAGCACCCTTTTGAATTCCAATGATATCCAGGCTTTCCCCAACCCCCACTGAATCTAAGCTGACTTGGGTTTTCCCAACCCCCACAGTTTCTTTCTTAACAGAAAAGCCATTGAATTCTATTAAATACTGACCCTGGCTGAAAACCCGCCAGGAACCTGGGACTCCACCCACCTTCAAGATCACCAAGAGCCCCCATTATAAAAGGGACTACTTTGGAGTCCCCTAAGCATGGTATCCTTATGTCAGTCATGTCAAGGGTTTCTGCCCACAGGACCTATTCCGGTGCCCTTTTATCCCTAACCTCAACTTTACTAAATAAACTTTATTTCCAAATCCCTACAATTAACCCTTTTATCAATCTAGGTTTTCGGGCCTGTAAATTTCTTTACAGGGGACTTTGTGCTGTCATGGGACTATTCTTGCGCTGAACCCCTTTTGGATTTGGAAAGAAACCCCTTTCCTAACTCTCATCATCTTTCAGATTATAATAAGACTTATATTTTGGCCAATGTTAATCTTCTCTAATGCGATATTTCTTTCTTTCTTTTTTATAAGGCAATCAGGTTTAACTAGACCAAGATAGTCTAGTTAAACATAGTGATTGTAATTTACTAGATTATTTTTAAAAATAGTCTGTCAAAAATAGAGGAAGTAACTCAACAAAAAAACCAGGCAATAACTGTTGCTTGCAGTAATAGCAAGATGAATCAAGTTTCCAGATATGTGTTGCTTCTGATTGTTCAGAAATTGTTTCTTTGCCATTGAAGAGTTCATTTCTGTCATTTTGCTTTGGGATGCTACTTTTGGCTCTGCAGGTTTTAAAATCTATGAATTTTCAGAAGACTTGATTCTTGCTTATTGTTCTATACATCTTTCCATTACAATGGGACCCATTTATGTTTATACCTCCCTCCAAAAAGTTAAATTGTTATTCCACAAATTTTTCATGATCAATGAAATTGTTTTTTGGTTTGATCACTGTTTTTTTATTGAAAGTTATGGTTTGCACAGATCAAGAAAAATGTCAGTGAATTTTAGAAAGAGCCAGAAATACCCTTGATCTTCTAGTGCCTTTTCTTATGTTTTATTTCAATTGTAATAGGGATGATTATGTAATAATGTATGTTCGTATATAAACTAGGTCTGAAGTCCATTTGATCAATCTAATAAAATGAGTGGAAGCCTCATAAAATGGTTCAGGCCTTCAATATACTTAGCTATATTTACCAGCTATTCATCTATCTATCTATCTATCTATCTATCTATCTATCTATCTATCTATCTATGTGTCTTTTTTTGCTATCATGTTTTTAGTTTTTATTTTAGTACTTTCCTATGTTAGTCTTATCTAATTTTTTAGGTTACAGTAACAATCCAAAAGTATTAAGTGGTAAAAAATCCTCTAGAATATACGTTTCAAACAAGTGGCTTGTGGCAAGGCCTGGAAACACTCAGGAGTTGTCTGAACTGAATTAAGAAATAATTGTGAAACACTTAATAAAAATAATAAAAATACAGTAGAATACAGATAATTGTATATGGTTTTCTACATCAATATGCATACTGAAATGATCCTTTCTTTCTATTTGACTTAATACCATTACTTAGAATATTTTAGGAATTTTGCCACCAAGGTGAGGTATCATGAGACAAAATTCAAAGCACACTCCCTTCAGGAAAATTAAACTAGATTTTACTTTTAAAAATATTTAAATTCCCCTTGAGATTATATCAATCAAGGACTTAAGTTTAAGTTGTTCATATAACTTCCTGGTGGCCTAAGGACACCCAAGATTAATACTTTCCTCAAGCTTTGGATTGCAAAGAAAGAGTAAGATTACTAGTCCTATGGAAACATTTGAATTAATTCTTCTCAATGAACATCTCTTCTCTTTTGAATGCACTTACACTTTTATGCTAAATTAACCTGATTTTGTTCATTGTGAAATGGATAACCCTTGAATTCATTCCACTTAAAAACTTGAATACTTGACTAGCCCCCTCAGGCATAAACTACTTTAGGAACTGAGCATGGTTCAGGTATCACGGTCACACATATACAAGGACAAATTTCTAGAACCATATTTTTCTCTCTAGTCACAATGTGAATTATCCTGCATGATACAACAAATTGACGATTATTTGGTAGGAGGGGCATAGAGTGCATTCCTATTGAAATTGATGTAGATATTAAGTGGCATCAAAGTGACTTTTTCTACTTTCTTAATGGTCTGTCACTAAGCAATTGATTGTTCAGTAATTGATTGTTGAGTCAAACTGTTTGGCAGTTAGGCTCTTGGTGTATGTTGTTACTTTTTTCTCTAATATTTTTTTGTTAAATCAGAAAATCTAAGCCTGAAGAAAAAACAAATGTTATTAAAATAATTTTTCATATATTTTATTTTAGAGGGAATTATAATTCAGTGGAAATAATTTCCAAAATTTGATAAACAAAAGGAGTATAATCTCTAAATTCAATAAGTAATTGATTAAAGATAACTATGCATACCACTGGGCCAAATGCTCAGTCTCAAATCAGTGATTTTGGTGACATCAATTAGCAAAGATTTCCCAGATAATATGGTAGAACCCTCAAACTGTCAAGTTACATTCAAAACAGGTCCCAGCGGTGTTATTAAGGGGTAGGAACAGAAAGCAGATGGATCCTGGAAGGCTACAATTTTGACATTATAGCAGTCTTTAGGCTTTGTCATATTGTCCCTGTGAGCCAAGAAGATATAAAACAGTATGTTGATCAGCACCAAAAACTTCAGATGTTGCCTTGTCAATAGAATCAAACTCAAGCTTGCTACATATTGTGAAGGAAGAAAACATTCCCTTGAGCCACTGTATCAGAGAATACTTCATTTTAGCTTTGTTGTCTTTAGAGAATGGAGAACTGAAAAATGAACTCTATGAAAATAGTTCAAGCTGAATAGCAATAGCATCAACATTTATCTGCATCACTGGCAGAGGTAGGTAAAGTATGTACTTGTCTATGTGGAGTTATTTGTATGGACTTGCCTTGGTCCATCTCTTGAAAATTTTCTCTCCCTCTAAGCTGCCTCTCTGACCAAAATTTTTACTTCACATCATTTCCAGAAGGCCCCATTCTAAATCCAAAAAAGATATAGAAGTCACATTGAAAAACGGAAACTAGATCCTTAGAGGGAATAAGAAAAAAAAATTTTTTTGATAAGTTTGGGAGGAGAAAGTACAGCCTGATTTAGGTTTTCTCTTCTTTTTTAAATTGTGTCTTCTTTGGATGGGTGGGTCATAATTGGAGAAAGCAAACTCAGAATTTGATATCATCCTATGAAATCTTGGGTAGAGAAAACACAAGTAGCATATTGTAAAACTTAATAAATGCTGTGGCTTCCCTTTCCATAGGGAAAATGCAAAATGAGTGGAAGCTTCATAAAATGGTTAATTACCAAATTACATATTACTAAGTGCAGGGAAAGGAAGCTGCTAAAGGCTTGCTCCTCTTAATCTGCGTGAGACTGGCCTTATCAGCTGTATTGCAATATTTTATTGATGGTTATCAAATGTAAGACATAAATGACAACATAAACTACATTTAATTTTTTTTTTTTTGTACTTAAGACAATATCTGTAAAGTATTCATGATCAGTTGTTAGGAAAGATGAACAAGAATGAAAGTAGAGTATGAAACTGATGAGGTCTAGCCAAATGATGAGGTCTAGATAAGGTATACCTAAATAAAATTAGGATTAATTGAGGTCTAGTGGCAGGCTTGGGGTATAGAGAGTCAAATGGAGCTCCCCTGCAACCCCTTTGGATTTGGCACAAGGATACAAAGTTAAATAAGTTCTAGTGGCAGCACAGAGTCCCCTGTAAAGGAATTTACAGGCCTGAAAACCTAAATTGATAAAAAAGGTTTATTGTAGGGTTTGGAAGTAAGGTTAAAGTCTGGTTAGTAAAAGATATTAGATAGAGAAAAGAATATACCATAAGTGGCAGACAGAGAGGTTGTGATGCAAAGCATGTTGCTTGCATGTTTCTACCCTCTGCAAAGAGATGATTCCAGCTTTGCTCTTTTATTTGGTAAAAGGGGTCTATGAGTGAAGTCCCAGGTTGATTCCTCACTGAACCCAGTGAGGGCCAGAACCTGCCAGGTGGGGTTTGGGAAACTTGAGTAGATCATTAGACTGGGGCTGAGACAGCCCAAGTTAGCTCAGATCTGGATATCTCCCTTTGGAATACAAAAGGGTGCTTTTGACCAGGTCTTGTAAATCAAAGGTCAGCCATGGGGGTTGGGGATCAGAAAAGAATCTTAAAGGGAGCTACCACCTGCATCAAAACTTCAATGAACTATGCCTTGAGTTTAAAACAAACAAATTGTTTTCATAAGTTTGAACTCTATAATACTCCACCATAACTTCAAAAATGAGCTTATCTTGCTCCAACTCAGGCCAGACCAGCCTCTTGACGTTTTTATTTATCTTCATGGTCTATCTTCCCAGCTATCAGGAATTCAAGAATTAAAAAGTCTAAAATTGCCTTTGGCAGTGTTCTCTTTCCTTCACCTTTCAAATCCAATTTTCTTTTTCTTTTCTTTTTTTTTTTTTTTTTCTGAGTTAATTGGGGTTAAGTTACTTGTCCAGGGTCACATAGGTAGGAAGTATCAAGTATCTGGGACCAGATTTGAACTCAGGTTCTCCTGACTTCAGATCTAGTGCTCAATCCACTGCATTATCTAGATGCCCCTCACATCCAATTTTCACTGAAGTTCATTAACTTTTTCTTTATAATGTACCTCAGCTTCCATCCTTTCCTTTCTATTACTGCTCCCATTTTTTTAGTCCAGAAACCTATCACTGTTTATCTAGTTTACTATCATTGGTCTGTGTCCATTTTACATAGTACAGAATCTTCCCCAGATTTCTCTCTCTTTATTTCATTTCTTTGTTTAAGGTTTTTCAATAATTTGCAATTATCTATAAAATTTTGCTGAAATGCCTTTGTTGAGTATTTAAATTCCTCCACTACAATCTCTTTACCTTATTTTCTATCAATGGCTCATTGTCATTCATTTATTCATTCAAACAATGTCTATTATTATTATGATAGCTAATATTTATATAGCCTTTTAAAGTTTGTGAAGTGTTTTACAAATGTTTTATTTTATCCTCACAATATACATATGGAATTGGTGGTTTTACACAGGTTTTGAAAAGTTTGTCAGGCAAGATTCACACACAGGTCAGCTTGAGTCCAAGTCCAGTGTTCTATCCACTATGTTAGCCAAATTCTAAAGTGATAATAACAATTTTTCTTGTAATTATTTAAATTTCCATTTAAATTCTGTGAGGTAGGCAGGTTATGGATTATTATTTTTATTTTAGAAGGAAATAAATTGAAGTTCAAATAGGTTGTTGTTTGCTCAAAGTAAAAACAAAAACAAGGATAATAAGTCATAGGGTAGTTTTGATATTAGTCTCTTCAAGTTATTCTACTTTATATCACATTGCTTGCTTACTATGTGTAAAGTCTGTTCTGGGGATGTGGGGCAGTATAAAGCAAGTCTCATCTACCAGAAATTTACATTCCAACAGTGGAAGTAAGACATGCATACAAATATTAACTAATATTTGTATAATGCTTACTATATGTCAGGCACTTTGCCAGCTATAATAAAAGAAACATTGCAGTAAGTTTGGATTGGATAGCATAAGCTTCCTATTTTGGGTCAGAGCTTCCTGTTATTTATCTCTTGAATGCTCTGAGCTCCTCCCCACTTCCAAGCTTTGACACATTGTGTATTACTTAAATACACAAGAGATGCTTAGAAAACCTCACATCTCAATTTGTTCTTCTCCAATGTAGTAAATCATACTCGTCTTTTTTATGCAAATTATATTCACACATCCTCCCTGAAGCCTCCTCAAATGGTTATACATGGATTTTAACCTCTTCAAAAGTAATACATTAATTATTTTAAACTGTTTATTCTAGTATAGGCCTTTAAAGATTATAACTTCTACACCCCTCACTATGTTATTGTAGAATAGTTTAAATTTAGAATAGTTTAAATTTGCCTATTTCTTATTCTTAGTTCTTTGTCAAATGCCTCATCTCTTGTTTAAAAGATGTTTATCCCAGTTAAATATTTATAATCAGAATTTCCCTGGCTTTCTGTGTTTAGATCATAAATACTTTAAAAACTGCAAACTCTACTTTTAACTTTGTATTTTCCCAACTGACTACGCATATTTTGTATATAACTAAGTACTTAATACAAAGGTCACCAAAATAGCCCTTATTATTCATTGCCACTACCAGAACTCTTTTCCTTTGAGATTAACTCCAAAGGATTATCCTTATCAAATTCTTCCAATTATATATTACCCAGATTATTACTCTAGTTTTTTTTTTCTTTCCTTTTTTCCATATACTTATCTCCTAACTACATACTTGCAAACTTTAGCATACACAATTATGCCTCTTTGATTATCTTGGTTTTTTAGAGAATTTGTCATACTAATCAAATGAATCTCTTCTAGTTTTACTCAGTATGTCTGTTGGGAGATCTTGTGTCTTGTTCTATTAGAATCCTTTCATAATCAATGCTTTTGTTACTCAAGATAGTAAGATCTAAATTTGCCTTTGTGTAAATAGAATTAATGGTAAAATAAAAGTTCTTTGAAAGTCTACTTTTGTTTGTTTTTTAATTTGTATATATTTTATAGTCTACAGAATATCTTATACAGGACATATTTTTACTAAATTATTTAAGCTGCTTTTTTTTTTTTTTTTTTTTTTTTTAACCAAGTAGTAGGATCTAGCTTGTATGCTTCATTATATACCATCTTTCTTTTATGGGAGCTCTTCATGTTTACTTCCCTGCCCTACCTTGCTCTGTGATTGTCTAGAGACAAGAGTTAAGACTATTATAGACTATTATAGATAGGTATGTATGTAGGTATGTATAGAAAGGTATGTATATAGATAGGTATATATGTATGTATGTATGTATGTTTGCAGAGTACAGATAGATAGTAGACAGAGAGTTTAATAAATTCTTGCTGAATTGAAATCAAATTAAATTTAGTTTACACATACCTATCCATACATTCACACAAACATATATATATACACAAACTATATGAAGATTGGCCGAGATGAAGTATCATTTGAAAAGGATATTGGGAGTTTAATACAGAAAAGGGTAAATGGGATACTGAAAAAGTTAACTAAATTCTAATTCTTAAAAAAATAAATGTTAAAAAGTACATCAAAGAATTTCATGATAACTGATGGAATTTTTAAAAGATTCACCAAATGGGACCTCCCCCCAAATTAACCTGCTTTCCATTAACCATTTCCTTCTATAAATCATGGTAACATCCCTATAATAAAGTTTAAAGTAGCAACAACAGCAGCAAAAAAATTAGTAGACAGTGCCTGGTGCAAAAAGCATAAATCATGAATACTGTGCCAAGTTTAGATAAAGAGTAGACTTTTTCTGTATCAGATATATAATTGCTAAAGAACAAAGGCTTTAAGGGTAATGCATTATATATTCAACTATGCAAAGATCAAGCCAAATGCTGTTTTGTTTAAAAGATGGGCATTGTGTCAGAAAGTAGGATATAAGTTATTGCCTTTGAAATGTAGGCTTCCATGGAGTAGTAGAGAAAATAAAAATACAAATCTTAAGTTACACTGAGAAAGCAGATGAGCTAAATAAACTTTTTCCCCCTCTTTTGTCACTTGTTCCCCTTTATTACTGCAAACCAGAAAAATTAGCACAGGCTACAGGCTTATTTCTTAAATTAGAGTAAGTCAGCATCTCTTACAGACAATCAGTTTCTAAATCTATAAAATGATATTGCTGATACATATGTTTCTTTTTACTTCAAATTTCTATGTCTATGATTTTATAAGCAGTTAAGTGACACAATGAATAGAATTCTGGGTCTGGAGTCAGATACATTTTTCTGAGTTCTGATTTTGGACAATTCCTACCTGTGTGACCCTGGGCAAGCCACTAAACCTTATTTTTCTCAATTTCCTCATTCTGTAAAGTAATCTGGAGAAGGCAACAACATATCACTCCAGAATCTTTGCCGAGAAAACACCAAACTCGATCACAAAGTCTAAGATATGACTGAAACAACTAAGCTAAAGCAATGACTATAAGTTAAAGAAGAGGTGATGATCAACAGTGGCAGAACGATTATTTTTTTACTTTGAGTTCCTTAAATCAATGAAATCACAGTTCTGGGGGCAGCTAGGTGACGATAGAGCACCAGCCCTGAATTCAGGACCCAAGTTCAAATCTGGTCTCAGACACTTAACACTTCCTAGCTATGTGACCCTGGGCAAGTCACTTAACCCCAGCCTCAGGGGTAAAAATTTAAAAAAAAGAAATCACAGTCCTGGTTAAAAAAAAAAAAATAATAGTGCTGGTAATAGCAACAACAACAGCAACAACTACTACAGAACTTGAAAATCATCTAATGAAGGTAAATGAAATGAAGCAGTAGAAAGAATACCAATGCTGATATAATCATCGTACTTTTAAAGGGTTGAAGGATTAAATGAATAAAAGAAGGAATGAAAATGAAGGAAGGAAGAATGACATAAAGAAAGAAGAAAAAAAGAAGGAAGGAAAGAAAGGAAGGAACTAAGAAAATATTTTTTTTTCTCTTTAATCTTACTCTTTCACCCTCCCATATTCACTTCCCCTATTTTTAACTCCTATTTCCTCATACCCTTTGCTTGATATTTCATTTGGGCTACTTTCATAAAATGTGTGTGTGTGTGTGTGTGTGTGTGTGTGTGTGTGTGTGTGTGTGTGTGTGTTGTATGGGGGGGAGGGGTGAATAAACTAAATTTAATTTGAGATCAATATAGCAAGAATTGACTAAACAGATTCTACATATATAATTACTTATCAATAATAGTATTAACCCCTAGACCACACACACACACACACACACACACACACAATCAAGTAGTAACTATTCCTGGAGACATTAATAAGATGTCTTAGGGACATTACCTTCTGGTGATTCACTTGTTAATAACAACAAATGTCTGTGTCACTTAAATAAGCAAGCAGCCTTACTGAAATACAAGGTCTAGAAATTAAAAGTTAAAAGTTAAAAGTGATTCAAGTTCAAAAGAATGCAGCTACCTGTCAAAATGACAAGGAGCCACATTCCAGACATGCAAAACACCCAGGATTGCATGTTATTGGAAACTTGATTTGAAAGGAATGTTTACTTATTACTGAAGTCAACCTGTTTTTATACCTATTAATCAAGCAAAACCAGGAAAAAAATGTGACAAGATTTTCAGACTCAAGCCTTTTTCAAAGAGGCGTGTTATGGCCACTGTAGCTTTAAGGATTATAAGATATAAAATCTAGTGTGTACCTTTACAAATCCTACAACTAAGTACTGTCATTTTTCATCCCCATGACTTTTAGTACAGTATTTATGCTTTGAAAATAAATATTTTACATGACAACAAAGAACACATTTAAGATGTTAAGTTTCATGGGATTGAAATAGGTATGTATAGCATTAATTTAACACAGACCATGACTGAACCTGAGAATGACTAAGGTTTTAACTAAAATATCCTCCCACAAACAGTTTTATATTGAATAGTAATTTTTTTTTCTTATAGGTTGCCTTAGTAATTATCTAACATTTTGGCTCATTGACTCTGAGCTGGTCAAAAAGCCAATTCAATAAACCACAAAAATACCTTTGGCTAAATTATAGTCTTAGATGAAGGCAATGAGAATTATTCATGCATGTCCTATGACAGTCCTTGGCCCACAATGCTTTATGCCCAGGGCAACAAAAAATGCCCTCTGGTCAGAAAGTTTAAAGTATGATAGAAATAAACTGATTTCACAAAAGGTCAGTAACTATACAATTATCCAGCCTTAAACTATTAATAGAGAAAGTTTTATGTTATGGTAATTATTATATTTAGATTAATTTGGGCAATTTCTTACTATCTCAAAAAAGAAACAAGAGAAACCATTTATCTTGAAATTATTTAAGATTCTTATATTTGAAAACATGACAGCAATATCTCTTCTTTTTCAGAAAAGTGTATACATAATGAAAAAAACAAACAAACATCTAACTAAAATTTATTAATGTGGTCAGTTCACCAGTAACTTTAATAGAAATTTTTAGACAGAGAATGACAAAATCTCAAAATTGGAAGCATGGCATAATGGAGAGGATATTGTAATTGGGAAGACTTTGTTTAATTTCTGACTCACACATTCACTAGCTATGTGAATCTGTATGTCACATGCTCTTTAGGCCTTAATTTCCTTATCTATAAAAAGCAGAGGTAATTTGTTTATGGTATCATCCTTTATGCTCAAATCAGGTACTTATTTTGATTTTGTTTTATGATAGGGTATGAGATTTAGATCTATGCTGATTTTCTGACATTATTTTCCAGTTTTCCCAGCAATATTTTGTCAGATAGTGAGTTCTTATTTCAGAAGCTGGAGTTTGGGGGTTTATCAAACACTAGTTTACTATAGGCCTTGATTATTATGCCTTGTGTATCTAATCTATTCCATCAATCCACCACACATTATAAATAAACATTTATAGTCAGATTTTATGGTCTGATGTCGCTTGAAACTCTGAATTTATCATTCAGCAGTTAATAAATATATATATTAATTGCCTACTATGTTCTAAGAACTGTGTTTAGTATTCAGAAATGCAAATATAAAGAAAAATAAATCCAATTCCTATCTTCCAGATGTTTATATTTTAATGAGGTAAATAATCTAATAAGAGGATAATGAAAAGGAGAAGCAGAGAATGAACCTGACATCATGAAGTCCACAGTCATATAAACTTGTTAGAAATAGATTACTATTTATATTATATTTCAAAAGCCATTTAATTTAATCTATGTCTGAACAGTAAACTCCTTTACAGCATTTCTTATAATAATTCCAAACTGTTTAGAACTCTCCAGAATGGCATTAAACCAATACTTTGAGAGGCAACCCACTCCATTTCTGTAAATATTATATGAGCTGCATCTGATAATATGATAATCTGATCCATAACAACTAAAAAAAAAAAATGTGTTCAAATGCTGACCCTTCTGCCTAAGCAACAAATAGGTCAAAATTTCATTTGACTGACAATGTGCTACAATTGCAATTAGTATATTTGAATAAGTAAAACCATATTTCATGAAGTGGAGAAACCTTATCTTTTATAAAAGAAGATAGAGCTTGTCAATCATTCATATAATAGCTATAAATAAGTCATAATACTTTCAACAAACTAACTTTAAAAATTTATTTTTTTTAAAGTGTATTTGTTCCTTTGATGATTAGTGGTCTTTGGTCACTGGCTAGTGTTTTCATATTTGCAGTCACAAATATATGATGTAAATGACAGATTCCTATTGACAACATAACAATAGTTTAAGCTTAAATTATAGGCTGCATTTAAAAAATAACCATCAATTATACACGACAAGGAGTAATGCTTAGTTTAGTTAGCTGAAAACCACAGATAAATCAAACTCTAGCCTCCTTAATTGGCTTTTATTTTTGCCTTAGTAAGCACATACTAGAACTATTAGCTAAGAAGACAGACAAAAGGCAGTGTTAAAAACAATTTAACAATACAAAATTCTTTTATAATTGTTATGGAGTAGTATTATCTAAATAAACAGCAAGGGGCAGCTAGGTGATGCAGTGGTTAGAGCACCAGCCCTGAACAGAGGAGGACCCAAGTTCAAATCTCGCCTCAGATATTTAACACTTCCTAACTATGTGACCTTAGGCAAGTCATTTAACCCCAGTTACCTCAGCAAAAACAAAACAAAAAACAATGAGATCAGTGAAGAAAGGGGAAAAAAACCAAAATAGAGACCCAATTGGGTTATATAATTTATTTTCTTTTAAATTTAATTATTTTTAATATATAATCTATTGATTCTATATAACATTTAAATATTATTAGTTTTGTTTTATTTTGTTTCAAACATTATTTATTTATTATTTATTTTAAATACACATTGCTATATGAATCATGTTGGGGGGAAAAATAGCAAAAGGGCAAAACCATAGGAGAGATAAAAACAGAAAAAAGAAGTGAATTTAGCATGTGTTGATTTACATTCAGTCTTCTTAGTTCTTTTTCTGGATGCAGATGGCATTTTCTCTCCAAAGTCTATTGGGATTGCTTCGGATCACTGTGAACCATTGAGAAGAATCATGCCTTTCAGAGTTGATAATTGCACATTCTTGCTGTTATTTTGTCCAATGTATTTCTGATCCTGCTTCTTTTGCTCAGTATCAGTTCGTGTAAATCTTTCCAGGCTTTACTAAAATCAGCTTGTTTATCATTTTTATAGAACAATAATATTCCTTTACCTTCATATACCACAACTTGTTCAGCCATTCCCCAATTGATGAGCATCTACTTATTTTTCAATTCTTTGCTACCACAAAGTGCTGCTACAAACATTTTTGCAGATGTAGGTCCATTTCCCTTATTTATGAATTCCTTGGAATATGAACCCAGTAATGGCACTGCTGGATCATAAAATGTTTGGATAGTTTTACAACTCCACCAACAATGCATTAGTGTCCCAGTTCTCCCACATCCTCTCCAATATTTATCATTATCTTTTCCTGTCATCTTAGCCAATCTGAGTGAGAGGTGTTTTCACCTCTCATCAGAAACACTGGCTATAAAGATGTTTTCCCAGCTTTATATTTCCTTTTTAATCTTTTTTTTTTTTTTTCTGTCAGTTTTGTTTGTGCAAAACCTTTTTAATTTAATCTAATCAGAGTTGTACATTTTGCCTTTCATAATGTTTTCTAGTTATTCTTTGGTCATAAATTCCCCTCTTCTCCAAAGATGGGATAAGTAAATTATTCCTTGATCTCCTAATCTATTTATGGAATCATCCTTTATGCCCAAATCAGGTATTCATTTTGATTTTACTTTGGTATACAGTGTGAGTTATAGATCTATGTGTGATTTTCTTCCATATTATTTTCCAGTTTTCCCAGCAATTTTTGTCAAATAGTGAGTTCTTATTTCACAAGCTGGAGTTTGGGAGTTTATTAATTATTAGTTTACTAAAGACTTTGATTATTGTGTCATGTGCATTTAATTTATTCCATTGATCTACCACTTTATTTCTTAGCCAGAACCAAATGTTTTTGAAGACTGCTGCTTTGTATTATAGTTTTAGGTTTGGTACTGCTAAACCCCCATCCTTTGTATTTTCTTTTCATTAATTTTCTTTATATTCTCGATCTTTTGTTCTTCCAGATTAATTTTGTTATTATTTTTCTAGTTCTATAAAATATTTTTAGCAATTTTATTGGTATAGCATTGAACAAGTAGACCAATTTAGGCAGAATTATCATTTTTATTATATTAGCGCATCCTAGTAATAAACAATTGATGTTTTTTCCATTTGTTTAGATCTGACTTTGTTTAAGAAGTGTTTTGTAATTGTGTTTATATAGTTCTTGGGTTTGTCTTGGCAGATAGACCCCCAAATATTTGATTTTGTCTATAGTAATTTTAATGAAATTTTAATTTTTATTTCTTGTCGATGGGATGTGTAAGAATGATGATGATTTGTATGAGTTTATTTTTTATCCTGCTACTTTCTTAAAGCTGTAATTTGTGTCCAGGAGTTTTTTGGATGATTTTTCTAGGATTCTGTAAGAATACCACATTATCATCGGCATAGAGTGATAGTTTTATTTCCTCATTGCCTATTCCAATTACTTTGATTTCTTTTGCTTTTCTTATTACTAAAGCCAACATCTCGAGTACAACGTTGAATAATAGTGGTGATAATGGGCATTCTTGTTTCATCTCTGATCTTATTGGAAATATATCCAGTTTCTCTCTATTGCAAATAATACTTGCTGTTGGTTTTAGATAGATAGTGCTTTTTATTTTAAGGAAAGCTCCCTTTCTCCCTATGCTTTCTAATGTTAGTAGGAATGGATATTGTATTTTTTTCAAAAGCTTTTTCTACATCTATTGAGATTATCATATGATTTCTTTTGTTTTTGTTATTAATTGGATTGATTATGATAATAGTTTACTGATATTGAACCAGCCCTACATTCCTGATATAAATCCCACTTGGTCATAGTGTGTTATCTGCTAACAAGCTGCTACAATCTCTTTGCAAATATTTTGTTTAAAATTTTTGCATCAATATTTATTAGGGAGATTGGTCTGTTATTTTCTTTCTCTGTTTGGCTCCTTCCAGTTTAGGTATCAGCAACATGGTTGTGTCATTTTTGGAGGAATTTGGCAGGACTCCTCTTTTACCTATTTTTTCAGATAGTTTGCATAGTATTGGAATTAATCGTTTTTTAATTTTTGGTGGAATTCACTTGTGAATCCATCTGGCCCTGAACATTTTTCTTAGGGAGTCAATGCCTTGTCTTGATTGGCTTTTTGAAATATATAACTGATAAAAAAAATTGGGGAAACCTCAGCCTTTAGATGACAGTTTGTATTTGGAGGGGACAGAGTAGTATCAATATTAAATTTTATATATATATATGCACATATAGGTAATGGAGAGAAAAACATTTTTGATAAGCTAAGTGACGGAGTGGAGCACTGGTTATATATGGTTAAAAGGATCACAAAATCTGACCCTTGTCAAAGTAAACATCATTTATCTATACCTGAAGAATAATCCCTTTTATAACATACCTAACTAGAAGTCAGTTTCATTTTAATGGTGTCTTCAAAGCTTTTGGGAATCAATAACTCTTTTCTTTTAAAAAAATCTCCTTTTAGGTTTTAATGACACTGTCCCACATGTTTTTTTTTCTAACTCTCTCCATTTGTTTTCAATATCCTTGGCCACATTTTTACCCAAGTTATACCAGTAACTATATGTTCTCACTAATTAATTATACCCCTAAATAAATTGCTTTGGACCTTCTTCTCCTCTCCCTTTATATGATTTTGCATTATATAGATCCTTTGGATTCAGTTATTATCTTTCTGATAAATATTGCCATGTCTACTTACCTAACACTAACCCTAACCTCTTGATCTTCAGTAATGTAGCTGTCTATTGGATAACTCACATTTAATCTCTTATAAATAACTTGAACTCAAGATGTCCAAAATTAAACTCACTATTTTTAACTTAAATAACATATTAAAATAATTAATAGCATTTATGTAGCACATTAATGTTTAAAAGTATTTTGCATGGTAGTTTCTTTGGCATAATTCCTTAGGAAAGGAAGAGATAAACAGGAGTTATGTATTTACCAAGGTAAAAATTTTGTTTCTACTGTATTGCCATTTAGTTTATTTTTTATCAATAAATATTTCTTAGGAAAAATGACAAATCAATATTCTTGAGCCCAAATCTTTAACCTCATTATTATAAAATACACAAAACTCTACCTTCTGTATAGGAGATTGGGAATATAGATAGATAGATAGATAGATAGATAGATAGATAGATAGATATAGATATCGATATTTATATCAATATCTATATACATATGCATTTATCTGTCTATATATATACACACACAAATGAGCTTAGTAGCATAAAACCCAATGTGCAGTCTTTTATTTTAAGCCATATAAACAAACCAATTCACATGTAGAAATATGATATAATTTGACAGGCTTGTATTTATGTAGTCACTAGTAAATTAATCTAATTACTTATGTTTTCCACCCAACTAGATATGAATATAGTAATTTACTGATATTTTATATTATTTTATATTATTTTAAAAAACTTTATTTTCAAAACATATGAATAAAGGGTGGAGCTAAGATGGCAGAGAAGACACACACTTCTTTCTGAGCTCTCATGATACCCTCACACAAATTACAAAATTCAGCATCTGAATAAGTTCTAAACTGGCAGAATCCATGAATATTGAGAATGAAGCAAATTACCAGCAGAAGATAATTCCGAAGATGGCAAGAAAAGGTCTGTTTTGATCAGGCATGGACACTGAAGGAGGTGGCCAGGTGCAGGCAGGGAGGCAGAGCTTGGAGGCCAATTCCTCTGAGTAGACCAGGACGAGGCGCGGTCTCCATGGGACTGGGAAGGAGAATCTATGGGGAGGACTCTACCACAGTGTTGGCTACTCTGCCCTGGTTGCAAGCCAGTAGAGCAGCAGAGAAGTTATAAAACATCCAACACAAACAAAAACAGTAAAGAGTATATACCTCAAAGCACCAGAGTCTCAGGGGACCTGGCCATATCCACCTACCACCAGGAATAAGACGGCCAGATCCCAGTGAAGCTGCTGTTTCCATTGCTACTTTGCTGCTACTTCCTGTTGTTTGTTGATGATACTTAGAACCTTCTTGCCCAAAAAGTGTATCCCAGCATTAAAAAAAAATCTGAGTAAAAAGGCAAAGTGAGCTCTAACTATAGACAGTATCTATAGTGAAAGAGAACAGATTTCAAACCCTGAGGAGACTAAAAGCAGATTATCTCTAGATGAAGCCCCAAAGGGGAATATGACCTGGTCCCCACCACACAAGGCTCTCCTAGAAGGAATTAAAAAGGATCCTCAAAAAGAGCTAGAAGAAGAATGAGGAAAGGAAAGAAAAAGCTCTTCAAGAGAGTATGGAAAAGGCATATAACTCATTAAAAGAAAGATTTGATAGAACTTTGGAGAAAATTGAATGGAGACAAAAAGTAGTACACTTTCTTCTTGGCAGTTCATAGAATCTATGCAAAAATTAAACATGCATTAGAAAATAAGGATCTCAAAATCAAATCCAGAAAGGCAGAAATAGTAAATGCATTTTTACAGATCACAATGCAATAAAAATTACATTCAATAAGAGGCCAGGGAAAATAGACCAAAGATTAATTGGAAACTAAATAATGCCATCCTAAAGAAAGAATGGGTGAAATATGCAAATCATAGACACAATTAATAATTTCATCCAAGAAAATGAAAATAATGAAACAATATACCAAAATTTGTGAGATGGAGCCAAAGCATTAATAAATGGAAATCTTATATCTTTAGAGGCTTATATGCATAAAATAGGGCTTGCAACTAAAAAAAAAAACCTAGAATAAGAGCAAATTAGAAACCCCCCAATCAAATATTAAACTTGAAATTCTAAAAATAAAAGAAGAGTATAATAAAATTGAAAGTTAAAAAAAAAAACTATTGAATTAATAAATAAAACTAAAAATTGGTTTTATGAAAAAAACAACAAAATAGAAAACCTTTGGTAAATTTGATTAGAAAAAAAGGAAGGAGAAAAATCAAATTGTTATTCTTAAAAATGAAAAAGGAGAGCTTTCCAGCAATGAAGAGGAAATTAGAACAATAATTAGTAGTTACTTTGCCCAACTTAATGCCAATAAATTTGATAACTTAAATGAAATGGATGGATATCTACAAAACTATAGGTTGCCCAGATTAATAGAGGAGGAAGTAAATTGCTTAGATAGTCCTATTTTAGGAAAAAGAAATAGAACAAGTTATTAATCAACTTCCTAAAATAAAAATCCCCAGTACCAGATAAATTTACATGTGAATTCTACCAAATATTTAAAGAACAATTAGCCCCAATACTATAGAAACTATTTGAAAAAATAGGTAATGATGGAGTCCTATCAAATTCCTTTTATGACACAGACATGGTACTGATACCAGGCAGGATGCAAAAAGAGAAAGAAAAATCATAGACCAATCTCTCTAATGAATATTGATGCAAAAATCTTTTTAAAAATTAGCAAAGAGTTTACAGAAAAGCATCTACTGGATAATACACCATAATCAAATAGAAATTATAGCAGGAATGCAGGACTGGTTCAATATTAGGAAAACTATTAACATGATTGATTATATCAATATCCAAATTAACAAAAAAACATATGATTATCTCAATAGATGAAGAAAAAGCATTTGATAAAATCCAACATCAATTCCTATTAAAACATTAGAAAACATAGAAATAAATGGGCTTTTTCTTAAAATAGTCAGTAGCATCTATTTAAAACCACCAGTAAGCATCATATGCAATGGGCATAAAGTGGAACCATTCCCAATAAGATCAGGGATGAAACAAGGTTGCCCACTATTACCATTATTATTCAATATTGTATTAGAAATGCTAGCTTTGGCAATAAGAGAAGAAAAAGGGATTAAATAAATTAGAGTAGGTAATGTGGAAACCAAATTATCATGCTTTGCAGATGATATGATGATATACTTAGAGAACCTCAGAGAATCTGATAAAAAGCTATTAGAAATAATCCACAACTTTAGCAAAGTTGATGCAAAATAAGTCCACATAAATTCTCATCATTTTTATACATCACTAACACTAACAAAATCCAACAGCAAGAGATATAAAGAGAAACTCTATTTAAAATAGCTGTCACTAGTATAAAATATTTGGGAATCTATCTGCCAAGGGAAAGTCAGGAACTGAGGCTCTGAGAGATTCTGAATCAAAAAAAGTTCACAAAGAAAGTGAGTGGGAAAAACTGGAAACTGAGTAGATGCCCATCAATTGGAGAATGGCTGAATAAATTGTGGTATATGAATGTTGTGGAATATTATTGTTCTGTAAGAAATGACCAGCAGGATGATTTCAGAAAGGCCTAGAGAACTTGCATGAACTGATACTAAGTGAAATGAGCAGAACCAGGCGATCATTATACACTTCAACAACAATACTAAATGATGATCAGTCCTGATGGATAGGGCTCTCTTCAACAATGAGATGATTCAAACCAGTTCCAGATGTTTAGTAATGAAGAAAATCAGTTACACCCAGAGAGAGAATGATAGGAAAGGGGTGTGAACCACATCATAGCATTTCCACTCTTTCTGTTATTGTTTGCTTATATTCTTGTTTTCCTTCTCAGATTTTTTCTTTCTTTCTAGACCCAATTTTTCTTGTATAGCAAGATAACTGTATTAATATGTATACATAAATTGAATTTAATATTTACTTTAACATATTTTAATATATATTGGACTACCTGCCATCTAGGGAAGGGGGTGGGAGAAGGGAGGGAAAAAATTGCAACAGAAGGTGTTGCAAGGGTCATTGTTGAAAAATTACCCATGCATATGTTTTATAAATAAAAAGCTATAATAATAAAATAAAACAAACTGCCAATACGAGGCACACACTAAAAACTAAAATTTGAAAATATAGTTAGCAACATTCACCCTTGCAAAACCCTGTATTCCAATTTTTTTTTTCTTCCTCCTTTACCCTCTTCCCCCAGCTGGCAAGTAATCCAATATATGTTAAACATATGCAATTCTTCTATATATAGTTCCATAATTATCATGCTGCACAAGAAAACCAGACCAAAAAGGAAAAAAAATGTAAGCAAACAACAACAAAACTAAGTGAAAATACTATGTTGTGATCTACACTCAGTACCTACATCCTCTCTCACACAAATGGTTCTCCATCACAACCCCATTGGAATCCCATGTTCATCAATATCATCATGGTATAATCTTATTGTTGCTGTGTACAATGATCTCCTGGCTCTGCTCACTTCACTCAGCATCAGTTCATGTAAGTCTCTCCAGGTCTTTCTGAAGTCATTCAGCTAAGATTTTCTTATACAACAATAATATTCCATAATAATTTTATATCATAACTTACTCAGCCATTTTCCAATTGATTTTCTTGTTAATTTGAATGTTTTCAAGTATTTGTTATTACTATTGGATTATGGATTTTCATATTATTTTCCTTCTCTTTTCTCTTCCACCCACATTTATATTAATGCTGAATTTGTCATTAGGTCTTCCATTCGTTACTTTTCAATAAGATAAATATCAGTTTAGATTATATAACATTTTTCCTTCTTTTGGTTTAAGGGTAAAAATAAACTTAATTGCAGGTTATAGCATCTTGCGGCAGCTATGTGTAGAATAGATAGAACACTGAGTCTGGAGTGAGGAAGATTCATCTTCCTGAATTAAATCTAGTTTCACTTACTAACTGAATGACCCTAGGCACATTTTCCCTAGTTTCTTATCAATAAAATGAACTGGAGAAGAAAAACAACAAAACACTTTGCTAATAAAATACAAAATGGGGGCACAAAGAGTTGGACATCTGAAACTGAAGAAAATCAACATCAGCCACAAAAACAACAACAAAAACCCCAACAATAATTTTATGTGCTCACCATACATCAGACTTGTCAAGGGTTGTCCTTGGTATTTGACTTCCAAAAACAAAACAAAACAATGACAAAACCATTCAATTTTTTAAATGGTCTTTGATTTGCCCATAATCTACTGGTTGCTAAAAAAATAAACAAAATGCTGTTAGTGGTCTCTTTCCACAATGTCAAATTAATTGTCTAAAACAGTGAAACTCAAAGGCAGGATATCTTTAATTATCTTATGTATTGTTGAGAAACTTTTAAAAATACTCAAAATATAATCCATTTTAAATTATATTAACATTTTAAGTCTCTGTAACATGGAACTTTTTTTCTTCAATTTGAAGGAGAGATAAAATTAGTGCAATAGAATTAAAGATAAAATTATATCAGTAATATCTACATGCACACATACAGACACAATCACTCACAGTTTGGCAAGCATTATTATATCAATATATCTGAGGATAATTCTCAAATGAAAAGTGCAAATTAAAATTCCCCAGGCTACCAAATATATATGTCTAAATCATTAAATCTCTTGCCAATTTAAAAGCTAATTTATTATTTTCTCACTAAATGTTAATCATCCCCATTGAGTTTTGAACATAATTTAGTAAAATATCGTTCCCTGTTTTTGTTTTTTGCTAGAATCCAACAAAATTCACTTCATTTTGGAATTTTTTCTAGTTATTTTATTTGGTCCAATTTTACTTGGATCTAGTTTTACCATTAAGCTTTTAGTTGATATCTTAGATTTCTTTTCCTATAATTATGTTTACCAATTCATCTAAAGACACCCCAATTAAATTTTAGACATGTTACAAAGTCCTTACAGAATTAAATTTAGGGGAAGTTCTAACATAAACCTGAGTTAACAAAAATCTCTTATAAGATATAGTACCTCCAAGAATTGCAAGGGAACTAATGAAAAAAAAACTCAGAGGAAGGTGGTCTAAGTGTACCTGATCTAAAGCTATATTATATAGCAGCAGTCACCAAAACCATTTGGTGTTGGCTAAGAAATAGACCGGTAGATCAGTGGAACAGATTAGATACAAAGGACAAAAAAGGGTACATCTATAGCAATCTAATCTTTGACAAACCCAAAGATTCCAACATTAGGGATAAAAATTCATTATTCAGAAAAAACTGTTGGGAAAACTGGAAATTAGTATGGCAGAAATTAGATATGGATCCACACTTAACACCATATACCAAGATAAGATCAAAATGGATCCATGATTTAGGCATAAAGAGGGAGATAATAAATAGATTAGAGGAACAGAGGATAATCTACCTCTCAGACTTGTGGAGGAGGAAGGAATTTATGACCAGAGGAGAACTAGAGATCATTATTGATCACAAAATAGAAGATTTTGATTACATCAAACTAAAAAGTTTCTGTACAAATAATACTAATGCAAACAAGATTAGAAGGGAAGTAACAAATTGGGAAAATATTTTTAAAAACAAAGGTTCTGACAAAGGTCTCATTTCCAAAATATATAGAGAACTGACCATAATTTATAAGAAACCGAACCATTCTCCAATTGATAAATGGTCAAAGGATATGAACAGACAATTCTCAGAGGAAGAAATTGAAACTATATCCACTCACATGAAAGAGTGTTCCAAATCACTACTGATCAGAGAAATGCAAATTAAGACCACTCTGAGATACCACTACACACCTGTCAGATTGGCTAAGATGACAGGAACAAATAATGACAAATGTTGGAGGGGATGTGGGGAAATTGGGACACTAATACATTGCTGGTGGAGTTGCGAAAGAATCCAGCCATTCTGGAGAGCAATCTGGAATTATGCCCACAAAGTTATCAAACTGTGCATACCCTTTGACTCAGCAGCGCTACTACTGGGATTATATCCCAAAGAAATACTAAAGAGCGGAAAGAGACATATATGTGCCAAAATGTTTGTGGCAGCTCTTTTTGTTGTAGCTAGAAACTGGAAGATGAATGGATGTCCATCAGTTGGAGAATGGTTGAGTAAATTGTGGTATATGAAGGTTATGGAATATTATTGCTCGGTAAGAAATGACCAGCAGGAGGAATACAGAGAGGCCTGGAGAGACTTAAATCAACTGATGCTGAGTGAAATGAGCAGAACCAGAAGATCACTGTACACTTCAACAACAATCCTGTATGAGGATGTATTCTGATGGAAGTGGAAATCTTCAACATAAAGAAGATCTAACTCACTTCCAGTTGATCCATGATGGACAGAGGTAGCTACACCCAGAGAAGAAACACTGGGAGGGGAATGAAAATTGTTAGCACTAATATCTGTCTGCCCAGGTTGCATGTACCTTCGGATTCTAATGTTTATTGTGCAACAAGAAAATGATATTCACACACATGTATTGTACCTAGACTATATTGTAACATGTAAAATGTATGGTATTGCCTGTCGTCGGGGGGAGGGAATAGAGGGAGGGGGGGTAATTTGGAAAAATGAATACAAGGGATAATATTATAAAATATATATATATATATATATATATATATATATATATACATATATATATAAAAAAAAAAAAAAACGAAAAAGATATAGTACCTCTTAAAATCTCTTTTTTTTTCCTATGAATAATCACATTCTAAGACCTTGTATGGTATTCATAAAAGCACTATCCCCATTTTACAGACAAGACTATGCTGAAGTACATGGGGATTCTGGGAGCTGGAATCTGCTGATTTACCTTGAGGGGGTTCCTTGCATTGGTGTTTGCTTGCTCTATTGCACTGCAGCTCAGGATTTCCTGCTGGTTTGTTGAGGTGGGGCTTAATGCTGGCTTGCTGGGATGCTTCTATTGTGGACTTTTCCCCCTTTTATCTGAGAGAGATAGCTTTCCTGCCAATCTTCCAAGTTTATTGGGCCAAGAGATTGTTCTATCTGTCTTTTTTTTTCTGGTTCTGAAGTTCTGTGATTTTATCTGATGTTATTTCATGGTTATTTGAAGATGAATATGAGAATTATGAAAATGTATTGTGTACTCCATCATGTTGCCTTCCAAAAGTAGCCCAACAAAATGTATATTCAGGTTTGATTAGAAATGTTTACATTTACCTACAATGGAAAATTATGTTCTTTTGTTTTTAAATATACATGTATTATTTCATGTAAAATAGTCTCTCTTTTTCTCTCTCTCTTTCCACTACCATCTGACAGACTGTAGAGATATAGAATTATTCCAAAAAATAAAATCATTAGAGACTGGATTTCTTAGCTAAATTATCCAGTTATATTATTTTATCTAGTACTTAATTTTTAAAAAATTCCTTTGCAAATTTCATTTCACTTAAGTGTCAACCACCATTATATTTATCCTCTAAAATCACTATTATTACTGTTTTTCAATGAGATAGTAAACAGGTAGTATATTTAATGACAAGTTTAAAAGTAATATAAGGCCCATTATATTTCCCTAAATTGTGAAAATATTCTATTTTCTTTCTTTTCTTTCCTCCATCTCTTATCATCTGAAATCAAGGAGGTATCATAGGGTTCACTGTGGGAGACTTTGAAAGACCAGACACATCTCTTAGAAGAGTTAGCTAGACAGTGAGACTTCAAAGGATAAGCTCACTTGAGCTTAACTGCCTTGTTCTCTGAAGTCTTGCATTCTCTGAATCCCTGCTATCTCTTGTTAGTTGTGTTAAAAGGGCCTGGTTTTAGCCAAGTAATTTGAAAGGGAGAAGGTGGTTAATAAAGAGAAAAATGATGCAGGAAAAGAAGAATAAAAGAAGAAATGGGATATTTTTCTGGTTTCTAAATTCAACTCAATTATTTAAATTTACTTAAGGCTTTTCAGAAAGGGATTAATTTATTTACTTTTCATTCTCACATAATTCACTCATACATACTCATGACACTTACTAGCAAATTGCATATGTAGAATATTTTTTTTGCTAGCTTAACTGTTATTAAAATAAAATGTAGGGATGGAATAGAACCAAATTCTATGTATTTTGCAAGAATGCCCTTCACTTATATAATGTTTTCCATATGACTGTCTCTCATATGATTCCAAAGATGTACTCTATTCCTTATCAGTGTAGACATTCTATATTGGACTTAGCTTTTTTCAATAAAATAGTAATTCAAGGCAATTCTAATAGACTTGGTATGTAAAATACCATCTGCATAGAGAGAGAATATAAAGACTAAATGTAAATCTAAGTATAGCATTTCCACATTTTTGATTTTTGCTTGCTTGCTTTTTTTCCCTTTTGATATGATTTTTCTTGCACAACACGACAAATATGGAAATATATTTAAAAGAATTTCACATATTTAACCTATATCATATTGCTTGTTGTCTTGGATGTGGAAAGCTACAAGACCAAGGAAAAAATGAAACAAAAAGTTTTACAAAAATGAATGTTGAAAACTATCTTTACATATATTTTGAAAAAAATACTATTAAAATATAAATTCTAGGGTATAGCTGTGATAAATTACTTATTATTAAATGTTATACCTGAATATTTAAGGGATTTAAGCATTATTCCTTGTTTCTTAGAGGTTGCTCTTTGTTTTTGAGGGATATTCCAATTTATGGTAATAAAACTACTTACTCAAATAAAAGTAACTTTTAGATGTTTCTTACATTCAGACCTGGATCTTCCATTTGTATTGGTTTATTTATTTATTGTAAGGCATGTACTTTACTCATATTTTTGCCTTCTTTTCCTCTTTCCCTCCGTTGTTCCCTCCTTCTCTCCTCCATTCCTTTCTTCCTTCCTTTCTCCCTCCCTTTTTCCCTCCTGCTCTCTGTCCATCCCTCCCTCCCCTCCTTACTTCCTTTGTCCCTCCCTTCTTTCCTCCCTCCCTCTCTTCCTTTCTCCTTTCCTCCCTCCCTTACTTCTTTCCTTCCTTTCTCCCTCCCTCTCCCCTCCTTTCTTGCCTCTCTCCCTCCCTTCCTTCCTTCCTCCCTCCCTCTCTCCCTTCCTTCCTTCCTTCCTTCCGTCTTTCTTGTCTTTCTTCCTCCCTCCCTCTTTTTCTCCCTCTCTTCTTTCCTCCCTCCCTTACTTCTTTCCTTCCTTTCTCCCTCCCTCTCCCCTCCTTTCCTTCCTCTCTCCCTCCCTTCCTTTCTCCCTCCCTCCCTCTCTCCCTCCTCCCTTCCTTCCTTCCTCCCTCCCTCTCTCCCTTCCTTCCTTCCTTCCTTCCTTCCTTCCTTCCTTCCTTCCTTCCTTCCTTCCTTCCTTCCTTCCTTCCTTCCTTCCTTCCTTCCTTCCTCTTTCTTTTTTCCATCCCTCTCTCATTCTCTTTCTTCCTCCCTCTTTCCTTTCTTCATTCTTTCCTTCCTTCCTTCCGTCCCTTTACTCCAAGAGATGACAGCCTGATATGACTCATGAAAAATAATAAAAATTGAATGCAATGTATGACTAAATGCAGAAATGAACAACATCATTTCAACTGCTATGAGAACTTGAAAAAGTGAGAAAACACTATTATTAGATTGCTCTGTTCAAGTTTTATTAATCACATACTATGTGCAGGCATCATGCTAACTACTTAGAGGAAGATTTTTTTTTTGAGGGAGGTTATTTTAATTGGTGTCTTAGGAATGGTTTAGATTTGGATAAATGAAGAAAGGAAATACATTTAGAAAATACATAGAGTTGGTTATGATCATTTGAAGTTGACTTTAAAAACACATGCCAAACTTTTGTACCATTCACCAACAACACACTTTTAAATATTGGTGTTCCCTTATTTGGGGATTTCATATAACGTCTCTAGGTTTGTTTCTTCATCTATGAAAATGAGAGTTTTAGATTAAATTGTCACTCTTACATATTTGTATGTATATATGTATATGTATATGTATGTAATCATTTTATTGATTAGAAACTGAGGGAAACAGGGTTCAGTGCCTCCCCAGGAGCACATATTTAGTAAGTGTCCAAGCTGGTATTTAAATTCAGGGCTTCCTGATTTTCGGTCCAACTCTGTATTCCTTTGTCATACCTAGCTACATATTATTCTTTCTTAATTCTCATGGGCAAGAACTAAAATTGGAAGGCATATCATAAGATAACTTTTTTTAAGAAGTGCTAACCACTAACAGTCATTCTTTTTAATACTAAAGAAAAAATAGAATAGAGAGGTTGTTTGATTCTTGTCCTTCATCATTGAAGAGGACTAAAATGGCATTACTATGTTAGGGTCAATTGTGAACTTTTAGAGCATTTCTATATTGTTTATTAAATTTTTGAACTACTGAAATTCTCTTTGCTCTTAAGTCACTGTGCCTTCTTTGATGCTAGCATGCTATCCTGGGTACTCCTGTGCCAGTGTCTCTCAAGTCTCATAATGGATACCATAGTTTTTTTTTTGTTTGTTTGTTTTTTTATGTTTTTGTTATTTTTTTCCAGAAAAAAACCTTAGGAATATTCTTATATTACTCCTTTTGACCTCCATGTGAGAACTTGCCTTGTCTGAAAGTGGTCTTCTACACAAATGTATGTTTGATATTAGAATGACATGGCTAGCCCATTAGGGTTATACACACTCTGCAACAGAGTTTGAATGCTTGACAGTCTAGTTTAAGAAAGGACTTAGTATCTGATACATTATTTTGTAATCTTCTTATCAGCATAACACTGATGAACTATCCAGATTTTATAGTCATGCAACAGTAAACTCAGCAAAATGGCCCTGTAGACCTCAACTTTTGTAGGCAACCCAGTACTTCCTCTCCCACACTTTTCTTCAGAAATTCCCAAACTCTGAGGTACATTTGGCATGCATACATTAACCTTATCATCTCTAGAGAGTAGATCATTAAAGTAATTGAACTTATGCACAGCATTCAGAATTTTTCCATTTGTTGTAACAAATGATTCCAGGTAGGTAGTTGCTGGTGGATAACTTTTGTTTTCTTGATGTCAATTGTCCAACCAAAATTGGCACAAGGAGTGAGACTTCATCCATACTTGGTTGTATATTTAGTCTCAGAGATTGCATTGAGTATATAATTATCTGTGAGGAAAAAGTCACTCACCAACTCTTCCTCCACTTTAGTCTTGGCATGTAACTTTTTCAGGTTAAATGATTTACTGTCTATATTTTGTTCACATCACATGTGTGGACTTTAGACATTCACTCTGGTATTACAAACTTCTGCCAACCTTTCTTAGACCAGAAACAAATGTTAGCCTGACCTTTTTTTTTTTTTTTTTTTTTGACTCAGTTACTTCAAAAAATCTATCTCAGACAATTATTTTAATTTTTAAATTGTCTAGAGGATAATAAGGAGAGAATTCAGCTGGGCTGCCTCTGATCCATAAATTTGGCACTGCCTCTCTATATAACATTTTTAGAGATACTTATATATATAACATATTTAGAGATATTTAGAGATATTTAAAAAGGTGTAAAAAATTATTTGTGAATTCTGTTGGTGCCAATGTCACAAGTATTAATAATAGTACTGTCTTTTTTTTTATTATTACCTAAATTGTAATTGAGGGAAATGGCAAATTTTATTTAGAAATTAGTGGGAAAAAGATGTAATTTTCCCCTAACAATTTCATGAATTTCACTGAAATCTTTCCGTATCCTAGATTAAAATATCCATTTAGAGGAAGGAAACTTACAGCTAGCCCTGGCAAGAAAGGCATGACTTTGGATGATGGAGCCTTTCCAAATATATCAATTGTCAAAAAGAATCTTGGGATTCATTTGTCAGCTATAGTCCTACAAACTGCCCCACCTTTACCACATCCTCCTCCACCTCCAAACCACTCATCACTTCTTCAATGATAGTTTCTAATTCAAGTGCCTATTGGATCCCAGTAAGTTTTATGTTCTCATCAGAATCTATTGAATGTCATTTGCCTTACAGGCATTTTGCATGAAAACTTACCATGTTCTTATTAGTAAAGCAGAAGGTCTTGATTGCTTAATGTACCTCACTTATTTCTTTAGTCAACTTTTTTCCGATGCATACTTTCTTCATGCATAAAACTTTCAATATATGCACTGGATATTTTTATAAAATATCACTTCCTCCTGTCCACTTAAGGTATCATATTCTTACCTATGGCTACTCTGATCAAAGAAATATAACTTTTGATCTCTGAAACCTCAGAAGATATCTTGGGATTTAAGGGCTAGTTCTCTTTCTTATTTACTTTAAAAACTTTTGATATAATTTTTTATTTTCAAAATTCATGCAAAGATATTTTCAACATTCATTGGAAAACCTTGTATTCTCGATTTTTATCTCTTCTTTCCCCACCCTCTCCCCTGGACAGCAAGTAATCCAAAATATGTTAAACATGTGCAATTATTCTACATATATTTTCACATTTATCATGCTGTATACACACACACACACACACACACACACACACACACACACAAATTAAAAATCAGATCAAAAAGGAAAAATTGAGAAAAGAAAAAAAGCAAGAAAATAACAACAAAAAGGTGAAAATACTATACTATGACCCACATTTAGTCTCCAAAGTTTTCTTTCTGGATCCATATGGCTCTATCAGAAATTTATTGGAATTGGCCTGGATCACCTCATTGTTGAAAAGAGCTACATCCATAACAGTTGATAATCACATAATCTTCTTGTTGTGTACAGTGTTCTCTTAGCCATCAGTTCATGTAAGTCTCCATGCCTTTCTCCACCATCCTGTTGATTATTTCTTATAGAACAATAATACTCCATAACATTCATTTACCATAACTTAGCTATTCCCAACTAATGTGCATCCATTCAGTTTCCATTTTCTTGCCACTACAAAAAGGGCTGCCACAAATATTTTTGCACATATGGATCCTTTCCTTGTTTTTCATAATCACTTTGAAATACAGACTTTGAAATACAGGTACTTCTGGATCAAAGAATATACACAGTTTGATAGCCTTTTGGTCATTGTTCCAAATTGGTTATCTCTCTTATGATCCAGGCCTTAAACCCAAATCACCTCTGGATTTCTTGGAGTGAACAACAATCTTAGAAATTGTTTCTGTTTGAGTAGAAACCCTAAGGATCTTCCCTTCTCATATATATACAGAGAGAGAGAGAGAGGGAGAGAGAGAGAGAGAGAGAGAGAGAGAGAGAGAGAGAGAGAGAGAGAGAGAGAGAGAGAGAGAGAGAGAGAGATACAGAGACAGAAACAGAGACAGAGAGAGAGACTGTGTAAAAAAGGCTATTTTTTGTCTCTTGTCTTATCTAATGTCAATCATTTATTGGATGTTTCTTGAGTTAAAATGAGACCTGATAAAAAATCAGTTAAAAAGGTTAAGGTGTCCCAATGCATCCAGAGCCATCTCCAGTCATCTAGTTCTATATCATATCACTGGATTCAATTGGCTTTGGAGAACAAAGTGAGATAGGTGATCTTGCAAATCCCTCCCTCACTTAAATCCAATTCATTCCTATGGTATGGTATTCTTGATGTCATGGTCCTCTTCAAGAAATAAAGACAAACAACAACCTATGAAAGGAAAGGAAATGTTAGTTTCCTCAGATTTTCCTGTCAAGAAAGTACTAGGCAAAATCCTGACTATAGCTAACTCTCATAAAAAGTTTCTGTAAATCCTTGAGCCTCCCCAGGGGCTGCTTTTGAAGTCAATGAGAGCTGTCTTTATGAATCAGAGAAGATAATTCAGCCCAAGGAGTGAAGAATAGAGCACATATGATTCACTGCATAACTTGAAAAATCACAGTCCCCTATTCATGTCAGGAGGTAGTAACTTCCTACAGTGAAAGATCCAAAATGTGTTTTGTATTCCATTTTCTTTTCTTCTAAAACATCTATGCAAATAGAAATTATATTTAAGGAAGCTAAACAATGCAAGATTCTGAATACTCAGAAAATATTAAAACATATTTGGAATTTTTCTCAGAATGAACAGGAAATTTGGCCCTTATTATTGATATAGTATGGAATTCTTTGAAAGTCATACAAAGAAAGAATAATTTAATTAGACATGCTACTGCTAGGAGACTCACAGAGGGCAAGCAAGCTTGCCTTGGAAAACAGCATACTAATTAAAACATTACGTTGGATGTCTCCAAAGTGACAAAATTGCCATAGTTTCTCTTGTGGTTTAGTTGTGCACATGAGTGCATATATATTTTAAGTACTTTTCAGAGATTAAAATATAATGAATAGCCTGTCTTCACAGTATGATAAACCCTACATAGTCTAGACTATTAGTGAGTGATTTAACATAAGTGGTCCTATTATTAACACTGGGAAACATGTAAACAGATTAAACCTAAATGATGAAAATGTATTTTTAAGGCTTTTCTGGCAACAGTGATCTGAATGACTCTGCTATTTTCCATTGAATGGTTCTTCCATTTTCCACTAAAGGGTTTCATATCTTGCAATGTAAATCATTATTTCACATCACTTCCTTCACTGCAAAATACACATTTCAGTTTCTGTACATACAGTGTGCTGACATTTATTTGAGGAGATTTATATCATTAAAAAATGCAGCTGTCAACATCTAAGAATCACTTTGTATACTGATTCAAGATTTTGTATTTTTTTTTATCCATGAGCCCATGAGAAACTATGAGATATTATGTTTTGTCATAATGAATATATGAACCCATTTTTTGTGTGTTACTGAATGAAGTCTTCTTTGAAATTCTTTTTAATGTGATATTCCTGAATGACTATATTGGAAAAGTAAGATGGGTAAACATTTAAAAATTTTGAAGATGTCATTTTCTAAAATGCTTTTCAGAGGTAGGAAAATTATAGCAAGTGCAAAGAAATAAACAATTCTACATTTTTTTCTTTTAATTCTTATTTGAACAGAGCAGAATTTGAGAATTCCAGAAATATTGTTCCATTTTAATGATACTATTGTGATGGTCTATTAGTAGAAGGGGAAAAATCCCTACTTAAAAATAATAATACTAAAACTATAGGCACATTGCCAGTGAGTTTCTTAAAATAATTGGCCAACATCAATAATTTTGAAGATATCTTAATAAGGGTCATAGAGGAAATTTTGGCAGCTTTTGGGGATATCTGTAGCTAACTAATAGCCTGCATTCAAGCCAGATGGGTTTGTGATTTAAAGTTCTTTACTTCTTCCTCTTCTAATTTTTGTTAACCCAATAAAGGCTGCTAAACTACTAAAGGATTCATTTCTAAAACATGTTTTGGCTATGATTCAACATGCATCTGGCAGCTCAGAGTAAAAACCTTTCTATAAGAAAATAAAGATGCTTCATTTTACTGATGTCTTCATTAGTTGGCATCAGGGTGTCTTTTACATTTCATTTAGTGAATATTGATGGAAGAACCTCAAAGAATTTTCATCTTCAAAGACCAACTGGGCAAGGCTACCTCTTTCCCCCCTCCTACTAAGTCTTCCTCCTTTCCCTAGAATCCTTAGCATAACTAATTAGACAATAACTAGAAGCAAAGGGAATAAATTCCCATTGGCATTATGCAGCATAAATTATGTATGTATTCAGAAGATATTTGTTAATTGTATCCAATCCCCAGTCCCCAATACTTTTCATCCTTTCATGTGTAAACAGGTTTTTGGACACCATAAATTAAACAAATTGGAAGCTATCATTTGTTATGTGTGTATGTTTAAAGAAGGGAGATATTAGAATATGTTAATTAGTTCTCAATTAAGTTGTACTAACATGGCATAAAATAATTGGAAATTCATGCTCTGCTGGAGTTCAATACAATGTAAAGTTTTATTTAAAATGGCATTTGCTACATAGTAGTAAAAAATCATTTTCATGGGCACTGATTAATTAAAATGTATTCTTTGAATAGCTCTCCTTATAGTGGTCAGGGACACAGAGATTACAATTATAGTATTTTCAAAAAAGTGAATCCTATGTTATCAGATAAATTAATATAAAACCAAAATAAAGCACATTAATTTATTTTTTGTTAAAAAAAACTAAAAAAGTATTGAGACTCTTTTTATAGTTCTCTCATAAGGCTTGTTGTGTTTTACAATAATACAGTTGCAGATTTTCCTAAATAAAAGTATAAAAGTATCCATTCAGAATTAAAACTCTAAAATATCATCAATATTTTTGAAACTTTATATTATTATTATTATTCCTCTCATTAAAACATGACATTGGTAGTGAATTTTGTATGTGGCTTTTTATACTTTAAGAAACTGGAAAATTAATTTTATTGTCCAAGTATTTCCTCATAGGGACAAATTTATTACAGTCTCCCAATAGCTACAGTTGAAGATCCTCTGAAAGACAATGCATAAAATCATGGTAAGTAAGTACAGTCTGCAACTCATTGCAAAGTAGGATTCACTTAGGAGAAACTTAAAGGTTGTCATCAGATAAATGTATGAGTCAAAAAAATGAACCAATTATATATACTAAAAGAAAGGAATGAATAACCCTTTTGCTTTATCAATGACAGACAGACAGAGAGGGGGGGAGAAGAAGAAAAAGGAGGAAGAAGAGGAGAAAGAGGAGGAAGAGAGAAAGAGGAGGAAAGAAAGAAGGAGGAGTAGAAGGAGAGAAAGAAGAAGGAAGAAGAAGAAGAAGAAGAAGAAGAAGAAGAAGAAGAAGAAGAAGAAGAAGAAGAAGAAGAAGAAGAAGAAGAAGAAGAAGAAGAAGAAGAAGAAGAAGAAGAAGAAGAAAAGGAAGGAAGAGGAGAAAGAGGAAAACAGGAAGAGGAGGAAGAGCAGAAAGAAAAGGAGAGAGGAAAGAAAAGGAGAAGAGAAGTGAGGAGGAGTATAGCTAAATCACTAACATCAAAGATCAAATTTTCCATTGGATTGTATATAGAATGTATAGCTCACATGTGTTTCTCAATTCTCATCTAAATGTTATTTATAATCCATATACTATCCACATATACAAGGTATAGTTTGGGGAAAAAAAGACCAAATACTTTAAACGATGTATTAACATCTGAACAAGAGTTATAATTTTCAGGGTCTGGAATTGTTTTGTCTCTAGGTAGTTTTGTGACCACTTTAGAATTCTGCTAATTTAATTAGAGCATGATGTCAGAGGTCTAAGATTCACATATTAAAAAAAAAAAAAAAGCTTATAGTAGGTCCTCAGTTGTAAATATTAGCTTATATATTGTTAATTATTTTGATGTCTAAGATATGTGTTTAGACATCTTTCAATAATTCATTATCGAAGCAGAGATTTGGAGGTGAAAGTGGAACAAATGAGAAGTTTCATAATTGTTATTTTTCTTAATTTTTGTAAAGATAATATGAATATAAGCCCTATATTTTTTCAGATAACAACAAATAAAAGCAGATGCAAATTCTTTTTTGAACTGCACTATATAAGTGAACTTAACTTTTTAAAAAATCACAATTATTGATTCATCATGGTTTTAGCAGAAAAGCATGTCTGTAACTACTGTTGGAAATCTTTAGGTTTGTGTTAAATTTTCCATTTTCTAAATATTACATCACAACCTCCCAAAAGAAACTCCAACAACTTACAATAGCTTAATAAGTAAAACCAATAAAATTCTTTTATATTGTCTCTCACACCCTTTTGGGGAATTTTATCACCTCCCTTTGTTCATCCCACATACACCTTCATAACTTCTCCCATGACACACCTTATGGTTTCACCTTGCCCCTTTGATTTATTTATTTATTTTTGTTTTCCTTTTTATGAGGATGATAATGGTGCTTAAACCACTGAGATTACAAGACACCTAAGAATTTTTTCTTACCTCATTGGATAAATTAGGATGTTCCTTTGAGGGTGGATGAGTTATTTGTTCTCTAACCTCTTATGAAAAACAAACACATTTTAAAATGGAGAAGAATCTTAGAGAACATATTACCCAAATTCAACTTTTGACAAATGAGGAAAATCCTCTTTACACTACATATGTTTTTATCTTTTAAAAAAGGGGAATCATCTACCTCTATAGGAACAATAGAGCAAAAGAAAATGACAGTAAACAAATACTTTTAATGAAAGAAAACTCATCTATGGAAAAAGTTAGTAAATAGTTCTCCATTTCTTAGTTCTAAGTTACAGTTTGAAACACATGAAGTTGAATATTGTGATTATATGACAATCAAATGATTTTTGAAGTAATTTTCTACCAATTGTAATATATCTGTTATTAATTCTAGTTATTAATTCTAACAACATATAATAACATGTATAGGTATGAGGTTCAGTCAAAGGATTAATAACTAAATCTTTTTTAATAATAAAACTTTTTATTTTCTTTTTTTTGTATGTGGTATTTGTTTTTAATTTTAAAATTTAGTTTTACATCTAACTAAAGAGATTTAATTTTTAAAATTATTTTTAATAGTTTTTATTTACCAGATAAACACATGGGTAATTTTACAACAATGACAATTGCCAAACCTTTTGTTCTAATTTTTCACGTCCTTCCCCCTCCCCAGATGGCAGGTTGACCAATACATGTTAAATATGTTAAAGTATAAATTAAATACAATATATATATATATATATATATATATATATATATATATATATATATATATATATATATATATATATATATATATATATATACATGTCCAGACAGTTGTTTTGCTGTACAAAAAGAATTGGACTTTGAAATATTGTACAATTAGCCTGTGAAGGAAATCCAAAATGCAGGTGGACAAAATTACAGGGATTGGGAATTCTATGTAGTGGTTCATAGTCATCTCCCAGAGTTCTTTCGCTGGATGTAGCTGGTTCAGTTCATTACTGCTCTATTGGAACTAATTTGGTTCATCTCATTGTTGAAAATGGCCACATCCATCAGAATTGATCATCATATAGTATTGTTGTTGAAGTATACAATGATCTCCTGGTCCTGCTCATTTCACTCAGCACCGCTTGGTTCATGTAACTCTCAATAGGGCTTTCTAAAATCATCCTGTTGGTCATTTCTTACAGAACAATAATATTCCATAATATTCATATACCACAATTTAGTCAGCCATTCTCCAATTGATGGGCATCCACTCAGTTTCCAATTTCTGGCCACTACAAAGAGGGCTGTCACAAACATTCTTACACATACAGGTCCCTTTTCCCTTCTTTAAGATCTCTTTGGGATATAAGCCCAGTGGTAACATTGCTGGATCAAAGAGTATGCACAGTTTGCCCACTTTTTGAGCATAGTTCCAAATTGCTCTCCAGAATGGCTGGATGTATTCACAATTCCACCAACAATGTATCAGTGTTCCTTTTTCCCCACATCCCCTCCAACATTGCACATTATCTTTCCCTGTCATTCTAGCCAATCTGACAGGTGTATAGTGGTATCTCAGAGTTGTCTCAATTTGCATTTCTCTGATTAATAATGACTTGGAGCATCTTTTCATATGGCTAGAAATAGTTTCAATTTCTTCATCTGATATTTGTCTGTTCATATCCTTTGACCATTTATCAATTGGAGAATGGCTTGATTTCTTATAAAATTGAGTCAATTCTCTATATATTTAGGAAATGAGGCATTTATTGGAACCTTTGACTGTAAAAATGTTTTCCCAATTTATTGTTTCCCTTCTAATCTTATATGCATTAGTTTTGTTTGTACAAAAACTTTTCAATTTGATATAATCAAAGTTTTCTACTTTGTGATCAATAATGATCACTAGTTCTTCTTTGGACTTAAATTTATTCCTCTTCCACAGGTCTGAGAGGTAAACTATCCCATGTTCTTCTAATTTATTTATAATCTTATTCTTCATGCCTAGGTCATGAACCCATTTTGATCTGATTTTGGTGTACAGTGTTAAGTGTGGGTCAAGGCCTAGTTTCTGCCATATTAGTTTCCAATTTTCCTAGCAATTTTTGTCAAACATTGAGTTCTTATCCCAAAAGCTGGGGTCCTTATGTTTGTCAAACACTAGATTATTAAAGTTATTGATTATTTTGTCCTTTGGACCTAACCTATTCCACTGATCAACTAGTCTATTTCTTAGCCAATACCATTTTGGTAACCGCTGCTTTATAATATAATTTTAGATCTGGTACAGCTAAACCACATTCATTTGATTTTTTTTCATTAGTTCCCTTGAAATTCTTGACCTTTTGTTCTATATGAACTTTGTTGTTATTTTTTCTAGGTCATTAAAATAGTTTTTTGGGAGTCTGATTGGTATAGCGCAAAATAAATAGATTCGTTTAGGTAGTATTGTCATCTTTATTATATTTGCTAACTATATCCAAGAGCATTTAATATTTTTCCAATTGGTTGGATCAGACTTAATTTGTGTGGAAAGTGTTTTGTAGTTTTGCTCATATAGTTTCTGATTTTCTCTTGGAAGATAGATTCCTAAACATTTTATATTATTGGCAGTTACTTTAAATGGAATTTCTCTTTGTAACTCTAACTGTTGGATTTTGTTAGTGACATATAAGATCGCTGATGATTTATGTGGGTTTATTGTGTATCCTGCAACTTTGCTAAAGGTGTGGATTATTTCAAAATGTAAGGTCCTGTTGGTCTCTAAGTTATTAATCCTTCTCTGGGAAGAGGTTTTTTTTCTGTATAATCTTTTCCTCTGTGTGCAGGTTTTTTGGGAGGCTTCTGGAGCCTCCAGCCAGCCTCTTCTTCTTCTTGAATCTTGGCTCTGAATTTCCTCCAGCTCTTGTCCTTCCCTAATCCAGACTGCTCTCCTTCCAGACTGCTTTTTAGTAGAATCTTTGGGGTTCTCTAAGTATACCATCATATCATCATCAGCAAAGAGCGATACTTTGGTTTCCTCATTACCTATTCTAATTCCTTTAATCTCTTTCTCCACTCTTATTGCCAAAACTAGCATTTCTAATACAATATTGAATAGTAATGGTGATAGTGGGCAACCTTGTTTCACTCCTGTTCTTATAAAAGGAATGGTTGCAGTTTATCCACATTACATATGATCTTACTGATGGTTTTAAATAGATGCTACTGATTATTTTAAGGAAAAGTCCATTTATTCCTATACTCACAAGTGTTTTTAATAGGAATGGATGTTGGATTTTATCAAATGCTTTTTTTGCATCTATTGAAATGATCATATTTTTTTTGTTAATTTGGTTATTAATATGGCCAATTATTCTGATAGTTTTCCTAATATTGAACCAGCCCTGTATTCCTGATATAAATCCTACTTGATCATGATGTATTATCCTGGGGATGATTTTCTGTATTCTTTTTGCTAATATCTTATTTAAGATTTTAGCATCAATATTTATTAGGGAGATTGGTCTATAGTTTTCTTTCTCTGCTTTCAACCTACTTGATTTGGGTGTCAGTACCATGTCTGTGTCATAAAAGGAATTTGATAGGACTCCTTCATTCCCTATATTTTGAAATAGTTTATATAGCATTGGGGCTAATTGTTCTTTGAATGTTTGGTAGAATTCACCTGTGAATCGATCTGGTCCTGGAGATTTTTTCTTAGGGAGTTGATTAATAACTTGTTCTATTTCTTTTTCTGAAATGGGACTATTTAAGCAATTTACTTCCTCCTCTGTTAATCTGGGAAGCCTATATTTTTGGAGGTAGTCATCTATTTCACTTAGGGTATCAAATTTATTGGCATACAGTTGGGCAAAGTAAGTCCTTATTATTTCTCAAATTTCTTCCTCTTTGGTGGACAGTTCCCCCTTTTCATTTTTAAGACTAACAATTTGATTTTCCTCTCCTTTTTCTAATCAGATTTACCAAAAGTTTATCTATTTCATTAGTTTTTTTCATAAAACCAACTCTTAGTTTTATTTATTAGTTCAATAGTTTTTTTTTACTTTCAATATTATTAATTTTTCTTTTTATTTTTAGAATTTCAAATTTAGTATTTGATTGGGAGTTTTTAATTTGGTCTTTTTCTAGAAAAGCTTTTTATTTTCAAAACGTATAACATGTCTAATATATATTAGATCATTTATAATCTAGCAGAGGGAGTGGGAGAAAGTAGGGAAACATTAGAACACAAAGTTTTGTAAGGGTGAATATTGAAAACTGTCTATGTATATATTTTGAAAATTAGAAGTTTTAATTAAAAAATAAAGAAAAATTAATGTAGAAAACAAATGCATATATAATTTTCCACATTCATCCTTGCAAAATCTTTTGTTCCAAATATTTCCTCCCCTTTCCTTCCCACCTCTTTCCTTAGCGAGCAAGTAATCTGATATATGTTAAACATGTACAATTCTTCTATACATATTTCCACGATTGTCATGTTTTGCAAAAGAAAAAATCAGATCAAAAAGGGAAAAAATTGAGAAAGAACACAAAATGCAAAGAAACAAACAACAAAAAAGATGAAAACACTCTGTTGTGATTCACAATCAGTTCCCACAGTCCTCTCTCTGGATGCAGATGTTTCTCTTTGTCACAAGACCATTGGATCTGGCCTGAATCACCTCATTGTTGAAAAGAGACACATCCATCAGAATTAATCATTGGATAACCTTGTTTCCCTGAAAATGATCTCCTGGTTCTGCTCATTTCACTCAGCATTAGTTCATATTTAGGTCTCTCTGAAATCATTCTACTGATCGTTTCTTACAGAACATTACATCCCATAACATTCATATACCATAACTCTTCCAGCCATTCTCCAACTGATGGACATCCACTTAGTTTCCAGCTCCTTTCCACTACAAAAAGAGCTGCCAAAAATAGTTTTGCACATGTAGGTCCTTTTCCCTTTTTTATGATCTCTTTTGGGATACAGACTCATTAATAGCACTGCTGAATCAAAAGGTATGTACAGTTTGATAGCTTTTTGGGCATAGTTCTAAATTACTCTCCAGAAAGTTGGATCAGTTTATAACTCCACCAACAATGTATTAGTGTACGAGTTTTCCCACATCTCCTTCAAAATTCATCATTATCTTTTCCTTTCATCTTAGCCAATATGAGAGATATGTAGTGGTACCTCAGAGTTGTGTTAATTTGCATTTCTCTGATCAATAGTGATTTAGAGCATTTTACCCAGGATTATAATTTCTTCATCTGAAAATTGTTTTGAACAGCTAAATCTTAAAATTTGAATGAAATATTTATCTTCCCCTTCTCCATGCATTGCCCTGTTTTATCTTGAATACATTGACTGAGAGAGAATCATGATTTCTTCAGAGTGAGTACTTTCTTAGTAGAGTGCAAAAGACATTGACTTTGGAATCTCAAAATAAGAGTTCAAATCTCTCTTCTTATGTCACTATTTCTGCAATGTTGGGTAAGCTAAAAAACTAGGTCACTAGACCCTAAATTTCTCAATATTAAAATGAACGAATTGGTTATTTCGGATGTGCCTTTAGAGTTTATTTATAATGTCTCATGTGTCTTGTCTAGTGGGGGTCCATATTTTCCCATAAACCTACCAATGATAACATGAATTTGCATGTATGAAAAATTTTGACCATACCTTTTAAACTATGTATTTCCAATGTTTAATATGTGTGAGAATTGGCTTTGGATTTTGTGATTCAGGAGAACAAGACTCATGTCTTTTTCATTCATTTTAGATAGTGTATAAAACTACATTATGTTCACCTAAGTATTTCAATAATGATGATCAATGAAATTGAAATAAATTTAATTTTCCAAATTAAATCCCTCTCAAATTATAATCTTGGCCACACTCTTAAGTTCAAAGGTTAAAACCCAGCTGTTTGGCAACTAGCAAGGCCAAAAAGCTACCAGTTACCACTTAGAATTTGCATTGCAAATAATCACCTGGTAATAATAGTTACCATTTGCCACTGCTTACAGTTCACACATAAAAGATTGCAAAGGAAAGGCCAAATATTAAACATGCAGACAGTTTAATTTTTTTCTCTATTTTTTGTGCCAAACAGAAAATGTGCCCATATTTTCAATCAGATTTTAAATTATGGAACATTTTCTCACACTAAATCTTGAAATTACTTTTTTTTTTTCAATCTCAAACTAAAATGCTTTTAAGAAAAATTTAAAACTACTGACTAAAATCTTTCAGTATGAAACATTGGTGTTTTAAACAATGATTTGCCAAGGCTCAAGCAAAATAAATGTTTCCCACACCTCAATATTTTTTTTTAAATTATTTTCTGTCATATTTAACTCTGAAATAAATAACAGATGCTAATTGTGGAAGTGCTTCACAAATTAAATATGAATACACTTTAATGCAAATGATGAAAAAAATCATCTCTGGTAAAACAAATAAATAAGCAAAAAAAAAAAAAAAAAAAAACAGGCTTGCAAATTTATCTCTATTTTCCATCATTTAAAAAATTTCATTTTTAAAGGATTGAAGTTGACACTACTTGACGGACATGAAAAGACAAACAGTCTCATCTATTTAATTATTAATTTATACATTACCTACTGAAAGTAAAAAGGCTTCTATTGATATTGAGGCTAATTTTTGTACACAAAATTCATGATTCAGGGACACAGTTCACCTTCTTTCTTAGGAATATTAAGCACTCTATCCTTTGATCCAGCAGTATCTCTACTGGGCCTGTAATCCCAAAGAGATCATAAAAGAGGGGAAAAGACCAACACATGCCAAAATGTTTAGAGTAGTTCTTTTTATAATGGCAAGACTAGGAAATTGCATGGATGTCTAACAGTTGAGAAATGGCTGAATAAGTTATGACATATGAAAGTAATGGAATATGATTGTTCTATAAGAAATAATGAGCCATGTGATTTCAAGAAAGCCTGAAAAGTCTTACATGAAGTGATACTGAAGGAGTTGAGCAGAGCCCAGAGAACACTGTATACAGAAACAACAAGATTATGTGAAGATCAATTGTGATGGACTTGGTTCTTTTCAACAATGATGTGATTTAAGGCAAATCTGATAGATTTATGATGGAAAGTGCCATCCACATCTGGAGAGAGAACTATGCAGACTTAATATGGATCAAAGTGTGATATTTTCATCCTTTGTTGTTGTTTTTGCTAATTTTTTCTTCTTCCTCATGTTTTTCCTTTTTGACCTAATACAATTAAGATCAAATCTATTATCACGAAACCTACTCTTTTCTTTAGAAAAAAGAAGATATAGAGTGAGCTGTTTATCCTGTATAATTCATATGTAATATTTTTCTTCTAGCTATTATTCTATAAAATTAGAAAGAAGAATGTTATCCAGAAGTGACTAAAAAATTAAGTTTATCATCTTTGCAGTCAAAGTATCTATCTGCCTGTAGAATTGACAACTACAATTACAGAACACCAATGAACTTAGGCTCCAAAATAGTGACCTACTTTATCTCTTCCTGGGTATGACTTGAAATACACTTGGGAAGAAAATTATGTGAATTTTATTTTTTTCATTTCAGTGTGGAAAAACAGGACAAAGACAAATTAAGTAATTGCTCTTGAGACAATAAGGCAACCTGAAATAAGTTCTACATAAGGAATTTCATAGTTTGGGTGAATATATAGAAAATATTTTTACCCTTATATAGTTTTATGATCCTGGTCAAGTCATCCTCTAGAATCTCAGTTTTCTCTTGTGTAAAATGAATTAGTTATAGGAAAAACTAATACTGGAATCAAGGTGATCTGATCATCAAAATACTACATTTGGTCAAAAATTATTATCCAGGTATGAATCCTGATTATGAAATTCCTTAGGTAAAATTTCATTCAGGCTGACAAACTGTCTCAGAAATATTTGAGTTTAATCTTGTCAGGGCTGGAGCTCAGGCTGAGGTTGGACCAGGGCTGGGCTAGTGGGGCTTGCATATATAGAACGCTGGACTCCCAGCTGGTCTCCCAGATCTTTTCTGCTCACCTTCTAAGTTGCCTTTGGCTAAAAGATGTTCTACTCCATCTTTTTGAGTGTTCTGATTCTCTAAAATTTGTTTAGTGTCATTATTTAAAGGCATTTTGAGCAGTTTGGGTGAAAGGTTTGGCAAGTTCTTGCCTTTACTCTGCCATCCTTGGCTCTGCCTACTCTTGCATTCAGTCTTGACCAAGGCATTTAATATTATGTTACACAAGCAGGTCACCTAATATCTTAGTCTCAGTTTCCCAACACCAGATTTTAATATTAGCACATAATATTTGAGGTTGTTGTGAAGTTCAAGTAAAACAATATGGGGAAACATTTGAAATAAATTAAATACCAATTATTACTAGTAGAATTAATACAAAACCTCTAATACCCTTCAAAAGAAATAATTTTAAAAATTGATTCCAATTCAATTGATGATATTATATATGTGTATATATATATATATATATATATATATATATATATATATATATATATATATATATATATATATATATATATATATATATATATATATATATATATATATATATATATCTGTGTGTGTATACATATATATATGTGTGTGTGTATACACATATATATACACACATTTGTATATGTGTGTACATACACACACACACACACACACATACACTCATATAAACCAGCATAGTCTTTGCTTCCAAGGCATATGGATTCTCACAGATTTAATATATTAGGTCATGTGTTCACCACCCTAAATAGAAAGGATGAGTGGAAATAATTTGTTAAGTTTGGCCCCTGCTCAAACCCAGTGTATTTTATATGTCAGAATGACTCAAACCTCTCAAGGACAGAATGCAATTTATTTTTTGGCAAATGTACCAGTCCTTGACTTGAAGAAAAAACAAATGAGAAAAATTGCCATAACACTTCTTAGACATCAAAATAATATTTTAATGGGTTAGTATAAATCAATCAATCAATAGAGTGCTTCATTAAAACACTCTAAAATAAAAATTAATGGGAAAATATTTCATTGAAATGATTAAAATCTATCAAGCTAAGCTTCCATAATTTCTAAATATGGTCTGTTTGGTTGTACCATTTGACCCAAAGGACATTTTATCTCAACTTCAAACTAGTTTCTTTACCTAGACTTGCCATCATGGAACAAGCATTGTGGTGAGGGGCATAAAATCTGAGGGTTTTGCTTATTTCAAGCTTTGTCTTGAGCTAGTTGAATTGATTTGAGCAAGTTGATTAATGTTTCTAGACTTAGTCTCCTTATCTTTAAAATGAGAGACGATAGGATAAATTATCTCAATATTGTTTTAACTCTGATACTAAATGATTTTATGCTTATCCTACTCCTAGGTATAAGAAAGAGGAAAGAATTTGGAGTCAAGAAAAACAACAACAACAACAACAACAACAACAACAACAACAAATAAAAACATAATTGATTTGAAATTACTTTGCAATTTACCAGGATATATGACTTGCAATCAAGTTATATAACCATTCAAGTCTAGTTTTCAGGAAAATCAAATTAATTCTTCTCATTTAATCTCTTTCAAATGAGTTGTTAAGATATTTCACTGAAAATGTTAAAGTACTTTTAAGCATGAGTTTATATTATTATGGAGAGGTAAATGGGCAGGAAGGTTATGCCCTAGGTAGGTCTATATTCAAATCCTAACTTCTGCTTATAATTCATGTGACCTTAGGTAAGTCATTTAACCTCTCAAATTCTTAGTTTTATTTTCCACAAAATGATAGAGTTAGATCACGTGATCTCTAAGGTTTCTTTCAATTATTAATTTCTATAAACTTTAATTACAGTGATTTTAGAAACAAGTATAAGCATAAGAAGAGTCATTACAGTGTTGATCTTGAGACCTTGTTTAGATATTAAAATAAGGTAGCCATTTTTGACCTTTTAATATTTTCCTTTTGAGGGAACGTGACCCATGTATGCAAAAAGTGTTTGTGGCAGCCCTTTTTGTAGTGACAAGAAAGTGGAAACTGAATGACTGAATAAATTATGGTATACAAATATTATGGGATATTATTGTTCTATAAGAAAGGACCAGCAGGATGATTTCAAAGAGGCCTGGAGAGACTTAAATGAACTGATTCTGAGTGAAATGAGGGGAACCAGGAGATTGTTGTACACAGCAATAGCAAGATTATATAATGATCAATTCTGATGGACAGGGTTCTTCTCAACAATGAGATGATTGATGCCAGTTCCAATGTGATGATGAGAACCATCTACACCCAGAGAGAGGGCTGTAGGAACTAAATGTGGATCATAACATAGTATTTTAATTCTTTCTTTTGTTTGCTTGCATTTCATTTTCTTCCTCACTTTTTTTCTTTTTGATTTGATTTTTCTTGTGCAGCAAGATAATTCTATCACTATGTATGTATATATTGGATTTACCATATAGTTTTACCATGTTTAATATATACTGGATTATTTGCTATCTAGCGGAGGAGGTGGGGAAAAGGGGAGAAAATTTGAACACAAGATTAATGTTGAAAAATTATCCATGCAATTTTTTGAAAATTAAAAAGCTTTAATAAAAAAGAAAAAAAATATTTTTGCAAATTGCATTGAAAACACAAGAAAATAAATGGCATTATTCTTTTAAAATTTATCATCTTCATTTATCAGATTTAATTTTATATTAATTTTGATTATTTCTAAAAATCAAAGTTATATTCTAATCTATTTAACTCTAATGGATACCCCTCTGAAAATTTAATTTATTTTTCAGAGGGGTATCCGTTAGACTTAATGATATTGATATTGATTTCAGGAAAGGAATTTTTTTTGTTTTTTTTTTTTCTGGTTATGCATGTACAATCATTAAAAAACCCATATTTCCTTATGAAAATTGTTGGGAGAAAAAATCAAAATAACCTCCAGAGGAAAACAATGAAAAAAGAAAAAAAAAGTGAACATAGCATGTGTTCATAATTCTCTCTCTAGATACAGATGGCATTTTCCACCCAAAATGTATTGGGATTGCCTTGGATCACTGAACCTCTGAAAAGGACCAAATTTTCATCGTTGATCATTGAACAATTTTGCTGTTGCTGTGTATAATACATCCCTGGTTCTGCTTGTATTCTTCAGCATCAGTTTGTATAAATTTAGGAAAGGAAATTCTAAATGTTTTTAATAAATAATAGGATTTTTAATGAAAGATATATATGAATTGGCACAAAAATATGACCAAAACATTTTTCATTTTTAAAAGTTTCCAAATGAAATGAAAAAAAAAAAAAAAGCCACAAAAGTTTTCAAAAAGAGAGCTTCAGATCATCTTCAGCTATATCAAAGATTGCAAAAAAGCACTAATAATAAGATAAATGCAAATAAAATCAACTATCATCTGAGACTTGGCAGCAAGCCAGGAGCAGCAGAGAGGGTGTAAACACCAGAGGTGAAAATTAAAACTCATGAAAGCTATCATCTCTCAGAACCTGGTCACCCCCAACTCCCATCTGGAGTGACTCAGCGCGTTCTCAGAGCCTCAGAACACAGACTCAGGACAACCATCGCTGTCCTGTTAGTGGCTCTCTGCTGCCATACCCCCAGTCTGTAGAGGAAGCCCATTAACACCAACCAGCCCCATTCCCCCCAAAACAGACCAATTATTTCTCTTGTCAATTTGTTTTCTTCGATTCCGCTCTTGACAAAATGAACAAAAAATTCAAAAGGGCTCTAACCATTGACAGTTTCTGTATGGAGAGAGAGCAGACTTCAAATACTGAGGAGACTAAAAGCAGACTGTCCCCAGAGGAATCCCCTAAGGGGGATATGATCTGCTCCTCAATACATAAGACTCTCATAGAGGAAATCAAAAAGGCTCTCACAAGAGAGAAGAGAAATTGGAAAAGGAAAGGGAAGCTTGGAAAGAGAGCCTGAAGAAGTTATCCACAGTGGATAAAGAGATCAAATCATTGAGAAACAAAACTAGTGAATTGGAAAAGGCAAACAACTCCAAGGAAAACAGGATTAGTGAGCTGGATAAAGAAAGCAGCTCTCTAAAAAATAAAATGGATAAAATGGAAAAAAAAAATCCATAGAAGAAAAAAACTCACTTAAAAACACAATTGGACAATTACAAAAAGATATAAAAAAGTGAGTGAAGAAAATACATCATTGAAAATTAGACTCCAACAAGTAGAAATGAATGACTCAAGGAGAAACCAAGAGGTAGTCAAGCAAAACCAGAGAAATGAAACAATTGAAAAGAATATCAAGTACCTTATTAGAAAGACAACAGACCTGGAAAACAGATCCAGGAGAGATAATTTGAGAATAAATGGACTCCCTGAAAAATGTGAGAAAAAAAGAGCTTGGACACTATTTTCGAGGAAATTATCAAAGAGAACTGCCCAGACGTTTTGGAAACAGAGGGTAAAATAGACATTGAAAAAATTCATCGATCACCTACTGAAAGGGACCCTAAAATCAAAACGCCAAGAAATATAGTGGCCAAGTTCAAAAACCATCAGACAAAGGAAAAAAATATTGGAAGCTGCTAGAAAAAAAGCAATTTAGATATGGAGGAGCCACAATAAGGATAATCCAGGATCTAGCATCGTCCACATTAAAAGAACGAAGGGCCTGGAACATGCTATTCTGAAAGGCTAAAGAACTTGGTATGCAGACAAGAATAACTTACCCAGTAAATATGAGCAAGTGGTGTTCACAAGTTTAATACTGGGTAGGGGGGTAAGAGGGAAGGAAAGGGGAAAAGCATAAGCAGGGGTTAATAGGATGGCAGGCAATATAGAATTAGTCACTCTAATCATAAATGTGAATGGGGCAAACTGCCTCATAAAGAGGAAGCTGTTAGCAGACTGGATTAAAACTCAGAATCCTACTATATGTTGTTTACAAGAAACACACCTGAAACAGGGTGATACATTCAAACTAAAATTGAAAGGGTGGAGCAGAATCTACTATGCTTCAGGCAAAGCCAAAAAAGCAGGGGTAGCCATCCTCATCTCAGATCAAGCAAAAACAAAAATTGATCTAATTAAAAGAGATAAGGAAGGGCATTATATCCTGCTAAAGTGTAGCATCAATAATGAAGCAGTATCAATATTAAAAATATATGCACCAAGTGGTGCAGCATCTAAATTCTTAAAAGAGAGCTGCAAAAAGAAATAGACAGCAAAACTATAATAGTGGGAGATCTCAACCTTGCACTCTCAGAATTAGATAAATCAAACCACAAAATAAATAAGAAAGAAGTCAAAGAGGTAAATAGAATACTAGAAAAGTTTGATATGATAGATCTTTGGCAAAAGCTAAATAGAGACAGAAAGGATTACACTTTCTTCTCAGCAGTTCATGGAGCTATACAAAAACTGATCATATACTAGGGCATAAAAACCTCAAAATCAAATGCAGTAAGGCAGGCATAGTAAATGCATCCTTTTCAGACCACAATGCAATCAAAATTACATTTAATAAAAAGCCAGGGGAAAATAGACCAAAAAATAATTGGAAACTAAATAATATTATACTAAAGAATGATTGGGTAAAACAGCAAATCATAGACAGAATTAATAACTTCACCCAAAAAATGACAATAATGAGACATCATACCAAAATGTGTGGGATACAGCCAAAGCAGTAATAAGGGGAAGTTTTATATCTCTACAGCCCTACTTACATAAAATAGAGAAAGAGAGGGCCAACGAATTGGGCTTACAACTCAAATTGCTAGAAAAGGAACAAATTAAAAAACCCCAGACAAACACAAAACTTGAAATTCAAAAAATAAAAGGTGAGATTAATAAAATTGAGAGTAAAAAAACTATTGAATTAATTAATAAAACTAAGAGGTGGTTCTATGAAAAAACCAACAAAATAGACAAACCCTTAGTGAACCTGATTAAAAAAAGGAAAGAGAAAAACCAAATTGTTAGTCTTGAAAATGAAAAGGGAGCTAATGAAGAGGAAATTAGAACAATAGTTAGGAGCTACTTTGATCAACTTTATGCCGATAAATTCAATAACTTAAATGAAATGGAAGAATACCTTCAAAAATATAGCTTGCCCAGATTAATAGAGGAAGAAGTAAGTAGTCTAAATAGTCCCACCTCAGAAAAAGAAAAAGAATAAGCTATTAACCAACTTCCTAAGAAAAAATCCCCAGGAACAGGTGGATTTACATGTGAATTCTACCAAACATTTAAAGAACAACTAACTCCAATGCTATATAAACTATTTGAAAAAATAGGGATCGAAGGAATCCTACCAAATTCCTTTTATGACACAGACATGGTACTGATACCTAAACCAGGTAGATCGAAAACTGAGAAAGAAAATTATAGACCAATTTCCTTAATGAATATTGATGCTAAAATCTTAAATAAGATATTAGCAAAAAGACTTCAGAAAATCATCCCCAGGATAATACACTATGACCAAGTGGGATTTATACCAGGAATGCAGGGCTGGTTTAATATTAGGAAAACTATTAGTATAATTGACCATATTAATAATCAAATTAATAAAAACTATATGATCATCTCAATAGATGCAGAAAAAGCATTTGATAAAATCCAACATCCATTCCTACTAAAAACACTTGAGAGTATAGGAATAAATGGACTATTCCTTAAAATAATAACGAGCATATATTTAAAACCTTCAGTAAACATCATATGTAATGGCCATAAACTAGAACCTTTCCCTGTAAGATCAGGAGTGAAACAAGGTTGCCCACTATCACCATTACTATTCAATGTAGTACTAGAAACTCTAGCCTCAGCAATAAGCGCCAAGAAAGAGATTCAAGGAATTAGAGTAGGAAATGAGGAAATCAAATTATCAATCTTTGCAGATGACATGATGGTATACTTAGAGAACCCCAAAGACTCTGCTAAAAAGCTATTAGAAATAATTCAGAATTTTAGCAAAGTTGCAGGATACAAAATAAATCCACATAAATCCTCAGCATTTTTATACATTACCAACACAATCCAACAGCAAGAGATACAAAGAGAAATTCCATTCAAAATAATAGTCGATAGTATAAAATATTGGGGAATATATCTACCAAAGGAGAGTCAGGAATTATATAAGCAAAATTATGAAACACTTGCCACAAAAATAAAGTCAGATTTAAATAATTGGAAAGAGATTCAGTGCTCTTGGATAGGCCTAGTGAATATAATTAAGATGACAATACTCCCTAAACTAATCTATTTATTTAGTGCTATACCAATCAGACTCCCAAGAAACTATTTTAATGACCTAGAAAAAATAACAACAGAATTCATATGGAACAACAAAAGGTCGAGAATTTCAAGGGAAGTAATGAAAAAAAAAAATGAAAGTGGTCTAGCTATACCTGATCTAAAACTATATTATAAAGCAACAGTCACCAAAACCATTTGGTATTGGCTAAGAAATAGACTAGTTGATCAGTGGCATAGGTTAGGTTCACAGGGCAAGATAGTGAATAAAAATAGCAATCTAGGGTTTGACAAACCCAAAGATCCCAACTTTTGGGATAAGAATTCATTATTTGACAAAAACTGCTGGGAAAACTGGAAATTAGTATGGCAGAAACTAGGCATGGGCCCACATTTAACACCGCATACTAAGATAAGATCAAAATATGTCCAAGATGTAGGCATAAAGAATGAAATCATAAATAAATTGGAGGAACATGGGATGGTTTACCTCTCTGACTTGTGGAGGAGGAAGGAGTTTGTGTCCTAGGGAGAACTAGAGACCATTATTGATCACAAAATAGAAAATTTTGATTACACCAAATTAAAAAGTTTCTGCACAAACAAAACTAATGCAAACAAGATTAGAAGGGAAGTAACAAATTGGGAAAACATGTTTACAGTTAAAGATTCTGATAAAGGCTTTATCTCCAAAATATACAGAGAATTGACTTCAATTTATAAGAAATCAAGCCATTCTCCAATTGATAAATGGTCAAAGGAGATGAATAGATAATTTTCAGATGATGAAATTAAAACTATTTCCACTCACATGAAAGTGTTCTAAATCCCTATTGATCAGAGAAATGCAAATTAAGACAACTCTAAGATATCATTACACACCTGTCAGATTGGCTAAGATGACAGGAACAAATAACTATGAATGTTGGAGGGGCTGTGGGAAAACTGGGACACTGATGCATTGTTGGTGGAATTGTGAAAGAATCCAACCATTCTGGAGAGCAATCTGGAATTATGCCCAAAAAGTTATCAAAATGTGCATACCCTTTGACCCAGCCATACTATTACTGGGCTTATATCCCAAGGAAATACTAAAGGGAAAGGGACCTGTATGTGCCAAAATGTTTGTGGCAGCCCTTTTCATAGTGGCTAGAAGCTGGAAAATGAATGGATGTCCATCAATTGGAGAATGGTTGGGTAAATTATGGTATATGAATGTTATGGAATATTATTGTTCTGTAAGAAATGACCAACAGGAGGAATACAGAGAGGCTTGGAGAGACTTTCATGAACTGATGCTGAGTGAAATGAGCAGAACTAGGGGATCATTATACACTTCAAAAATGATACTGTATGAGGATGTATTCTGATGGAAGTGGATATCTTCAACATAGAGAAGAGCTAATCCAATTCCAATTGATCAATGGTGGGCAGAATCAGCTACATCCAGAAAAGGAACACTGGGAAATGAGTGTAAACTGTTGCCATTGTTTTTTTTGTTTGTTTGTTTGTTTGTTTTGTTTTGTTTCTCTTCCCAGATTATTTGTACCTTGTGAAATAATCCTTCCTTTGCAACAACAACAACAAAATTCGGTTCTGCACATATATATTGTACATAGGATATACTATAAGATATTTAATATGTATGCGAATGCCTGCCATCTAGGGGAGGGGGTGGAGAGAAGGAGGGGAAAAACTTGGAACAGAAGGGAGTACAAGGGATAATGTTGTAAAAAAAAAAATCCTATGCATATGTACTGTCAAAGAAAATGTTATAATTATAAAAATTAATAAAAAACAAAATAAAATATTAAAAAAGTCATTATCATCTGAGACTCAGAAAATTAGTAGAAAAATTAAAAAGACACACAGTCAATGTTGGAGAGCTTATGGGATGACTGAAATGTTAAAATGAACCTGAATAAACTTTTATTAAGTTCCTGTGATGTGCTAGGCACTGTGCTAAGCACTAATTATACAAGTAATAAAAAGAAAGGAAATCCTTGCCCTCAATGAAGTTATAATCTAAAGGGAGAGACACCACACACAAAAAAATTAGGGCTATTTGGGTTAAGTAGAATAAATCCTTTTCGTAAATAACATATGATCCAATATGCCTTCATCCCTATGATAGAGACATAAGAAACTAGAGAGGCCCAATCCTTTATATAATTTTAAATGCAGTTGTTTTGATGAATTTTATTTACCTGTTTTTCTTTGTTTTAAGGAAGCTCTAATTTATAATTTCTCATGGGGAAGAGATCAAGTTTTGCCAAACAAAAGAAAATTGTATATAGAACAATTTTTCCAAAATCATATTCTTTGCCTTAGAAAATTTCAACCTTTTAGGAAATAGAATAGGTCTATGAAGTGATAATTTGAACTTTATAACACGAGAATACACCTAAAATGATTTTCTTGCATATATGGATATGATCATAAAGTGAAAAAAAAAAAAATATATATATATATATATATATTTAAGTAGCAGAATTATTAGAATAAAAGATTAGAGCTCAAAGGTCTTCAAAGATGATTTCAATATAAGCTTAAATTATATAAATAAGAAAGCAGAGGACAAGAAAGATTAAATAATTTAACAAATATCATATCAATAACTAGTGTTATACCTAATACTCAATTCTTTGTCTTATATTACTTTCCCCTTGAACTATATTGCTTCATTTCTCTCATTGTGATAAATCTGACTTAACAGTTTCTTTAAAACATACATAATATGTTTGTATATGGTGTTTGTATATGGTATCAAAAGATAGAGATTCTTTTACTAACTTTTGAGGAATGTTAGGCCTTATTTTTTTAATAGGGGCTATATTTTAAAAATATGCTACACAAAAGAGAATTATGTCTACTTAATCTATGCTCTATATGTCCTAGTTCTTCCAGAATTGTACTCTTTACCCCGTGAATTTACAAACTTTTATAAAACTAGGATTGACATGAAGATAGACATGTAAAAACATAATAATGTAATCTTTGTGACAAGAGACTGTACCTAAAAAGAACTGCATATATTTTGAGAAAATAAGAAGTGACTTGGCTATAGTGTCTGAATTACCCTGTCTGAAGAAAAGGTCAAAAACTCTATCACATACCTTAAGTTTTAAATTGTTTTGAAATTTCTCTAGTTACATTTTTTTGAGACAGCAAATGCAATTTTGTGACAGATGACCTTATTCTTGTCAGCAAGAAGTGTTCTTTTGAGGTGTATATTAAAATAAAATACCTTATCTATTATTTTTTCATTGTTGTAAGAATAAAAATTATGTTTTCATTAAATGCCAAATATTTACTTTATAATCCATGAATGTGTTTATACACACACACACACACACAAATCTTTTTATAAATACTATTAGACTGTGATCGAAGCCTATTAAAATGCTCATAAATGAGAAAACAAAATAATGAAACATATATAGTAGAATAAATATATATATTTTTTGCACTATCATATTAAAAATTTTATCTATTGAATTTTGTGCTTTACACATAAATGTATAGAAAAGTGCAATTCGCTGTTTTTTTTCCTTTAAAGCACTTAGTAAAATAAAACAATTTTATAACACATTCTGCAAAGTATATATTTTATTATGTCTCATTTTATTATATTGTCAAAAGGAATGATATAGAAAACTTGTCATTTTCCAGAATAAAACATGTAATATTTTTCCAAATTTGTCATAATGCTTTTTGACAAAGAAAAATCTAAACAAATATTTAATATATTTATTCTTTATTTTTAATTTTTCATTTAATTTAGATGGACTCACTAGTTTTTTAAAATATTTTATAGAGTATATGTAAAAATATGGAATTCATAATTTTTACTTTAAGTTCCCAATTTTAATATCAGATGAAAGTCTTTATCTAGAAAGTAGCTGTGCAACACCAAATAACCAATTGACAATGTTTTACTTTATATGTAGATGTAGTGAAATTATGAAAATATACCCTTAGGAAATGATATCTATTGAATACTTAGATCTGATGGTGAAGAGGAATTAAAAGCTTCCCCAAATCATTATGTAGAATAAGTTTTGAATTTTTAGTTGCCATAGTTGATTCACTTTCCAACAAAATCCAGAGAAAAACAGAAATATAAATGTCTAAATTTAGAAGTACTTATGTGGAATATCTTATTGACCTATTGAACCCTATGCAAATTAACAATAACAATCTTTTGTTCTCATCAATGACTTGGATAAAAATATGGTTCATATTCATCAATTTTAAGATGACTTTAAATTAGGAGAAATAGCTACATTTTTTATTAATTATAGTTTTTATTTACCAGATATGCATGGGTAATTTTACAGTATTGACAATTGCCACACCTTTAGTTTGATCATCATATAGTATTGTTGTTGAAGTATATAATGATCTCCTGTTCCTGTTCATTTCACTCAGCTTCAGTTCATGTAAATCTCTCCAGACCTTTCTGAAATCATCCTGTTGGTCGAAATAGCTACATTTTGAATCACAGATTCAATGATGTATGACATTATTGGGACAAATCAAATAATAAGATATCTGATAAGAATCAATATAAAGTCTTGTACTTTATTTTAAAAGAAAGGTAGAATATACATATATAAGAAGGGAATGCTGATTTAGAATTATTTTATTTTAAAGAAAAAGATTGAGGGTATTTGATGACCTGCAAAATTGATATGAGTACATAGTATGATGTGGCAGTCAAAATATCTAGCACTACCTTGGGTTGCTTTAAAATAGTCATCTTTTATAAGAGAAAGGAAATGATAGTTTCACAGATCAGACAACATCTGCAGCTTTGATATCAGCTTTGATCACCAAATTTCCGGAAGACTGATGTTAAACTGAATAGTGACAGGAGAAAGACAGAAAAAAGTATGTATGTATTGTTTGAATTTGCATTGTATTTGTATATGTATTGTATTTAATATGAATTGTATGAAGATTAGATGAAAGAAATGTGATAGCTGAAATCTGAAATAACTGAGGAAACAATGGTTTAAGCTTCTGGGCATATCAATTTATTAAGTAGTTCATACCAATTGAATAATAAATCAGGAGCAGGTCTCCTCAGCATAGTTTTGAATCCTGAATACAGAAGGATACAGATTTTTCACACATTAAAATAAAACTACTAACAGAATATAAAGCAGAATACAAGATTAGGTTATATTACTTCTAAGCAAAACAAAGATAGGGGCTTCCAGAGTTGGAAAAAGAAGAGTGACCAAGTGCAATTCTTTGAAATTGGAAAAAGAGGTATTCCATCTCCTTTTCCCCTCTGCCCCAGTATCTATATTCACTTAAACAAGGAAACAATAGCTGATTGACCAGTATGGGACCAGTTTTCATATCAAATGTAGGGGTTGCCTGAGATATATAATTGTGAGAAAAAGACTTGCATCAGTCTTTAGATCTCGCTGCAGTTTTAGAAAGCATAGGTCCTTAGTTAAAAGTTAAATAATAGGTTGATATAGTCTTGCTTTCCAGCCATGCAGGGCTAGTTCTAAATAATGCAATAAATTTATCATAATTCCCATAATTGAATAAAGTTTTCTCACATGACAGAATTTGGCCATAATGGAATAGAAAGGGAACTTAGTTTTACCAAAATTTGAGTCACAAGATGGAGTCAGTATGGTTTACTCAGTTCCCATCATTTCCACAGAACTCAGTATGTTTGGCTTAGAAAAGAGGAATGAGGGAGAACATAATTTGTCTTCAAGTATTTGAAAAGCTGTCACCTGGAAGAGGGATTTGGCTTGTTTTTCTTGGCTCAGAATGCAGAATTAGAAATAATGGCTAAATATTTCAAGTAACAAATTTGGGTTTGATTTAAAATCAACTTCAAAACAAAAAGAAAACTAGAAAAGTGGAATGGGTTTTCTCTGGAAGTAGCAAGTTCTCCTTGATTGGAGATCTTCAAGCAGTGACTAAATTTGTACTTGTCATGTGCATTGTAGTGGGGATTCTTTCGGATATGGATTAAACTAGATGGATAATGATATTTTTGTCAACTCTGAGATAATGTAAAGCTTTGATTACTGTTGAAGTCTTTTTAAAAAAGCATTCTTTTAAATTAGTATGATCTTCATTGCTCCTTGCTGAATTGTACAAAACAAAAATAAAAAATCATCTATCCTATTCACCATAATACAGAAAACTTTAGGCTAATTACCTATCATCTCTAATGCTCCATTCCCTGAAGAAATCAATACAATCCTAGAATGTCCATGAAGAAGACATATCATTTTAGGTTAAACCAAGGCATTTAAATAAAATACCATCTTTTATCATTTTCCAAACTCACTAAGTAAGCTTTCTACTTGAGCAAACATTTTTTCCCCTTCATATTCTTTGTGGTACACCCAGATTGACTTTTTTACTGCTTCTTATACATGTCAATCCATTTTCTTTGTAGTACTGTCTGTTCTTGTTTGAGATGTCTCCTTCATCACCTCTAAGTCTTAGAATCCTTAGTTTCCTTCAAAATTCACCTTTAATAATATCTTCTACAGGATACTTTACAGATTCTTCTAGCTATTTGCACAAATCAGCTAATCAACTTTCATCAACTTGTAAAATAAAGTTTACCTTTAAAAATAGTTTTATATATAGATAGATAGATAGATAGATAGATAGATAGATAGATAGATAGATAGATATACACATTCACATATATAAAGCTTGTTTCCCTTATACAATATAGGCTATTTGAGGAGGGAATCTTTCACTTTTATCTTTCTATTCACTGTGCTTAGAATAGCACACAGTAAACCCAAAGGAAAGTGTGTTTATTCCTTAGCTCTGTAACTCAAATGATCACATAAAATTCATGGGATTATCAAAAGAAAGATTTAAAACCTTAAAAAATCTAATTAGTGGTCAATTTCAATTTCATCATTGTATACTTGGAAAAGAATGAGGCCAAGAAGTTAAATAAATTACTCAAGTTTGCAAAGGAAGTAAATAGAAAAACTCATTTTATTTTTTTTCTTTTAAAGCACTCCATATTACACAAAAAATGAGCTGTATTTCCTTCAGAAACAACAACCACAACAATACACTATTCTATTATCTCCATTTGTATAGACAAAAGAAAGTCCTGAGATGTACTACAGGAAGAGAGTTTTCATAAATACTTAAAGGAAGGCTTACTTATTCCATTTTTTTTCTTTCAGTTATTATGAATTGCTTGGATTGAAATAGTAACAATTATGTTGTCTTGTCCAATTTTGTCCCTGTGTATATATGTAAGAATTCAATGTACTAATATGTACATTTTAAATTTTTTTTCTGAATTAAATATGCATTTTTATAACATAGTATAATAAAAATGATTGCATAGAAAACTGCAAGTCTATCAAGTACAAGTTCCTATTCCTTTAAATATATAATAAATTTATTATGTATTTTTCTTTTGTTTCCCCTTATTTTCCCCCAAGAGCTAGATATCTTTAGACACAAATATGTGTGTCTATATATAGAGACAGATAGACAGAGAAAGAGAAAGATAGATTTTACATATATATATATATATATATGTATATATACATATATATATATATATATATGCAGATACATTTATGTAAACTCTCTATATACTTCTATTTATCAATTCTCTGGATGCAAATACACTCTTCCTTTTCATGTCTATTGTAGTTAATTTTAGTTATAAATGCCAAAATTTATAACAGGCAAAATTACTTATTCACTCAAAGTTGTTTTTAAAATAAAGTTTTTGTTACTATATGCATCATTCTCTTAGTTTTCATTTCGTTCTTGATTATTTTGTGTGTCTATCCATGTTTTTAAGATCATCCAGCTCATCATTTCTTATAGCTCAGTTGTATTCCATCATAATCATGTTTCTCAAATTATTCAGCCTTTCCACAATTGACCAGCATTACTGCAACTTTTACTTCTTTGCTACCACTAAGAAAGCTGCTATAAACATTTCAAAACATATAAGATCTTTTCATTTTTCCCCTAATCATTTTTTGGAAACAGAGCTTGTAGTAATATTGATGGATAAAATATAATAATTATTTGCACAATTTTAAGTTTAATCTGAAATATAATTCCTCACAATAACAATTTAACAATTATGATTTAGAATGAGGGTCAAATGGTTCTAGTACACTTCCGTGTGTGTCTTTCTTCTAAAGCCCATATGTCTACCTTCAAATTACAATCAGTGTATGGAGGAACAGTTGGAAATAATCTATATTTTCATCTGGTCATCTGAATACCTAGAAATCTGAATTAGAAAATCTTTGTGGGGGAGGATTTTGGAAGATGACTGAGTAGTCAGTAAATTTCAAGCTCTCAAAATTAACTCCACAAAAAGAACAAATTTTCATTTCTGGATGAACATAGACTTGTGAAAAACAGAATTCTTAGGACAGAATAGGAATCCTTCCGGGACAACCCAAGAAAACCCAGAAAAGACTACAGGCTAGGGATTAACCCATATGAAGTGCAAACACTTCAAGGCTAGCTCCACTGAAAGAGCAAATGGGGACCCCTGGGGCTAGCTGAGTTTGGTGGGAGCCTCAATCCAAACCATAGGAACCTTTATCTCCTAGAAAGCCAGGGGAATTCAGAAGCTGATCCTGTAAGGCTGAGGGCACCACTACTAATTAAGAATACCAGGCCCAACTGTGCTACAGAGACAGAACCCTGGACTAGAAGTTGAGTGCAGAAGCAGTGGGGCAGGGTTGCTGGGGCTGCAGGAATTTGCAGAAATGGGGAGCTCTTGGTTTGGGGTTCCAAATCAGAGAGAGGGCTGAAGTGAATCTAGAGGAACCATCTCTCAATTCCATGATTAAATTTTCTTACACTAATAATTCTTATTAAAAAAACCAGCAAAGAAGAACCCAACCATAGAAAATTAATATGGGAATAGGTAAGACCAGCGGGGGTTCATCATCAGAGGAGAACAATGTAGTTTAAAAAAAAAAAAGTCATTTCTATCCCAAAGATTAATGTTAAATGGTTAATTACCCAGAGAGAATTTATAGAACTCAAAAAAGATTTTTAAAATCAAGTGAGAAAGATTAAGGAAAAACTAAAATAAATAAATATATAGATAGATAATAAATAAATAGTATCCAAGCATCCAAGACAAATAAGATTATGAACAAAAATTAACTAACTAAAAAGGAGATACTGTATGAAAGAAAAAAAATGAAAATTAGATTTGGTCAAGGGGAAGCCCTTTTGTAGTGGCAAGGAATTGGAAACTGAGTGGATGCCCATTAGCTGAAAAATGGCTGAATAACTTATGGTATATGAATGTTATGGAATAGTATTGTTTATAAGAAATGATCAGCAGAATGATGTCATAGAAGCCTTGAGAGACTTATATGAACTGATGCTAAGTGAAATGAGCACAACCAGGAGATAATTATACAAGGCAACAGCAAGATTATACAATGATCAATTCTGATAGACATGACTCTCCAAAATAATGAGATGATTCAGGCCATATCCAATGACCTAGTGATGAAGAGAACCCTCTGAACCCAGAGAGGAGAGTGTGGGAACTAAATGTGGATCACAACATAGTATTTTCACCCTGTTTGTTATTGTTAGTTTGAATTTTGTTTTGTTGTCTCATTTTTTTGCCTTTTTCATCTGATTTTTCTTGTGCAGAATGATAGTTGTAGAAATACATATAGAAGAATTGTACATGTTTAGCATAAATTGCATTATGTTAAATAAGGTTAAGGAGAGTGAAAAGAAGAGAAAAAATTTCAAACACAAGATTATGTAAGGGTGAATATTGAAAATTATTCAAGTATATTTTTGAAAATAAAAAAGATTTAATTAAAAAAATATATAAAGAATTTTTAAAACTAGGGGCAGATAGATGTTACAATGGATAGAGCACTGGCCCCAAAAGCAGGAATATTTGATTTCAAATATCTCACACACTTAATGCTTCCTAGTTGTGTGACACTGGGCAAGTCACTCAGCTTTCTTCTTTTTCTTTAACTTTCTTTTATTGCTTCAGAAAAAAAGGAAGGAAAACATAGAATGGAATGTGAAAAAACTTATAAGAAAAACAACAGATTTGGAGAACAGATCAAAGAGGTAATATTAGAATAATTGGACTAGATAAAATCTGTGACCAAAAAAAGAACCTTGATGCAATGATGCAAGAAAGAGTCTAAGACAATTATTCTGGAGTGATAAAAAAAAAATAGAAATAGAAAAAAAAAAAAAAAAAAACATTCATCACCACCTCAAAGAAATGCTTTTTAGAAAACATAGAAATATTATTGTGAAATTACAAAGATCAAAGAAAAAATTTACAAGAAACAAGGAAAAAATTCCAAATATGTTAGAGTAACAATTTGAATTGTACAGGACTGACCCAGCAGTGCCATTACTGGGTCAGTATCTCAAGAAAATCATAAAAGAGGGAAAAGGCCCTACATATGCAAAAATGTTTGGAGCAGCTCTTTTTTATGGCAGGAAAGAATTGGAAAAATGAGTAGATACCCATTATGTGGGGAATGACTGAACAAGTTGAATATATAAATACATATATTTAAAATCTATGAATATTATTGTTCTAATAATGATGAACAAGCTGATTTTAGAAAGGCCTGCAAAGATTTACATGAACTGATTCTAAAGACAAACAAGCAGAACCAGGAATACATTAGACACAATAACAGCAAGAGTGCACAATGATCAACTATGAAAGACTTGGTTCTTCTTGGAGGTTCAGTGATGCAAAGCAATCCCAATTGACTTTAAACAGAAAATGCCATCTACATCCAGAAAAATAAGTAAAGAGATGAACTTTCCACTAATGAACTTTATGCCAATAAATTTGATCACCTAAGTGAAATGGAAGAATAACTACAAAAATATAGATTTCCTAGATTAACAGAAGGGGAAATAAATTACTTAAATAGTGCCATTTTAGAAAAAGAAATCAAAAAAGCTATTAATCAACACCCTAAGAAAAATCTCCAGGGCCAGATAGATTTAAATATGAATTCTACCAAACATGTAAAGAGCAATTAAATCCAATAATAAATAAATTTTTGGAAAAAAAAAAAATGGAATGAAGGACCCCTACCAAATTCCTTTTATGACACAGACATGGTACTGATACCTAAACAGGTAGGATGAAAACAGAGAAAGAAAATTATAGACTAATCTCCCTAATGAATATTGATGAAAAAATCTTTTAAAAAATTAGCAAAGAGATTGCAGAAAATCATCCCCAAAATAATACACCATAACCAAATAAGATTTATACCAGAAATGCAAGGTTAGCCCAATATTAGAGAAACTATTAGCATAATTGACTATATCAATAGCCAAATTAACAAAAACCATATGATTATCTCAATAGATGCAAAAAAAAAAGCGTTTGATAAAATACAACATCCATTCCTATTAAAAACACTAGAGACCATAGGAATAAATGAAATTTTCCTTAAAATAGTAACATCTATTTAAAAGCATCAATAAGCATCATATGTAATGGGGATAAACTGGAACCATTCTCAATAAGATCAGAGGTGAAACAAAGTTGCCCACTGTAACGTGCTCTCCTGGCAGTTACAATTACTAGTCTGTCCTAGACCCACCAGAGTACCTTTGACCACTGTCCTTTGCAGTGTGAGCTCTACCCGGCTCGCCTCCTCTGAGGCCTTCTAAGGTCTCTGGCCACAATCTCTTGAATCTATAGCTTAGTAACCGGTAGCGCACTCAAGAACAACCACATGTAATCTTAAAAGCCTTTATTATACCTACTCACATAATGCCCTAACTGATGCCCTGACTTGTTGGTTCCCTGGTGAACACCTGGTCAGAAGACCCATGTGTTCACTACCAAAACCCTTACCTCTTTTGGCTACCCATCTTGGCTTAGCCACCCAGGCTAGGGAGCCAGGGTGAACAGCACGAGGTTAAAGAGGGCGGTTGCTGCCTGCAGTGGGCTTACATAGGGCCTGTGAGGTCACATACACAGCCAATCAGTGAGAGAGTCACCCATTACGAAACTATCTCAATATGGCCAGGATCCCGCCCAAGGGCAGTCCTAATATCCACAGAAATTATTTCCGAGCCTCAATCTCCCGATGCACTGTGTCTCCCATTTAAAGGGCCCTTACAGCCCACTATCATCATTACTATGCAATATTATATTAGAAATGCTCCCTTTGGCACTAAGAGAAGAAAAATGGATTAAAGGAATTTAATAGGTAATGAGGAAGCCAAATTATCACTCTTTGCAGATGGTAAATAATGGTATACTTAGAGAACCCTAGTGAATCGATAAAAAAAAAAAAAAAAACTATTAGAAATAATCTGAAACTTTAAAAAGTTGCAGGATACAAAACAAATCTACATAAATCATCAGCATTTTATATTGCTAACAAAATCCAACAGCAAGAGATACAAAGAGAAATTCTATTTAAAATAACTGCTGATAGTATAAAATATTTGGGAATCTATCTGCCAAGAAAAAGTCATAAACTATATGAGCAAAACTTCAAAACACTTTCTATACAAATAAAGGCAGATCTAAACAATTGGAAAAATATCAAGCGCTCTTGGATAGGTCAAGCAAATATAATAAAGATGACAATACTACCTAAACTAAACTGCTTATTTAGTGCTATGCTAATCAAATCCCAAGAAATTATTTTGTTGATCTAGAAATAACAACAAAATTCATCTGGAAGAAAAGCCTCGTCATATGAAAAGTTGTCCCAAATCACTATTGATCAAAGAAATACAAATTAAGACATCTTTGAAATACCACTGCATACCTCACAAATTGGCTAAGATGACAGGAAAAAAATGATGAATGTTAAAAAGGGATGTGGGAAAACTGGGATACTGATACATTGTTAGTGGAACTGTGAACAGATCCAACCATTCTGGAGTGCTGTAGCGTGCTGTCGTCTCCAGAAGCTGCCGGATCGCTCTCTGGGAAGACATCTGCTGTGTCAACTCAAATCTCTTGGACAGATTCTTCCTGTAGTGAACCGTTGTCTCCAGGCAGTTGCTGTTAACTCTTGTCCAGAGAAGTGACTTCCCTTCCTGCAGAGAGCTGACTTCCCTTCCTGCAGAGAGCTGCGTCAAGCCAGATGTAGTGCAGAGTCTTCTTCTTGAATCCTGGCTCTGAATCTCCTCCAGCTCTTATCCTTCTCCAGGCAGACTGACTTTCCAGGCCCACTGTTGTCTCTTTTATCCTCCCAGAGAATGGGCGTGGGATAATGCAAGGGCTTCTGGGAAGAACCACTTCAGCCAATGAGCTTGCTCCTTCTATCAAGTCAACCTGAGATCTCACCTTGTAATTGTCCAGACAACCTGAGTTTTCACCTAGTAATCCTAACATCTCCCCCTTTCTTTTGATTTAGAACATAGGACAGTCATGACCTTGAAACATAAATCCATCAATATGGGAAGTATTACAGATAATTACATAAATGATCTTGAAACATAAATCCATCAATATGGGAAGTATTACAGATAATTACATAAATTACATAAGCACATAGTAACATAGTAACATAACACATGCTAGAAGTATATAACATAATCAAATAATCATAAATTGAAAATTTATAAATGTCCATAAGTCCATTGTCCATTAGTCTCACCTTGTGTGAGGAAGTCCAATGATTCCTGCTGATTTTAAAGTTCTTTAATAGTCTTTTTATTAGCCATGCTCTTTCGGTGTAAGATGTTTCTTAGATCTTCTCCTTTATTTTGAGGTCTTTTTCTTTTTCTGTCTCTCTCTGATGGACAAGGCGAATACGGCTTGTTGGCACCCATTTGATTCCTTCTCCTGCTGAAGAAATACAAGCAAACCCTCTCTCCCAGGCAGTTAACCTATCTAATTACCTTCTATTTACCACTTTCTAAATCTCTTCTCATCATCTGGCAATTACATTGGAATTGTTTGCACTGGATACAGCCCTGTTGGTTTAAAAGGCCTGTATTCTCCCCAAGTGTAATCCATTTTTGCAATCTGATTGCCTTTTGGCTCACTTATCAGGTAATCCCTTTCTTCCATGTGATTGCTTTTCTGCTGGTTGATCAAATCAGAGTCCTGGCCTTCTAAAGGTTCTTTGGATGTAACATCAGCTGCCATCATGCCCCAAGTCTTTTTTGCCTGGGACCCTGGACCTGGGCCCCTCATCCCATTTCCCTGAACTATTCTACACTCTGATGCCCAATGGAGTCCTCTATTGCATTTTGGACATGGGGTTTTAGGTCTTCTTTCACCCTGTCTTCTCACTGTATCTCCATACCTACACTGAGCTCTTAGATGTCCAATTTTTCCACATTGAAAACATTGCCGAGTTTCTCTAGAAGTCCCTTGCCAGGAGGGACCCTGCCTTTCCACATTCATCATTGTCCGGGTGTAAAAAGCATTTGTTCCCACTGTAGCACAGCATCTTATAATCTCCTCTAAAGGAGCATCTTTGTCTAATCCCCATATAATTCTTTTGCAAATCTCATTGGCATTTTCCTTAGCCAGATGTCTGGTCATTATTTCTGTAGCAGCATTTTCTCCAATAGTTCTTTTGACAGCAGTTTGCAAACGTCCCACAAAATCTGCAAAAGGTTCATTGGGACCTTGCTCTATTTTAGTGAAAGCCTCTCCCCGATCTTTCTGTCCAGGGAGTACACCCCAAGCTTTTATTGCAGCCTTAGCAATTTGTTCATATATTGTCATGGTATAATTAATCTGTTCCGAATTCTCTCCATACTGACCTTCACCAGCTAAGTGCTCAAAAGTGAATTTTGTGTTAACTCCTATTTCCAAATTGCATCTGACTTGAATTTTACATAATTCATGAAATTCCACAAGCCATAATAAATTTTCTCCAGGTTCCAGACATGTCCTTGCTATGGATTTCCAATCATTCGGGGTTAGGACTTCATAAGACAAACCATCTAGTAACATTTTAACATAAGCTGATGTAGCCCCATAAAGGGTACAACCTTTTTTCAAATCTTTAATTTTATTCAAATCTAAAGGTGCATATCTTCTCCTTTTTTGACCTACAGAGTCAATATCTTCAATCACAGGATATGCATGTACAAAATCACTTATATCCTGTCCTTCTCTCTTAGCTTTAACCAATGCTTTTTCTAATCTTGTCATAGGCTTAGGCTAATTCACAGGCAATTCTGTTTGTGTTTCTGCCTCTTCCCCTCCTTCTTCCTCCACCTCTGAAGGTGGGGTTGATGTGGGCCTGTCAATAATCTATTCTCTAGGCAGGGTTGAAGCTTCTTCAAGAGAATCATACCATAATTCCTCATTTAAATCCTCTTGCTCTAGGGAAAGATCTTGATCTTTCCTTTTTTCCTCACACTTCCTCACCTGTTGATTTTTAAAACTTTTCCTTCTCCTACAACTTGCTTGATAGTTTAAGGCTAATTGAACTATGTTGTAGATATAAAATACTTCTGCAGAAATTGAACGAGACCCATTTTTTGCATGAAATTCTTTCATTTCAAATCCCACTAGCTTCCATTTATCTACATCTATCTTTTCTTCCTCTAAGAACCAAGGGGATGTGCGTCTTAATGCAGCCAAGAGTTTAGCAATCTGTACCCAGGTTACAAGTAAACTCTGCTCCTCAATTATCTTGATTATACTCTCTATAGTACCACTCCTGAATGGGGGTGGAGCTGAGGTTGCTTCTGGGGCTGGGGTTGAGTCGGCTGAGGTCCAGGGATTGAATTTAGCTAACATCTGCCCCATTTCAGCTATAAGAGATTCCTGGTTTAGCCCTTAACAAGTTAAGTTCCTTATTTATCTATTAGCACGCTCACTTAATCTTTAGCAAAGTTTCCTCGTTACTCACGGTTCTGGGTCAGAGAGACTGAGATCTGGATGGGAGGCTTTTCCACTGGAATCAGGACCGTGTCCAGGCACCAAATTGCGAAGGTCTGGTCTAGCTCCTCTTGTCAGGATAAGCAAAAGTCCTTGCCCCACATTGGGCGCCAATTGTAGCAAGCTGTAGTCTCCAGAAGCTGCCGGATCGCTCTCTGGGAAGACATCTGCTGTGTCAAGTCAAATCTCTTGGACAGATTCTTCCTGTAGTGAACCGTTGTCTCCAGGCAGTTGCTGTTAACTCTTGTCCAGAGAAGTGACTTCCCTTCCTGCAGAGAGCCGACTTCCCTTCCTGTAGAGAGCTGTGTCAAGCCAGATGTAGTGCAGAGTCTTCTTCTTGAATCCTGGCTCTGAATCTCCTCCAGCTCTTATCCTTCTCCAGGCAGACTGACGTTCCAGGCCCACTGTTGTCTCTTTTATCCTCCCAGAGAATGGGCGTGGGATAATGCAAGGGCTTCTGGGAAGAACCACTTCAGCCAATGAGCTTGCTCCTTCTATCAAGTCAACCTGAGTTCTCACCTTGTAATTGTCCAGACAACCTGAGTTCTCACCTAGTAATCCTAACAGAGTGCAATTTGGAACTATGCTCAAAAAGTTATCAAACTGTGCATACCATTTGACCCAGTAGTGTTTTACTGGCTTTACATCCCAAAGAGATCTTAAAGGAGGGAAAGGGACCCACATGTGCAAAAATGTTTGTGGTAGCCCTCTTTGTAATGGCAATAAGCTGGAAAAATGATGAATGCCCATAAATTGGAGAATGGCTGAATAAGTTATGCTATATGAATGTAATGGAATGAAATTTTTCTGTAAGAAATGACCAACAGGATAATTTCAGAGAGGCCTGGAGAGACTTACATGAACTGATGCTAAGTGAAATGAGCAGGACCAGGAAATCATTATACACTTCAACAACAATGCTGTATGATGGATGATCAATTCTGATGGACATGACTCTTTTCAACAATGAGATGATAAAAACCAGTTACAATTGTTCAGTGATGATGAGAGATATCTACACCTAGAGAGAGGACTGTAGGAACTGAGTATGGACTACAACAATATTTTCACTCTTTCTGTTGTATGCTTGCATTTTGTTTTCTTTGTCAGGTTTTCTTTTTCCTTCTTGATTTGATTTTTCTTGTGTAGCAAGATAACTGTATAAATATGTATACATATATTGGGTTTAACATATATTTTAACATATTTACATATTTAACATGTATTGGACTACCTGCTAGATAGGGGGAAATTTGGAATAGAAGATTTTGCAAGGGTCAGTGTTGAAAAATTACCCATGCATATGTTTTGTAAATAAAAAGCTTTAATAAAAATAAATAAATAAATAAAATGAGACATATAGAAAAGTACTTAATATTCTTTAAGATGATTTTGCCTGCCTCATGGTGGCCATTTTGAATAAAGCAGAAGTATTATTAAAAAAAAAAAAAAAGTAAGGAGACTGACTGTAAATCAACACATGCTATATTCACTTCTATTTCAGGTTTTTCCTCCCTCCCATGGTTTTTCCCTTTTGCTCTGATTTCTTTTTTCTCCCAACGTGATTCAGGAAGCAATATATATTAAAAAATTAAAAAGAAAGAATTTAGCCAAAATAAAAGACCACAGATCCTGTAACCCTGTGTGTATAGATAGATAGATAGATAGATAGATAGATAGATAGATAGATAGATAGTCAAAAGAACTCGACCTTCAGCCAAAAACATATCTAGTAAAATTATCCCTCTATTGAATTTTAAAAAGGCATTAAATGAACTTGCAGATTTTCAGAACTTTGACTCAACCAAACATGAAATTAATAGAAAACTTAACTAATATAAAAGATTAATTAATTGTAGTGTGCTTGGGAGAGATGAGGGAGATGAAAGGGGAAAAAAGAATAAGTAAAAAGTTTAAAGCAGAGAAAAAATGAATAACTTACAAGGAAGCAAAAGAAAGATGGCATTACAATGAAGTATACTTTACAGGAGTCAATGAATTGAGTAAACTTATAGTTTGTTAAATATAAAGATTTAAGTCTTCATGATAAGAATTCATTATTTTAAAAAAATAATAATTTGGAAAGCCAAAAACTGGTATGCCAAAATTGGGTATAGAACAACATCTTATACCATTTACCAAGATAAAGCCAAAAATCCATGCATAAAAAAAAAAGAGTTTTTAGAAGAAAATGTAAAGTACGTGGAAAATAATACTTATCAGACTTGTGGATAGATAAACAACTTATGAATAAACAAGAAATGGAAATCAGTGAGAGGTAATAATGGATAATTTTGATTAATTAAATTAAAAATATTTTGTACAAGTAAAACCAAGTTAAGATAAAATCAGAAGGAAAGCAGGAAAAAACAAGAAAATAACTGTGGTACTATGTAAACAGAAAAAAAGGGAGATTCACAATAATTTGATTCACCACTGATTTACTGCAGTAATTTTGTGTAATGCTGACCACTTACCAATGGAAATGTAATTCTGATTCCTGAAATTGTTTAAAATGTGAATAATTATATTTGGAGAAAAAGAATCTATAAAATTTGATGCAGTATAACATTTTTGGCGTATATTTGCTCTAAGTAATAATAAATGACATTTGTATAACTCTCTAAAGTTGTCCCAAAATTCTTTTGTCAGAAAATCCTTTAGAGGAGAATATTTTACCAAAAATATTTATCATTATTTTAATAACTGAATTCCAGTATAATTATTTTCCTCATATGCATTAATACCTTGTGTTTTATTCTGGGAATGTAAAACATTTTTAAAGGAGGTTGTTAGGCTTCACCAAAATGCCAATGGATGCCATGACAATAAAAATAATAATAATAAAAAAATAAGACCATCTGCTTTTGTTATTAGAAGTGATCATTAGACAAAGAATGATATTAATTCTTTAGAAAAGGAGTAGTGAATTCCAAATGCTATTGAAAATGATTTATTAAATTCTGTTCACCATGGTGACCAATTTACTTCATGGTATTACTTTGACTGTTAGAGGAGAGCAATGTCTTTGAAACCATTAGGGGGTGTATTTAATTCCTTTACATTTCAACATTTAACAGTCCTTACTGAGAATTAAAGGGCTAATGAAATTCCCTGTTGACTCATCTTTTACTTTAAGACTAATTCTGTGATAAGACATATATAATAGTCAAAATTTACCAATTTCATAGTTGATGATTATATTCTCAAGAGTCAATTTCCTTAACCTGACTTGCTAGAAATCCATTGCTATCTTTTAATTAAAATGCATAACTTCCCTTTTTCTTCAAGTAATTCATGTAGTCAAAGTATCAACAGTTTTAGGGGAAAATGTGTGTGTATGTGTATCAGACATATTTAGTTAAAATTTAGTTAAAATAAGCAAAACAAAAACACTTGTATCAGAGCTGAGATGTGAAATCAATCATCAGGACTCCTAGCTGACTAGAAAATAGATCTTTATAAAAAGGTTTATCACTTTTAATAAAACAAAAACCAAAAAATACTATGCTAAAAAAAAAGAGACCTATTTCCTCTAATCAATTAAATCAACTAAATCAGTCAGTCTTTTAGGTTTCAATTTCCTTATCTACAATAATAAGGAATTTCTTTGTTTTATTATAGGTTTTTTTTTTATTCAAAATATGTACAAAGACAGTTTTAAACATTTACCCTTTCAAAATCTTGTCCTCCAAATTTTTCTCTCTCCCTTCTTTTACCCTCCCATAAGTGGAAAGTAATCCAATATAGGTTAAATATGTACAATTTTTCTAAACATATTTCCACATTTATCATGCTGCACAAGAAAAATCAAATCAAGAAGAAAAAAAATGTGGAAAAAACAAGTAAGCAAACAACAACAATAAAAGTAAAAATATTATATTGTGGTCCTTATTCAGTTCCCATATTTCTCTCTCTGGATGCAATTGGCTTTCTCTATCACAAGTCTGAGGAATCACCTCATTGGATAAAAATGAATTTCAATTAGACCAGAGCAAAGATATGTAATTTTAAGACTTTTCTGTATGTCTTTTTGACATTCTAAGCAAATCTATGCACCTTTTCAGAATAATATTTGTAAATGCATAAAATAAAATACATAGGATTACAAATAAGCTAATTATATTAAAATATAGTGAATATATATATATACATATACATATATGTATATATATATATATATATATATATATACACAATGCTATTGTTCAGTCCTAACTTTTCTTGATCCTCTTGAACTTAGTACACCAAGACTTTCCATGTTTATTTCTGCTTGTTTTTGTTTTTTGGAAAAGATATTGATGTGGTTTGTCACTGCCTCCTTCAGTGGATTAAGGCAAACTGAGATTAAATGACTTGGCCGATGTCACCTAGCTAGTATCTGAGGCAAAATATTAATTTAAGTCTTCTTGACTATATGCCTAGATTTCTATCCATTAAACCTGCATTTATTGGGTTCATGCCCATTTGTGTATTCACAGACTATTTTAAATTATCACTAGGTTCCCTTAAGGTATGATCTGAATTATTAGCAAAGGTAAGTATGTGGGGAAAATATAGGTCATATATAAAGGGTTATCATATATAAAGGGCTATGAATAAGTCATATACTTTGGCTAGAGGACAAAGTTAGAAGAGAAAAAAGTGATGGGAAATATGATCTGAAAGAAAGAAGATCATCATATCAGGAAAAGCTTGAGTACTTACTACCAGAAACAATTTAAACTATATTTTGATATGTAATGGAGAGTTGTGAGAAGTTTGAGAAAAGTCTAACTTTTAATCATATAAAATTGAATAATCTGTTAGTAACATAAAGAAAATATTAGAGGAAATAGAGACAGATGATGAGAAAATTATTTAGTAATTTGTTACAATCATTCAAATAAAGAGATTTATACTTGTAAACAATGGATGCTGGTAATGTTTAACATCTAGCTCTCTAGGAAAAAAATATACCTAGAACACATTTTTGAATTTGAAGTGCTTTACTAAGATTATCTTATATTTTATCTTATGTAGTATCAATTTTCTTATCTAGATAATCAATAAAATGATACATCAAGGCAGATTTATAACTCTTGGCAGTTTATGGTTACAATGCTCACATACTGAAAACTTAACAATCCGTTTTTTCTGAGTTATTCTGAGCTAGTTCTTATACACACCTGACTGAAAGGGATTTAAAATCTAGCTATGGAAGCGTGCTGATCTGCTTTTTTCAGAATAATAGAGAAAGCAAGCAGTAATGAAGAAATGTGAATGTAGACCCTCTGAGTCCATTTCTAATACCCATTCCAAGCTCTCCCCAAATACATTAAATGTTATCTATTGAGTCTCCTGAATAAGGGTGGTAAGTGTAAGATATAAAAGTGATTCTTCCTCTTCCCTACAGTAGATAAATAAACATTTATAAAGTCTTTATTCACTTTCATTTGCTTCCTTGTTTTGCTTAAACATTATCAATCAAGGATATAACCATGTAAACCTTTCATTAAAGGCAATTGGGGTTAAGTGACTTGTTGCCTAGGGTCACACAGCTAGGAAGTGTTAAGAGTCTGAGGTTAGATTTGAACTCAGATCCTCCTGAGGACTTGTGCTCTATCCACTGCACCACCTAGGTGCCCCTGTGAATGAAAATTTTTTAAGCTCAGACAGTGCTTCAAAGTAAGAGTTCATTCTTCTTTGCCATGTGAACTTTAGCAGTAAATAAATGAAACCAGTGGATTGTCCACATGTAATTCAGAGAAATAAAGAGTTGATTCAGTTGAATAATGGTCAAGTAATCTATTAATTTACTAAAATAATTGCTTTCTTTTAAAATTTTGATTATTTGTTCTGATCTTCAAAAATGAACTTCAATAGTTTTAAAACCGTTTCCTATATATGTGTATAAATACAAACATTGTCAGAGCAATGTTTTCATTCTTAGTTTTGAAATAACTAATCACAATTAAGATCTCACTCTTTGAATGAAACTGTCCTTTTGAGAAAAATGCAATTCACAATAGTAAGATAAACAGGAGATAACATATCTATGAATATGTTTTGAAAGTAGGAATGCCATGTTAGAAGAACTTAGGAAAAATTATCCTTTTGAATTGATCAATATATTGTACCTTTTTTTTTTCTATTTTCTTTTTAAAGAAAACACATTTTGAAAAGTATAGCCATTGAATCTCCCTTTTAAGGGAAAAAATACAAAATGCATGTACAAGTAATTATGTCTAGAATTGGGTAATTGTACCTTAGAAATAAGTGGAAAGTGGCCAATTGCAACCACAATTGCTCAATTGCATGCACAATTATCCAATTAAAGTCATAATTATTTACTGCTGTAATTTTTTCTCCCCCCAAAGAAATTACTAATGATCTAAGTGTTAGACTTATGAAAGAGGAAAATCTCAAAAATAAAATTCAGCTTTATAAATTTGTTATAAAAAATATATAAATCCTACATTTTATTGTTGCTCCTGACTTTTAGCTTTGCTTAAGAAAAGTAGATAGGGCTTATTTATGTAAAAGGATATCAAAAGATACCAAGAAATTAATAAACCTATAAACCACTTTTCTTTGCTCATGTAACTACATAATAAATAATGTACCTTATTCAGCAATCTTTAATGTCTTCTTTGTTATTTTAAAATTTAAATATAATACTAGGCATTTCTTTTATATTTCTGTAAATTTATAAAATATGAGGAAATACCAGTAAAACTATAGAATTGTAGTCATCCTTTGTGAGTACATAGTCATTTTCATAGAAATTGGATTTTATTTTGCCAGGGCTTTGATTATTCTAAATGAAATAATGATTTAGGTAAAATCCTAAATACTTTTCTTTTCTAGCCTTGATTTTGAATAAATAGGATTGCATCTATTTTTAAAATAAAAATTAAAGTGTTAGAATGATTATAGCTTAAAGAGAAGTTGCTGTTTTCCAGGGTTGCTATTTACAGGGCAGTCTCCCAAATTCTCCAGCAAGTTTTGTTCTTTGCTGATAGTAAACAATAGTGCTTATTTTATTACTTGGGCTCAAGTCACTACTGTAACTCTCAATTAAATAACACCCATGTGAAGGCAGAGAATTTGAATGTATGTGTTTAAACATGCCAACTTATTTAGAAGAATTGTAAACATCTGTCTCAACTATTCTGAGATAAATTTTGATTGTTGTTTCATATAGTGAGTTATTTAAGTTATAAAGTAACTTAATAGCTAAGGATTCACTGTAAAAACAGAGTGGGAAGAAAGTTTATACTTATGCTAATGAGCACAAATTTGGGAAAAAAGGATGGAAAAAAATATGTTGATCCAGAGAAAATGAGATATGAATGAAAAGTATGAATTTTCCATTTTTTCAACATATATATGTATATATATGCATGTACATACATTTCTATGTACATTTTGTACACACATACATTTTAAATAAAAAAATATTAAATAAAACTATTATATTCTTCTTTGAAATATAATACTTTCTATGTTTACTGTGCATATTGATTATGAATAACTTGAGAAAAATATGCAAAGGAAAACTGACCTATTCACATTGAAGATATTTAATATTTAGTCATGGTAGATAAACTAATACTTTTAAAGTATCAGATTCACTCTATTTCTCATATTAATTGTCTATAACTTGCTAAGTATTACTCATAATTTCTAGTATAGCTCTAAAAATGATAGTAAAGTAGAGGCATGTTCCCAAACGTAAAAATCTAAGAATCATGGGTAAAAATTTGCCATTTGCTCAACAAAAGATTTTTAAGAAATGAGTAGAATACTGTGATCAGTTAGATAGTGATATTTCTTTTCCCAGGAATTCTGTAGAGCCTGGTTCTATACCAAACCTTTATTTATTTGCTTGCTTTGTTTGTTTATTTTACTGTGGATACTCTCTATCCACCTTCAATATTCTTTTAAAAAATCTCATCTATTCCATAAAGTAAAAGTAGCAATTTAGAGAATTGATGATCAGAAGATTTTTACTTAGGGGATAGAGTATCTATCTGTCTATCTGTCTATCTATCTATCTATCTATCTATCTAACTGCATATGTGTTTATGTATGTGTAGGAGAATGAGTTTTTTACATTTCATGTACAATACCAGTTTTGAGGCTATTATTTATGAGCTAAGTATCATACTACAAAGTCCATATGAATCTTCAACTATCTTTTCCTCCTCTGTTACATTCTCAGAAGATGAATGTTTTTATCCTCTGTAAGACTTGTACTTCCACACCTACTTTTGATAAGAACCTTTTTTTCCCATCATTGAACCTCTATTTTCTCCCTTTCTTCTTCATTCTCTCCCTTTCTACTATTCTAGTCCTCTTTCCTTATAAATATGCTTGGGTTTATCCTATATTTAAAAAAAGTTTCTCTATACCTTTCCATATTCCATACTTCTATATTTTTAAGGAAGGCCTATATTTGCTTTCATTGCTATTTAATTTCTAAAAGAGTAATCAACTGTTAATGATTTTGTATTCTTACCACTAGCTATATATGTTCTAAAATTTTTATAGAGTCTCCTTGTAGTGGCAAAGATTTGGAAACTACAGTAAAACTCATCATTTGGACAATGACTTGAACAAGCTATGGTGTATGGTTGTGATGGAATACTAATGTGCTATAAGAAATGATGAGCTCAGTGTTTTATAAAAAACAAGTAAATACTTGTATGACATAATGATGAGTGCAATGAACAGAACCAAGAGCACATTGTATACAGTGGCAATAATTTTTTTTTAAATAATTTGAGTGAGTATGTTATTTTGTCTATTATAAATACCCAAATTAATTTTAAATGGTATATGAAAGAATATATCATCTGCATCCAGAGAAAAAATGTTATATAAAAGTATGTATTATATTTATATTTAAAAGGAATAGTAAGTTGTGTATACACAATTTATTATACTATATTTTATAAATATGTTATATTCCATAAATTAAATATAAAATAAAAACATATTTAACTGTAGAGCAGATGTAAAAGATGGAAATGGTAGGAGTATATCAGTATAGAGGCAGATAGCAATGCCAGAGTGTATTTATGGTATATAAGTTTATGAAATGGCAATTCCTATAGGTTTGGAGTTATTCACCTTATTAAAATGATTGTAGCTGGTGACTCACACCACAATTGGGTGGTATGAGCAACTATATTGATCTTCCTATATCCCTAGCCTCCATAAGGTTTAATTTGCCAGGATAGACAGAATAAGGGCAAAGGAATGTATGAAAGGCACCCCATTGCTTGCTCTTTCTGGAGAATTTCCCTGAGTAGGTGGGCCAGGTGCTTCTGTGGAAAACACTTCAGAGGCCTTCTAGTTCACCTTATGTGGTGATAGGTATAAATATATAGTGTGAGTGTATACAACCCCCAAAGATATAGTTAAGTGTTTTAAAATCATATATTTACACATCCCACGGGAGTAGAATATTTTTAAAGGCGTATGTGCATGTATAGTCTTTTATGTACATGCAAACCTATAGAGTTACATCTATTATTCTTGTATAGATCTGTATGTATATGTTTGGATATATTATAAGGGAAGGGTTTTGTACTTATATGCTAAAATGCAGCGTGAAATAGTGATTTTCAGCTGGTTATACACTTCAGCCCAGTACATTTTTGCAATTGTTCTCTAAGTTTCTTGTCATTCATTCTGCAGAGGCAATGAAATTCTTTAATTTGCACTAATATAATCCCAATAGACATACATCTATAATAACAGCTATTTCTCTTTCTATATATATATATGCCTAAATATGGAATAACTTGACAAAATGTCTCCTTTGCTACAAGCCACAATGTGGGCAAATATACATTTATATCACTTTATTTTTTTCTCATGAAAATGAAAATTCTATTTTTTTGGATATTCATTTAGAGTTTGCTTATGATTTTGCTTCATTCCTGTTATATAAATATGAAATTTTTAAAAAATCTATATATCACTTGCTTCTTTTATTTCTTGATCAAGAATCACATTTTCCAGTTTAGTTTTGACCATTATGTTCTATTGTCACCACTGGGTATAAGACTATTAATGGTAATAGATCAGTTCATTGGAATAAGGAATTCCAAATGAAGAAACTCTCCAACCACTGATCAGCCTTTTCTCTGCAATTTAAACTCTTATAGAATTGTTTAAGTGACACATTAAGTTATTTACCCAAGGTCTACTATGTCTCAGATGTACAACTTGAATCCCATATCTTTGTAAGCAAGTCTAGTTGTCTTTTTACCATGTCACATCTCCACTTGTGATAAGAGAGTGCATTAACTTCAGGGGATTTTTAAATTTCATAGAGCTTTTGTTTTGTTTTCATCTCCTAGCAATGTGTGCTATTATAAAGTAGGTTAATTTTAATGCAACTACATATACTCATACTGAACACAAGAAAATGAAATGGTCATGTTTTTAATTAATGTATCTGTTTTACTGATTTTGGCTGCAGAATGCAACCAATACCATTAATCTTTACTTTTTTTTTTTTTAAACAAGAACATATTATCTATCTCACTTTCTTTTGACTTGCAAAATGCTAAAGTCTATCAGGAATACATGGGGTGTTCAAGGAAGATTAAAACCTTGGGCTTAAGGGCTTGTTGAGCCACCTTAAAGATACCTTTGGTGTCCACATGGCACTTAAATTCTCATTTGTGGCTCTAAGAAACTGTAGCACACACTGTAGTAAACCATCTCAGCAGACATGGTCTAAATCAGGTAACTGACATAGGTGTCTACCCAAATCATGTGAAGTGAGAGAGTGTTAAAAGACTTTAAGTCAAAAGATGGACTGCTATGCTTCAATAACATTTAAAAAGTATTCCATATTGACTTGAATATCAGAATTTTATCAGAGATGATACAATAATTTATTGGGGAACTTGACAGCATCTTGAATTTCCACATGCATTAAATCCTAATTTTATTTAATCAAAATTATACCTTTTTATCTTTCCCATCTTTTGTTTGATAATGAACTCTGTCCCTAATCATTGATCTGAAAGGTGGCTCCTTCATTCTTCATTTTTTAAAAAGGATATTTCTTTTTGAAATTAGATTGTGTATTAATTTTGAGTTTTTTGTATTAGTTTTTTCATCTGAATCTATTTTATGCAAATCACTTTCCAGTTTTCTAGAAGCTATTAAATTATAGAGACTACTACCCCATTAGTTTGTGTCCTTTGGATTTTTAGACACTGTATTACTATGTTCATTGAGTCCAAGATATCAATTTTCTTTTCCCACTGACATGCTTAAAATAAAAACAAAATTAAACAGTACCACATCAAATTGATAGAAGGGGTAATGGAAGTCAGTATAAAAATATTTGGGGCCCCTTTGTATAATTTTAAATCTAGAATTAGTAGATCCTCTCACTTTTTTTACTTTTCATTATTTCTCTTTTAATTATCCATGAACTCCCACAAAGTGTTGTACCCATTCATAAAGAACTTGTTCTTTGTTTTGAAAAAAAAAAAATAAAGAAGTTATCTCACTTTTTCGCTACATATACAACTATGGCTTTTTATTCCAATAATTTTTAAATGCAATGTATATGAAAATTAAAAAAAAAAACTCTAATATCTAGGAGAAGAAATTCCTTTTCTAAAAGAAATTTCCCAGATTCCTTTTCTTCTTAAGATGCTTGGTAATTAAATCTCTACTCACTCAGTGGCTTCATTTTGCTTCTGGGTAAATTTCAAGGAAAGTAGGTGAGAAGGTTATGTATTTCAAAAATACCCACAGAGATGAGAGCAGCAGGATATTACTTAAAATTTAAAATTTAAACATACGATTAATCAAAAACAAAATCACAGCACCTCAACAAAGTTATTATTGCCACAAATTGGTTTTCATGGTACAGTATTATGTAAAGAAATTATCCCCTTAAAATACATCTTAGAGATTGCAATTGGGAACATCTGATCAGGGAACTCCCATTCTTCAGTTCTCATCAGAAAATACTGTTGTGTTGCCATTCAATAACTTTTGAAAAAATCTATGAAATCTTTTTATCTCACACTAGTAAATTACACTAAATGTATGTGTATATGAAATATGCAATGTGTTGTGCATGTGTGTAATTTGGTTCACAATTATTTAGGAATTAAAATACTTGGATTTAATTAGAAACTTTATAAATTAGCATCTACTAATAGCATTGCACTAAATGACAAGAATTATTTTTAAAAGACAAGAGAAAACATAGTATTTAGGACTATAGGATTCAAGTGGGATTCCAAAGAATATTTAGCTAAAAAGAATAGTCTTGCATCTTGTTGAGGAAAACTATATAAAGCACAATAATATATCTCTGTCTCTATTATTCAGTTTCTGCCTATCTCTGTCTGTCTCTGTCTCTCTCCCTGAGCCCGTCATGAAATCTTTCCACTGAACCTTCCATTGTAAGAAATAAAACAAAAATTAAGAAAATCCACCACTATGGATACTTCCAGTCACTATGTTTAACATTCCCTAATAGAAGAATGGAGGATTTCTTCATCTCTTCTTTAGAGCCAGGATTGGTAACTAAATTAATTTAATTTTTCTTGATTTTTGGTATTATTTTCACTTGAACTTTTGTAATCATCGCATATATTGGTTCTACTTACTTTTACTTTCATTATTTCATATGTTTTTCTCATATTTATTTGAATTCCTCATCTTCATTATATCTTGTACCACAAATAATGTTACCACAATTTTAGTCATATAGCAGGTGATGAGAATTTAAATTGATTTAAAGTATTTTGCTATGACAAAAAGTATTGAAATATACATTTTAAAAATATTGGAACTTTATTTTTTTCTCAGAAGTTTTCAGAGAAGAATGTTAATAGAGTTGACAGTATAATAAAAGGGGGATATATTTTTTACTTCCTCAAACCCATACCTTTTCTGTAATTATCCAGTTTCTATTGAAGGCAAAAATATTCTTCCAGTCTCCCAGGTTCTAGAAATTATTAGTTATCCTTTCATTCAATTAAAACTCATTCTTTATTGAAAAGAAGTCATTTTCTTCAAAGATTTCAGTGATCTTGGAATTACCAAGTTTACTTATATTTTCTCAATCTTCTTAGTTCTTGACCTTTCTAAAGCATTTGGAAATGTTAAAGACTCTCTCTTCTACAATATTTTTCTTGTTTCTAGGGATAGCCAAAAAATGGATTCACCAATTAAAACAAAACAAAAACCAACAAAAACATCTCATGTTACATACTTGAAAAAAATAAACAACTTGGACACAAAACTTTCTAACACGTATAAAAATCTTCCAAATGAAGTTTCAGTGGATTTTGAATCTTTTTGTTAGAAACATAAAGATACAACACTTTGGATTAGTTTGTAAGAACACTTTATTTACTCTAGAGAATTAAAAATTTACTACTTGAATTCCCTGTGAATACCTGGTGAATCAGATTGAAAGTATAGTCTTATGATTTAATTAGCTCATCCTGTAATTAATTTCTTTAATTACCAAATATATGTATAACTTGTCTTTTCCATCTTTGATATTTATTAAAAACCCAGTATCAGGAAAAACCCAACACTGGGATATAAATGGAGAAGAAGCAGAAGGGATCAGGATTTAGAAAGCTTTAATAGGAGGGGATGAAATAGGACCTCAACCCACATCAAAATTGGTTCAAAAAAGAAAGGTGTTGTTTTTTTTGTTTGTTTGTTTCTTTTTTGTTTTGTTTTGTTTTTTTGTGTGTGTGTGTGTTTTCAATTAAATTTATAATTTTGTCTTACCCAAAAGATCAATAGGAGAGGGAAGATATAATAAAGAGATAAGAGCAATGATAAAAGGAAAGGACCAGGATAAAATGGAAGAAAGACATATAACCAGAAGAGCAGGGGTTAGAAGAAAATATACAGTTAGTAATCAAAACTCTGAAAGGGACAAGATTACCCATAATACAAAATCTGTCTTCCCAGAAATCAGCCGGAGTCAGGATCACTAAACATCTTTATTGTTGATCTTTTCCGGTCACCTACCAATGCCTGGTCACCAGTTCGAGAGAGAGTGAGTTCCTGGACCCAAGTGTCTCCTCCTCCTCCTCCTCCTCCTCCTCCTACTCCTCCCACAAAAGTCACTTCCCTCTCTTTGTCCCACCAATCAAGTCAGCACAGAACAGCTGGGGAGGGTCAAGCTTCAAACAAGTTAATAGGGAACTGTCCAATTGGCAATTAGTCTCACGTGCTTCATTATCCAAGTGCATTGCTCAGTTCTAGCCCTTTACATCTCCCGCTTTCTTTTGTTTTAGACCACAGGTGGTCGTGCCATCCCTGACTTTTCAGGGAGGTGAGAACCCCAAAAAGGAAGTGTTAATCCCTTCCCTGACTTCTCAGGAGGGGAGATGAAAGCACTAAAAAGGAGATAATCACGCCCTCTTTGACATCTCAGGAAGGGAGATGAAAAGCACCAAAGAGAAGTGGGGATTTGCTAGCAGGTTTCTGGGTTGAAGGGCCTTATTAGAGATAAGTATGCACAAACCCATCAGCATGGGAGTTATTACACAAGCACATAGCAATAATGCAGAGGCTATTAGTGATGACTCTCCCCACAGTCAGTGCAGACTCAATGTGGTGTAACAAACAGGAATTGTACATGCAAGGAGTGATATAACAAACAATATAAATCAACATGGTATTGTAAGAGATTTCCAGAAGTCCTAGAAGGAGGGTATGTAAACATCAATCACACATACACCTTCTTCAGCAACCAAGAGATAGTCCAAAACCAATCTATTGTCCATTGTTTCACGTGTTAGGGAATCCAATGATCCCCACAAATTTTTGAAGTCCCACATCAGTCTTTTTATATGTTAGGGAATCCAATGATCCCTACAGGTTTGGAAGTCCCGCAACAGTCTTATGATGCCTCAGAGAATCCAATGATTCCTGAGGACTTTCAGTCCTACAATCATGTTATGATGCCTCAGAGAATCCAATGATTCCTGAAGGGTTTCAAGTCCTACAATAGTCTTATCATATCTTAGAGAATCCAATGATTTCTGAGGATTTTCAAGTCCAACAGTTTTTGATGTCCATGAGTCAAACACCATAACTGCCAGGTTCTTTCAGTGGTGGGTACATCAGCAATGGAACCACCCGATGTTTCTTGGGTTTTCTCCTTCGTTTCAAGGGTCTGCTCCGTCTCTCTCCAATGGATAAGGTGAATACGGCTCATTGGCACCCATCTGATTCCTTCTCCATCTGTGGAGCTACAAGCAAACCCTCTCCCCCAAGCAGTTAACCTATCTGGTCCCTTCCATTCACCACTTTCTGTGTCTCTCCACATCACCTGGCAATTATCTAAAGACAGTGTTGCTGCTCACACTGGACACAGCCCTTCCAGTGGGTTATAAAACCTGTCTGCCGGAGCCACTGCATCTTTGTCAAAAATTAAAAAAAATAATGGTATAAAGAACTAAATTTAGAAGTTCTCTAGGGTTACCCATGGCTTCCTCTTTCTTTTGTTTTTGGAGGAGTGTTAATATCTCTGTTTCTTCTCTCTACTATTGCCTACCCTTGAGGATTAAAGGGTATGCCCTTGGTATGTAAAATCTTATACTGTGCACAAAAGTGTGCAAAATGTTTAGACATATATGCAGGTCCATTGTCTGTTTTTATTGCTTGTGGCACAACCATAATTGCAAATGCTTGTATAAGGAATTCAGTGACCACTCAGGCTGTCTCTTTTGCTGCTGTCATTGCAAAAGTGAAACCTGAAAAGGTGTCTACCATGACATGGATAAAAGATAGAGGACCAAAAGATTTATAATGGGTCACATCCATTTGCCAAATTTCATTAGTTCTCAAACCACGATGGTTCTTCCCTGGAGGGAGTGTAGGAGCATGAAAAGTAAGGCAAGCCATACAGGCTTTCACTATGCTCCTACCTTCTTCTTTTGTTATTCCAAATTGTAAACATAAAACTCAGGCAGCCTGATGATATTTAGAATGAGATTCTTGGGCTTCTTGAAATAAAGGAGTATTGGCCAACATGGTTAGAAGGCTATCTGCCTTTGAATTACCATCAAAAATAGGACCTGGAAGTCCACTATGGGAGTGGACATGCAAAATATAAATCTTACCTGGATGCTTTCTCACTTGCTCTTGAAGTTCCTTAAAGAGCTGATATATATTGGAGGCTACAAATTTTATTTGGGCTGTGGCAATTCTTTGTACCACACCTACTGAATAGGCCGAATCAGATATTATATTTATGTCTCCCGGATAATAAACAAGAGCTAGAATGATTGCATACAATTCATTCTGCTGAGTGGACTGAAAAGGAGTTCTGATTACTCTCTTTATATTTAAGTCACAAGAGTTTACAATGCAAATATTTTGTTTGGATGCATCTGTAAAGATAGTTGGTCCTTTAAGAGGAACTTTAGAAACCTTTTCTTCAAGAATCCATTGCCAATTATGTAACAGTCTGATTATCTTTAATAGAGACCCGTGTGTAAAATTTAGAGCCATGGCTAATCAAATTTGCCACTCTGGGATGGTTTCACAGCACACATTAACTTGTGCATTAGTATAAGAGGTGTATATCTTGTCAGGTCTTATAACAGACAATTGTACTGCTTGTTTAATGGCCTTTAATAAAATTCTAGCCACAAGCACTGGGTAAGGAATAAGGCTTTGTTCTGGTTGTTCTGGGAGGTTCACCCACTCTATCACACTGTCTCCTTGATGAAGGACTGCTGTGAGTTCCTCTTGTGTAGCAAAAACTGATATTTCCAAGAGTTTTTGAGTGACTCTTTCAACCACATTGGATAAAGCCAGTTCAACTTGTCCCAAAGCCTCTTGAGCTTCTTTTGTAAGCTGGCGTGGTGAATTTAAAGCACTGTCTCCCCTTAAAATGTCATATAATGGTTGCAATTGACAGGTAGTCAAGCCTAGCACAGGACACATCCATTGGATATCTACTATAAAGTTCTGGAAGTCATTTAAGGTGTTTAGCTTATCTATTCTTAAGGAGAAGTTTTGTACTGTAAGCACCTTAGGATATACTTCATATCCTAAATATTAAAAAGGAGTGTTTCTTTGAATCTTTTCTGAAGCTATGTGCAATTTATAATTCCTTAGTGTTTCTATGTTTTTTTTTTTTGTAGACATGCTTCTAACATTTGTTCCTCAGGTGCACATCCAAATATATCATCCATGTAATGTAATAACATTACTTTTGGAAATGCTTTTCTTACTGGAGTAAGAGCAGCAGCAACATACATTTGACACATAGTAGGGCTGTTTTTCATTCCCTGTGGCAAAACTGTCCATTCATATCTTTTATAAGACTCAGCTAAGTTAACACTGGGCACTGAAAAGGCAAATCTTTTCATATCCTCCTTATCTAGAGGGATAGAATAGAAACAATCATTAATGTCTATAACTCAAAGAAGCCATTCTCTAGGCAATTGAGTAGGAGATGGAAGTTCAGGTTGAAGAGTTCCCATAGTTTCCATCTGTTCATTTACCTTTCTTAAATCAGTCAACATCCTCCATTTTCCAGATTTCTTTTTTACAACAAATACTGGGGAATTCCAAGGACTTAGAGAAGGTTGTAAGTGTCCTTGGTAAAGTTGTGCCTGTACTATGTCTAATAAGGCCTGAATTTTATCGCTACCTAAGGGCCACTATTCTATCCACACTGGTGTATCAGTTTTCCATTGGATAGGAACAGGTGAAAGTGGTGGCAGGACTTCAATAGCAGCCCTGCCTAAGAAACCGAAGTACTCATTTTTAACCCTAATTGTTGTAAAATGTCTCTTCCCCACAGATTGATGGGAATTTTTTCAACTATAAAAGGAATAAAAACTCCTGTTTCACCTTCAAATATCCATCTTAAAGGGGTAGCACTAACTTCAGCTGCTATTGATCCTCCTACCCCAGACATGTAGGTGTCTGCCTTAGTCTTTGGCCAGTGACTGGTCCAGGTGGCACCTCTAATGACTGTGCAATCTGTACCTGTGTCTACCAGTCCTTCTAATAGTATGCCATTTATATAGATGGTGAGCATAGGTCGTCAGCTGTCACAGCTGCTGTCTATTATATTCCTGGGTTTTGCTGCTTAAAGTCAGAATGTGGGTGACTATCACCAGATTGCTTATTAGGGGTCTGTATCAATAAACCCAATGCTACTACTTCCCCTGTTGATAAGTCACACATTGTCTACCTGTTTTAGTGACTGGGATATTATCTACACATTCCCCAGTTTCCCACATCAGTGTGTGAATGAACACTGTTTTGTAAGTACTCTCAGGAGGTGAAATGGTCAAGTCTTCTGTCCCTGGAGGCAAGGGATCCATAGGCTGGAGAGGAACATATTTCACCTATCCAGGGGTTAGCTCAGTTGTCCCAGCTGTATACAACTCTATCCCCCCTAATTGTAATCCCTTTCTCCCATTATGTTGCTTCCTGGCTTATTGGTTGTATAATCCCTTTCTCCCTTCAGATGGCTTCCTAGCTGATTGGTCATGTCTGGGTATTGGACTTGGAGGCACTCTCTGGGTGTGGCATCGGCTGCCATCATGCTCCAAGTGTTTTTTGCCTGGGGCCCTGGAGCTGGGCCCCTCATCCCGTTTCCCTGAATCAGTCTACATTCTGATGCCCAATGGAGTCCTCTGTTTCATTTTGGACATGGGGTTTTGTTCTCCCAGCCTGTTTTCTCACTCTGTCTCTATGCCAACAATGAGCTTGCAGATGCCCTACTTTACTGCATTGAAAGCATTAATGAATCTCTCTGGAAGTCCCTTGTCAAAAGGGACCCTGTTTTCCTATGTTGGGATCTTGGGAAGTCTGCACCATATTCTGGCTATAAAAGGTATTTGTGCCCACTGTGGGACAGCATCTTATGAGCTCCTCTAAAGGAGCATTCCTATGTAGTCCAAGTATAATCCTTCTACAAACCTCATTGGCATCGTCTCTAGCAAGTTGCCTTACCAAAGTGTCTGTTACTTCATTTTCAACATTAGTCTGTGTGACAGCTGTCTACAAATGTGCCACAAAATCAGCAAAGGGTTCATTTGGTCCTTGTACAATTTTTGTGAAGGTCTCACCTTTGTCATTTTTACTGGGGAGAGAAGCCCATGCTTTGATAGCAGCAGCAGCAATTTGCTCAAATGCTGCTATGGAGTAATTAATCTGTATTGAAACTTCTGCATAAGAACCTACACCTGTTAGTAGGTCACATGTGATTAAAATATTAACTCCACTTTGACTATTTTTGTTGGGCTTGAATCCTACAGAGCTTAATTCAGAAAGCCACAACAAGTTTTGTCCAAGTTCTAAGCACATCCTTGCAATGGCTTTCCAGTTACTAGGGGTTAAAACTTCATAAGCCAAATTCTGTAATAACATCTTAACATAAACTGAGGTAGCCCCATAGAGAGTGCAAGCTTTTTTCAGGCCTTTGAGGATGTCCATATCAAAAGGAGTGTATCTTCTACTTTCTTTGCCTGCAGAATTAAACTGTTGAATCACGGGAAAAATTTGAAGTTTGAAATCACTATCTATTTCTTTTCCATCTTGAGCCACTCTTCCCAGAAATAAGCCAGAGTCAGGATCACCAAAAATCTTTACTCTTGGTCTTTTGGGGTCGCAGTCAGGAGATTAGATTTATCAATCTCCACACCACCTTCCTTTCCCTCTACCACCAAGAGAATGCTTCAATTTCCTCCTCCTACTCCACACATGTCACTTCCCCTTCTTTGTCCCACCAATCAAGGTAGCACAGAATAGCTGGGGAGGGTCAATCTTCAAACATGTTAATAGAGAATTGTCCAATTGGCAATTAGTCTCACGTGCTCCATTATCCAAGTGCTTTTGCTCGGTTCTAGCCCTTTACAAGCCTGGGTAGCATCTTCCAAGAAATCAGTAAATCTATTTATAGAATTTAAAAATCATATCAGTAGTTGTATAGCATATTGATCTAGAAGGGAAAAAGCAAACTTATCTTTCTCTCAAACTCTTCTAAACACATTAGATTTAGGATTATCAGGTTTAAAGCCAATCTGATTTAGATTCTATATACCAGATCAATATTTTCTATTGCTCCCATGTTTTTTGAATGTTTGTTTGTTTGTTTGTTTGTTTTCCTTCAAACATCTCAGTATCCCAAATTAAACAATAAATGTAAGCATGGGAAAGAAAAGTCCTTAAATTGAGACTAATATCAATTTATATGTTATAATAAGCATAACCTCAAAGAATCAGAGTAAGACTTATCATAATTTTTAAGAAAGAAATAAGCCTAGGGTTAGATGATAATTCTATTATTGTTATGCATTCTATTTCTCTCTCTATTTTTCTGTTCCTCTGGTTATGTTTCCATCTGCATTTTGATCTCTCTCTCTCTCTCTCTCTCTCTCTCTCTCTCTCTCTCTCTCTCTCTCTCTCTCTCTCTCTCTCTCTTTGTGTCTCAACTTCTCCAAAAAGACTTTTTTTCATCTATCTCTTCTCTCAGTATATCTGTGTTTCTTTGTGTTTTTGCTTTGCTTCTGTTTTTGCAAACAAATATCAGTATAAAGTCATTTTGATTTATGTTTTTAACTGGGCTAAATAATTAGCTAATGAATTCATTAGAATCATATTGATAGCTCTATAATCAAAGGCAATCATTTGTTTATTTAAATAAATTCTTAGTTCATTATAATATTAGAGCCTATTAGCAAGAATAAATGTTTAAGAATTTTATACACCTTGTATTTTTTAACATTAACTCAGACTCATGGTACATTATCACATAATAACAGTTATAATTAAGAGAAAGTTTTATATTTAAGGGAATAGAGAATTATGTTTCACAATAGAAATACTAACAGGGAAAAATTAATGAACATGTTCATTATCATCATCATCTCATTTTCCTACTCCTTTGTGCATATTTTTATAAAGCAATGTTCACCAAACATGTTCCACAAATAACTAGCATATTCACCAAGATTTCTGAAATTATGCTTGAAGTTGCATAAGGAAAACTTGGAATGAAATACGACACTTACATTACTATAGGCAAGCTATTTAACCTTTCTGCATCTCAGCTCTCATCTATAGAATGGAGAAAATCACAATCATATCATCTAACACATATCTCTTTTGAGATTCATATGTCCAATGGATACAAAGTACCTTGCAAACTTCAAATGTTGATGTTGACGATGGGATGTTCAACCCATAGTTCTGGTCTATTAATGTACTTACACAGACATTCCAATTTGTAGAGCAGTTTGGGGTTAAGGAGAGATATTTTGACTGAAAAAAAAAATTTTCGAATCATCTGAGTAGAGACAATAATTGAGACAAAAGGAGAGGATTAAGGGATAAAATAAAGAAAGAAAGGACCAGATGGCCTTACTAACAGCAGTAAAAGGGAGAGATAGATGACAAAAGAAACAGGTAAGGAGCAGTCATTCAAGCAAGAGAAGGATCATGACAGCATCATATAAAGCTAATGGAGAAGTAAGAATCTGTGCAGAGGACTGATCAACAAGTACATTGGCACTATTTGAGTTTAAGAAAAAAAATAGAGTATAATGGAAAGGTCTTTGAATTTGTCACCAGAACAAATGAGTCTGTAATTTTGGAACAAATATTTAGTGGCTAATAGGTGATCATGACAAGTTACTTCATTCTTTGAGACTTGATTTTCTCACCTGGAAAAAGGATCAGTTTGAGGAAAAAAGTACATTGTTCTTTAAACATACTCTGAAAAGCAAATTCTCATTATTCTTGTAACTATTTGCTTTATAAATTACAAATATAGAAATATTAATAAGGACTATTCCAAAAACTACAATCTTAAACACATTATTTTTAAAAAATTAACTTGAAATGTCTCTGAGAAAAGTTAATATAGTTTACATAACAACATTCAAATTAGAAGGTACTTTTTGCTTTTTTCATATAACTTGATATTATATGAAGAAGAAATTCCTAATATTGATAACCACATTAAGATTATTTTCTTTGCTGATGACTGTTGTGCTGAACGGTGCATCATAATAAGTAAGACAATAGTTAGGAGGGCAGGGAATACATGCAATTTCACACAAATCCTGGAGAATTAGAAAGTAATTCTCAGAATACAAGCTAGCTATCAATCCTGAGAAAATCTTTAAAAGTGTCTAATAAATAAATTACACTATTCTTAATGGTGTTTTAATTTCATAGATAGATATCTATTAATCTGAATCCAGTCTTTTCAAGCTGTTTACAAAATAATAATATAAATGCTCCATTAAAAAAAAAACAAACCCTTTTCATAGCCTGTATAATTATGATAATTTTTAAGTGGGGAGTATCAGTGAATGGGTCAAGAATATGATTTACCAGATAGAGCACCAGGCCTTGAATTCAAAGGACTTATCTTCATGAGTTCAAATTCCCCAGACACTTACTATCTTTTTGATCCTGCGAAAATAATTTATTTCTCTATTTCTCAGTTGCCATCTGTAAAAGTGGGCTGGAAAAGAAAATGGCAAACTATTTCAGTATCTTCACCAAGAAAACCCCAAATGGAGTTACGAAAAATTGGACATGACTGAAAAACGATTAGAAAACAACAAATTTGTTAACATTAAGAATTAAACAAGCTAACAAAATCTTTTCTCTGAAAGCATGACTCAATTGACATGAAGTCCAAGAAAGTTTAAATATGTTGTACTTGGCCAACTTCATTTAACAGTCTGTGGCTATAAAAAACAAAACAAGTAAATAAAAACAAACAAAAATGTTGATCTAAAAATATTGCTGAAGAAAATTGACAATTTTAAAAAGGATTTAATTATTTTTGTTCTTTATTTGATCTTTTTGTAGTTTGAAGGCTCTGAGAAATCACTAATGCATTCAAGGATTGTCACTGTTACCCTTCTGTCCTATAGTTGAAATATACCATCCTAGAAATTCTTCATAGGGCTCTATTCAACATATTTGGTACCTTCTTCTACTTCCTTTATTATTGTTCCAGAAAGGCTATCAGTTATTCTTTCCACATTGCCAGTCCATTTTCTTTTTCTGATCATATATCTCTCTAATGTTATCTTTCATATGATTTAGCCTCCTTTTTTATGTTTGACAATGTGTAGCAGCCTCTTCAGATATTGAAGGATTTCATTGCTGAAACTTTAAAACATCATCAGAAAAAATAATATAATTATTATTTTATAATAATAGGCATTTTTTCTTGGGCAAGGCTTGAGTCCAAGAAGTGTACAGAATGATTATCCAGAATTAATCCAAATCATTCACCCCCTCTCTTGTTCAGGTTTATACCAGTCTCATCTTATACATATACATATTCTATCTCTCTGGAATCTATATAGTTTATGGATCAGATTTATGGGTTGATTATTCAACATATAATAGACACTAAATGGACTGCTTGTTCATCTTTTCTATCATTTGTTCATAAAGAGTTATTTGTCTGTTGTCTTCCTCATTAGATTATGAACTCCTTAAAAGCAAAAGATAGTGATAAATATTGGAGGGGATGTGAGAAAACTGTGACACTATTATATTGTTGATGGAGTTGTGAACCAATCCAAACATTTTGGACAGTAATCTGGAACTCTTCCCAAAGGGTCATCAAACTGTGCATATCCTTTGATCTAGCAGTGTCTCTACAGGGCTTGTATCCCAAAGAAAGCAGAAAGGAGGGAAAGGGCCCCACATGTGCAAAAAGGTTTGTGGTAGCCCTTTTTATAGTGGCAAGAAACTGGAAAATGAGTGGATGTCCATCAGTTGGAGAAGGGACAAATAAATTATGGTATATATCTACTAAGCAATATTTTTGTTGTATAAGAAAATGATCAGCATTTGTATAAGAAATGATTTGAGAGAGGCCTGGAGAGACTTATATGAACTGATACTAAGTGAAGTGAGCAGAATCACGAGACCACTATACATGGCAAAAACAAGATTATACAATGATCAATTCTGGTGTCCATGGTTCTTCTAAACAATACGATGATTCAAGCCAGTTCCAATGATCTTATGATGAAGAGAACCATTTGCATCCAAAGAGAGGACTGTGGGAACTGAGTATCGACTGCAACATAGTATTTTCACTTTTTTGTTTTTGTTTTTGTTTGTTTGCATCTTGTGTTCTATATTTTTTTTTCCTTTTTGATCTGATATTTCTTGTGCAGCAAGCTAATTGTTAAACTATGTATAGAAGAATTGCATATATTTAACATATAATGAATTGTTTGCCATCTAGGGAAGGTGATGTAGATAAGGGATGAAAACCATTTGGAACACAAGGTTATGCAAGGGTATATATTGAAAATTATCCATGCATATTTTTGAAAATTAAAAGCTTTAATAAAAATATAAAACAAAAAATAAGTGAAATAAAATAAGAATATTTAAACAGATTTAGACCTATGTGTCCACTTTTTCATGTCTTCTGATTTCACTTATGGCAAGCTCATTCTAAAGAATGCCATTCCATAAGAATGATAGACTATAAAATGGTGGATTTAGAAACATGGTTCCAAAGTTCAATCCTGACTTTGTTAAGTCACTTAGTGAATCAACAAATATTTTAAAGTGCCAACTATGTGCTGGTTCTGTGGTAAGCACTGTGGATATAAAAATATGTAAAAAGTAGAAAAAAATAAGCAAAATTAGGTTTCCACATTCAAAGAATGCAAGTCTAATAAACAAAACATCATAAATCACATACATAGTTAAAGATATGTACTACCTAAATGAGAGGTGATTTCAGAGGGCAGAAGATTTCTAGAAGGTGTAGTCTGAGCTAATTCCTTAAGTATTATTTAGTATACATACAAATATATTTTTCAACTTTCACCATTGCAAAAGGTGTTTCCAATTATTTTCTCTCTTTTACAGACAACAAGCAATCATCCAATTAGTTAGCTTAAACCTCTTTGATTCTTCCATGTATGTTACACTGCACAGTAAAAATCAGATCACGCATACACAAACAAAATCAAGAAAATAAAACAAGCAAACACACAGGAACACAAACGGTGTAAATTCAGTTTCCATAGTTCTCTATTGAAGTTGTCTTGAATCACCACATTGTGGAAAAGAGCCAAGTTCATTAAAATTGAGCATTACATATTCTTGCTGTTATTGTGTACAATGTTCTCTCAGTTCTGTACATTTTACTCAGTATCAGTTCATATAAGTCTTTGCAAGCTTTTCTGAAATCAGCCTGATTTGAGCTAATTCTTGAAGGAATCAAAAAGATGAAAGTGAGAATGTGAAAAGAGGGAATTCTGGACATGGGAAAAGATAGTGTAAAAGAACGGAATTATGAAATGGAAGGTCATAAATGAGAAATAGAATCAAGAAGGTGGTACAATGAATAAGATGCTGGCCTGAAGCTAAGAAGACTCGACTTCCTGAGTTTCAATCTGGCCAGTGGTGCTCACTAAATAAGTGACCCTGGGAAAGTAACAACTGTTTTTACCTCAGCTTTCTCATTTGTAAAATGAACTGGAGAAGGAAGATACAAAGCACTTCAGTATCTTTGCTAAAAAAAATCCTCTAAATGGAATCACAAAGAGTGAAATACAACTGAAAAATGACTAAAGAATGAAAGCAACATATGAAAAGCAGCAAATAGTCAAGTACCACTTGACCATAGAGTATATGGAGGGGGATATAGGATAAAAAGGAAATAAGTGTAAAAAGTTATATATGATTCTAGAGGTAATAGAAAATCATCTATTGAATAGGATTTGATCAGATCATTTCCTTAAGAAAATCAGAGATAAGGGTATATCATTGACAGTATAATATGTATATTCAATAAATTCTAAACCTCTTGCATCTCTTCCTAATACTTTGCAGATATGATTAAAAGGACTTGATTGTATTCATTTTGTTGCCATTGCTTCAAAACCCACACAGGCAGAGATTAGCTTTTCTAACAGAATATTTTTGTGAAAAATATATTACTAAGAAATATACAAATATTTGCCCAAACCTTGGGTCATATGTATCTGTGTATGTATATGTGTTTGTATAGGTGGCCGAAAGGGTTAGATTCAAAACATCTCTATTCCTTGTTTTAATTTTTTTAATATCTCCATTCATAAACAGCATTATTTCACTAAATTAAATTCAAAGATAACATTACCTTCTGATGGTCTGGTACCAAAAAAAATCACTTTAGATGATCACTCTGATTCTCAAAACATCAAGGATGTTGGACTGCCTTTAATAACTGATCTGAATTACTAGATTCCTAAACTCCTTTAGATAAAACTTTAAATTTTTGGAACTCTAAAGTCTGAGGATTGCTCCATGCATGTAGAATAGAAAATAATGAAAGAACTGGAGATTGGTGATATCTAAATATAAACTAACATCATTAATGTGAGGCAAATTGGTGTCATTTATATTTTGATAATTCAGTTCAGGAAGCATGTAGCTATTCTGTTCAAAATATGATATAAGGTACTAGAATTTAAAATATAATGGGGGGGAAGTTAAGGAGGAGAGTGATATAGATCTTGAAATAATCTAGTATTGCATGTGGTAGGTTAATGAGAATTGGAAAAATATAAAAACCAAAATTATCAATAAAAATTAGAACTTGAATACATTTATAATAATGGTCAAATAGAATGATATAAGATTTATAACATAATAACAACTATTTTTACCTGGAGGAAGTGAGCACATCTCTTAACCAAAGAGAAGAATTCAATAGGCAGCAGTTTTAGAAGGCAACTAATTGAAGTCTGTTGAGATAATAAATGAAACACAAAGGCAGTATGATATTTTATATAATTTTATTAGAGTCAAGAATATATTACAGGGAGTAAAGGGAATAAAAATAGTAAAGAAGGTTTGAAAATCTAAAAGGAAGATAAGTAATTATGAAATGAGGAGAGACTAAATGTTTTTTGAGGAGAGTTTCACCATGGGATGTGCTCCAAATTTGATATTAAGATTAGATTGAAAGAAAAATGGAGGTTGAATCAGAAGTGGAATAGGTAGAAAAGGAGAACAAGTGAGAGGTAATAAGGATTTGTATAATATTAGTAGCTAAAGTGAAAGAAACTGAAGAGTCATAGATGAAAAGATCATGGTGGGTAAAATTAATGGGATTTAACAAATTAATACATGTGGAATAGCAGAGAAGAGGTGTTAGAGAAGAAAGAGGCAAAGACAACTCAAAGTTTTTGACTGTAGCTGCCTTGGAAAATAAGATGAAAGGCAGCTTTTAGAAGGAAAATGGCAGATTCTGGTGCAGATTTTAAGTTTAGGTAATCAGCAGGACTTCCTGAGAGAGCTAGCCATATTGTCAAGATACAGAAATGACTTTAAAAGGTTAGAGTTAGAGATAAATGAATGATTACTTGAAAATGGCAGTCATCATTGAAGTCATGCAAGAGAATGAGATTGCTAAAGCATGGAGAAAATCTAATCTAGTGAGAGAAGAAATGAAATGAGTCCAAAGCCTTGATAATATACATAGAATAGAGAAGAAAAGGGAGGAACTAGAGAATGTGAACAAAGACAGCTGTATAGATACTACAATAATAAATTACTTTTTTTGCCCTAAAGGTTACATATGGAAATAGGATGAGGTAATAGGGTCAAAGGAAAGGTTTTTGTTTTGCTTCGTTTGATTTTTTTTTTTTTTTGAAATAGAAATCATTTATTCTTGGTTTAGGGTAGAAAAACATTAGCTAACTAGAAAACAAAAAGTGGGCAAAAATGGGGCAATTTCCATGTATAGATATAAATCTAGGATATATACATTCCACTTCCAAGATGTAGCAAATTGGAGATGAGCATCTAGAGAACAGTTTGGCAAAAAGCAGCTGCCAAACATGGAGAGCTCTGTGCTACACAACAAAAAAGCATATTTCAAAAGCAAATGATAATTATTCTTCTCCTCCTCCTTGTGAGCCCAGCAATCGTACTGCTGAAATGCTAAGGCTTTTTAAGTGGGAGCTAAATTAATCTTTATTAATCCTTGTCATCATGATTGCATAATGTCTGGATTTGAATGTCTGATGTGCGGCCCTCTCTTTCCTGTTCCTCTGGCAATCAGAAGTGTGAAAATAAACCTTACACTTAAAAAGAAACACTGGGTTTGGGGAAAAAAAATAGATATAATCATCTCAACAAAAAAAGAAGATTTTTTTAACTTCACACAAGAATAAATATACAGCATGTCAGAGTTACAGACGTGCTATTTTATGTTAAAATATGCACTGTTATATGTCAGGCCTGTGAAAATGAGCGGTAAAACAAGAAGGCAGGTGGCCAAATAAGTACAGTGGAATTTTTTTTAATCCATTTGCATTTTTTGAAAATTTCTCCCCTACAGTTTAATTAATGCCTTTAAGAACACTTCCTAAAATGATCTGTATATGCTTTCATTTGAAGTTGCCAGGGGTTGCTAATTAATGACTTATTTAATAAATAAATAAATAAATTTTATTACTATTGAAATTCCATCACAGCAAGAGCTAGCTTCTACCATACAGTACTAAATCATTTACTATTATCTTTCAGCTGAGTCCACAAAATCTTTGAACATATAAGTTTTTTACCCTACATTCTGGACGGTTCTTCTTTTATCAACTTAAATAGTACATATCACAAGATGTAAGTCTCATGTTTACACAAATAAATATACATATCAGAAAATAGATAATAACTCTCAGTATTAAGTTGAATCATTTTAAAGCCTTGTTTCTTAGAAGATCATATAATTGAACACAGACTCATCAAATTGTACATTGGAAGTGGAAACATTAGACTTCATCTAGGCTAACTCCTTCATTTTACGTATGATGAAGCTAAATTCTAGAGAGATTAAGTATATTGACCAAGGTAAGTAACAAATCTGAGATTAGGACTCAGGACCTGTGATCCCTGTGATCAACATTCTATTAATTTCTTTTTGCAATATGTCATATAAAATCATAGTGCATGTATACCAAAAATTTCATATTAAATTTGATCTATATTATAATAGTTTATCTCTGACAATGATATTATAGAAATTGCTTTTGAAGGGCATAATTGTCATTAGCAGAAAAGTCAGAATGAAATTTTTCATGTAACATATATAATGTCTTTATCACCCAATAATTCATTTTTCTGCTATCTTGCATTTCTCAAAGAAACATGTGACATTGCCTTATGTCCTATAGTGTGAAATAGAACCTCCTTTTATTTGAGTCTACCTCAGGCAAGGTTAAAAGAATATTTACTCTTTCTAATAAGGTAGAATGTGATGAAAAGATGTTTTCTTTATCTGTACCATTCATGGTTTTAAAAACAGATTGTGTCTATTTGTTCGTATTGATTTCTATTCCTTTCACTATTGATTCTTCTCTTTTTTCTTTAAATATGTAGTGAATAGTGAATAGAAGTGCATTGTTTATTTCAACCTGTTATTATTTCTTCTAATTTTTATATAAATTCATATGTGTCTATCTAAGGCTATGTAATTGGTTTATGCTTTGAATACAAGAAATAAATATTTCAATAACCTAGATTAATTGTCTAAGATATCTAATTGTTACCTATTTGACCTTTAAGACCCACATTTTGAGTTGAAAAAGATCTGAATAGATTCTAGTTCAATCCCCTCATTTAAAAATTGAGCAAACTGAGGCCCATCGTAGTCACTTTCCCAAAGTCATATTAAAAATAAAAAAGGTAGGATTTGAACCAATTTTGTCTTAACTCCAGACCTTGTGCATTTATAGTGTATTACATTACCATCAGACTTCAGGTACCCAAAGGTGATGCAGGTATTTTCATTTTCCCTCATTACCTTGATTCTCCATTTCTAATCAAGTAAAATATGATATAAAATAAAGCCATATTAGGTTCTCAACAAGTGGAATGACCAAAAACCTACCTACAACCACTATCACCACCACCATCACAATAATAAAAAACAACAACACTCACTCATGTCCCATCCTATATTTTTTTTTCTGGTAGGTAAAAATAAAATAAAATATAAATCTTTTTGGTACCCAACAGTTTGACTGATGGTGGCATTTTTGCTGTTACAATTACTCCTTTTTAAATGTTCTGCTCATTTTCACAGGCCCAATATTATTTCTAGTTCAAGTTTTTATTCTTATTTTTTTAATTGTTTCTTCAACTTACTAACTGTATAGCCAATCCTACAAAGATTCTTCCAGTACCTCATTTTTCTAAAAGCATTGAAAATTAATTTAAAAATTATTTTAAAAGTTATTTCTTTTATATCTCTATTTCCCACCTAGGGTAAAAAATAAAAATCTTATAACAATTACAAAATAAACAAACAAATTCTTGCATTGGTTATGTTTAAAACTACATATCTCATTCTTCATTTTGAGACCACCATATTTTTGTCAGGAACCATGATTCATCTAGTACTCTAGAAACCTAATTGATCACTCTATTATTAAGAGTTCTTAAGTCCCTGAAAATCATTTTTTATAATGTTGTTGTTAGTTTTTAAATTGCTCTTCTATTTCTACTTGCATCATGTAATATCAATTCATACCAACCTTACCAGGTTTCTCTGAAGCCATTTCTTTCATTTTTTGCTGAAGCCTTTCATCATTTCTTAAAATAATATTTCAACTAGTCAAATGCATTTGTTATGTTCCTAGAGTATGTGAGGCACTATGTTAACTTCTGGGAATATAATGAAAGTTTTAAAAAAAGGAAGAAAAAACTCCCTAAATCAAAATAACCAAAGATAATCCCTATTCTGAAGGAGCTCATGAGCTAGTAAATGAACTTGCTCTCTCACTTTACTCTGCATTAATTTATGAGTCTTTCATATCACTGAAATGATCCCTTTCATCATTTTATTATAGCATACTACTATTTCCTTACCTTTATGTGCATATCATAATTTGCTAAGCTATTTCCCAAATAATGGACATGTTTCTAGCTTGTAACATTTTTTGTTTTTGTTTTTGTTTTTGTTTTTACCTTGGGCAAAAAGAGCTGGTATAAATATTGTTTTATATATATATATATATATATATATATATATATATATATATATGCCTTTTCCTCTTTCTTTAATCTCCTCTGGGGATAGTCCTAGTAGTGCTATATGTGGATCAAATGTTATGCAAAGTTTAGCAAATCTGGGAGGCATAGTTACATTTGCTTAGTAGAATGTACCAGTACCTAGCTTTACCAGAGAATTAATGTGTCATTTTTCCTGCAGTTTCTGAAATATTTTCATATTGTTGAGTTTTTCCATACTTTGGATGTGAAATAAAACCCCAGAGGTACTGTTCTTTTTTTTTATTTCATTAATAATGATTTGCAACATTTTATATACCTGTTGACAACTTGGATTTCTTCCTATGAAAACTTATTCATATTCTCACCTTTTATTCTTTGGGAGGCATATCTTATTCTTATAAACCTGAACCATGTCTTTATATATCTTAGAAATTAGAATTTAATTACCTGAATTTTGGTTTCTATCTTGTCTAAAATTTTGATTCCTATCCATTTGTTTCAATTCAGGTAAAGAATGAACTATTTCCTCCAGTTCTTTATTTTTACTTCTGAATCTTTTATGGCTCATTTTTTTGTAAACAATATGCTACTGAATGATGTATTCTAATCAATTTTTCTATCATCTTATATTTTATGGGTCAGTTTATCCCATTCAATTTTGTAGCCATTGTCTTTAATTGTTTATTTTCCTTTGTTATTTCATTTTATACTATCGTCTCCCCCACCCCAATGGTGGGTGTACATATGAGTATATGGTTGATATAACCTACTTCTGTTCCTTTAATTCTCCCTCCTTCCTTTAACTCAGACCCTAATCCCAGAGACTTACCATTACTTCCTTTCCCTTCAAAATATCTCCTAAGATACATTCTCTGTGTTGTTGTATGCTTTAATTGTGACTAATTCTTCTTTAATCATGTACTCATTCATATAATTTCATCTTTTGTCTTCTTGTTGTTTTCCTGGTTGAGTTAAATATACTGTTATACTAAACTCATTGTTTTTGTATTCTGTGCTCCTTTGGCTGGTTTTGATACATGTGAGCTTTAAGAATAACCTAGACTATTTCCTTTTTTTTTTTTTTTTTTTTGTCAACTCAATTATGTGAACAAAAGTTCTCCTACCCTCCTTCCTTCTTCCCTATTACATTTCTTTTATTTTTTTTTCTATCTTTCCTTTCCTTCCCTTTATAAAGATTATTAAAATATAACAAAGTCAATCCCAGATCTTCTTGCTGTTTTAACTTAATGGGATTTCGTATAGATACTTGCAACATCTCCCTCTATCAGAACATAAATGCTTTGTCCCTTTATTATCCCTTCTAATTGCTTACTCATAATTGTCTTTTTTAATATTCTTTTGATGTTTATATTTTATATTAGTATTTACAGTCAACCTTTTCATTAGTGGTGATTGGAATTTCCCTTCTTGATGAAAGGTCAATTTTAGTTGTAAGCTTATATCTTTTGCCTTTTGGAATTTTTTTCCAAACTCTGCCTTTTTTGTAGTGGCAATTATTAAACTTAATATAAAATACTAAATCTGGTTCCAAATTATTTGAATTCTTTTTCTTTGGGTCCCTGTTACCTGGGAAGTTTTGGATTTTGGCTTTCAGATTTTGAGATTTTTTTTCATTCTCAAAGTATTTTCAGAAAATGATTACAGGATTTTATTTTAAATTTGAACTCTACCTTTAAGAGGTCTAGGAAGTTTTTGTCATGATTTCCTGAAATGTGGTATACAAGTTCTTTTGTTTGGCCATAACTTTTTGATAGTCCAATGATTCTCAGTTTTATTATCACTACTAGTACTATTACCATCACTACCACCACAAACAACAACAGTTTCCCAGGTCCATTGTTTTTAAAAAGATATACCCTATATTTTCTTCTATTTTAAAATTTTGATTAAAATCTTCTAATAATGTTTATTTTACTTAGGCCTATTAATTTTCAGATTATCTGTTACTTGAGGAAATTATTGTACTAAGCTATCAATGCTTGTTCCAAGCCTTTCTTCAAGAGCTCTCAATTTATTTTCCAGTTATTTCCTCATGAAACGTTATTGAATTTACAACATAATGTTTTTATACTTTTGTTTTATTTCTTTCAGGGACCTTTAAAATTGCATCTACTTGGGCAGCTAGGTGGCTCAGCAGATAAGCTAGCTCTGAAGTCAGGAGGCCCTGAGTTCAAATACGACCTTAAACACATAACATTTCCTAGCTGTGTGACCTTGGGCAAGTTACTTAACCCATTTGTCTCAGGGAAAAAAACTGCATCTACTTGAACACTGAGAACTATATTATTCTTTGAAAATGTGTTTTTATATTTTATAGAGTTATTTATTCTTCTGGGTTTCTTGGGCATCCCTGGGCAATTGAAGCTCTTTATTATAGTTTTCTTTTTTGGTTTATTTGTATTGTTTAATCCTTCTTGAAGAGTTACTTCCCAAATTGGGACTTTGTCAAATGGTCAGCTTTGCATACTTCTAGGTCCTTTTTAGGTCCTAATCTTGACTCTCTGAGTGTTTGTTGCTTTAATTTTTTTTTTCTGAGTACAACTAGGTTTCAATTAAAACAAATAATGAATCCCATGAAATAATCACATATTAAAATCACATAACTTGAAGCTCAAATTACATAATATATGGTAATTTGTTCCAGGCCAATAGAAATGTACATTGCATATTTGAATGTGAGTATTTAAGGAAATTTACTATTTGAATGAAATGAGATCTTGGGTACATCAGTACTGTTGTCTTCCAGGACTTCAGAGGAATTCTAGGACTTGGCTCTTCAATAAGTTATCTAATATACGGTGCTTGACTTTGAAGTCTGAATTATACAGATTCCCTACTCCACATCTTAAAAACTTTTTAATTTGGATAACACTGTACTTTAATTGTTCCCTTTTCTTCTTCCTAAACAGCAGAATTTTAGTGTCATTTCTTTGCATGACTTCAACTGTAATATTTACATGCAAAATGTATGGAAATCTTCTTGACTAAACCCATAAAAAACTTCATAATTCAGTTCAATCAGAGTGAAGATTTTTCTCAATTTAATTTCTTTTGAATAAGCATTTTATTATTTGAAAATAAAAAGAATTGTATTACTCCCATGTAAATGCAGTAGCATATATTACTCATCTTGTAGTGTTTTTTTTTTTCCCTTTTGACCTATGATTTCATTGGTACATGTTTAATAAATAATTGTGAAATATTAGTGACTCAGGCTGACAAATAGGTATTTAGTAAAGAACACTTACTAAATAAAAGGTCCTAATTTAAATGCACAGATGATTTGTATCATATTCACTTGCTTATTTTAGCCCTTCCACACCCTCATGTTTTTTCTTCTACAAGTTGCTGAAGAGGAAATTAGATTAGCATCTAGATATTTGTTCATTGTCATTATTTGGCAACCTTTTTAAATTTTGAAATTTTTATTCCTATTGACTGAAGTATCATGATTCACTCATGGTTGCATGGAAATTATTGGTAAAGTTAATTAGAACTACACTCTTAAACATTTTATACTTTCTTTAGCAATTCCCCAGGTTCCAGCATTATCATAAAGCATCACAAGAAAAAAATGCATAATAAGTGATTTATTTTTGTCTATTATTTCTTCCGTTCATTCTTCATGTTTCAAGTAAAGAATTACAATAGAAGTCCATATGTGTAATTATTACTTTTTTATAAAGTTAGCATAATTATATTGTGCCAGTGTGTTCTCAACACTAGAAAGAATATTATAAGCAAAAGGTTTGTGAGAATGCATACACAGAAACAGTTATATTTTTAAAAAAAGAATTTCCTGCCATTTCTACTTTCAGACTTAATGACTGAATAAAGGGGAAAATAAATGAAAAATAAATTCTGTGTGAACCACTGGACAAGGGGTTAAAAAAAACTAATAAAAAAGACAATCACTACCTTCAAAAAGCTTGCATTTGATAAAGAAAGACAATAAAAAAAAAAAGACTAATGGCAAGGGAGAACTATTTTGCTGAGAGAGATCATAATGATGTTAGAATCCTAGTTTAATTAATTGATACATCTTTTCCCAAAATGTTAGTATTGACCAAATTACTGTTTTCATAGTTAGAGTTGGAAAGCAAGAGGGAGAGGAAGAGGGAGAGGAAAAAGGAGAAAATAAGAGATTACTACATAGCAGGACATGGGTTAAATGCATTTGGGTTCAATATGGTGAGTGTTTACTAATCACAAGCCCTTAATCCATGGTAGAAACAAATTCTGCATCAAAGGAATTATGTTGGTGTTCAGTAGTTTTAGTCATGTTAAACTCTTCATGACTCCTTTTGGGGTATTTCTGGCAAAAATACTGGATTTTTTTGCCATTTTTTTGTCCAGTTCATTTTACATACAAGAAAACTGAGGCAAACAGGGTTAAAAGTGAATTGCCCAGGGTAACATAGATGGAGCCATATTTGAACTCAGATCATTTTGACTCAGGTCCAGTGCTCTACCCACTGTGCATCTAGCTGCCCCATAGTATAGAATAAAAACACATTCCTACTTACAGAAAGTGTGATAGATCTTGGTTTAGATTAACTATAGTCACTGCTCACAATTTAATTTGAACTCTCATGTGGGAACTAAATGATTTGGTCCAAAGGGCAGGGGGGGAGGGACATCAGGCTCATTTAGTATCTTGTTCTTCCTATATTATGTTCTTGCTGAGTTCAGAAGAGGAAGCAAGCTGAAGATACAGAAAAAATAGAGAAAATAAGGCATCAGTGTGTCTAGAAGAAATGCTGATTCACCTTCCCCATTCCAACAGCAAAGGGAATGTTTGTTTCTTGAACCACTTGACCTCTCTCTTTCACCCTCATGAGGACAAAGCAAATTTCATTTCATGTGAAATGTTTTCCCTAATGGGAGAAAAAAAATATAGTGAAAACATAGCATTTTAGCCCCTGAGGAGCTTCTACTGACAGGCATAGATGCAACTTCAAAGAAGGAAAATGAGTGTTCTGGGAGAAACTCACAGGAATACTTACTTCTTTATTTTTTTCTCAAAAAAAATGCATTTAGAGGAAATACTAAAGAGTAAAATATGCAAGTTAAATGGTAACTTGTGAGTACTTCTTGACAGTATTTGGAAACAGCTTCTTTTCTTAAGTAGTTTAAGCATTCTTTCTGTAATCTGTTTGCATTATTAATTTGTTTGGCAAGCCTTTTCTTCATAGATCTGAAAAAATAAACTTCAGTCCAGCCCATTTTGAATTATCTCAAGTTCTAAATTAGAGATGTTTGATTATATATTTTCTTCATCAATTCAGACTATACACAAAATACATTCCAAATGGATTTCTCAATCACTAAATCAAATTAAGCCCAGCATGAATAGATCAGCGTCTTCCTATATTCTTCCTATTATACAAGGAAAGGCTACCTTCTTCCCAGCTTCCCAAGAAAAAAAAGGATCATTCATTTTCACTTTATCACTTTTCTTTTACTCCATGCTAATTCTTATCTCTTGAAACTTCACAGTTCCAGAGTGAAAGCAATCCTTTCACTATGATCATCAGCTCAGGCCAGGTCCTTGTTATTTCTTGCCTTTGGGATTGTAACCTCCTCTTATTCACTAGCTGCTCCATTAGCCAGATCCATCTCTTTGTCCATTTCTTTTAATGTGCTGTCTTCTTTATAAGGCTTTATAGCCTCTTATTCCCTACACATCTAGATATTTATTATCTTTTTCAATATCCTTTTCTTTATGACCCTTGATCTTCTCAGTTTACTGGTTTCCAAACTTTCCCTCAGCTTAACACATGACAGTGAATTTTATTATATCTTTAGTTAATCATTTCATTTTTATTATAAATCTTTTTCCTCTTGTGATCTGTACCAAAATATTTATTTTCTTATATACTTCAACATTTAACAAATTCCTATTTATTTTTTCATTCATTTAATATATTATTGTACACATGTAAATGTCCCCAGCACAATTGTTTTTTGTATCATAGGATCAGAGATTTGGAGATGGAAGGAACATTAGGGGCCACTGAGTGTAACTATTTTATATTATAAATGAAAAACTAACACTGAATCTGAAAGACAATAAAAGACTTGACCAGAGTCACAATGCTACCGGGGTTTAACACAGTTTTTGAACTCAAGTATTCCCATTTCCAAGGCCGGTGTTCTAATCTTGGTGTAGCCTGCCATGGAAAATATAAAGACATAAGAAAGAATTTCTCACCCCATTAATTTAGAAATTTGTTGATGAGATAAGTGACACTACATGAAGCTAGATATATAGGAATTATGAAAGACAGCACCAAATGCATTCTATAAAAAAATTAGTAGTTTACAATAATAAAAGACTAAAATTCCAGAAAAGCTTGTTCATTGAGGGATGGGAATACTTTAAACTAGGATATCAATAGGCCTGGCAAAAAACATAACCAAATTGGGAAAGTTAAACAACAACAACAATAATAAAAACTTGTGGAAGTGTTGAAAGTAAAATATGGTGCTTTCTAATTTTCAGAAATTAATAATCTTAAAAAGTTTCTCTTTAAAAATTTTTCTGATACTTAGGATAGATACCTTGACTCACAAAGATTTAATACATTCATTTATTTACTAATCTGTCAGTTTGATTCAGGAATTTAATGAGTGTTTAATGTGTCATTTAATTTGCAAATAGGAAAAAAAATAAAGAATCCCTACTTCCAAAGATGCTACTTTTTTGGGTGGAAAACATACAAATAAAACTAAATACAAAATACTTCATTTTTGGTAGAGTTGTGAACTGATCAAATCATTCTGGAGAGGAAGATCATACTATATCCAATGGGCTACCAACCTCTGCATACTCTTTTATCCATCAGTGTCTCTACTAGGTCTATGTTAATAATAATATTATGTTAATAATAATATTATGTTAATAATAATAATATGTTAATAATAATAATGATAATTAAAAAGTGAAAAAAGGATATACATGTGTTAAAAGGTTTGTAGCAGCCATTTTTGTAGTGACAAGGAACTGGAAAATGACATTAGTTAAAGAATGGATATGTAAGTTATTAAATATAAATGTGTTGGAATATTATTGTTTTATATGAAATGAATAGCCAAATGATTACAGAAAGGCCTGGAGAGACATGAAATGATGCTCAGTAAAGTGAATAGAATGAAGAGATTGTTGTACACAGCAACAGCAAGATTTTACAATGATCAATGCTAATGGACCTGACTCTTTTCAACAATGAAATGATTCAGGTCATTTCTAATAATCTTATGATGAAGAGAGCCATCTTTACCCAGAGAGAAGACTGGGGGGTTGAGTGTAGATCACATATTATTTTTATGGTTTTTTTTGCTATTGTTTGCTTGCATTTTCTTTTTTCATTTTTTTTTCATTTTGATCTGATTGTTTTGTTCAGCATGATAATTGTGGAAATATGTATAGAAAAATTGGTTTACTTGCAGTCTAGGGGAGATATAGGGGAAGGGAGGGTGAAAAAAATTCAGAACACAAGGGTTTGCAAGGATGAATGTTGAAAATTATGTATGTGTTTTGAAAATAAAAAAAACTTTAAAATTAGAAAAACAGAATACATACAAAATTATTACAAAAAGAAAATAATATGGCTATATTTTTATGATACAATGAATGTTTCAGAGGGCAAATGAAAAGGTGATTTAGAATTGAGATACAGATGTAAAAGATGGCATTCACATTGATAGATCTAATATATGGATCAGGCTAAATAGTTCTGCTTTTATCTGTTCATTATTTCAGGTAATAATAATTATTATTTTAAATGTAATCAACATGTTTTACTAAAAAGTACAAATGAAGAATCTAGTTTTGGCAGAGAAAGTTGATATTATTTTTATTTTTTTTATTGCTGCATCAAAATATATAAAATTGAGAATTAATTAAGCATTTTAAACAAATAAAGGAATAAAGAGTCAATACAGTTCTTCCATAATGAGTGAATAGTCTGAGAACCCTCTATGAGTGAGCTCACATATTAATGAATAAATGAAAAATATTTCATTGAGCATTTATAAAATTCTGTCTTAAGCTCTGAGCATATAGATAGAAAAAAAGAAGACAGTTCCTGCTATTAAGAAGCTCTCACTCTAATTTGGAAAGTCAAGACAATTAAGTTAGCTTAGCCAAAAGACCAATGACAGGACCTATGAAATATGAAGTATTGCCCTTTGTTTCAACCCAGTAGACATGTTCTATCCTCTTACTTCCTCAGTGAAGAAATCTCACAAACTCTCTCTTAGTCAATCAGGCTTGTTTCTTAATAACTAAGATCAGTTTTAATTTATGATGAAAAGGCTATTTCATAATCTATGTCATGAAAGCTAATTGCTCCAGAAATCTCACATAGCCTTTAGAAGATAATTATCTGTTCACCAGATAGACTATGGAAAGATACTTTGTATTGAGAAAGGGCTTGGGGAAAAAAAAAATCTATCATACTCTACTATAGATATAGAATCCATGATTCATTATTTAAAATGAGTTTTTTTTGATGAATTTTCCTGAAATTTAATTTTGTCCATTTATGTCAACATTTATATCCATTCCAATAGAAATATATACGACTGTTGATACCTTGCAAAAAAGAGAACAAACTCTTACTCGCATTTAGTTAGGGACTGGGAGGTTTTGATGAACTAAATATCCTAGCTACTAGAATATTCACTTTAGTACTTCAAAGATCCACTGTCATATCATTCTTTACCTACCCAGATTAATACCCCTTTTTGTGAGCTGGCTTTATGGCTGAACAATGTCACCATCATGTAATCAAACTTCTATGGATGTTTTAGGACTGAATAATCTCAGTCTTCAAATGCTTGTTTCTTGGCCATCCTCAAGTCATGATAGGCTCTGATTGAGTGTTTCATTGTTATTAAATCTATGGTCCTGTCTATATTGGGGGGAAACATCTGAGAAGGAATTTAAGACAGAACAACTATGACATAAGAGATGTATTGTATCCACACTGTCCAGTCAAGTCTCCAGGGTGTGGCTACTACCTAGACTTAGTGCTTCAGAAACAGCTCTGAGTAGATGAGATCATTCTGATGATACATAATAACTGAATTTTCAGCAGAATTCCTTCCTTGATGATTATGAGTGATTATAATTTAATCAGATTCAGTTTGTGTTTAGAAAAAAAAAGTTTACTAGACAAGGTATTATAAGAAGGTCAAAATATCTTCTCTAAGATCTGTGATATATTCTCTTAGAATTGCATACAGAGAGTAAGGGGGAAGTAGGGTCAAGCATAAAGAACAAAGAAGCAAGGGGGAAAGGCTGGTTGGCAAGTCCTGTTTCTGGAAATATTTTTCTCTTCTTTTTGGGGTGTTCAAAAAGTATCATGTATCTATGGTATGGATTCTTTGTAAAAAAGCGACTCTGTATTCAGTCTATTCCTGGCTCCTGATACACACACTGATGTGTGTCATTCTATGAACAGGGCTGCAGTTAGAAAGATGAGACTCACATCCCATTAACACTTTGTGGTCAATGGTGAGGAAGGAGAAGGAGATCAAAGCACATGGAATAGTAGATATGAAACTAGATAGAAGTTATGTGCTTATAAGATCATAATGAACACATTCACACATAGACACAAATATGCAAGTCCAGAAAAACTGGCAATGGCCAACCGAACAAAAAACTGATAAGAGCCAAGTCTAGTCTATACATAATTTTTCTCCTACTCTCCTACTTTTCTGAGAAAGTACTTTTTTCCCTCCAACTGGTTAGGATCAAAGTAGAAAAAGAGAAGAGAACAGACCTAATGCTCCATGAACAAGTCATATCATAGCTTTTGATACCTCAATCCTTGCTTATTTGATAATGCTACAAAAGTATGTGACCATTAACTATGATTTTTGTTTGAACATATTTAAGATAGAGAAAGAGGAAACTAGTGAGAAGGGAAAAGGGATCTTACCTAGTTCAAATGGAGATGGAGGAGAGCCATTTAGTGAGAAAGTATTTGGTATTCTGTAAAGGAGCATATTTATTCCCACTAGATTGCAAAAGAACTTAGCAAGAAAAGAATTTTGTAAGCAGGGAAGGAAGGGTAATCAATTGTGAACCTCTGGCAGTAGAAGTTCTAGCAATTAGCCTTACATGGCATTAAGGGATTGCTAAAAGCACACACCTATTCAAATCTATGGTCCCTACAATTGCAGGAGATTCCCCATCTCTTATTCTTAGATGATTCAAAAGGCACTTTACTGACTTAAGGTCATCAGGTAATGTGCAGTGAAAAGAGTTCTTGGCCTAAAGTCAGGAAGACCTGCAAAAATATGGGCCAAATAACCTTTATTTCCTTCAGTTTCCTCAATGCTAAAATGAGGAAAATAATAACACTAATTTTGCACGATTTTAATGATGATAAAAATGAGAAAATATGTGTAAAGTACGTAAAGTGATATAGTAGGTGTAGTTTAAGTACTAGGTATTATAATTACTTAGGTATAGATTTTAAAAATAAAAATCACCATGGTAATTTTCTATATGCAGAAACACATATTCTGGTTCATGAATTGAAAGATAAACTGTTTATCACTGTAAATCATTTTTTTAAAAATTCATTAATACTAATTTCTCCCTAAAAGCAAATTTCATATTGAATTAGAATTGTTTTAGATTTCAAGATATGAAAGATCAAAGATTGTAATAATTTTACGGATTTTTTGATAAATGATGAACATGAAGCAAATTCAGGGAGGTCTTTAAGATATTCTTTTGATAATGAAGAAATAACATTTCTTGGAGAGATAGAATATTAAAAGGAAGTAACTCCTTTTGCAGATACCAGAAGCAAGAGGAAATAGGGTAAATGTGGGGAAAGATTAAATTTTGAAGAGTATATCTCAAAGGGGATATTGCATATACAATTGAGGATGTTGATCCTTAGAGCTAGACTTTGGACCAGAGATCTTTGAGAGGATATTTCCACTCATAGTTAATTAAATATAGCTGAGAAAAATCTATTGTCAATACAAATTAATTATAATAAGGATTCTCATAAAAGGTAATTATAGATAAAGAAAAAATATTAAATCTTATCTATAGCACACATAAATTATTGTAATATCTGGTAGTTTTTAGAACTGTTTCCCCTTTGTTGAGTTTTATTTAATTTGAAGCCATCATTCTCTTTGTATCTAGGCATGAAAGCACATATGGTATGAAAACCCTTTACACACATGCTGATCTTCAATATCTTGGCACAGTGGGAATGAGCTTGGGGAGGATTGCTCTGTCAGAATATCCAAGATTTGGTTGTTTCAGGCAATTTTAACATTCTTGGAACACAGTTTTGTTGCATTTCATGGTTACATTCTTTGATAGAATGCCAATATGTGAAGTTTCTGCATGCTACCTCTTAGTCTTTGGGAGAGATAAAGGAACTCATCTGTCATCGATCCTTTCCATAACCTCCACAGAGGGAATGCTTTTACTGCTGACCTTTCAGATTCAGGTCTAGATCAAGGCTCTTGCTTTATTTTAAGTTGTGTTGTTGCTTTCCTTCTCTAAATAAATGTGAGTAACCAAAGGGCATTACTTGTGGCTCTCTATTTTTCTTTTAAAATAAAGACCTCTTTTGTAATTGTATTCTTTGACTGAATGCTTCATGTCTTAATGTCTGCTTCTCTGAACATAAGGAGATTAAAATGATCAGAATTTTTTCACTATTTTTCCCTCCCAACAAACTTCAGCTTGTCTTGAGGTCTAGGAGAGTTTCTTTCCCGTTCTTTATAATTTATGGTGATTGATCTATTACACTTGAACTTTGAACTTTTAATAGCATGATCAGTCTATTAAACTGGTGAGCCTTTGCCATTCCATCTTGAAATTCTATACAATGGACACACCATTGATCTAACTGAAATAAAAAAAAAAAAACAAAACAAAACTGTGCAATCACACAAACTTGTCAAGATTTCCAAAGTGTTATTCATGGCAAAACAAAGAGCTTTGAGCAATATCAAAGAGCTTTCCTGAGAGTATGTCACATACCTAATTACTCAATTGATTACTCTATTGTGGAGATACCAAAACACTAAAACTTTGAATCAGAAAGCTAAATGTAGTCAACACTTCATATGAGCTGAAAAATTGAGTCTTTGGAATGGTGCAATCGTTCTTATTCCCATAAGTATAACAGGGTAAACTTGGATTTGTTTTTTAGCCATTAAAGAGGAAAACACATTGCATATATTCACCAATCCTTCTCCCCAATCCCCCATTCCCAGCCAAACAAAAATCAAATCAAAGTCAAAGCTTACAATTTTGATCTAGTAAGGATCATGGTCACTTTCACATACCTCCCACCCCCCATTTAAGAGATGAGATAGTGAGGCCAAGAATTTTTAAAAATAACTTGTTGTAGGATATATTTAATGAATAGAAGCAGCAGGAGTTGAATGTAGTCCTTTCATTCTAGGGCCAATACTCTTCTCCCTGGATTATGCAACTGCCTTTAGGAAATATAGCTTTGAGGTTTTTCTTTGTATTGCCTACCCAATAAGTGTCTTGATTTTAACATGGAATATTACTTCAAATAAAACCTCCACATCCTTTTCAAATAATTCTAGTCTCAGAAAAATTCCTCATAGCTTTTATTTGCATTCTTTATTTAGGTTGTATGGTTCTCTTGTCATTATGCAAAGTAATCAAATCAAATTCTATCAGGAAATGAGAGAAGGAAGAGTCTCATAAAAGAATGATAGATCTTCATAAATAGATTAGAGGAACAGAGAATAGTCTACCTCTCAGACCTGTGGAGGAGGAAGGAATTTATGACCAGAGGAGAATTAGAGATCATTATTGATCACAAAATAAAAGATTTTGATTACATCAAACTAAAAAGTTTCTGTACAAACAATACTAATGCAAACAAGATTAGAAGGGAAGTAACAAATTGGGAAAATATTTTTAAAAGGAAAGGTTCCGACAAAGGTCTCATTTCCAAAATATATAGAGAACTGACCCTGATTTATAGGAAACCAAACCATTCTCCAATTGATAAATGGTCAAGGGATATGAACAGACAATTCTCAGATGATGAAATTGAAACTATTTCCACTCATATGAAAGAGTGTTCCAAATCACTACTGATCAGAGAAATGCAAATTAAGACAACTCTGAGATACCACTACACACCTGTCAGATTGGCTAAAATGACAGGAACAAATACTGATGAATGTTGGAGGGGATGTGGGAAAACTGGGACACTGATACATTGTTGGTGGAGTTGTGAAAGAATCCAGCCATTCTGGAGAGCAATTTGGAACTATGCCCAAAAAGTTGTCAAACTGTGCATACCCTTTGACCCAGCATTGCTGTTATTGGGATTATATCCCAAAGAAATACTAAAGAGTGGAAAGGGACCTGTATGTGCCAAATTGTTTGTGGCAGCTCTTTTTGTTGTAGCTAGAAACTGGAAGTTGAATGGATGTCCATCAATTGGAGAATGGTTGGGTAAATTGTGGTATATGAAGGTGATGGAATATTATTGCTCTGTAAGAAATGCCCAGCAGGAGGAATACAGAGAGGCTTGGAGAGACTTAAATCAACTGTTGCTGAGTGAGATGAGCAGAACCAGAAGATCACTATACACTTCAACAACAATACTGTATGAGGATGTATTCTGATGGAAGTGGAAATCTTCAACATAAAGAAGATCCAACTCACTTCCAGTTGATCAATGATGGACAGAAATAACTACACCCAGAGAAGGAACACTGGGAAGCGAATGTAAATTGTTAGCACTACTGTCTATCTACCCAGGTTACTTATACCTTTGGAAGCTAATAATTAATGTGCAACAAGAAAATGGTATTTACACACATATATTGTATCTAGGTTATATTGTAACACATGTGAAATGTATGGGATTACCTGCCATTGGAGGGAGGGAGTGGAGGGAGGGAGGGGATAATTTGGAAAAATGAATTAAAAAAAAAAAAAAAAGAATGATAGATCTTCTTATCTATATTTTCATATAAAGTTCTTCTGCATATAATACCTGTTTCCTCCAAAGTTCAGAAATATTAAATAATTATAGCATAGATAACAGAAATTTGGATATTTATGGGATTTTATTGGATATTTAGTTTTTTTTTTATTTTTTGTGTATTGCAAAATCCATGTTATATATAGGCAAACTATTCAAAGTCAGAATGTAGCCACAGAAAATACATAAGCTACCAAAAGAGAGGAGAGAGAACGAGAGTGAGAGTGAGAATGAGAACAACAGGAAAAGATACAGAGATATGGAGAGAGAAAGATTTCCATACTATTTTCCCCACTAGTTTGATATGCTTGATAAAAGCTATAGTCTTGAATTTCTGAAAAACTAATGATTGAACTGATTTCAAACTTAAGAGACTTTTAGCACATTTATTTACCAGTTTCTATTATGTATAGAGTAAGAGACATGTTCTAGAAGACTCAGAAACTTAAATAAAATATCTGCAAAAACTTGCATATAGTTTCAGTCTTAGACCAACTTCCTTTGGACAGTTTTAATTATGTCAGGGGAACATTTAAATGATTTTGATCTTTTGTATTGATTTACCTTTCTTATTAAAATATTCAAGAAGTGGCTCACATTTAGTAATAAAATAGGTATTTTAAAGAAATTGGAGAGGAGTTATATGAATACATGCAATAAAATTGTTGGACTTTGGGTCATATGTCCTGAATTTAGCCCAAGCCCTACTATTTATAGAGTATGACTAAAAGCAAATTGCTGGATCTTGAGATCTTTCAGATGAAGTTTTTATTTTTGCTTTGTCTTTAGATACATTAGCATAATACTAATCTAGCCCCAAAGTTTATTATGAAGTAAGTCATAAACTATAGAATGCTAAGTATAAATTTCTGTTGCACAATATATGTAGCTAATTGATATTAATTTTTTCAAGGAATATTTTTGTTCTTTTGATTAAATTTTACCACTTTACTATTCTTTTCCCATTTTGATTAGTATTGCTTCTTTTTTGCACTAAATTAAGCAGAAAATGGAATTACTCGTCCCAGTGTTTTACATCTTAGTTCCTTGAGAAATTCTAACCAAAAATTCCAGATAATCTCAAGTTTTCAAACTTTTCTCCAAAAATTCATTAGCTATATACAATTAATTGAGGCTTGGCAGGAAAATTTCATTTAAAATTTTCAATATAATTTATATTGATGCCAAAGTGAGAGGTATTCTTGAAGCATGATAAACTTTGGTATAAGTGATACTTAAGTCAAATGCTAACTGAGTGACTTTGGACAGGTCACATAACATCTCTGCTTTCACAAGAAACTTAGCCTTTAAGTTCCAGAAAAGAAGCTGACCTAGTATACTAGATATTTTGAACTGTATGTTACATTAAACAAGAAACTCACTATATATTTTTTTTTCTAAATGAGTTAGTTGCAGGCTAATGCAAGAGAAATTTAATGTGAAAGAAATGTCCCCATCCAAATTGTAGAGTTCAACCATAGAAATTTTATGCCATAGAAATTTCTTGAGGCTTTTTTCCTCTCAGACCTTATTACATTGGGAAAATGTTTTCTTTTCAGAAAACAAGGGGAAAACTCATCTTCCCCCTCTCCCAAAGTTGTATGTTTAGCTCTAGTTACTCAAATAACTACCTCATACATGATATGGAAGCATGTTCTATAGTTGTTGGAAGATTTTTCTTATTTCTACTAATTGTTCTGGAAAGGAAAGACAGAAAAATGCAAATAACTTTAAAATATATTCATTTTTATTGTGTTTTCAATAAAAAAAATATTTTATTTGCTTCCATGGAAAGAAGAAAAAATAATGTCCTGCAAAATGTAGTCCAAAAAATTCAATTTCAGGGGATTTTTTTCTCATATGATAGACTTGCTTTCTCCTAATTTAAGAGAAAACTGAATAATATAGATACCCAGGAGATCACTTAGATTTAGGCATTAATGGCAAAATTTAGGCAAAGGAAATTCATAATGTGACATCCTTTTAGGGGAGTAATAGTTATTGATTTTCTAGGCACAACATAACAGTTCTTTCCTTCAGTAAAGGAAGTATGATAACAAAGTAAACTAATCAGAGAAAAGTGTACAAGTGACACTGTGGACAACATGGAATACCAAGCCTGATTTGTCATGTTATCAAGGCCAAGAGACCAAACCATATAGTATTTCTTTATGAAAGACTAGCTGACCCAGCAAATGAAGAATTTTCTTCTCTTCAACTCCACACAGAATGATTAATTCAGAATGATTGTCAAGAAATCATTCAATCAGAAGACATTGTTTTTTGGAAGAGGGACTAAAATACAGAGAGAGAGGGAGAGAGAAAGAGAGAGAGAGAGAGAGAGAGAGAGAGAGAGAGAGAGAGAGAGAGAGAGAGAGAAAGAAAGAGAGAGAGAGAGAGAGAGAGAGAGAGAGAGAGAGAGAGAGAGAGAGAGAGAGAGATTTACCATGAATTTCTGGGTTTTTGTTGGGTGGAATTCAATTCCTTTAAGCATTACATTTTCTGGAATATGTTTAATGCCTAAAATTCAGTCTCTCTCTTTTCTTCAGCTTTTCCTGAGCTCTGGACTCCTCCCATTGCAGTTGAGGCTCAGTTACAGTTCACTGTTGTTCCTGAAATTCTTTAAGAGTGAAAGCTTCTTTCATCTTCCCTCCCATCTGTACTGTCTCACCTTCCACCTTTTCAGGCACTATGTAATTATCATGTCCTCACACTACTTTTCTTTTCTCCATCAGCTCTGACAAGAAGATGGATCCTCTAGCCCCAGAGTACATGTCATTGTTCATGAAGCATTTGCCCAACAGGAACTTAAATATTAATTGTGAAAAAACTGCATGGGGTACGGATCTTTGATGAACTAAAATTACTGTTGTGCAATGATGTGAAGGGCCTTTAATTTTGCCATCTGGGTCTAATTGACAGAGAATGACTATGAATTGCAGCTTGGAGAATTGGTGAACTTTGTGTATGGGCTATTAACTAGGAAAAGAACAAGCCAGTTGGGAAAAAATTGTGGGTATCTCAGAAAAATGAGGTTTCTATCTACCTGCAGATTATGTGGCTGTTTTTTCTATCAATGAAGCATATACCTTGTACAGATTAATAGGCTGAATTGCAGTCAAAATTGGTGTTAGACCATATCAGACTAAATAAAGATTTCATCATCCCTTGGAAACCACATCCCTTATAAGGGAGCCCCCCATATTTTCTATTATGTTATATCCCTAACATTTCTTATTACAACCAAGAAAATATTTCAACCGATTTCTGATAGGATTGTAGATATTTAATCAATGTATGTGTAGTAGAAAAAAATCTGCTGTGGAAAATGTTCAAAGACATAACTAATTTTAAACTTTTAGTTTGCCCTTTTAGTGCAAAAAAAATGCAAAATCAGTAAATACTTGAAAACAAATTGAATTTTATTAAATAAATAATTAGAAATGTTATTAAGCAGATATTTAAAAAAGCACCCCATTTATTATATTCACCTGTACTTTGTAATGGTTGGTATATATGTAAACTAGCATATGACTCAAAACTCCTAGAGATACATTATATTCTATGATAGTCATAGAGGATTTATTAAAATGTAAAGTGATTTCATTTTTTAAAAAGAAAAAAAAAAAACCCTTATCTACCTTCCAAGCCTTAGTTTTATATAAATGAATCTCCTGCAAAACAAAAACAATATTTGATCTATTTCATCACTTTAACATATCATAATACTTCCAATTATAAAAGTTATGTATAATGTGACTAGTGCATGAAAACACATGTCATTGTAGAAATATATATGTACATAAAATAAAAAAATTAAGAGTAAAGAGAGATGTAGAGACCATCTAATAAAAACTTTAACTTCTATAATTCAGGACACTGAGGCATAAAGAAGCCATATGATAAGGATGGGGGTCATACCATTGATTTCTGATAAAAATGAAACAAAATAAAAATCATTCCATTATTTTTTCTCATATGTCATGGAAGCTCTTGAAAGAAGCTATTTTTTTTCTGTCTCATTATACCCAAGGCCCTGTGTACATAGTAAATATTTAATAAATATTTGTTGAATTCCATTGCATTAAAATGAATTGTTGATTAATCAACCACTCAAAGGAAATATAGTATCACAAAAATATATTACAGAAGCTTGTCACTAAATAGTTTTTATGACACTAAAAAATAGTATCTGTACTGGAGTACAGGATGGAACCAAGAAATCCCAAGAGGCAAGAAATCTCTATTTCCATTCCAAATGCACACATTGGAAGGGAAAACAAGAGTTTTCATAAGCTCGGCAGGATCTTCTCAATCTGTGAATATTTAGTGCTATGTAGACTAAACATATAGATGACTGACTGATTTGTTCACTTGTCATCCAGCTGTTTTTACCCCACAAAGGCAGGCAAAATCTCCAATGAAAATATTTTTTTAGATAAATAAAATAACCTGAATTCTTCATACAAAGTCTTTTGGTATAAATCATTTTTTCAAAAGATGTGACATAGTTTTGCATGCTTAATGGGAAATTTTCCTTTGAGGATCATATGGTAAAGATCATATTGATAAAGATAGTGACTAGGATTAGATCTATAATTTATTTGATTTACTTCAAATGAGGAAAAAACATGTAACTAATACAAATCAAACTTGTCTTAGAGCACTGAGAGATTGTGATTTATTTAAGGTTAAAAAATGAATATATTTCAGAGGTGATATTTAACTCCTATTTTACTCCTATTTAATATCTTTGAGGCATTATCTCATGCTACTTTTCCATGAATTGTCGTAGTTCTCTCCAATAAGTAATAGAGAATTAACTTTATTACACCCTATGTCATGTTTCTATTCATTTTAATTATAATAATAGCTAGCATTATAGCATACTTTAAATTTGGCAAATGTCTTTACATATATGATTCTCCTAATAACCATGTGAAGTAGCTGAAATTATCTCCACTTAAACATTAGAAAACTGATTCTGAAATATATTAAATATGATGAGATGAGATTGAAAGTCAGGTTTTCAGTCTTCAAGTCCAGCACTCCCATTCACTTCATCTCATAACTGCTAAGGTTTTGAATGAAAGAAAATGGGAATTTTAGAAATTATGAAACACAGCTTTGATGCCTTTATGTTTTCTATAACAGTTTCCAAATCTAAAATTGTGGCATCTTTCCAGAATATGCATATTAAACCACCTCAGACACCCAGGTATACCACTTATGATTCTTGAAATATTTACAAGAGGTTGCTGAACTTTGTTCCCCTTACAAAACCCGTCAGCATAATCAAAATGAACACACACTGAAATCACTTGATCTTAATTTCAAATATTTAATCAGAATAATGTGTATCTTAGGAAGAAAAAAATAGATGCAGCCTATCTATAGAATGGATTTTGATTTGTTTAAAAGGCAATTAGAATGAATTTCAGCAATGCATGGAGCATACAAACAAATGAACTTCTCTCAACCTCATTTTTGCAGTATTTTTTAAAACCAATATATTTCTTTTGAGTCAAATTCTACTCCCCATGTGTGTCTGCTATACACTACTATTAACCAGTAATGAGATCTTTCACACACTCATATCAAGCTTCTATCTCTCTACAAGCCTGCCAAAACATCCTCTTTTAATAACACCCTAAAACAGGTCTTTCCTGTCCTTTTTCTTATATAAATGTATTATTGTTCCTGTGTTTTATTAACATCACCAGTTCTGTCTCCTAGGTAAAAAAAAAAAAAAAAAAGAAAGAAAAGAAAAGAAAAAAAAGATTAATTACTTGGCTATGATTCATAGAAATGGAGCTGCAACTAAATTACTGAGGAAGCATATCAGGAGATCAGCCATTGTTATGCTATAACTACAATTCCTTAAAAGAAGAAACAAAGAAATTTGCATTTACCCATATATTAAAATAGTGACACATCAGGAATGATGTCAATAGCCCCATGATAGATCTTCACTTAACATTGATAAATGTGCTTCATCTTCATCACCCAACACCTCTTTAATGAATACATCTTTTTGCCCATTAATTATACTTGGGTTTCCTCAATTTTTGTGACTCCTCAATAGCAAGTGATATGTGAGGAGTGGGAATAACAGTCTCACATCTAATTAAAACTAATACTAGATTCCTAATTTTGATTTATTGTCAGAGCTTATTTTTTAAATATTTTTAAACATTGCTATTTTGAAAACTCTGACATATCTTGGAGATTATTTTTAAAAAGAACATTAAAAAGAAGGCCTAAATTAAGTCAGAGAGCAAACACTTACCAGAATAGAAAAGATGGCATAAAGGACCATAGCTTACAACGTACTTTCTTACTCTGTTTGGATTTACTATTAAGTCCAGACCAACAAACAACTATTGAGCAGTCCCTCAGTGGCATATGGTAACATAGAAGATATAGACTTTGACCTCAAAGAGCTTAAAATTTTCAGGGGAGATAAGACATAGCCAGATAGGCGTAATGAAAATTGAAATAGACAAGTGCACTGAAGAGGTAAAAATTCTTATGACAGTTAAGACATTTGGCTACAATGACAATAGCAGCAACAGTAACAATAGAAATAGCAGCTTTCTTTTATAACATAATATTAATATTTGCAAAATACATTCATTATCTCATTTAAGACTTATTCCAAGCTCATAAATTAGGCACGTAGTTATGGCTATTCCCAATTTATAAGTAAATCAAATGAAGCTCAGAGGGGTAAAGTAACTTGCTCACTTACATTGCCTGTGCACAGTTATTTGTGTGTCATCTGCATTATTATACTGTAAGCTCTCCGTTTTGTTTTGTTTTTTTCTTTATCCCTTTTATTCCCACAATTTAGCATGCTGCCTGGTACATAGCTGTCATTTAATTAAGCATGTGTACTTGATTTTTGAATCTTTTTCCCTATAAAGAGGAGTTTGTGAGGGACATAAAAGACATAATTTACTTTTACTTCGGTCATGAGACACCATGTCTAACACCAAGAATTTCTAAAGGCTATGTGAGCATATAGAAATGTCACTCTCTGTTGGTTTAACAGATAATTCCTAAGTAGTTGCCTGAGAAACAAAAGGACAAAACAAATACCCTTTGGTGATACACAGATAAAAGACATGAGGCAAAATTTAATCCAGGGTCATGCACTCTTCAAGTACAGGATCTTTTCTGATGGATGGCACTGTTTCTCCTAGAACAGAGATTCTAATACAAATGTATAAAAACTCCATACTATATAAGTGATGCTTTACATTATTTTGCTTTAAATTAAATAGCTGTTCCTCCTCTTAATGTGTATAACATGATTTTATTTTCAAATGTTAAAGATAATTAAATTATTTTTTTTCTTAATATAAGAAAAATGTTATAAAGTATTCCACAAAAGAATTAAAGAGACACTGAAATGTTAACAAAATTGAGTTTGGAAATTTATGCATTCCACAAATATATTTTGACACTAGAGTGTCATATATAATTATAAATTTGACCTTGGAATATACCTTTTAGATGCCATTAAATTCAACACCCTAATTATATCAATAAAGAAACTGAAGCATGAAGATGTTAACAACTTGCCCTTTTTCAATCCTTCATTTTTAGATAATCTCACAATGACTGACTCCCCTTTAATACCCTCTGTCTATGTAAACTGTTTCTAACTACACCTATAATGATGAAATTCTTAAAAGTTAGATGAATAAATTTCCCATATAGGAATGTAAATAGATTAACTTCATTATATTTCATGTGATATTTGCCTTTTTATGCTTTTTTTGTGCCTTTTGTTTAAATTTTAAATTTTCTAATGAGCTCTGATTGTGGCATTAGATTTTTGCTATTTTTTTTTTCTTTATGGATGCTTACAATATTATCTTTTTGTCCTAAGAGCGTTTACATCTTTTCTTTTATTTGTTCAATCGTGCTTTTTATGGAGTTCTTTTCTTCAATAATTTTTCTTTTGCCTCATCAGTATGCTAATTCCATTTTAAGGTATTGTTTTCTTCATTGTTTTTCTCACTCATCAAGTTGTTAATACTCTTTTCATATTTTTATTGAATTTTTCTCATATATTTTCCCAATTTTTCTTCTAGAACTCATCTTTATATTCAACTCTTCCAAAACTGTTGTTGAACTTAGGTCAAATTAGCATTTTTCTTTGAGGTTTAAATACTGTTGTATTTTTCCTAATTTATATCTTTGTCTTCCCTTCCATTATATTAATTTTTATCATTAAATTATTATTATTTGTTTTTTGTGTTTTGCTCATTTTTTCAGATTGTCTCAAATTTAAAATTTAAAAAAAATATTTTATTAAATATTCCCCAATTAAATGAACTTTATTTTAATTTTGAATTCCAAATCATAATTTTCTTTCTAATCCCTATACCTCTTTGAGAAGACAAGAAATTTGTTTGGTTATTATAGCTTTTATATTGTACATATTAACTATGTCACAAAAAAAAACACAAAGTAAAATAAAAATAAAGAAAGTTTAAAATGTATGCTTCAGTCAGCATTAAAAGTTCAGTTCTTCTAAAGGTGGATAGCATTTTTCATCATTGGTCCTTTGGAATTATCTGGATAATTGTCTTGATCAGAGTAGTCACCTTTTGTTCAGTTAATCATTCTGATAATATTACTGTTACTATGTACAATGTTCTCTTGATTTTACTTACTTCACTTTACCTCATTTGTATACTTTCCAATTTTTAAAAATTATCTTGCTCATTATTTCTTATAACTTAATAGTATTCCATCACAATAATATATGCTTTCAATCATTTTCTAATTAACAGCTATCCCCTTGATTTCCAGTATTTTGCACCATGAAAAGAACTGCTATAAACATTTTTATACAAATCATTCATTATATTTTTTTCTTTGACTCTTTGGGATACAAACCCAATAATGTATTGTTTGGTAAAAGGGAACATACACTATTACAGCTCTTTGAGCATAGTTTTAAATTGTTCTCCAGAAAAATTGTATCAATTTACAATAGGCCTCACAATGCAGTGTCACAATTATTCCCCATCCCTATCTAGCATTTGTTGTTTTCCTTTTTTATCACATAAACCAATCTGGGAGATGTGAGGGAGTATCTCAGAGCTGCTTTTATTTATAAAGGCAAATAGTAAGCACCTGAACCTAAGAACACTGTGAAGCTTGGACACACCCATCCAGCACAAGAAAGAAGGCAACAGCATAGGCCCCAGCAGCATGAAGCTGCAGGCACCTACAGAAGAAGCTTGGCACGATATCCCCTTTGTCCTAAAAGCAGAACCCCAACCTTTAAAAATGAACAAAAAAGCAAAATGAGCTCTGAAAATAGATAGCTTTTCTGGATTCAGGGAAGAACAGACCTCAAACTCTGAGCACACTGAAGAAAAAATGTCTACAGATGAACACTAAAAATGTTATTATGAGTTAGTCTCTATCTCACAAAGCTCTCTTGGAAGAATTCAAAAAGAATCTTAAAAGAAAGAAAAAATGGGGTAAGGAGAAATTTTCAGGAGAGTTTGCAAAAGGAAACAGAAATTAACTGAAGAAAACTACTTCAAAAATAGATTAAATCTAGATCAATATAAAAAGAAGAAAACTCCTTGAAAAATTATTTGTGAAATGAAAAAAAAATTCAATAAAAAATCATTTAAAAGTTCAATTGGCCAAGTAAAAAAGAAAATTTTAAAAACTGAAAAAAAATAATTCACTAAAAATTAGAATTGAACAAATGATAGTGAATGACTCGATGAGGCATCAAAAATAAGTTAAATGAAATTTAAAAAAAAATAGAAGAAAATTTAAAATACCTCAATGGAAAAACAACTGACCTAGAAAATAGATCCAGGAGAGAAAAACTAACACTTACTGGACTACGTGAAAACCATGATAAAAAACAAGCCTAGACAGCATCTTTCAAGAAATTATTAAGGAAAACTATCCTGATATTCTAAATCAGAAGGTAAAAAAGCTGTTCAAGGAATTCACTGATTACCTCCTGAAACAGACCACAAAATGAAAACTCCAAGGGCTATCTTAGTTAAATTTCAGAATTATCAGATCAAGGAAAAAATAATTCAAGCATTCAGAAAGAAACAATTCAAAGGTTTAAGAGTCACAGCTAGGATTACCCAAGACCTAACAGGTTCCACTTAAAAAAAAAAATCAAAAGAGCCTGGAATATAATAAAAGGCTGGAGCAGAATCCATTATGCTTCAACTGAAATTAAAATAAAAGGATAGAGATCCTGATCTAAGATCAAGCAAAAGCAAAAATAAATCTAATGAAAAGAAATAAAGAAACTACATCTTGCTAAAGGGTACCATAGATAATAAAGTAATATCAATACTAAACATATATGCATTAAATGGTACAGCATCCAAATTCCTAGAAGAGAAGTAAAGATAGCTGCAAGAAGAATAGACAGCAAAAAATACTGGTGGGAATTTCAACCTTATTCTATCAGAACTAGACAAATAAAACCACAAAATAAATAAGAAAGAAGTTAAGGAGGTAGTTAGAATTTTAGAAAACTTAGGTATGATAGATCTTTGGAGAAAATTGAATGGAGACATAAAGAAATGTATTATTTTTTTCTCAATGGTACATGGAACCTACACAAAAACTGACTATGAATTAGGGCATTAAAATGTCAAAATCATATGCATCTTTTTTCAGATCATGATGTAATAAAAATTACATGTAATAAAGAACCAGAGAAAATAGAACAAAAATTAATTGGAAACTAAATATTTAATCCTAAAGAATGAGTGGGTAAAACACAAAATCATTGACACAAGAGAAAATTTCATTCAAAAGAATGACAATAATGAGACAATATGATTGCAACTGACTACCCTTATTTTCCTGAAACTGAGCTAAAACTTGGTCACAGGCAATAGAGCTTCCAAATACCACTGCTTCTCTGCTCCAATGCTGGTATGATATTCTTAACCTGTGTTCTGACCTGAGCTTACTGTTTCTGTGTTCTAGAGTGCTTTTTGTCCCAACTCCATTACAGGTCACAATCGCATCTGTTCCCTGTTCCTAACTAGGCTCTACCTCACCTCAGTGTTTGCAGACCTCTCTGATTAATTGATTAATTAATTGATTAATCTGCTTTGGGCTAGAAAAATGACTGACTTTTTTGTATCTTTTAATTTTTTTAGAGGGATTCTCTTGGGAGAGCTTAGAAAAAATGCTTGCTTCCTTCCATTCTTTTGATTCCACCCCTAGTCCACCTGGCAGCCCATTTTTCCTGTCAGCTTATTTTTCATTAATAACATTTTATCTATATTCCTATATGGCAGTGACGAATGGAATATTACTGCTTTCAAAGAACTAAAGAGGTATCATACACGAGAACATATGGAGGGAAATAATGGGTATAATCAGCCTGTAATATACAGGCATCAAGAATAGCAAAAGGAAAGAATATATGCACTTGGTAGTAATAGACCTAAATTAATTATATCCTATTAGTTCAGAATTGGCATAATGAGAATTATTTTATGTGTCAAATGTTTCCTCATTTAATCATCACAAAACCCTGAAAGTTAGATGCCATTATCTTCCTTTTAACAGCTGAGAAAACTGAGGCAAATGAAAGTTAAATGACTGATCCAAGATTAAACAGTTAGGAAACGTCCAAGGATATTTTTGTATGCATATTTTAAAACTTTGCCTAATTATGTCACTTACCTTTCCTTCAAAGAGGCATTCGTAGGTTATTTAACACTTGAAAAAATATTTTTTGCTTATATGTAGTTGGGAATTCCCTCTGCAATCTGCATATGAAAATGTATATACACACTTGAAAAGAATATAATTATTTATGAAGTTAGGAGAAATCCTCCAATTCTGGAAAAACTCCATGCATATGGCCTTTTTATTTCCCTAAATGATAAAAGAAAGAGAGAAGAAAATGTGTTCAGAGGATACAAAAAAGCTTTAGAGCAAAAGAGACAAGTCTTGACCCCCAAGTCAATAAAGTCTCATGAATAGTTTTGTCACATTTCAGGAAAATAAAATTCTTTAAGTACATCATATGTAGAAGAGGGAATTCTCCTAAAGGAATTCTCCTAGAACAGGGGTAAGGAATGTCTAGCCCATGGGCTATGTAAGGCTGGGGAAATCCTTTGCTAAGGCAACTGCAGTTGATGATGTGCTGAAAGCTAGGTACCATAGCCTCCCAAGTTGAAAATTTTATATAGCTGATGAGTGATGTTAAAAATATCCAAATGTTCATTGTCAGAAAAAAGGGTGTCCATCCCTATGTGACTTTATCACAGTATTATAGGGAGAATAGATGGGGTAGTCATAGAATAAAAAAGAACTGTTATATTGTGTTTAATCATAGTGTCCCATATCAGCAGAAAGAATAGAAGGCTTTGAGATGTTCAGTGGACCTTCTTTGTGGAAATTTTAAGAAAAAAAATGTACATAAATCTCATAGTAGAAGCAGACATGCATCGTTGCAATCTAAAAAATGGAAAAGAATCTCTAATTTATGAGATTATAGAATCTTTTGAGTATTTGTAGATATTAGCAATATTTCTCAAAAAACTGTCCATTTTAATTGCTATGGAAAAAACAATAATAACAATTAGGATGATCAAGATGATGACATTTGTGGTGGAAATGGTAATAGTGGAGGTGAGGTGATAGAAAACATTGCCCACATAAATTAATTTTATTCTCTATAAAATCTAATAAAGAAGAAATGATATTTAGAGAAAGGTATTGTGAAAAAGCAGACACATGTAAACCTCACATGCAAGTTTTAAAAATTATTGGGGTTAAGTGACTTGCCCAAAGTCACACAGATAGGACATGAAGCCAAATTTGAACTCAACTCCTCCTGACTTCAGGGCTGATGCTCTAGCCACTTCACCAACTAGCTTCTCTGAAAATTTTTGTTATATTTCAACTAGTTTATTGTCATCACCAATAGCCATTGACAAAGGTTTCACAGGGTACTAGGATGAATAATGACTTGAACCCAGGGTTCCTGACATATAATTCAGTGCTATCTCTACTATACAACATAACTTATGGGGGAAGTCTGAAGCTAGGATAACTTATCTTTGTAAAAATATGAGAAATAAAGTGTTGGCAGATGCCATACTCTATTATGGAAAGTTAACAAGAGTGTCCTGGTATCAGTGATTTGTAGCATCTCTTAAATGGCAAAAGAATATATTAGTTACAGTAACTAGTTATAAGACCAAGATTATGTGAATCATGTGGCTTTTCATTGTTAGTTTTACAAGATGGCTTTCTAAACCTTAAAGAATTATATTAATAATCCAAAGCAGCTGCTTGTAAGAACTATCTTAATCTCTCAAGAATGTACATTCTAGAAACTAAAACTATAATTTCCATAGTTACAGAATAATGCATGATTATTGCCAACCTGAATTTGAGACATCTGCACAGACTTGGATCGTGAATTCAACTGAAACTGATTTAGAATAAGTCAGTGCCACCTAAAATGGTTTCCTATTGTAGTATAATCAATTGACAATATTTTCTCTTAAAAAGACTATTGAGAAAACCAATTGTAATAGGAAACATACACATTTTTAAATCAATACATTTCTGGACTTATGATATAACTTCTCCCTCCACTGGTGATAAATATGTCATCCATACTTAACCTGTAAGTTCTCCACAAGTACCTCACTCTACATTTTGCATGGATAGATAAAGTATATACCTCCAAAAGTATACCTCAAAAATGTTTTGGAGCTTCTTCCACTTTACTATTAGATAATGCAAAGGTGCTCATAGAACATAAAATCTGTTTCTTTTTCTTGATACCTGACTGCTACCAAATATTGCCCTTGTATAAATTTCTTCTTTTACATGATTTCTCCTGTATGTTTTTTATTGGTAATATACTGCATTCTATTCATTTCTAGAAATCACCTCTCCATTACCTTTTGGAAGATTTATAACTTCAATTCTTTGGAAATTGACATATCTTGGTTTACAATCAAATAATATTTCAAGAATAAGTTCTTTTGAACTGGGATTCTATTAGTGTAGGGAACTCCTGGTGAAGAATTTTTGTCTTTTAATATCAATTGGCTCATTCTTTGCAAATTCCAATCTTAGTAATTTGTTTGGGGTAATGAGAGCTTGTATGAGTTCCCATGGAACTCTGCCAGTGTGTGGCAGAGATGGACCAGTTTTTTGTGTTTTTTTTGGTTTTGTTATTTTGGTTTTTTTAAATTCACTATATGACAATACCTCTCTGCTATCAAACAGTATTAGGATATAGCATATAGATGATCTCTATTGATTCTTCAATCTAATTCTGGGTGCTTAGATAACATTTATCTATTTTGCTTCTCCTATGTGTCTATTTACACTAAATTCACTTGAATGATTAAGTTTTTCAAGTATAAAACTCTGCAACATTTCTGGGATTGATATCTTCAATATAATGATATTATACATTATATCATTATACAATATAATGATATTATAGTTTATATGGACAATCTCAGCATTTTTATACAGTAAATTTTCACTTTGATCTTAAAATGACAAATATCTTTGAAGGACATATATGTACCTTGTATTATGCTTCACTTTAATATACTTATTTGTTAATATATTTGTATCTTCTTTTAAGAATTCTTAAATGATTTGTCATATGCAACTTGTTACACCTTGTTGGAGAAGAAACCTCAATGTTATGTTTTCTGTACTGAGATCAATTTCCTTTATAGTTAGCAAACAATAAAAATAGTAGTATTTAATATTGTCCATTCATTGTGATAAGCATGCTCCCAATAATCATCTGTTTTATGTGTGTGTGTAAAAATTACACTTAAAAATAAGAAATGAAAGCAGTCAATGTTTTATAGATATCACAAATGCCTCCAATCTACAACCTACCCATCCATTCTTCACCCATTCCTCTGTCTATATGTTCATTTGCCAATATGTCTGTCTGTCTGCCTGCTTGCCTATTGTCTGTATATATTTATGATCTATCATATGCATCTAAATTACAAATTAATTAAAATCATTTAATATACATTATATATTAGATGATTTGATATTTACATATGTATTAGGCATTTTAAAACATTTTAATTGATACACTTTCTATTATTAGCCTAGTCAATTCAACACATTACACCATCCTCATTCCAGACAGAATCCATTTTTGTCAAGAAAAATGTTGGAAAGTACTAGATATGATAAGCATTGAATAGAATCACCCAGAAATCTGAATCACAAAATAAGTAAGTTATTACTGATATGTCATTTATTTCTAAATGAGTTGTCAGCTACAAATATATAAATATAGCTGTCAGTTATTTTAGATTATGTGCATATGTACATGCATCCATGTGCACACTCAAAATACATGCATACACACACACCAAATACAATTTAAAGAGGACTTTCAGTCCTCTCTGCTTCTAGAATAATGATTCATGAATGAGAAAAAAATATATAATTTTGACAATCTATAAATGTTAATGTAATAGGCTAGAACTCTGAAAGCAGGATTCTTACAAGGTGTTAAGTCAGTGGAAATGGATAAGACAATGGTTATCTAGTTTACCATGATGATTAGTAGTTCTCTAGTTCAGTACATGTACTTAGTACTTAATATAGTTCCACAAGATTCACACCTATGATAATTTAATTAGAATAGAGCATATGTTCTATATAAGCTGGGACAAACTCAGCCAGATTCATTCACTCCATCTTATACCACTTTGGTGGCAGGCTCTCCTCCTTTGCTTCTCCACTGAAACCAAGACTCCCAAAGGCCTTCAAGAAAGTTAGCTGGGGCTCCAGACAAGAAGGCAATAAAGAATTTGGACTCTGGATTTTAACACTTGGCTATTCTGGGGATGATTATTCTACTGAAAGGAAGGCTGGTCCAGAGACCTCCAGAAAACTAACAGGAAGACTATATTGTAACTCACAGGATGGTATTCTCAAAGTAGAGTTGTATAAAAGTCATGAGACAGAGAAAGTTGCAGCTAAATTGAAAAATAGTTCACAGAAGGAAAAAAATTAAAAATTGATATAGCCCATTTTATCATCTGACCAATGACTGATTATAATTTATTTTAGGATTCACAAAAAGACCACCATAGAGATTTTATATATATATAGTGTGTATACACTTACTAAATTAGCTGCAGAGGAAGAGTAAAGAAATTTTCTGAATGATTTAACAGCATGTTCCAATTTAAGTAATATAAATGTATATTTATATTCAATGACAAAATTTAGGTGATTCTGTTCCTTTAATAGTTTGTCTTTAATCTCAAGTGATGAGTTAATATTTACAAAAGCTGTGAAGATCGTGTGATTTTTATGATTCTTGAACTTTCACTGTAGATATAGAAAGGTGCTCTGGAGGAGTAAGGATATTATCATTCTGCTTTGTTTTATGAATTTTCACTGGTAATAATTTGTCAGTTACCTGATAGTTACAAGGTCCTTTCTAAATAGTTGGGCTAATTCTTGACAAATAGGCACAGTAATACCTGAAACCTTTATAGTATGATACCACCAACTAGAGCTTATATATTATGGAAAGGAAAAGATCTTTTAGAGAACAAGGCTTCAATCATATCACATCTGAAGCAGCAAAGTAAATCTGTTTTAAGAAAAGCACATGTTATTTAAATTCACAGAACTATGAATCAATTATCAATCTTTTTAAATGCACCAGACACAATGTTAAATGCCAGGAATACAATGAAACAATAAAAATAATTCTTCAAAGAAATTAAATTTTATCCATTTGCATCAATTTTCTACAAATTCTTTTGAAACTTTAATATATCAAGGATTGGGATTTCATTGATGTGTATCCTACCTTCACAGATTTATATAAAAACATATTTAGGCCTTCATATAAGTGCCCTCCCTTATTTACTATAACAGAGAGACTGACAAAGAGAAAAAGACAAAGAGAGAGACAGAGAGAGAAGAAGAAGAAGAAGAAGAAGAAGAAGAAGAAGAAGAAGAAGAAGAAGAAGAAGAAGAAGAAGAAGAAGAAGAAGAAGAAGAAGAAGAAGAAGAAGAAGAAGAAGAAGAAGAAGAAGAAGAAGAAGAAGAAGAGGAGGAAGAAGAAGAGGAGGAAGAAGAAGAAGAAGAAGAAGAAGAAGAAGAAGAAGAAGAAGAAGAAGAAGAAGAAGAAGAAGAAGAAGAAGAAGAAGAAGAAGAAGAAGAAGAAGAAGAAGAAGAAGAAGAAGAAGAAGAAGAAGAAGAAGAAGAAGAAGAAGAAGAAGAAGAAGAAGAAGAAGAAGAAGAAGAAGAAGAAGAAGAAGAAGAATGTAGAGGGCCAGAACTTTGGAGAAGTATACTTGAAACAAGGATACTTACAACAAAGTGTTAACTCAGTGGAATTGATACCCATTAGGTTGATGTATCAATGTTTTAAATAATTCTTTAACTAAAAGTTGCAGAGGATTGCAAGATAAACATTATATCACATGCAGTTTTATAGAAATATGGTATTTTATGTTTTATAGAAATATATGGAATATGGTACATATGCATTTATATGATAATTGAAGTCATGTATACCTGCATATATGCATGTGAATATGTATTATATGCTAAGTACAACATTTCATGCTTGGATCTCAGCTTAAGAATCCTTAATCTTTGTTTAAGCAGCCTGCAAGGTAATTTAAATAAACCAGTCCAGCTCCCCCAGAGGAATACTGTAGAAGTCAAAATAAGAAAATAGAGATCGGAGGAGCATCCAGATAATTTGACTTGATAGGAAAAGTTAATAAAAATGGAATAATTTTGCTTGAGTTTTTGGAGAAACCAAGCCAAATGTGATTAGAGTTCTATACATTTTATACATAGAGTTCTATACATGTGTTTAAGAAAATTCATTAAATTCATTGTACCTTAGTTTTCTCAAAAGTACTCATCTTGTATCTTTTGAGATTTCAAGGGGACTGCTTTGTGATTTTATATTGATACAGGCATGTTTATTATAATTATCTTTTAAATAGGTAACATATAGTTCATTAGTTATGATTGGAAGTTTTAGAGCTTCATGAATCCTGTCCAGATGAGAGGAACCATTGAATCACAGAACTTAAACTGGAAGGTACTTTAGAAAAGATGTAAAAGTCCCTAATTTTATAGAAGAGGAACAGTAAAATCAATGTGACTTATTTAAAGGATTTCATATACCCAATCTTTGTGAGGGTGGTGAGATGCTAATTAACTTTAATTTTATTAACACAAGGTATAGATATTGGGTTGAAGTCATTTGCCCATTTATCAAAGATTAACTTTATTTATATATAACTATAAGTATATATATATACATATATAACTTTATAAGTTATATATAATATAACTAACTATAAACTATATATAATATATATACTTATATAACTATATATAACTTATATATGACTTATATATAACTGTAACTATATATATATATATATATATATATATATATAAAGTTAATCTTTGATAAATGGGCAAATGACTTCAGCCCAATATCTATACCTTGTGTTAATAAAATTAAAATTAATTAGCCTCTCACCACCCTCACAATGATTGGATATATATATATATATATATATATATATATATATATATATATATATATATATATATATATATATACACACACATATACACACACACACAGAGGTAAAAATGTGCCTAACATCAACCATTGTACTGAGCAATAGTAGATTTTTATATTTTATATTATTTGTCTCCAAAGTTTTAATAGCCTCAAAAGTATATAGGTACAAACTTATGCATACACATACACGTACAAATGAAAGGTTAATTATTTAAAACTTTTAAATATTAATATTGTTTATGAAATTTCAACATAACTCCCATGTTCTGTTATAAATGATTATTCTACTCATTTTTTGAATGTTGTAAAACTTTCATCAGTTGGTGGTCAGTGAGTAAAATGATTGCTTTTGCTATTTGAGCCTTAAGAGAAACTGAAACTGATAAAATGATAACAAAATAATTATCCCAATTTATAAAACTATGTAATTATAAAGTAAATTTCTATAAACACAATTTTAAAGCTCTTAGCATTTATACTTAGAAAATTGTGAAAGTTTAAAAGTGTTATAAGACTTTTGAGAACAACTTGAAGAGTTCTTTGAGAATTTTAGGAATCTTTTGAGAATTATAAAACCTAATCTAAAATCCTTTGAGATAAGTCATTTTTATCCCCATTTTACTCTGAGCACATTGAGGTTTACAGAAGTGAGTTGGCTTACTCATGGTTAAAAAAAATCTCATATATTAAGTTTCTACTAACTTCAAGTTCTATTTGTATATATCTATTTGATATTATTATATAGGATAATAATATCTAACAATTAAATAATACATATTATGTCAGAATTTGTTTAATCCAAGGAATATGTATGTGAATATATGTGCATACTATGCATATATGGAAATATGTGAATGTATATGAAAATGAATGTACACACATGAACACACATATATTTTCAGAATTCCTAAATTATTAATATATATGTATATGTATAAATATATAAATACATATATATATTTGTGTTATATATAATTGTATATATATATATATTTAGTTGTTTACACATACAATTTTATATATGTAAATATGTGTTTGTATACACATACATATCCTTATATATCTATATAGTATATTGGAAATTTCTTACTACTCTGCAGTGTGAAATTTACTTCATTTTTCAGGTATCAGCAAGGGACATCACTGATTTCTTTTAGACAGCTACTACTGTGCTAAAGGATGTGGCAACACTTTTCATTGTTATAGAGCTGTAAGTAAGGAGTCACTTTATCAATAGTCTTCCCTAGAGGTAGGGGGAAGTTTGATCATAATGAATGGAAAGAAACAAAAGACAATAGGTTCTACTGGCTGCCTTTGTTTCAGTTGACAATGAAAGTGCTGAGCAAAGAAAAAGAAAGGAGTCATTTCCAGCATTTTGAGAATAAAAGACTATTGCAAATGCCAGTATTTTATCATGTAGCACAGAGAAACAGCAATAATCAGGATTTAAATGGCATTATTCAATAGGAGAATTCTTCTAAGGCCTTGGGACTTCATCATACCATGGCATCAATGAATTTTTTTTTCTATTCTATGGTTGTATCACCATAACCTTTATACAAGCAGTCCCTAACATGCTCCATGTGTTTTTCATGTTCTAGTGTTCCTGTTGTCCATGTGTTCCTAGTGTTTCTGATTGTAATTCATAATCCGTTATGCATACATACAAACTGGCACCAGGAAAAGCTGCCTCTAGAGCTCCCATTTTCCTATGATCCTCCCAGGAGGTAACTGTCCTTTGTTACCAGATTGGGAAAGTTATCTTCTGTTATCCAAAAGTTGAGTTAACAAGTTGCATGTGGCTCAGTATTATTGGTCTTATTTCCCACTGGAGTTTCTGAGTTTCCTTCATATTACCTTGATGTGGGGGGCTAACGCTTCTGCAGGGTTGTTCAAAATATACTAGCTTCAACACTAATGTCACTAACTTTACTGGAAGATCTAGCATGGTCTCTCCCTTCTACTGCTAGTGTTGGAGGATAGGGACAGTCTTTTCTCTATTCTCCAATTTTCAGTCATCAAGCTGGCACAAGGAGATCACTTATCAAGGATACTATGCAGGGGATGTTTGTTGAACTAAGTGACTGTGGTCCAAAAGCCAAAGCTCCATAATAGAGTGTTTGAGTCTGTGTTGAAAGAAGATTTTTCTCATCTAAAGACAGGCTTTTATTTAACTGTTAGTTGTTTTGTTTGTGTGTTTCTACCACCTCCCTTCCCTGACTTCTATCACAGAATAATCTTTATGGAACAACAAACTGTAGCCTAGGATGTATTTTTTTAGAAAAACATTAATAGAGATATGTATTAGTATTTAATGAAATAGTATTTAAGTAAATTGTGGAGAGTCTACTCCTCTGGATAGAAATTACTTCTACCAGTAATGATCATGACTTATGACATTTTATAGAATCATAGTTTTAGAACCATAGTTTAGACCTGAGAAGTGATCTAGTCCAATTCTACTTTTATAAGTATGGAAAATAAGGCTCAAAGTGCTTAACTGAATTGTCCCAAATCACATAGTCCATGAACAAATGTCAAGACCAGATTCCATAACTTTAGAGCTAATATTCTTTGCAGAGAAGCGTCTTGAGCACAGAGTCTCCTGAGGCATGTAAAGCTTACGAGATTTATGTACTGTGTTACAATACTAGTGTTGGTTTGAGGCAGGATTTGAACTTAGGTCTTAATGAAAGTCACAGGATTCTTTCTAGTACAGTATAATACCATTGAACTTCAGAATGCTAATTATGAAATTGAATGATTTTGGGACCTCATCACAAATATAACACTTCTGAGAAACAAATAAGTTGCAAGAAAATTTTTCATTTTTATGCCAATGATTCTAATTATAAGCTATTACCTGAGATAACTGAAAAAATAACCTCTGCTAAGGTAATGGGTATGAAATTTTATCTGGAAAGTCCAAGCACTTTAAGGATTTGTGATACCAAATAAAGATTTCTAAAAGAGATGCATCTGTTATTTATTTGCTGAATGATACAGTCTTTTGAAGGAAAGACTTTAAGCATTAACCATGTGGATTTCATTTTTTTCCTATCAAAAGGCAGCATTTATTTAACTGTTAGTTGTTTTGTGTGTATGCTTCTACCACCTATCTTCCCCCACTCCAACCACAGAATAAGTATAATATTCCCCAAATTAGAATGGAATTGCTGTCATGGTAAGGAAGAAAATCAATCTGTAGGATAACCAAGAGCAATGGCAATAAAGTTATAAAGTACGACTTGACACTTTCAGGAAAAAAAAATACTGAGTAATTATGACAAGATAATGTATCCATATCTGTTGATATGGTTTGGTTGCTGTAGCAATTTTGAGCAGCTGGTGAATAGACTTGGACTCAAACAGACTTTGGCCTCAGTTGCTTACAAGCTCTGTGATCCTTTGGCAAGTAACTTAATTTTGTTTGCCTCTGTTTCCTAATCTGTAATATTAGCTGGAGAAGAAAATATTAAAATATTTCATATCTCTACTTAGAAAATGCTAAATGGGATCAAGAAGAAAAAAAATTGAAAACTAATACTTTAGATTGTAAATGAACTTGGCAACATTTTGTATACAAAAAAAATCATATTTTCTATAGCACAATGACATAACCATAATCAGTGCTAATCCTTTTTATTGTGTGCATAACCATGCATTTGTCTCTTTCATTCTATGCTTCTGAAAAGCCCCCAAATCCTAAAATAGTGTATAGAATGGTACTGTCAATTTCCTTTTTAGTTTCAAAATAGTCTTTTACCAATATAAGCAACCAGACACACACACACACACACACACACACACACACACACACACACACACTTCTTTGCTGTAACAGGCAAAAAACAAACAAATAAATAAATCAAGCCAAAAAAAATGCATAATCTGACCTTCACAGTATATCAGTAGCCTGTGTTCATAATCCAACCATTTCTTCCAGGAAAAGTATGTTCTAATCATGTATTCTCCCTTAAAAAAATAGAGTTGTTTTTTTTTTTTTTAAGTATGTGTTAATCAGTTCTTTCTCTGAATATTGATAGCATTTTTTTAATTATAAATCCTTCAGAGTAATCTTGTATCATTGCACTGCTAAGAATCACAAAGTTATTAACACCTGATCAGCTCACAATATTGCCATTACTTTGTGCACATAAATTTCATTTCTTGTGAGCTCATGGAGAATTTTCCACGTTTTTCCTGAGAGCATCCTGCTCATCATTTCCCATGGAACTATAATACCATCATAATCACATAACCAATTTATCCAGCCATTCCCCAGTTAATGGACATTCTCTCGATTTCCAATTCTTTGCCCTGAGAAGAGTTGCTATAAGTATTTTGTATGTGTGTGTGTGTGTGTATATATATATATATATATATATATATATAAAGGTTCTTTTTAATAATCTCTTTGGGATATATGCCTAATAGTTTCTGGGGTTTTGTGCAGCTGTTTCCAAAAATCCTTCTATGTACTGTACTGTGTACTGTACTATGAGCCACTACTGCAACTTGGATTTGAATATAGGCCAAACAACAGAGTCTTCCTACAGTGCTTAAAAAGCCTTTCCTGTAATCTCTTCTGACCAGCTGTTTGGGCCCCCTTACCTATGGACTCTGGAATTCGCTATTGCCACTGTGTATTCAATGGCTCCCAAATCCCACTCCTGGTTTGCCAAGGTCCAGGCTATGCTATTGCTAGCTATGCTACAACTGTGCTTTACTACCACCCTGGTGCAACAGACCTTTTCTGCTGAACTCATTTGTCTTCAGCTGGAAAAATTGTTCCACTACATCTCTCTGGAGTTTTGACACTATAAAACTTGTTTAGACTCATTATTTTTAAGTATTTGGAGAAATTTGGGGGAGACCCTATCTTTACTCTCACATCTTGGCTTTGTCTTCTCAGCATTTATTTTCTCTAAGTCTATTATTTTAAGCTTGTGGAGTTTATTTTGCCAGTTATATGGAATATGAAATGGTAGAAGGTGAACTTCTTAAGAACCATTACAATAATCTAGATTGAAAGTTATGAGGACTTGAAATAAACTTGTGACTACCTATGTAGAAAGAAAAGAATGAGCATGAGAGTTTCTGTGGAAGTTAGTTGGAAAGACATGGCATATGATTGGATGGGACATAAGGGAGACTGAATAATAAAATTATACAGAATTTATGAATATGGAGAAATATGACTGCTGTCAATAGATTAATGAAATTTGGAGACATGTTTGGTTTTGCAGAGAAGGTTCAGCTTTGTACATGTTGAATTTGAATTGAGTGAGTTATGGAACATTAAATGTTGATGTTTATATTGAATTGTTCAAGTAAGCAGTTGGTGATGTAGGACTTTAGTTCAGGAATTTTATGAAACCTAGATATGTATGATGATTGCATGCAGGAGACTATAATATTACAGAAACAGAAGAGAGAGAAGGGTGTGAGTGGGAAGGAAAGAAAGAAAGACACATACACATACATACACATAGAGAGACAGACAGAGACAGAAAGATAGAGATTTATTCATTGGAGAGTGTGAGAAAGAGTGTAAAAAGTAACAGTGTTTTCCGTGCCTTTTCATTTCACCCAGATTTTAAGATAATGTTTTAGATATAGCAATTTCCAAATAGTTTTAAACAAATTGATGAATGCCGTTATATTTCCAATGGCTTACCAATTATTTGTAATGGTAATCATTAATGTACATTAGAAAAAAATAAGTGATTTCCTCTCTCTTCTCTCATTTAGTTATGATTTCTTCCCTAGCCATAGTTATGACTGATATTTTCTCTTTTATATATACATATATATATAAGTCCAACTTTTAAAATATTATCTAATGTGTTGATATGAAGTGCTTTATAAACATTAAATCAATATGTTCATGCTAGTTATAATTATGTTAATATAAATTATTAATTTAAAAGTTACTATGGTAAATGGAATAAATTGCCAATCAATACCTAAATTTTGCTAGATTGCTTTCCAGTCTCCCCTCACCCCAATTATTTTGGTGAAATTTTCTTGAAAATAGTTTATGTATCTGAATTCATTAAACACAAAACTTTTTTGTATCTTATTTCTATTTCTTATCTATCTAAATTTATATCTAATCATTTATTTTGAGAATTTATTTACTACAATACATTTTTATATGATTAACACTTTGTAAATTAGTCTTTAATGTGAAAAATGTCAAGTTCTACTTTTTTACCTTTATTTTGTTTAACTATCTTGATTTTCTTGATTTTTTTCTTCCTCCAAATGAATTTGTCTTTCTGCTGAATCATTTAAACAACACCTCTTAATTTGAACATTAAATATCTAGGTTAATTTTGATAGTACTATATATTTTTTTACTATTTTTACAGATCCTAGTCATAAACATTCAATTACTCCCTGATTATACAATATTTTTCCTATGAAAATTGATTTGTTACTATATTTCTTTAAGTTTGGGTAACAGCTAAAGGGTACTTGATAGAGTGTCCAGCTTGGAGTCATAAAGACTCATCTTGCAGAGTTCAAATCTGGTTTCATATAAGTACCTGTGACCCTGAGAAAGTCAGTTAACCTTGTTTCAATTCTTCAATCATGAGCTGGAGAAAGAATCAGTAAATTATTGCAGTGTCTTTGCCAAGATGTCCCCCAAGGGTTCACAAAGAGTCAGACATGACAGAAACGATTAAATAGACAACTATTTAAGTTTATATTTGTATTAGTGGTAGAACTCCCAGATATTTAATGTGTAATGACATTTTAATTAGAATTTTATTTTTATTTTCTCCTGTGATTTGCAAATAATATGATGGAGTTTTTTTTGTTTTAGATAGATAGATAGATAGATAGATAGATAGATAGATAGATAGATAGATAGATAGTTACTTTACTGAAGATTTAATTATTTTTATTTTTCTCACTGATTTCCTAGGGATCTCTAAATGAACCATTATATTTTCTTTAGATAGGGATTATTTGTTATTGTGGTTATTGCATAAATTTCATTTTCTTCTCTTTTTATTATCGATAAGGTATTATTTTAAATAGTTAAGGCACTGATATCCTTTCTTTGGTCCTGAACTTACTGGGAAAGCTTAATTCCTTCTTTATTTGAAATAATGCTTTCTCTTAGTAGTCCAAAGGATTTTTTGTTTATATTAAGGAAATACCCTTTCATTCTTATGCTTAACCTTTTAAACATAAATATCTATTTTATTAACAGCTTTTTTGAATGTGCAATTAAAATCACTTTTTAAAATTATTTTGTAATTAATTATGATAATACTATTCCTAAAATTGAAGAATTCTGCCCAGGCATTACTGTACTTATATTCTTTTCCTCTTTCCAAAGAAACAGTCAGCTTAAGAGGCTTTTAGACCACAAATAAATAAGAACAGATAAATCATCTCCATTATTATAAATTGCCTGAATTATTAACATCTATAAAAAAGCTAGTCCAATTTTCAACTTCAGTTCATATTTTAGCACAAATTATGATATTATTTGCATGGCATGAACAGCAGCATATTTTATTAGAAATAGAAGGGGAAATGTGAGTAGATACCTGACCTTCTATTAAATTCAAGTATCCCAACTTCTTCATTAAAAACAACATTGTATTGAGAATTCCACATAAAAAATCTTGTTAATTAATGATCAAAAATAATTTTAAAATTGTTGCCCCTGTGGCAAACACAGTGAGGCTTAAGGATTCAGTTTTTAAAAAGAAGAAAATGACAAAAAAGAGAGAAAAACAGTCCCTGTTCTCAAGCAATTTACATTTTACATTCTATTTCCTGAATGTATTCTAGTGATAAAAAATATATAGCTAATAAACATTGATTGAGGATTTATTGTATAGCATTATATAATTCTTACAATCTGTGAACTTGCAATGCAAAGGGAGCTCAGAAAATATATGTTTGGAAAAAAAATTAAAACCATGAAGAAAAGATTATGTTAGCATATTCTAAATGACTGAATATGCTGTGGTCCAATGGAAAGTATCATGAATAAGGGAAAATCCTGGTCACGAAAGCTCCATGGATTTCAGAACTGAATAGAACTAACCTGGCTTAACTTTCTAAAGGATCATTCGATCATAGATTTAAAGCTAGAAGAAGCATTAGACTTCATCAGGTAAAATCCTATATTGTACCCAGGAGGAACTTAAAGCAAAGAAATGCTAAATGATTTGACCAAAAGTTTTGAAATGAGTATTATTTTAATGTTGTCTAAGAATAGGCAAAAGTATGCTGAGGGATTGAGGATGTGTATCACTATATGAATTATGGGGGGTGGGGGGTGGGAACAATGACAATATTTCCAATTTACTGATATTCTTTCTTAATTATATTTATTCATTTTCAAAAGTATATCTGTGGCAATCTTTGCAATGTGTGTGCATGTATTCATACATGTATGACTATAAAGGCATATGCATACACATGTACACATATACATAAATATTGAACACATACATATTTACACATGATTACACATTTACATGTAAATATTTATACAATATACATAAATCGTATTCACACACATTAATAGTTGAATATAATCTATATACCTAAACACATATATTAATATATGTATATACATATTCATGCATCTTACATATATCTATTTTACAATTTAAATACATGTACATCATATACACATACATACTGATATGTAATATATATGAATCAGAGACAAATTTGATGATCATTTAATTTCCATCAGAAGAAACTTTCCTTTATTTAAAAAAAATATTCAAGAGACCGGAAAAGGAAACACCTTGATTGCAGGCTGCTTAATGAAACTAGGGGCCTAATAAAACTGAGTTTCCCATTGATCTTGAAGTTCTGTTACATTTCTCTAAAACATTCTGAAGGAAATCAATAACATATCAAGAATACAGTGATATCTGGCAGTTTAATTTCACTGGCCCTCCAAATCAATAATATCAGAGTAGCCTAGAGAACTTCATGAAATCTAATAGCTTATGGTAGATATATTTTGTGTGACTATAGAGGAGTGAAACCAGTATCCTCGAGGCAAGTAGGATAATGAATCTCATTATTTTATAGTCACTCTTCATATGAAAGTATACATGTGTAAAATATAGAGTACAGTTTGTAAGAGTATTTCTTTTATTGATCCTAATAATTTTCCAGGAAGAATGACTTTTAAATACAACCCTAAATTTACTTTTCTTAACGGAAACTAATTATTATTATTTTAAAACATTATTTTGCACTTAAAAAGCTGTTTTGTGCTTGGTCTCACTTTATAATGATAAGAAAAATAATAAAATTTCAATATGTCCCAAAATCTCATCAATATAATTCATTCCATTGATGTATATAATAATTTTCTTATCTTTGGAACTGTTTATGCACTTTCTACAGATTTTCTACAGAATTGTTTGAAGTGCTCCATGTGGCCACTTTTTTATATTTCATAGGTATCAACATAATGATTATGATGATGATGATAGTCATTGTAGTAACTAAATGTTGATGATGATAACAACAGCACACATTTGAACAGTCCTTTTCAATTTCAATATGTTTTATTTTATTTGAGACCAAGACATAGCATTTAAGTACTTTTTATGTCCATTTTACAGATGAGCAAAAAGAAATTGATAAATTAAGTAAGTTGACAAGGGTCATACAATTAAATAGAGCTGAAAGAGCCATAAAAATGAAATATTTTTACAATTATTGATGCAGTAAATTTTTTGTTGTAACTCACTTATTTTAGAGATAAAAAGCATATGAGCATTATCAAAAAGAATAATTCCAAGTATATAAATTTTCAAAGCTAACAGCCTAAAAAAGGTTGTCATTTCCTCTGCATAAGGTTGCCTGAATTTTATTTCTTGTAATTTAATCATTTTTAAATAGAATCAAAACTTTAAATTCCATTGAGAAGAATGTGATATTAAGGGTTTCTTGAAATCTCTTAAATATTAAACTTTACTATTTGGTTGTGTATATACATGTATGTGTGTGAGTGACTAGGTCTGAAGCTAGGTCTCCTCTTATTCACTAATGGTTCCAATTCCCAAACTGATAAGCATAGAAGCTGTAACTCTTTATTTTTCTGACCTTGGATAATTATCTCCTTCTTAGACAATCTGATGGTAGACTTCTGCTCATTGAGTTTTGCTGTACTGGTTTCAATTATATCAAGAATATTGATCAATTTAATACTGCTCACAAATCTAGAAATCAAGTACCAGGGAATAGAATTGTGTTCCATTGTGCCTAGAAAATATGTTTCTGAATGTAAATTTTCTATACTTTATTATCAAAGACTTCCTTATTTCTAATTGATTTTATTTTACTTATTATTACCAAATTTATCAATTTAAGAAATATTTGTTGTACATTTAATGCATGTGGAGCAAAATATTGGATGCTGAGTAAGATATCAAGTTTAGTTAAGATAAAATCCCTGTCCTCATGGACTTTGTACTTTAAGAAACATAACCTGACATAGCAAACTTATACAATAAGTATTAATAATGGTCCTGAGATGAGCAATCTTAATTTATCTGCTGTATGTTTTCATTTAAAGCAAATTATTATTTCAGGAGGAATCCAAGTGAATGATTTGGGATTTAAATACTAATTCAGATAGGCACTGGGAATTGTGGGAATAGCAGGAACTTTGAGACTACCAACCCAACAATGCACTCTGAGTCACAGGAAGCGACATGGACCAGGCTAGTCAGACCACTATCACCATTTTGGTAAGTATTTCCTCTCTGATCCTGAATGCAAAGTCATGGACCTTGAACCCAAGCATCTTGGAGTAAGAGTGACCTCTACACTGCCAGACCTGCTTCCTTCCTGCCTTCATAGGCAACACTAAGGAGGTGTCATTGTATAAAAGGGGGTCTAGCTTTCTCATAACTGTTGACCAACTGCCCAACAACAGGTAGATAGCTAGTGTCCTGGGAGTTGTAGTAACTTCCAGACTACAAGTCTTGCTTCTAATCCAATCCTTAAAGCTAAGGAACCAGCTATACCCACCTATTACCAACTACCAATCGCAGGGCAGAAAAGTCAGTCTAAATAAAGCAAAAAGATGCTCTTCAAGTTAATTAGGAAGCAGTACATGCCAGACAAGATACCATCATCACCACCACATTGATCATCATCATACCTTATATTCTAATGTATGTAGACCAGACTTTCTAAAGTCAAGGAGACTTAAAAATAACCCATGCTCCAATTCCAGTGCCCTCAATGATCATCTAGGAGAAAATCTACCATAAATATAAACACTGAAAACTGCTTCTGTGGGTGCAACAGTCACTGATACTATAGATAGTGGTTCTAGGAAGGTAAGAAATTTAGGAGAATGTATGGAAAACTTGTACATAGAGAAAACAAATGTACCAGTTCACCTGAAGCAATAACTATTTTAAGAAAATACATTTTAATGACTTTTTACACAGTAGGTAGTATTCATTATTTTATCATACTAATTAATCATTCAGAAAAGATCACTAGAACCAAGGAATAATATTTAGCTATGTTGGAATTATATCTAAAACTCAAAGCAGAGTTCTCTTACTTCTTTCCCAAGGTCATTTCTATCTCATCATCATTTGAAGAAATACAAATGAAACATTTTTTTTTTTTTACAGCTTTCTCCTATTTTCAGAAATATGCATTATCTTCATACAACATTTGCTTACTATAGCATTTTAGAGGAGAAACAAAGTTCAGTGATATTTCATGCATAGTGTCAACCTTTTGTAACACCTTCTATTCTATTGCTATCATTATATACACATATGTGGATGAATTCCAATGCTGTAAGAGGGCTAAATTATCCAAATGCTATAACTGAAAAAGTCAACCATTTATCAGCAAGGTAAAAAAAAATAAATATAAAAAGACATCCTGTTAATTATTTTAAAAGGTTATGCCATTATGATTTATATGTGGTTAATTGTCAAAAGAGCAAACCAGAGACTATAATAATTGATTGTATTTACATTAAAGTCATAGCAAGCACATGCTACATATATATAATCCTGTTTTCAAATTAGATACAAAATTAGAAATCCCCTATCTATGTATACTTGACTGATAAATTCATGCCAAAAAAGCCTAATTACAACACTTATAGTTGGAATATATATTTATCGATTAAGTTTTGGAATTGAATCATTAAAAACTCCAATGGCTTAAGGTCATAAATTAGAAAACATTCTCAGAATTTTTGCCTTTCAGATGATGGCAAATTTTGCAGATGCTAAAGAAAGATTTATCTGTCCTTTCCTATTAGTCTTCAAGTACTCATTAATTGTATATAATACACACACTCAAAATTTCAAGCAAGACATTCAACCTTTTTAGGCATCCTATCCTCATGTACAATAGAGAGAGGTTGGACTAGGCATCTGTAAGGTCTCTTTCAGGTCTAAAGAAATAGACAGTATTTTCATCATATTGACTGATGGCATAAAATTAGGAGACATTATTAATAGATGAGTTGACAGATCTAAGGTGTAAGGTATGTTTACAATCAAAATTAATTTGCCCCGTTATGAAATTTCTTTTTTTTTCTAGGTTTAGTGATAAATTAAGGTAGATTCAAATCTGAGTTTGTGGCTCATGGAATAGAAAGATTTGTTATTAACCATTTCAACATACAAATGCAATAAAAAAGAAGAGGGAAAATAGTTTGGTGATTGGATCAAAAGATAAAAAGAACACTCAGATTGACTACAATTTGGATTCTCTAGAAGTATAAACTGAGTGGAGTGGATAGAAAGATTGAATATAAGATATAATGAGTGATCAACTAAATGGCCACATTACTTTGGCTTTACATTAATGCTTCTGGTTTTCCCTGTATCCAAATTCATATTTGCTTATTTCCACTGACATCATAGTTCAATGTCAATTGCTTCCATTTGTTGTTTCTAAAATGTTCTTTCAGAATGAATATGGCTTGCTAATCCTTTAACAATGAAGAGTCATCAATATTTTCCATTTATTAACTACTTCTGGCATTGTCAAGGTACTACAACTTGCTCTGATTACTCCTGTAAATAAGCTATAAGTCACACATTTAAAAGTACTTGAGATAGGTGGCAATACAATATTCTGTATCTGCTATTCTGAATAACACCAACACTAATTTGCATCTTATGTATCTTATATGCATTAAATTCAGTTTAAAACAGGAAATACTTATGAAAGGGAATCTTTGTTAGGTTCTTACTAAGTGCTAAATGAGATAATGAGATATTAGGTTCTTACTAAGTGCTAAGTCGGTACTTAACAATTCTCTAGTTCTGGCCTTTAAAGGGAGTTTTACCCCTTTGAACTTCTGGGGAGGACCTTAATGTTTAAAAGGAGCAAGTTCATTGGTAGAAGTAATCTTCCCATAAGCCCTTGTGTTATCCCACCCACATTCTCTGGGAGGATAAAAGAGGGCGGCACTTGAGAGATTGAAGAATCTAATTTAAATCAGAGTTTGGCCGGGAGATTGAGTTGAGACAGCAAATCTCCTCCCAGAGAGCGATTGGCAGTCTCTGGAGACAACAGAACATTACATATCTTAGGCCCCTTCATTAGCTATTATATAACTGATGTATTTTCAGGCAGCCATCTATAGTTTTTCAGATGTCTGTGACAGACCTTAGAATTTCTTATAGTTGGTAATGTTCCCAAAGCAGTGGAATGATTTGAGTTTAGAAAGGTGCTGGATTCCTTGGAACCTCAGGACTTCTTTGAATACAACTTATATAATCTTTTAAAATATCTTAAAATAAATAGACTAATTGTAAAAGATTAGCCTATTTATATCACACCATGTCAGACATTGCCATAAACTGGAACCAATTAAACAATAACACTAATTTCATACTGTTAACTTCAAAATTCCACTGTTTTCATAGTTGAAATATTATGAAAGGTGAATTTATCTTCTTCTTTTTTTTTCTTTTAAAAACACATTTGGCAGGGGGGGAGGCTGAGCCAAGAGATGGTGGTGAGGGAATATGTTTCTTTCTGACCTTCTCCGACAACCCTCAAACTAATTAGCAAATCCAGCCTCTAAATTAGCTATGGATTGGCAGAATCCACAAATATTGGGAGTACAACAAATTACCAGCAGAAGATAATTTCAAAGATCACCAGAAAAGTTCTGTTTCACTTGGAAATGGGAGGGAGGCAGTCAGCAAAAGCAGCTGAGCACAAACCCCAGGCAAGATAGCACAGAGTCCTGGGACAGGGCAGAGAATCTTCTGGGAGGAATCTATAGCAGTGTTGGCCACCCTGCCCTTGTAGCAAGCCAGTAGATCAGCAGAGAAGTTATAAAACATCCAGCACAAAGGCAAAAGGTAAAGAGTGAACCTGAAATGCCAGAATCTCACAGGACCTGGCCACATCCACCCAGTACTGAGAGTGAGTCAGCACTGATGCAATGCAGCTGTGGCCACTTATAGAGGAAGCTGCTGCTTGTAGAAGAAGCTTGGCAAAGCTCCCCTGCCCTAAAGCAGACCTAAACTTAAAAAAAAAAAAAGAGTTAAAAAAGTAAAGAGAACTCTGATGATAGACAACTGAAGATACATCTGGAGATGAAGTCCCAAAAGATGATATAACCTAGGCCCATCACACCAGGCTCTTCTAGAAGAAATTTAAAGACTCTTCAAAGAGAGCTAGAAGAAAAATGGGGAAATGAAATGAAAAGTTTGCAAGAGGTTTTGGAAAAGGCATATAGATATAGATAGATTTCATAAAATGGATAAAAAAGCAACTCCCAGAAAACAGAATTTGTGATATGAAAAAAAAAATTCATAGACAAAACATCTCATTTAAAAATTCAATTGGACAAATACAAAAAGAAGCAAAATAAAGTAAATGAAAAAAAAATAATTCTTTAAATTCAGAACTGAACAAATGGAAATGAATGACTCAGTGAGACAACAAGAATCAATCAATCAAAACCAAAATAATGAAAAAAATAGAAAAAAAATGCAAAATACCTAGTTGGGAAAACAACTGACCTGGAAAATAGGTCTAGGAAAGACAATCTAAGTATTATTAGACTCCCTGAAATACAAGATGAAAAAACAAAAAAGAACCTAGGCACCTATTTTTCAAGAAGCTTTCTTCTCAGCAATTCATGGAACCTCTACAAAAATTGATCATATATTCAGACATAAGGATCTTAGAATTAAATGCAGAAAGGAAGAAATAATAAATGATTTTTTTTCAGATCACAGTGCAATAAAATTACATTAAATAAAAGATCAAGGAAAAATAGACCAAAAAGTAATTGGAAATTAAATAATTTCATCCTAAAGAATGAATGGGTGAAACAGCAAATCATAGACACAATCAATAATTTCATCCAAGAAAATGACAATAATGAGACAACATACCAAAATCTGTGGGACTTTCAGATGAAGAAATTGAAACTATGTATAATCACATGAAAAGGTGCTCCAAATCACTTATTGATCAGAGAAATTCAAATTAAGACAACTCTGAGATACCACTACACACCTCTCAGATGGCTAAAATGATAAAAAATGATAATGACCAATGTTGGAAAGAATGTGGAAAAAACTGGGACACTGATACGTTGTTGGTGGACCTGTGAACAGATACAGCCATTTTGGAGAGCAGTCTGGAACTATGCTCAAAAAGTTATACAACTGTGCATACCCTTTGATACAGCAGTGTTTCTACTGGGCTTATATCCCAAAGAAATCTTAAAGAAGGGAAAGGGACCCTTATGTGCAAAAATATTTGTGGCAGCCCTTTTTTTAGTGGCAAGGAACTGGAGACTAAGTGGATCTCCATCAACTGGAGAATGGCTGAATAAATCAAATTACAGAATGTTACATAGAATGTTATGGAATATTATTGCTCTGTAAGAAAAGACCAATAGGATGATTTCAAAGAAGCCTAGAGAGACTTACATGAACTGATGTTAAGTGAAATGAGTAGAACCAAGAGATCATTGTACACAGCAACAAGAAGATTATATGACAATCAATGGATGTAGCCATCTTCAACAATGAGATGATTCAAACCAGTTCCACCTGTTCAATGATGAAGAGAGACATCTACACCCAGAAAGAGTCATGGGAACCGAGTGTGGAACATAATATAGCATTCTCACTCTCTTTGCTATTATTTGCTTGCATCTTGTTTTCTTTCTCAATTTTTCTTTTTCTTCCTTCTTCATCTGATTTTTTCTTATGCAGTGAGATAACTATATAAATATGTATACATATATTGTTTTTAACACTTATTTTAACATATTTAACATGCATTGCACTATCTGCCAGCTAGGGGAGGAGGGAGGGGGAAGAAGGGTAAAAAAAGGTTATGCAAGAGTCAATGTTGAAAAAATTACCCATGCTTATGTTTTGTAAATAAAAATCTTTAATAAAAATAAATTTAAAAAACTACATTTGTACCCTGGCCCCTATGCTTTGGAATCTATTCAGTTCAAGCCATTTGCTATGGTTTCAGCTATATCAGTAGGGAATTGATGATTTTGGTGAATTGGAAAGGATACTGGAAATAAGTTTTTTTTTTTAATTATTATATATAAGTCATATATTCTTTGGACCTCACTTTAGTCATTGACAAAATGAGAAGCTTCAACTTGTTGATATCCAAGTCTCTTCATACACTAAATCTTCAAGTTTATTACTGACAAGTTTTAGTATTGTCTCTTAATTACAAATAAATGTAACTATAATTTATTTTTGGGTTCCAAATGTTCTATGGATTTCACTTTTGCATTTCCTGTGTACTAGTCCAAAAACTAAGTGAGTAAAAGATAAGGAAAAGTAGTTAATTGAAAAGAATACATAGCATTGTATTTGAAGGATGTACAACATTGCTTCTGCTTATTATTTCAATTGTCACCATATTGTTTGAATAGAATGGCTGTTTTCCACTCAATGTACTTGATGTTAAAATTTGAATTGGAATTTAGGTAGGGGGAATTCTATAATCCAGGTTTCTAATGAAGAATTGTTGCATACTACTGGCACTTTTAATGAATTATTTTGTTTTGTTTTTGGTTAAAGTAGGCAAGGGAGTGAATTTTTCTAAAGCAGAATATAAACAATTTCAATGTGCCCCAGCTTGAATTTTCTAATACTATGTGATTTTAAAAGCCACATGACTCATACTTAACCATTTTTCATGAAACATATATTATTGGTTATTATATATGGTAAGAATTATAACACATCCATTCAGAGATGCAGCAATCATATTTCGATGACTGTTATTGAGAAACCAGCCTTATTTAAGAAATTTCATACTGTATCATTCTTTTGCTCATCAATGATAAATATGATTATATAATTATCATTATAAAATGTTAGTTATATATATATTTATATATACACATATATATTTAATAACAACATATATGACAATATACACACAAATACACATATGTTTGTATGTTTGTTGGTGTTGCTCAGTGGTTTCAGTGATGTTCAACTCTTCATGGTCCTATTTGATGTTTTGTTGGCAAAGATACTGGAATGATTTGCCATTTCCTTCTCTTGGTCATTTTATAAATGAGGCAATTGAGATAAACAAGGTTAAGTGACTTTCCCAGGATCACACAATCTGAGGCCTGATTTTAACTCAGAAAAATGAGTCTTTGAGAAAAGAGAAAAATCAGAAAAAGGAGTCTTCCTGACTCCATGCAAAGCATTTTATCCATTGAGTCACTGTCCCACAAATGAATTTACTATAAGAAAAATGATGTTTTTTTAGAATAAAGGGACCAATAAAAAATAATAGAGTTATTTTAGGACATTTGCTATGGTAAATACTTCCCAATTCTCTGATATCCTGTGCCCTAAGTAGAACAAAAAAAAGTGGGAAAATTGATTTACATTCATTTGGATCCCATCATAAAGCTAATCCATAGTTGACTGAGTTAAGTATACTGTATTTCAGAGACTAGCTATCACTTTTCCAGAAGATCAATATAGCCTAGTCCCAAACTGTCTTATCAGTTCCATTATACATCACTCACCTCTCATACACCCCTTCCTCTCCAGCCAAATTGGTCTTTTTTATTCTCCCTCACTAGTGAGAATTGAGCTGCATTACTATACCAAACACTGACTATTCCTTATGCTGAAGACCTCTCATTCTCCACTACCACTTTTTATTATCTTTTGCTTCCTTTAGAGCTAATATAAATTTCATATTCTGCATGATTTTCTCTAATCCCACCTGCCATTAATGATGTATCTTCTTTACTACATGCATTTATTTTGTATGTAAATATTTTGCAAATATCCCTTGGACCTAATAATAACACTAATCCTTCTGAGTCTGTTTCCTCATTTATAAAATAAAGAAAATACAATACCTACATCACAGTATTGTTGTGAAGATCAAATGAGATAATGTGTCTAAAGGGCTTAGCAAATTCTGAAGTATTTTAGAAGTTCAAACTTTTATTATTAGTGATATAGTAAATGCTAGTTGACTTATTGGTTAATTAATCACCTGTGATCTACTCCTTCCTTGATTTTTTCTCTGTTTCCCACAATCTTGCTTCCTTTGACTCTTTACCCCAAGCTCATCTCCAAAAAACCTTTTTTGATTTAAAAATTTAGCTAGCTGTTTGGAGAGAATTAATAGTGCTACTGAAAGTAAGAGAATTCCTTCCTACTGCTTTGTACAAATTACTTAAGAATGAAATGATTTGAGTGAACTCTGAAATTGTGTCCTCTTTGATCTATAAAAGGAGGGAGCAAACTAATCTATTTATTTAGTGCTATACCAATCAGACTCCCAAGAAACTATTTCAGTGACCTAGAAAAAATAACAACAAAGGTCATATGGAAAAATAAAAGGTCGAGAATTTCAAGGGAAGTAATGAAAAAAAAAAGTCAGATGAAGGTGGTCTAGGTATACCTGATCTAAAACTATATTATATAGTAGCAGTCACCAAAACCATTTTGTATTGGCTAAAAAATAGACCGGTCGATCAGTGGAACAGATTAGGTACAAAGGACAAAAAAGGGTAGCAATATAGTGTTTGATAAACCTAAAGATACCAACATTAGGGATAAAAATGTATTATTTGAGAAAAACTGTTGGGAAAACTGGAAATTAGTATGCCAGAAAATAGATATGGACCCACACTTAACACCATATACCAAGGTAAGATCAAAATTGGAGATAATAAATAGATTAGAGGAACAGAGGATAGTCTACCTCTCAGACCTGTGGAGGAGGAAGGAATTTATGACCAGAGGAGAACTAGAGATCATTATTGATCATAAAATAGAAGATTTTGATTACATCAAACTAAAAAGTTTCTGTATAAACAATACTAATTCAAACAAGATTAGAAGGGAAGTAACAAATTGGGAAAATATTTTTATAGTTAAAGGTTCTGATAAAGGTCTCATTCCCAAAACATATAGAGAATTGATCCTAATGTATAAGAAATCAAACCATTCTCCAATTGATAAATGGTCAAAGGATATGAACAGACAATTCTCAGATAATGAAATTGCAACTATATCCACTCATATGTAAGAGTGTTCCAAATCACTACTGATCAGAGAAATTCAAATTAAGATAACTCTGAGATACCACTACACACCTGTCAGATTGGCTAAGATGACAGGAACAAATAATGATGAATGTTGGAGGGGATGTGGGAAAACTGGGACACTAATACATTGTTGGTGGAGTTGTGAAAGAATCCGGCCATTTTGGAGAGCAATCTGGAACTATGCCCAAAAAGTTATCAAACTGTGCATACCCTTTGATCCAGCAGTGCTACTACCGGGCTTATATCCAAAAGAAATACTAAAGAGGGGAAAGGGACCTGTGTGTGCCACAATGTTTGTAGCAGCTCTTTTTGTAGTGGCTAGAAACTGGAAGATGAATGGATGTCCATCAATTGGAGAATGGTTGGATAAATTATGGTATATGAAGGCTATGGAATATTATTGCTCTGTAAGAAATGACCAGCAGGATGAATTCAGAAAGGCTTGGAAAGACTTACATGAACTGATGCTGAGTGAAATGAGCAGAACCAGAAGATCACTATACACTTCAACAACAATACTGTATGAGGATGTATTCTGATGGAAGTGGATATCTTCAACATAAAGAAGATCCAACTCACTTCCAGTTGATCAATGATGGACAGAAACAACTACACCCTGAGAAGGAACACTGGGAATTGAATGTAAACTGTTAGCACTACTGTCTTTCTACCCAGGTTACTTATACCTTCAGAATCTAATACTTAACATGCAACAAGAAAATTGGATTTACACACATATATTATATCTAGGTTATACTGTAACTTATGAGATTGCCTGTCATCTAAGGGAGTGAGTCGAGAGGGAGGGAGGGGAAAATCTGGAAAAATGAATACAAGGGATAATGTTATAAAGAAAATTACTCATACATATATACTGTCAAAAATGTATAATTATAAAATTAATTTTTAAAAAATATAAAAAAGGAGGGAGAATCAGGATCTCCCAGACTCCAAAGAATGTAGGAGAAGGCATATTTTCCAGACAAACCTTTTCCTAAGATAAGCAGCATCATTCAATTTGAAATCTCGGGCAAATCACCCCATCAGGCAAAGATGCCATTGAGCTCTTAGATAGCCTGATCCCCATTTAGGAAGCTCTAATTTAATTCTGAAAAAAGCCTTCAAAGTGATTTTCATTCAGGTGGGGATAATCAGTTCAAACTACCCCAGTCCCAAGATCTGCTCCTAAAATAGGTTTATTTTTACTCATTCTTTGCAAATATTCTCATTAAGAAATTTGTCCTCTAAGAGAGAGCTTCTTAGTGAAAAATAAACTTCCCTTTTGCCATTCAAACTTTTCAGGTTTTTGAATTCTTTTCACATTGGACCTGGGCCAAGACCAGAGGGGATTCTCACATTAATTCTCCTAATTCTTTGCACTACCACTAGAACAGCATCATATTGATTAAATGAGTGAATGAATGAAAATTAACTCTTATAAAGTACTTAATCTTTAACACTTTCTTCCACAAACCACAGGGTCAGAAGAAAATATTTCATACACAGGTCTATGAACATTGATAAAAACATAACTGCATGGGACAAAATAATCAATGATTATAGTAATCTGGTTTTGGACAAACCCAAAGATTCCAGCTTTTGAGACAAAAACTCACTATTTGACAAAACCTGCTGGGAAAATTGGAAATTAATATAACAGAAACTAGGCATTGATCCATACCTAAAATCTATACCAAGATAAGATTAAAATATGTTCATGACTTAAACATAAAAAGTTATCTTATAAGCAAATTAGAAGACCATAGGATAGTTTATCTCTCAGTTCTATGGAGAAGGAAGAAATTTGTGGCCAAATAAGAACTTGAGTACATTATCGAATGCAAAATGGATAATTTTAATTATTTGACAAATAAATTTGACTTATTTGACAAACAAAACCAGTGCAGACAAAATTAAAGGGAAGCAATAAATTGGGAAAAAATTAACATTCAAGGGTTCTGATAAAGGCCTCATTTCTAAAATATATAGAAAATTAACTCTAATTTATAAGGATTCAAGTTATTCTCTAATTGATAAATGATCAAAGGATATGAAAGGCAATTGTCAGATGAAGTAATTAAAACCATTTCTAGTCCTATGAAAAAGGAGATTTAAATCATTATTGATTAAAGAAATGCAAATTAAGATAACTCTGAAGTACCTCTACATACCTCTCAGATTGATTAAAATAATAAGAAAAGATAATGATGATTGTTGGAGAGGATGTGGGAAAATTAGGACACTAATATATTGTTGGTGAAGTTGTGACCTGATTCAACCATTCTGGAGATAAATTTGGAACAATGCACAAAGGGCTATCAAATTGGGCGTACCCTTTGCTCCAGCAGTGTTTCTACTGAGCTTGTATCCTAAAGAGATCTTAAAGGAGGTAAAGAAACCCACATGTGCAAAAATGTTTGTGGTGGCCCTTTTTGTAGTGGTTACAAACTGGAAACTGAATGCATGCCCACCAATTGGAGAATGGATGAACAAGTTATGATACATAAATTGTAGAAATTGGAGAAATGACCAGCAGGATAATTTCAGAGAGGACTGGGGAGACTTACATGAACTGATGCTAAGTGAAGTGAGCAGAATCAGGTGATCATAGTACATGGCGGAACAAGATTATACAAAGATCAATTCTGATGAACAGGGTTCTCATCAACAATGAAATGATTCAGGCCACTTCCAATCTTGTGATGGAGAGAGTTATCTGCTCCCAGAGAGGGGACTGTGGGGACTGAGTGTGGACCACAGCATAGTATTTTCACTCTTTTTGTTGTTGTTTACTTGCATTTTGTTTTCTTACTCATTTTTTTTCCTTTTTGATATGATTTTTCTGGAGCAGCATAATTGTGAAAATGTCCAACATATATTGAATCACTTGCTGACTCAGGGAGGGGGTTGGGGAAGGAAGGGGAAGAAATTAGAACATAGGGCTTTGTAGTGGTGAAAGTTGAAAATTATCCATATATATCTTTTTTTCTAAATAAAAAAAATTTTAATTTAAAAATATATATCACTGAATGAATATAAGCTTGTATGTGACCATGTCACCCCAGACATGATTGATCCCAACCAATCTCAAAAGCTAAGCAGAGAATGATGTGGTTATTATTTGCATGAGATATCTGTTGAGAATATCAAATGCCTTACTACTAAAAGACACAGTGAGGAGTAACAGAGAGCAGTCAGTATGATCAGGATTTAGTTCCTACCTCTGAGATATACTACCTATCTGTCCTTCAGGGAATCACTTGACTTCTTACTAATCTTATAAAAACTGATGTCTGTGATTTGTAAAGAAGGTTCTGATCTAGTTGAGAGAATTTCCTCAATAAGAATTCTGTATAATGTTGGAATTAGTCTAGTCTATAAGCTTGCACTTTCCAAGCAACTCAGCAATTCTGAATTTCTCACCTCACCTCCTCACTATATGGCTTTAGTCATACAGGTGCAGACTGATGCCCTGTTGGCACTCCTCCTCCTCTGAATAGGTTGTAGAAGAACTTTTCTCACGCTAAGAGTCTAGTGTCTACAATTTTGAACCATACAAATCTTCATCACTTTGGACTCTTTAACATATATAGAAAGTCCATTCTCAGAAATATTAATTTCTGCTATCTACTAAAAAAAAGAAACAATACAAAAAGCAGCCAGGAACTAATGGTCCATCTGCTTTAAGTTGTTCTAATAAAAAGTAGGAAATTTTTCATGTATTGATATCATTTTCTGCTTCCAATGGAGTGATTTCATTCCCACACCTTCACATTGTAGAAGTCCAATGTTGAGAAAGAACAGGAAATTAAACAGGAAACTATTTTACAAATAATCAAGATTGTGGGAAATAATAGATCTTCCAAAAAGAATCTGTTCCTAGAATTCAGCTGTCAATCATTATGGAGTCAATGTTAAAACAAATAAATAAACAAACAATAACAACAACAACAACAACAAAAAAAAAAAAAAAAAAAAAAAAACCTAGGAGTAGTTCTCTTAAACTTTCCTAAGGTTGAAACTCCCAGTCTATCTACAAGGGAGTAGAAAATATGTAATTTCATAAAGGAAATTATAGAGAACTTATACTGCTCAGAAGTTCTCTGTTCCACTGCCCCCCACCATCACTTTTACGACTGTTATATAATCTTAGTATTAAAAGGAAACTATAAGTTAACATTAATATTTTTTCAAATAAGCAGCCAAATTCATTGGACAGTGAAATTTATTTTAGGTCACACAGCCAATTAAAGATGGCACTGAAACATGAACCCAGCCAGTGAACATTTCATGGTATAAAGTACTATGTTTTATTATATAAATATCACCAATAATAAGAAGAAAAAGAATAATTATCATTTTTATATAGTACCTACTATTTACCAGTCACAGTGTGAAGCAGTTTCCAATCTTTTTTTATTTTATCTTCACAACAGAAGGCCATTTCCAGTCATCCTGATCTATATCTTGCCAGTCAGTTCAGATGACTCTGGCAGAAAAAGTGAGTCTGGTGACTTTGCATAGCCCTCCTTCATTTAAATTTAATTAATTTGAATGATATGACCTCACTTACCTGATGTCATGGTCACATTTGAGAACAAAGGACAAACAATATCCTTACAAAATCCCTGGGAGTAGATGCTATTATAATCACCATTTTATTATTGAGGAAATTAAAGCGAACAAAGATTGAATGACTTAACTAGTATTATGTTGCTAGTACATATCTGGAACTGAATGTGAACGCATCTCTTTCTAACTCTAAATCCAGTACTCTATTTTCACTTTTTTTCATGGATCAACTGAAATATTACAAATGAAAATCTGCTCTAAATTTAGTCATTTACACATCAAAGATTGCAGCAAGCTACTTTATCTGCATTTTGATTGCCTCTAAATTTGTGATCTTGCATACATTGCTTCATATTATAGTGTTTCTGTGTTTTTTTTAAAGACCCATTTCTAGTTGGAAATCAATATTATAATACATATAAGTCAATATTTGTTAATTTCTCCTTTGTATTTTATTTGAAACTACTCAGTAGAGTCCTTAATAAATCCTTCAATTTAATGTATAATTTTCCTAGGTATTACTCCATGATTTCAGGCTTGTAAATTATGTTCATTCATACTAACATCAACTTTATAGGTTATAATCCAGCATCTTAAAAATCTTCTAATTACAGAAATTCAGTCAGGATTATGAAAATTAAATGAACTAATTTATGTCACATGCTTAGTATACTTTAAAATAGTGTAGAAATATTAACTATTATTACAAGATTACCTACAAAAGTTGATAATTTTAATATGTTCTTTAAAGATATTTATCACAAACCACATCATTTAGTTATATATATATATATATATATATATATATATATATATATATATATATATATATATATATATATGTATGTATGTATATATATGCCTACTATGCACATTCCTACACCCTCTACCCATACACACAAATACAAAAACACATGCAAATACATTTACCCCCAATTTGCATAAATTACATATTAGAATCAGTATAGTGACTGAGGCATTTTTATATTGACTATGCATAACTCCAACCAAATTAGAGAAATTGGAATGGTAGGAATGAAAAAGTGCTGGCTTATAATGTAATGAGATTTTCTCTTATATAAATCAAATCCTAAATTTGATCCCTATAGCTACAATTTATAAATTACTACTTGCAATGATAAATTTCCTCTTATTATAAATATGTACTAATAATTTAATAGTTTATCTACGTAATAGAAATTTTAAAACAATAATAAATAGATAAAATAATATTTTATCCTTGAATCAATAAGGACTTAGGGAAATTTATTGGGAAAAAAAATTTGTTGCTGGTTATAACTGCTTCAGGAAAATCACTTTGCCAGCTGTTAGAAGAATTAAATTGAAATGAGAGAAAATTAAAGTAGAAAAACAAATTAGGAATACATTATTATTATTACTAATAATAGTAAATATATATTAATATTATAAAGCACCCATAATTGCATCTGAATTCAAGATCACTCCTTGTGAGAATTTCCCAATTCTCTGATAAGCTTGCATGAAGAATTATCTTGGCATGGAAAGTTGAAAGCACATAAACAGAAAATCCATGAGATAGTTGATAATGAGCAAAGTCTGAAGGGGTTAAAGAACAAATCTATATCTATATAGAGTTGGCTTTGTGCCTTATTATTCTACTTTTGTATTGGTTCCTTGAGCACAGGTTTGGCAACAGAACTGTATATGTGCTTCACAAGCATCAAATAAGCTAAATTCAAAGTGGCTTATCCCCTGGGGCTTGATTACCAGATGAAGGATTTTTTTGGCCATAGAGTTTCATTAAATAATATATGTTATGACATGGAAGCAACATAGCATAAGGGATAGAGAGTAGTAGTCATAGTAGTAGTAACAACTAACATTTACAGTTTTTATCATGGGCTAGGCAATGAAATATATATTTCACATCTATTATTTCATTTGATTCTCACAACAATAAAGAATGGCAAGTGCTATTATTATCTCCATTTACAGATAAGGAAACGGAATGAAACATAAGTTAAATTACAAATCCAGTATGTGACACAGTTACTAAATCTCGGAGGCTAGTTTTGAATTCAGGATTTCCTGATGAAAAGCCCAGTACCCTCTTGGGGTAGATGAGACACATTTTTTTTCTGAGCTCTCCCCATGTCCCTTAAATTAATAACAATTCCAGCCTCTGAACTGGTTTTGGAGTGACAGAACCCAAAATTATTTGGAATATAACAAATTTCTAGCAGAAGATAATTTTGAAGATCTCCAGAAAAGGTCTGTTTCAATGGGACACAGAGCTTAGGCAGTCACACAGAAACCAGAGTGCAGGCAAGAGAGGGACCCAGGGTGGTGTGGGCTCCATAATGCTGGAGAATCTCCCAGGAATCTACAGCAGTATTGGCTACTCTGTCCTGGTGGCAAGCCAGTAGATCAGCATATTAGCTGTAAGACATTCAATACAAATAAAAAGGCAAACAGTGAGCCCCTAAACCCCAGAATTCAAGAGGCCTGGCCTGGAAGTTAGTCAGCACTGACCCAGCACAGCCGTTGTCACCTGTAGAGGAAGTTTGAATAATCTCCCTTTGCTCTAAAAGCAGACTTCAACCTTTTAAAAAAATGAGTGAAAAGGCAAAAATAACTATGACTATAGACAATTTTTTTTTAATGGAAAAAAGAACAGATTTCAAATCCTGAGGACAATAAAAGCAGATCGTCTCCTGATGAAGCGCCAAAGGGTGATTTCAATTGGCCCCATCACACAAGGCTCTTTTGGAGGAATTTAAAAAGGATGTTAAAAGAGAATTAGATAAAAAATGGGGAAAGGAAATGGGAACTTTGCAAAAGGATTTGGAAAAGGAAACACAGAAATTATCTGAAGAACACTCTTTACAAAACAGATCTAGTGAAATAGAAAAAAAAAAGCATATAATTCCTTACAAAATAGATTTGCCAAAGTGTAAAAACTCCTTAAAAAACAATTTAGGAAGTGGAAAAAAAAGAAAACAATTCCTTGAAAAACAGAATTTGTGAAGTGGAAAAAAAATCCATAGAAAAAAATTTATTAAAAAATTCAATTATCTAAATACAAAAGGGACTTAAAAAAAGGTAACTGAAGAAAATAATTCATTAAATTTAAAACTGAACAAATGGAAATGAATGGCTCAATGAGGCATCAAGAATCAGTCAAGCACAAAAAAAAAAAAAAAAAAAAAACAGAAAAATATAAATTCCCTCATTAGAAAAACAACTGACTTGGAAAATCGATTTAGGAGAGACAATCTAAGGATTATTAGACTTCCTAAAAATGATGATGAAAAAAAAAAAAAAAAAAAAAGAGCCTAGACATTATCTTTCAGGAAATCATCAAGGAAAACTGCCTTAATGTCCTAGAATCAGAAAGTGAAATACCATTGAAAGAATTCATCTATTATCTCTTGAAAGAGATGCCAAAATGAAAACATCAAGGAATATCGTGGATAAATTACTTACTTAAGGATGCTGTTTATTGATTAGTCATCACCACTAAACAAAATATTTTGTTACTGATGTCAAGATTTAGCTTGTTTATTTCCATCTTCATCAATGTCATTCAGTTTTTCATAGAAACAAAACTATATATTTTTGCATTTTTACAACTTTAACAAATGGATTCAGCATCTACAGAAATGTCACTTAGAAGTTTAAAAAATATTTCCAAGGTTTTGTTTGTTTTCTTTAGTTTGGTTGTTTTTTTATTTTTGGTTTGGTTTCAGGTGTGAAGATATGTGTTTTTCCCCATTTTTCTGCAAGTAAAGATGGAGACATTTCTAAATGTTTTCAAAATGCTTTTTTCTTGTGAAGTTTCTTTGAAAAAGGAGTTGCTTTTTAATTTTCCATATTACACTTTTGTAAGAAATAAAAGATATATAAGAAACTAATACAAATATGCAATATGCATACAATAATCTAATGAATAAGTAGTTAACAGATATGAATAATATATCAAAGGAATTACAAAATTCTTACAACCATATAAAATATCTCCCACAATTCACCTCAATCATAAATTTAGCAAAGATGACAACATTTAGAAAAGATAAGTGTAATCACTGAAACAGAGATGTCCTGGACACATTGAATGCTGAATTTAAAAACATATTAATGGAAACATTCTTTCATATTATTGCTATAATTTTAAAAAATGCAGGTAAAAAAACAAAAAAATGAGCAAGTAACATTGCTGCAGTATGTTGTCTGGTATATAATTTAACTAAATAAGGATTCCTGACATTTCCACCATCCTTCATCTTTTATATCTAGCCCATTCACCCAACTGCTACTCTAGTTCAGGTTCAACAGCCCAAAATCTAATTTCTCCCTATGACAATAGATCTACCTCATTTCACCCATTATGATTTTTCTAAAGCATAGATCAAAATATTTCACACTAAAGGCCCCAAACACTTAAATGTCACTTTAGTATTTCTAGGATCAATTATAAACTCTTTTGTTTGTTATTTGAAGCTTTGTCATTACTTGGTCCCTCTCAACCTTTTCTTCCTTCTTATACTCTATTCCATGTATATTATATTCTATCTATATTAATCCATTTGCTGTTTTTGCATGTGAAATTTCCTCTTTTGATTCCCCTTTGTCTTGGATTGTTATGTTCCCTCTTCTCAGGTTTCCTGTCTTCCTTGAAAAATCAGTTCAAATCCCACTTCCTTTCCTAATCCCTAAGTATACTTTTAACTTTCCCTTTCAGATTTTTTTCTCATAAATATATATATGCATATATATATATATATATATATATATATGTATGTATGTATGTATGTATGTATATAAATGGGCTACTATTAAGATTTTTTGCCTTCACTAAAATGTAATATACATAAGGGTAAGTAATGTTTTTTGCCTTTCTTTGTATATGGAATACTTACTACTGTATATGACAGTACAAACTTAATATTACAGGCTGATTGACTAGCCTCTTGGCTGATTACAATAATAATGTTTTCACAATCTGTATTTGCATTGATATTCTTTTTATTGATTCCATATAGATGTAGATAGGGAATGAGGTTGTGATTTTATGGAACTTTTTTGTGAGGAAACCCACTCCCCCTCATTGAAGGTTGACATTTTCTTTACAATTTATAATCATAGAGAATTAAATAGAACACTTAAAAATTAAATGATTAAATGAGTTATCTAAAATCATAATCACCATGTGTTAAATGAAGGCCTTGAACCTAGATCTCTTAGTTTGGAGATTTGATCTCCATGTTGTCATTCATATGGATCTGTAATCCCACTGACTTGGATGCTTTATAAAGTTATTTAAATTGTAGCCTGTCCCAAACTGCCCACTTTAGAAAACTCTAGTCCAACTATTTCATAAATTTACCATTGGGATCTACCTACTATTGGATTGAAACAAAGTATATAGCTATTTAATCTCTCCAGAAACAAAAATAATTAATATGAAAATGACAATATATAGATTATGTAATAAGCATAAAAATGTTCGTAATGGATACAATACACATCTATATAAGAAAATTATTTGTTGAGATTGCTAGTCCAAATGTTACCAGACAGTGTCAATTTCTATAAAATTCAGTCATAAGCTCATTCTACCTTTTCTTCCTTGCTTGGTAGTGTTTATTATGCCCTATTTTTATTAATACTTTACATTCAGTGATTTGTAATTTATTTTAAGACTTTTTCAATTTTTATCTTTAAGAATTCTCAGAAAGTTTCTGTTTTCCTACATTTCCTCCAGGTATCTAAGCCATTTAAAACATGACCCTTTTCCAAGTTTTAAAGTACCCTTTTAAAACATTATGTGTGCTGTCAGTATTAGATAACAGAATACAAGAGATAAAATGAGGTGCTTAGTACCCTTAGGGACATAAACTTTTTACTATCTCTCAATTATTTTATGGTCTTGCAAGTGTCTAAGCTTGGGACAAACTAAAAAGGTTTGGACTTCCATGTGAATTCATTTTTTTCTTTTTTATGGCTAATTAAGTGAAAATAGCTGATTCAACACCTTTCTCCAAGGACAATTTACTCTTTTTCTTATTCTTCTCTCATGGTTTAGTAGCATAAATTCTTGAAAGTCAGTGCTTTGCTTTCAGCTGGTCCAAAAAATGTTATCAGCTGCAAAATAGTCTAAAGACACTATAGCACAGTTTGCAAAGATTGGATTTTTTAAAATCGGCATTTAGGGTTGAGGAAGACTGATCTATATTCGTAGATAAGCAGAGCTCAGGGAGTTTTGAAGAAGGAAAAATTTAGATGTCTTTTATTTCAGTGAAAGATCTTTGTTTTTCCTCTGCTGAGACTGATGAACCTTGTAATTGGGTAAGTGCGCATATAAAAATTAAAGAGGGAGGTTATACTAGATTAGGTGGGGTAAGTGACTGCTTTATTGCTATATTTACTATAATTTAGGATTATAAAGAAAGGAGATAGGTAAGAAATTGGATGACATTATGGAATGAGTATTTAATTTGGTGTCAAAAGACAAACTTGAACAGGGTTCTGTTGTGAGCTTCAGCATTTACTATTTATATGATAAGTCACTTATCTTCACTGGCTACTATTTCCTTTTCTTTAAAATAAGTGGGATCACTTTGATTATCTCAGAAACCTTTTACACTTAGACATCTATCAACCCATTATGCTAGTACTGAAGAGGATTTTTTTTTTTTTCTGAGTGCATAACACATGCAAACTAAGAATTTCCTTTGAGTTATTTTAAGTGATGGATAAGAATCATGCTTCTAGGCAGATATATTAAGGCATGAATAAAAATTTAGTACATAAAATGTTTTTTGAATTTCTTAATTTTCTGAAATATAATTAAAAACTTTGATGAACAAAAGTAGTAAACTATAAATGGAAGTTTATTAACGTAGAAAGAGTACTACATTTAGAATTTGAGGAATTGAATTTAAGAGTCAGGAATTTGACTTAGACTTGACTTAGTACTGTACAAATTATTAAAACCCTTTGGCTTTTAATTCCTCATTTCTCCATTTATGAAATTTCATGGTTGTCTATATCACTCATGAGCACTTGAAGACTAAATTAATTATTGATTCCTATTGTTGACAAGCACAAAATGAATCTAGGTTTTCCAAATTTTTCATTCATCTCAAAGGAGAATGTAAACCATCCTTCCACTTATCTGCAACTTCATTACATCTTCTGCATGGCATGTTTTTAGTTAGTTTGTTTTTAAATAGAAAATCAATCAGTGATTGGATGGATATGGAAGTGATGGAATGGATACTATGTCAGTCCTGGAGTCAGCAAGACCTGAGTTCAAATCTAGTTTTAACCATCTGGACTCTTACTAACTGGATAAGTTATTTAACTCTGTTTGCCTCAGTCCCTCATTTGCCAAGGAAACCCTAAATGGGGTCATGGAGAGTTGGACATAACTGAAATGCTCATCAATAACACCAACAAAGGATGATGTTTGATTATTGATATATTAACAACTTGGTTACAGAATGATGATGATAATGATGACAATGATAGTAAAAAACTAATTCTTTTGCTGCACTTTAAGACCTGAAAAAAATTTAATTGTATTACTTTCTCTGATTTCACATATATATATATATATATATATATATATGGAGAGAAGAGAGAGAGAGAGAGAGAGAGAGAGAGAGAGAGAGAGAGAGAGAGATAGAGAGAGAGAAAGTAAAATATATAACAGTAACATTAAAGTTTGTAAATCTTCTAAAAGGTAGGTTATTCTCAGTGATCCTTGTCTCCTTTTCCACCACTCTGTCACTGTCACTGAAGAAGGAGAAATGGCCATATGAAAATACAGGGCACTTTATTTTTGGTTTTGACATAACATTTCATGGAATAGTTTTTGTTATTGTTGTTATTATTTATTGTTGTTTTTAAAATGTTATAATTTGGAAAAAAGAAAGTATTTTTATGTTGAAGTTAATAATAACAATCTAAAAATTGCTTTAATATCTTAAAGAGTTTTTCTTTGCAACTACCTGGTGAATCAAAAATTATAATCATTATAAATATTATTTTCCCATTTTACATGAGAAAAAATAGATAAAAAGAGGCTTTTCATTCAAGACAAATGATTTGTCGTAAGTACATGGTTGATAGAGGAAGATGGGGCATTTCATTCAGATTTTCTGATTTATAAAGACCCAATTTCCCTTTAAATTTATCATGATAGAAATAGAAGTATAATATATGTTTCTGTGTGTGTGTGTGTATGTAAGGATGTGGTTCCTGCAAAACAAGAGAAGGGTCCTTTAAATGGGCGGCCACAGTGCAACAGGAGATTTGAGTGGCCCATAAGTAATCTCTGTGGATATAGGACTCCCCTGTGGGTGGGATCCTGGCCATATTGAGAAAGCTTTGTAATGGGTGAAGGATCTCTCGCTGGTTGGCTGTGACCTCACAGGCCCTTTATAAGCCCACTGCTTGCAGCCAGTTGCTCTCTTTAACCTGACTCCCTAGCCTGGGGTAGCTGAGCCAAGCTGCCCAGAGAGATAAGGAGTTTGGTAGTGAACATGTGGGTCTTCAGACCAGGTGTTCACTAGGGAGCTAACAAGTCAGGGCATTATGTGAGTATGTATAATAAACGCTTTTAAGATTACACGTGGCTGTTCTTGAGTGTGCTATGAGTTATTAAACTCTAGATTCAAGAGATCAGGGCCAGAGACCTTTGAAGGCCTCAGAAGAGGTGAGCCGGGTAGAGTTGACACTGCAAAGGTCAGTGGTGTAGTCAAACGTACTCTGTTGGGCCTAGGACAGACTAGTAATTGTAAATGCCAGGAGGGCATATTACATGTGTACATATGCATACCTATGGACATGGATATATATATATATATATCAGGCACCATAGATGCCAATACTATGTCAATATTGATCCAACGTTAACACCTGATTCTCTGAGACCTTCTCTGATAAGAAGAGATCTTTTCCTCTTCTGTTATCACTTTAAAAATTCATTCAGTTTGCACTTGGTGTTTTTCCCAGAATTATTACTTATTTTATAAAATTTTGTCCCCTTTGTGTAGAATTAAAAAGTTTGGGTGGGTCATTTTACTCTAGATCTCAACCTCTTCATCTTTACTAATTAGGGACTTAGGAGTAAAGTGATGAAATCAAGTATTAAGATAGAAAACACAGGCTTATGTGTTTGTAATTCTCAGAACCTAAAAATAAATCTTAAACATTGCAAGTTCTTATTATATTTTTTCTATTGCCTAATCTGAATCCTGATTACTGATAATGTTGATTCTAAGATACTTTGAAGAATTGGTTTAACAATTTTTAACCTAATGAAGTGCTATTGATTTTTAGTAAATACTTGTTAAATGAGTTAATTAATGAATGCATAAAGAGCTTGGAAATTCAAAAATAACTTTAAAGTTAGAAAGCCCTCTAGGAATTAGTTGTAGGAATTAAACAAGGTGAGAGGAGAGGGAATTAACAATGTGTCATATTTTGGGAGAAAAGATATAAAAAGTTGAATGAATAATTGAAGGATAAACTCTAAGATGTCTTTCTTGTGTTGCGATCCAGCATAAACCCAAGCTTTTTTAAATTATTATTTTTCTTAATAAGATTTTTAACTATTTGAAATGTTAGGATTGTGAATGTTTTATCTTTCAGTCTAATGTACATTAATTAATTGCTGTTTGTTGCCTTAGAAACAAATGCAGGCAGAGAACTGGATAGAAATTAATATGATTCACTTAAGGCCATTTGAGATTTTGACAGTGAAATTCAGAATTTTGTTTTTGTTCCTTTGGTTAAATTGATATTTAGAAAAGATATTGTAAAATGAATCAAAATTCTTATATAAAATTAAATAACATTAAAATAAGTTTAAATATACATACATATACAGACATGCATATATGCATGTATAAATTTCATAATTTAAAAATTTTTGGCTTATATATAGGAATTGGAACTTTGATGGTTAGGGGGATCTTGATTGAGGAAACTCCTTTTACTGATTCCTATTGGTGATTTTTCTGAAATGTATAACTGGATTTATTGATAGATATTAGAAATCTAGAAATCTTCTAGTAAATGCTAATTTCCTAGGAAATTCAGGAAATGTTAATTAAAAGAGAAAAAAATAAGCTTAGCTTGAACTTTCACAGGCTCCACTGCAGATACCTGGAGAGAAAGTTTTGAGTAAAAATAGACTATGTTAGCAAAAGCCAAGACTTAGAAAGCCATAGAGTTTAGTTATAGGATATTTATGACATTACATTTAAATATAAATATAAATTTTAAATATATGTATATGTGTGTGTGTGTGTGTATTTCATAAAGGATATCTTGATGGTATACTAGATAGAACACTGGACTTGAAATCAGAAAGAATCATCTTCATGAATTAAAGATGTTTGACTCTTGGCAAGTCACTTAACCATGTTTACCTCAGTTCCTCATCTGTAAAATGATTTGGAAAAAAGGCAATGGCAAACCATTCTTGTATCTCTCTGAAGAAAATTCCAAATGGAAAGTTCGGCTTAAATGAAAATTTTCTAAACAACAAATTTATCATTTTTTTAAAAAATGAGATCCTATTTCTGGAAGCCAAGGTGGCAGAATAAACAGTGAATTGCTGTAACCTTCCCAAATTCACCTCTGGGCAACCATAAAATAGCATTCTAGAGTGGCAGAACAAATAAGGGTGCAAGGAGAAACAATCTTTTAATACATGAAACTTGGAGGATTGGTAAGGGGGAGTCTATGTGTATGAGTGCTGGGACACTCCAAGAAAGGAGGCTTCCCAGTGACCCAGCAAGCCCTACCTCAGTAAATCAGGAGTGAACAAATGCCAAAGCAGGACCCCCCATGCCTTTGCAAAAGCAGGGGAGCTGGCAGATTTCAGTTCCAAGAAGCACCATGTACTTCGGTGTAGCCCCAGCCAAAGAGGCATCTTCCAATTATGAGATCTCATTCTTCAGCACAAAACTCCAGAGATCAGAGGACAATGTGTTTCATGGTAGCTCCAATGAAACAGGAGCATCCCAACTGAAGCCAACATATGCCAGACAACATGATTAGGATCCCAGATCAGCACCATGTAAGCCCATATAGCCTCCAGCAGTTCCAACTTCCCCCACCTCATCCTTGGTACAGCATGAGACAAAAAGATTCCCACAGGTCTTTGGGCAACATTAACGAAGAAACAGGTAAGTAGCCAGGGTGTGTAGCCACTGGCACCAGAAGCCTAAGACAATACTTCTACCCAGAAAAGAGACCAAAGTTGAAAAAAAGAAAAAAAAAAAAGGAGAGGGAGAAAGAGAGGAAGAAAGAATAGAAGAGGAAGAGGGAGAGAGAAATAGAGAGACACAGAGAGAAACAAAGAGACAGAGACAGAGACAGAGACAGAGACACAGAGAGATAGAGACAGAGAGAAATAAGAAAATAATCTGACCATAGAAGTTGTGAAGGTGACAAGGAAGACATAAGGCACAAACTCAGAAGAGATCAATAATATTAAAACATTTATGGGCAAAATCTCAAGGAAAAATAGGAATTGGTCTCAAGTCAAAAAAAAAAAAAAGACACTATAAGTTTAAAAGTGAGCTTAAAAATTATACAATATAGAAGAAAATTGGAAAAATAAATGAGAGTTATGCAAAATTATGAAAAAAGTTAACATCTTGTAAAACTGCTTAAAAAGTAGAATGTTCCAAATGGAAAATCCACTGAAGAAAACTTAAAAAGTGCAATTGGAAAAATGTAAAGAAAAGTACAAAAGCTAATTGAGAAAATACACACATTTTAAAAGTTAGAATTGGGCATATGGAAAATAGAGATACTAAAATTTCCAAAAGGAGAAGTCAACAGTAACAGGAAGAAAGAAAACAACAAAAGTATACTAGTGGGAGAACCTCAATTGTCACCCCGCAGAACTTTTTTTTTTCCTCTTGGTTTAGTCTTTAATTAGATTATAAAATTATGCTGTGTTGATTCTTGTGATATTTTTAGCTCCTTCTCTTGCTAATTTATCAGCTTCTTCATTGACTGCAAACCCAGAATGACCAGGAACATACACCCATTTTATGTTTATGCCTTGAATAAAGTATATCAAACTTAAAGTCTTCTTTGTTAAGGACACATTTTCCTCTGCTTTTTTTTCAATCATTTTTCTTCCAGAGTTTTATTTTTATTTTGCTGAGAAAATTGGGGTTAAGTGACTTGAACAGGGTCACACATCCAAGAAGTGTTAAGTGTCTGAGACTTGATTTTGATTTGAACTCAGGTCCTCTGGACTTTAGGGCTTGTGCTTTATCCACTGTGCCATATAGCTGCCCCATTCTTCCAGATTTTTAACCCAATTTATACTATTTCTATTAAACATACTAGTGAACCAGATTACTGATGTTTTGATTCTTAGCTTCATTGATTGCTTTAGAGGCAGCATGTATTTCTGTTCTTTGGTTTGTGTGTTACCCAGGAAGTCTATCACCCATATTTAGAGGATAGTTTGGCTCCTACTAAACCCCAATACCAGCTCATGCTTTCCTTCTCCCATTAGTGGAGCAGCAGCCATTTGTGAAATTATATCTCCTATATAAGAAAATATTTCTTCGCTAAGTGAAGATACTACCTATATTTTCTTTTGAAAGCTCTGAGCATGGCTCTTCTTTTTCATCTGATGACTCCCAAAGTCTCTTGTTTGTCTTAATTTGGGGATCTTGTGTGACACATTCCTTTTTCTGCTCTAGTAGGGAGCACATTGATCTTACAGCCTCTTCTTACACCATTGAATATGCAGGCATTCAGGCCACTTGGGCTGCAGTGGCCAAAGGCTCCCATAACAACTTGTGAAGGCACCCAGAACCTCAGCATGGCCCACTGTGGTCATAGTGGCCATGGGGAGGCAGCTCTCTTCACCTGGCATATAAGCAGGAGAGGAGAGGACACAGTTGGAGCTTCCACCCAGATGGCTATGGTGATCCTTTCCATGCCAAAGCTCAGTCCCTTATCAGAACTCAATAAACCCAACCACAAAATAAAAAATAAAGAAATGAGGAGGTAAATGCAATATTTAAAAAGTTAAATATGACAGAATTTGAAGAAAACTGAATGGGAACAGGAAGGGATAAAACTTTTTTTTTCCTCATAAACACATGACAGAAAAATAGATATAAACCTAAAAATTGAATGGAAAGAGGCAGATATATTAATAGTATTATTTCCAGATCATAATGCAATAAAAATAGAATACTTTGGGGCAGCTAGGTGGCGCAGTGGATAGAGTGCCAGCCCTGAATTCAGGAGGACCCAAGTTCAAATCTGGTCTCAGACACTTAACACTTCCTAGTTGTGTGACCCTGGGTAAGTCACTTAACCCCAGCCTCAGGGGGGAAAAAATAGAATACTTGAATAATCTTATCTTACAAACAGAAATTTAACAAGTCTTTAATAAACTCTCTGAGGGAAAAAAATATTTAGGGCTAGATGAGTTTATAAATGAAACATTTAAAGAAAAACTGATTCCAATACTATGTAAAATATTTGTAAAAATAAGTGAAGAAAGAGTTCTTTCAAATTCCATTTATGACACAAAAATGGTCTGACATCTAAATCAGAATGAGGTAAGAGAGAAAATTAATGAACAGAATGCTAGCAAGTCTATTATAGCTATATATCACAAGGATTATACACTATGTTAATGGGATTTATACTAGAAATGCATAATTGGTTCAATATTAGGAAACTATCAACATAATCAACTATAACAACAACCAAAAAACCTCAGAAATTGTATTATTATGTCATTAAATGGAGAAAATATCCATACCCATATTAAAAACACTAGAGAGCTTAGGAATAAAAGGAATGTTCTTTAAAATGACAAGAATTATCTATCTAAAATCATTAGCAAAAATATGTAATACCATAGGTAGAAGCTTAATGATAAACTAGAAGCTTTCCCAAGAGGATTAGGGGTAAAGCATGGGATGCAAATTATCACCAGTATGGTATGTAGTATGGTACTAGAAATGTTAGCTACATTAACAAAACAAAGAAAAGAAATTTGCCAAATTAGAATACGCAATGAAGAAAGAAAGCTATCCCTCTTCACAGGTGATTTGATAGTTTACCTAGAGACCCTTGAGCATCAACCAAAAAACTACCTGAAATAATTAAAATTTAGCAAATTTGCAGAGATATAAGATAAACCATATAAATATTCAGAATTTCTTTGTATGACAACAGAGTTCAGCAGCAAGAATTAGAAAGAGAACTTCCATTTAAAATAACTTCAAATAATTATGAAATACCTGGGAGTATACCTGCACACCCAAGAAATAAATTATAAAATAATTCACACAAATAAAGACAGCTCTAAACAATTGAAAAAATAGTGACCTAACAATATTAGATCTCACGTGAAATTATGAAGAAGTAAATAGCAAAACTGTGGTACTAGCCAAGAAAGACAGTGGTGGATCAATGGAATGTTTGGAGCGAAAGATACAAAAAAACATACTTACCTAAAGTTTTGATAAATTCAAAGATCCCACCTTCTGGAATAAGAACTCATTATTTGACAAAAACTACTGGGAAAACAGTTGAAGAGGGGAGGGAAGAAGAATGGACACAAACTAGATATAGACCAATACCTCACACCTTGAACCAAGATAAAATAAAAATTATTTAGACATAATGGATGACACCATAATCAAAATAGAAGAGCAAGGAATAGTCCACCTGTTAGATTTAAAGGAGGAGAAGAAATCATGAACAAATAAGAATTAAGGGCTATTGAAAAATGCAAGATAAATAAATTTAATTATGTAAAAAAAAAGTTTTTAGATAAACAAAATCAATGCAATTAAAATTAGAAGGAAAGCAGAAAGCTGGAACATAATTTCTACAGATAGTGTCTCAGATAAAGGCCTTCTTTCTCAAATATATAAAGAATTGACTCAAAATTATAAGGATACAAGTCATTCCTTAATTGATAAGTGGTCCAACAATGTGAACAGGCAGTTTTCAGATATAGAAATTAGTTATCTATAGTCATATGAAGAAATGCAATTTTGATTAGAGAAATGCAAATTAAATTCTGAGATATCATCTCATGAAATACTCATAACTATCATAATGGTTAATATGGGAAAAGAAGAGAAAATAAAAATTACTGGAGAGGATTTGAGAAAATTGGGACACTAATGCATTGTTGGAGGAGATATGGATTCATACAATAATTCTTCAACTAAATTTGGAACTATGGCCACAGAGTAACCAAACTGTGTACACCCTTTGACCCAGCAATACCATTATTGTGTCTGTATCCCAAAGAGATCATTAAAAAGGGAAAAGGTCTTACATGCACAAAATCATTCATAGCATTCCATTTTATGATGGCAAAGATTTGGAAACTGAAATTATGCTCTTCACTTAGGGAATAACTAAACAAGTTGTAGATGAATATCATGAAATACTATTGGGAAATAAAAAATGATAAACAGGTAGAACTTTCTAGAAAATCCTGGAAGACTCATATGAACTGATGCAAAGTTAAATAAGAAGAACCAGGAAAACATCATTCACAATATTGGCAATGGTTTGTGATAATCATCTGTGATTGACTCATCTCTTCTTAGCCACACAATGAGCCAAACAATTAACAAGGACTCAGGAAGAAAAATATTATTCATAACCAGAAAACCAATGTTGATTTTGAATGTAGATTAAAACATATTTTCACTTACTTTATTCTTTTTTTCATTTTTTTTCTTTTGACCTGTGTCTTCTTTTACAACTGTCACTAATATGGAAATATGTTTTATTATGATAGTACATGTTTAAACTATATCAAACTGCCTGCCATCTTTGGGAGAGGGGAAGGGAGAGAAGGAGATAGAAAAATTTTTAAACGCAAAATTTTGTATAATTGAATGCTAAAATTTTCCTTGACATGGAAATGAGGAAAACACTATTTAATTTTTCTTAAAATTAGAAATGGCTAGTTCAGAAAAACCTCAGAAGACTTATCTGAATGGATACAAAGTGAAGTGATTAAAAAAAAAAAGAATAACAATTTATAGAATAGCAACAATATTTATAAAAATAAACAACTTTTGAATAAAAGAAAAAAGTTGAATTTTGAATATTCTTCCTCCTTCAGTCCCTCTCTCACCTTTGAAAAGGCACGTAATATAATATCAATTATATATGTGAATGCATGAGAAATATTTCCATATTAGGAAATTACCAGTGTTGCAAAAAAGAAAGGGAAAAAAAAAAGCTAAATGAAAAAAATATATACTTCCATTTGCATTCAGACAATACCTCTTCATCTTTCTTGGAGGTAGATAGTATTTTTTCATAATGGATTTTTTTGAATTTTCTAACAGTAATAATTAGCTAAATTTGGAATCACTCATTGCATGAACAGTTATAATAACCAAAATGTTTTCTATTTATTTGTTTGTTTACTTTTCCATTGAAAATCTTCCATATGTCAAGACACTGCAATATTAGAATCCATATTGGTGGAAAGAGAAACATTTTGAAAGTATGGATTTTTGCCTATCATCAAGGGGAGGGAGTAGAGGGAGGGGATAATTTGGGAAAAATGAATACAAGGGATAATGTTATTAAAAAAATTACTCATGAATATATACTGTCAAAAAAATTATAAATAAAATTTAAAAAAAGAAAGTATGGATTTTTGAAAACATGATGAAGATGATTTTTAAAAGAATTCATGGTTGAGAATTAAGGAACTATATTTTATCAGTATATTTCCATTTGTACATCTTCTCTGAAGCCATGAATGATTAGATAAGAAAAAATTGTCTTTGTCAATGTTTCCATCTTTCATGTAAAATTTTTGTTTGGCCTTTCATATCTTACCTCAGTATCTGATATCTTAGAATGAAGCACTCTTCCCCTCTGAAAGTTGACCTGATATAATTAGTTTCTCCCTACACTTCACTTCCCTGATTGGTTAACTAGAATCTGTCATTTCAAACTTTGTTGATTTGCTTTTTCATCCCAACCCCCAACATACACATACACTCCCCATAGTTAAATATAAAATCAAATCTTATTTTATTGTTTTAATGTGTGAATAATTTGACTTGGGTAAATAACTTTGTGAATAATTAAAGTATCAAATCAAATTAAAGTAGTCAAATGCTGAAAAGATATCATTCCTTTTTTCAAGATAGTTTTTAATTTCAACCAGTGAGAATTCATTCTCATTACTACTTGCAGCATATGTAACAGATACATGAATTTAGGTCCACTGTAAGGAAAGAAGCAACTTTGTTCAGGCTTAAAATTTTGAATCCTGAATCCTAAATACCTATGCCAATTTGCATTTAAAATTTCTAATATAAAATGGAAACGTTTAATTAGATTGAAATTCCATTTGATAAAGTAATTGCCTCTTCATCAGTTCATTCATGTGCCATTTTGCTAGTTTCCCTGTGAAAGACAAACTAAATATATGGAAACTCTTTCCATAATTCTTGTATGAACAAACTTGTAAATGATTAATTTTCTGTGGTTGGCATTTGATACCAGCAGAAAATTCTTTCTGAGGACCATCTTTATATTCTGGCAGAATACTCTTAATTCTAAGAGGATAAATATTGTCAAGTTTTCTAGGCATTTAGAAGGGACCTTAGAATAAACTATAAATGGACTTTTTTACCCTAACAAACTTTTCATTTGTCATCTTCCTAGCATAAGAATGTCTCAATATAGTTTCACAGTCAGATTATTTAGGAATGGCCATTTGCAAATAAATAAATAAATAAATAAATAAATAAATAAATAAATAAATAAATAAAGATAAAAACTACAAGTGATCATTCATTTGAACAGTCAAATTACTAGAATAAGTGATTTTTCAAAACAAAATTTACTCATTGCTTCACTGACTCAATTGTTGAGGCTGATCTATAAGAGAAATTGATATAGATGAATTGGATTTGCCAATATTAAAATAAGTAGCTTAAGAGGCTGAAATATAGCAGCTTACTTAACCACTGGAAGGATAATAGACTCCTACCATTCCAATTTCTCTAATTTGGTTAGAGTTATGCATGGTCAATATAAAAATGCCTCAACTACCTTTATAGCTGTACTCTCGAAACTGAAGGTGACAGATCAGGTCTGAAATCATTGATTTTCAGGTCAATAAGGGGAATTAAGCAATGCTAAAAAAAAGATCAAAACATTTCTCCCAGTTCCATTTTTCCTTGCTTCAGAGAATAAAGGGGCTAATGTATTTTCAAAATGGAGTTTATTAATATATAAATAAGGCTAAAACTAATTGATATGAAAGTTACTCTAATTTTGAATAGCATGAATTTTCTTTAAATTATTCTTCTTCAAATCCATCAACTTCATGAAGGATATGTCTTTGTGTATGAGGAATTGGAAATGTAAACCAATTTCTTCCACTTTTAAAACTATTTCATGTTGCCTAATGATGATATTTCTGCAATAAAGATCTGCTTTGCTGCTTTATTGTTTTGTGAATGATTCTGATTTGTGAGGCTATGTTTACGGAGCCTAAGTCATGTGAAATTCAACTATGCTGAGAAAAAAAAAAAAAAAAAGGTATGACTATATATCTGGTTAGGTATATTGTTCTAGGAAAATTTAGCTAATCTCTAAGAAACTGAGAAGTTTGAGTACCAAGTGACTTTGTGATTTCTGTTATCTTCTGTTTTGCTTCAAAATATCAAGAAGATAGTATACTTAAGTTATAGTATTTTGCCGTAATTAGAAATCTGAATCATTAAATTTCTGAAGTAATTAAAATAAGTATTTTTATGAAATGCTCAGAAAATTGAAGAAGTATATATGTAATCCAATTTAAACAAGTGTGTATACAATGTCTATACAGAGTACTGATTTAGAAATGAATTTAAATAAGAAAGATTTCCATCACACTGACTAATTATATAGATGTGCCAATCGTAGCAAGTTAATAGATATTATTGAACTTAATAATTTTAAATTCATTCTCCTTTGGGAAACAGATTAAATATGATCTGTGATTTCATTGATTTAGATATCTCTCAAATGTTGTAACTCTCATGTCATTCCATAGTCTCCTCACCTGTATGACTCTGTGCAGATATTCCCATGTTTGCCATGAAGGGTTTATTCATAGGATTGGGTCCTCCTTATTTTGTTTTGAAATGTTAAGGAAATCAACAGAGGTCACAACTGTACAACTCTCATTTTATTATGTGACCTTTTTCTTTTGCTTGTTTTTGTGTTCATATATTTTTATTCTCTAGACCTCATGTTCCTTAACTTTCAAATCATACAACGAAAGAACAGAATGTTATAAGAAAAAATAAAGATCTATCATATAATTATATCACACAAAATTGGTCCTCACCTTAAATTCAAAATTCTTCCTAGTTAGAACTTTCTCTAGAGATGTTTACACTGTTAATTATGGAGCTGAACAACACTAAAAACTTGTATTCAAAGACAGCTTCTAGCATGTCCAGAAAATCATCTCACACAGGTGCTAGCAAATCAATTTTCATTTAAATAATTGTATAATTACACAAGGGAAAGACAATTATGCAGTAACTATCTAGATGGTAAGCATGTACTACTACTGTATTGTAGTTCATGTTTTTCCATTGGAATTTAGAAGCAATAAAGAATAAAATAATAGTTTTGCCACACAGTACTTAGAACTGACACAAACTGGCAAATGCTTGACAAAAATTAATGAGTTAAATAATTTACCAATTAATGCAAATATACTCCACCTGCATATTGATGGGCAATGGTTAAACTATGAATTCGAATTTATTTGAATCTCCATAAGCTGTTAGACACATTGCTGAATACTGGGACTTTTTATTAGCTTTCAAGGCTATTGTCCTGAATTTTTCAGAAATACAGCCCTAGATCTCATAACTATAAGCTTCTACCATTAACATGATTGTGGTAAAATGTGGTTTAAGTTGGGGGACAATAAAAAGACAAGGAAAAAAAATTAAAAAGGAAAACCATCAGGAATATAACTTTATGTTGGCTTTGGAAATCCCTATTTAAAAAAGGATTATTACATTCTGGAATATATTCAAATTTTCTATATATTAGAGAGAAAGAATATTTTATAGTCAAAGGATATGAATAGACAATTTTCATATGATGAAATTAAAGCCATCTATAGTCATATAAAAAAATGCTATAAATCAGTATTCATTAAAGAAATGCAAATTAAAACAACTCTGAAGTATTACCGCATACCTCGCTAAGCCAAACCAAGCTAATGGATAGATGAGAGGTAAGGAGTTTGGTAGTGAATATGTGGGTCTTCTGACCAGGTGTTCACTAGGGAACCAACAAGTCAGGGCATCAAGTCAGGGCATTATGTGAGTAGGTATAATAAAAGCTTTTAAGATTACACGTGGCTGTTCTTGAGCATGCTACCGCTTATTAAACTATAGATTCAAGAGATTGTGGCCAGAGACCTTTGAAGACCTCAGAGGAGGCGAGCCTAGTAGAGTTGACACTGCAAAGGTCATTGGTCAAACGTACTCTGTTGGGCCTAGGGCAGACTGGTAATAGTAACTGCCAGGAGTGCATGTTACAACAAATAATCCAGCATATGTTAAACAAGTACAATTCTTCTATACATATTTCAACAATTATCATTCTGCACAAAAAAAAAAAAAATATGAGATTAAAAAGGAAAAAAAGTGAGAAAGAAAACAAAATACAACCAAACAACAATAAAAAGATGAAAATACTATGTTGTGATCCACACTCAGTTCCCACAATCCTCTCTCTGTGTGCAGATGGCTCTTTTCATCACAAGGATATTTGAACTAGCCTGAATCACCTTGCTGTTGAAAAGAGCCATATACATCAGAATTGATCATCATATAATTTTGTTGTTGCTAAGTAAAATGTTCTGGTTCTGCTCATTTCACTTAGCATCAGTTTTAAGTCTCTCCAAGCATCCCAGAAATCATTCTTCTGATAGTTTCTTATAGAAAAATAATATTCCATAACACCACATCAAGACTCTGAACTGGTTTTGGAGTGACAAAAGCCACAAATATTTAGAGTGTAACAAATTTCTAGCAGAAGATATTTTAGAAGAACATCAGGAAAGGTCTGTTTCAATCAGGCGGAGGGGAGATGGTCTGAGAACAGGTGAAGTGCAGGGAGCCAGGGAGATATGGTGGCTACTCACAGGGGAATACACTGGAAGGTTCTCAGCCAAAATACAGCAATGTTGGCTACTTTGTTCTGCTTACAAGTCAGTGGATCAACAGATTAGCTGTGAAATATACAACACAAATAAAAAAATAAAATACTGAACTTCTGAATCCCCAAATAATGTGGGACCTGGCCATGTCTACTCAGAACCAGAAGTCAGTCAGCAGCACTGGCCTCAAGACAGTGTAAAACCATTTACTGCCTGTAGAGGAAGCTTGGGAAACCTTTCCTTTGCCTTATAAAAATAAGCAAAAAAGCAAAAAGGACTCTGATTGTAGATAGATTTATGGAGCATGAGAGGAACAGACTTTAAACTCTGAGGATCCTAAAAGCAAATTATGTCCAGATGAAGCCCCAATGGCTGATATGAATTAGTTCCCATCTCTCAAGATTTTCTTGAAACAATTCAAAAAGGATCTTAAAAGCAGTTAGAAGAAAAATGTGGAAAGGAAATGAAAACTTTACAAGAGTTTGAAAAAAGAAAACAAAGAAATTATCTGAAGAAAACTCCTTGAAAATAGATTTAATTAAAATGACAAATCATATAACTCCTCACAAAATAGATATGAAAAAGAAATCAATTCATTAAAAACAGAATTTGTGGAATAGGAAAAATATCCAATAAAACACTTCATTTAAAAATTTAATTAGCCAAATGCAAAAGGAGATAAAAAGCTAATTGAAGAAAATAATTCAATAAAAATTAGAATTGAACAAATGCAAGTGAATGACTCAATAAGATATCAATAATTAATCAAACAAAACCAAAAGAATTTTTAAAAAATAGAAGAACATGTAAAATATTTCATTGGAGAAACAAATAACCTAGAGAATAGATCTAAGAGGGACAATTTGAGAATTATTGGACTTCCTGAAAACCATGATTAAAAAAAAAAAAAAGCCTAGACATCACCTTTCAGTAAATCATCAAGGAAAACTGCCCTGGTATCCTAGAATCAGAAAGTGAAAGTCATTGAAAGAATTCACTGATCACTTCCAGATAGAGACGCCAAAATGAAAATTCCAAGAAATATCATAGCCAAATTTCAGAATTATCAGCTTAAGGAGAAAATATTGTAAGCAGCCAGAAAAAAAAAAAACAATTCAAATATCATGGGGACACAATCAGGATTTCCCAGGACCTAGCAGCTTCCATTTTAAATGATCAAAGGGCCTGGAATCTGCTATTATGAAAGGCAAAGGAACTTGGATTGCATCCAAGAATCAACTACCTACCAACATTAAGGGAAAAAGATGAACATTCAAAAATTCCTTTCTCCTCCACAGGTCTGAGAAGTAAACTTATGTTCTTCTAATTTATTTATAATCTCATTCTTTATGCCTAGATCATGAACCCATTTTGACCTTATCTTGGTGTACGGTGTTAAGTTTGGGTCAATGCCTACTTTCTGCCATACTAATTTCTAATTTGCCCAGCCATTTTTGTCAAACATTGAAGTCTTATACCAAAAGCTGGGGTCTTTGGGTTTGTCAAACACTAGGTTATTAAAGTTATTGACTATTTTGTCCTTTGAACCTAACCTATTTCACGGATCAACTAGTCTATTTTGTAGCCAGTCCCAAATGCTTTTGGTAACTGCTACTTTATAATATAGTTTTAGATTTAGTACAGCTAGGCCACCTTCATTTACTTATTTATTTATTTTTCATTAGCTCCCTTTTATTCTTCCGGATGAATTTTGATGTTATTTTTTCCTAGGTTATTAAAATAGTTTTTGGGAGTCTGATTGGTATAGCACTAAATAAATAGATTAGTTTAGGGAGTATTTTCATCTTGATTATATTTGCTCTACCTATCCAAGAGCACTTAATATTTTTCCAATTGGTTAGATCTACTTTATTTGTGAGGAAAGTGTTTTGTAGTTTTGCTCATATAGTTCCTGACTTTCCCTTGGAAGATAGATTCCCAAGTATTTTATATTATTGGCAGTTACTTTAAATGGAATTTCTCTTTAACTCTGTTGGATTTTGTTAGTGATATATAAGAATGCTGATGACTTATGTGGGTTTATTTTATATCATGCAACTTTGATAAAGGTGTGGATTATTTCTAATAGCTTTGATTAAGTTGATTCTATGGGGTTCTCTAAGTATACCATCATACCAGCAAGGAGTGATAATTTGGTTTCATCATTACCTACTCTAATTTCTTTAATCTTTTTCTTAACTCTTATTGCTGAAGTTAGCATTTCTAATACAATATTGAATAGTAATGGTGATAGTGGGCAACCTTGTTTCACTCCTGATCTTACTGAGAATGATTCCAATTTACCCTCATTACATATGATGCTTACTGATGGTTTTAAATAGATGCTACTGATTATTTTAGGGAAAAGTCCATTTGTTCCTATACTCTCAAGTGTTTTTAATAGGAATGGATGTTGGATTTTATCAAATGCTTTTTCTTCATCTATTGAGATGATCATATGTTTTTTTGTTAATTTGGTTATTGATATGGTCAATTATACTAATAGTTTTCCTAATATTGAACCAGTCTTGCATCCCTGGTATAATTTCTACTTGGTCATGGTGTATTATCCTGGGGATGATTTTCTGTAGTCTTTTTACTAATATTTTACTTAAGATTTCAGCATCAATATTCATTAGAGAGATTGGTCTATAATTTTCTTTCTCTGTTTAGAACCTACCTGGTTTAGTTATCAGTACTATGTCTGTGTCACAAAAGGAATTTGGTAGGACTCCTTCATTCCCTGTTTTTTCAAATAGTTTATATAGCATTGGGGCTAATTGTTCTTTAAATGTATGGTAGAATTCACATGTAAATCCATCTGGTCCTGGGGATTTTTTCTTAGGGAGTTGATTAATAATTTGTTCTATTTCTTTTTCTGAAATGTGACTATTTAAGCAATTTACTTCCTCCTCTATTAATCTGGGAAGCCTATATTTTTGGAAGTAGTCATCCATTTCACTTAGGTATCAAATTTATTGGCATAAAGTTGGGCAAAGTAACTCCTTATTATTGCTCTTCATTGGTAGAAAGTTCTCCCTTTTCATTTTTAAGACTAACAATTTGATATCTATTTTATTGTTTTTTTCATAAAACCAAATCTTAATTTTATTTATTAATTCAATAGTTTTTTTTTTAACTTTCAATTTTATCAATTTCTCCTTTTAATTTTAGAATTTAAAGTTTAGTATTTGATTGGGGTTTTTAATTTTGTCTTTTTCTAGCTTTTTAAGTTGCAAGCCCAATTCATTGATCTTCTCATTCCCTATTTTATTCAAGTAAGCCTCTAAAAATATAAAATTTCCACTTATTACCACTTTGGCTGCATCCCACAGATTTTGGTATGTTGTCTCATTGTTGTCATTTTCTTGGGTGAAATTGTTAATTGTTTCTATGATTTGCTGTTTCATCCATTTATTCTTTAGAATAAGATTATTTAGTTTCCAATTACTTTTTGTTCTATTTACCCCTAGCTTTTTGTTGAATGTACTTTTTATTGCCTTGTGGTCTGGAAAGAATTCATTTACTATTTTTGCCTTTCTGCATTTAATTTTGAGGTCTTTATGCCCTAATATATGGTCAATTTTTGTTTAGGTTCCATGAACTGCTGAGAAGAAAGTATACTCCTTTCTGTCACCATTCAGTTTTCTCTAAAGATCTATCATACCTAATTTTTCTAATATTCTATTTACCTCTTTAACTTCTTTCTTATGTGTTTTGTAGTTTGATTTATCTAGTTCTGAGAGTGCAAGGTTGAGATCTCCCACTATGATATTTTGCTGTCTATTTCTTCTTACAACTTTCTTAACTTCTCCTTGAGGAAATTAGATGCTATATCACTTTGTGCATATATGTTTAATTTTGATATTGCTTCATTTTCTATGCTACCCTTTAGTAAGATATAGTTTCCTTTCTTATCTCTTTTAATTAGATCAATTTTTGCTTTTGCTTGATCTGAGATAAGGATGGCTACTCCTGCTTTTCTGTTTTCACCTGAAGCATAATAGATTCTGCTCCAGCCTTTTACTTTTGTACCTCTTGCTTTGTATCTCCTTGTTTTAAATGTGTTTCTTCTAAATAGCATATTGTAGGGTTCTGGCTTTTGATCTAGTCTGCTATCTGCCTCTGATTTATGGGAGAGTTCATCCCGTTCACATTTACAGTTAAAATTACTAATTCTGTATCTCCTGTCATCTTATTATCCCCATATTATGCTTTTCTTTTTCTTATACCCCTTATCCCCCTCCCCAGTATTAAACTTCTGAGCATCACTTGCCTCTCACAGCTCTCCCTCTTTAGAATCCCTCCTTCCCCCTTTGGATCCCTTCCCCTTTCATATACCTGTCTCTTATTACTCTTTTCCTTTTCCCTTTCCCTCTTCCACTTTTTAATGAGGTAAGAGAAGTTTCTCTGTAAACCAAATATGTCAATTAAGATTCAGACAATATTCCTCCCCTTCCTAAAATTCCTCAGATATGATAGGTTTCCTTTGCCTCTTTGTGGGATGTAGTTTCCCTCTTTTTAATCTCCCCTTTTCCCTTTTTTCTGACTATTCCTTTTCCATTTCTGCTTCCCCCTTTTTGATATTATATCAGTAAAATCAGATTATACATGTACTCTTTATGTATGGCCATAACAGAAATACAGTTCTCAAGGGTTCTTTTTATCTTTTTCTGCTTCTATTGAGTCCTATATTTGGAGGTCAAATTGTTTTGTTTAGTTCTGGTTTTTTCATTAGAAACAAATGGAATTCACCTGTTTCATTAAATGTCCATCTTCTTCCCTGGAAGAAAATGCTCAGCTTAACTGGGTAGTTTATTCTTGGCTGCATTCCAAGTTATTTTGCCTTTCAGATTATCAGATTCCTGGGCCTTAGATCCTTTAATGTAGAAGCAGCTAGATTCTCAATAATCCTTATTGTGGCTACTTGGTATTCAAATTGTTTTTTTCTGGCTGCTTGTAATATTTTTCCTTAGTCAGATAGTTCTGAAATTTAGCCACATTATTTCTTGGAGTTTTTATTTTAGAGTTTCTTTCAGAAGGTGTTTGATGAATTCTTTCAATGCTTATTTTACCTTCTGATTCTATTAAATCTGGGCAGTTCTCTTTGATGAGTGTCTAGGCTCTTTTTTTCATCATAATTTTCAGGAAGTTTAATAATCCTCAGATTATCTCTCCTAGGTCTATTTTCCAGGTCTGTTGTTTTTCCAAGTAGATATTTGATATTTTTTCTATTTTTTTCATTCTTTTTGGTTTTGTTTCACTGATTCTTGATGTCTCAATGAATCATTTGAATCAATGTCTTGATGTGTCAATGAATCAATGAACTATTTGTTCAGTTCTGATTTTTAATGAGTTATTTTCATCACCTTTTTTTTTTTACTTCTTTTTGTATATTCCCAATGAGTTTTAAATATGACAATAATGGCATAATAAAACTTATGAAATGAAGCCAAAGCAGTTCTTTGGGGAAATTATACATCTCTAAATAGCTACATCAAAGAGATCAATGAATTAAACATGATACTAAAAAAAAGTTAGAAAAACAACAAATTAAAAGCCCCCAATTAAAAACAAAATTGAAACTCAAAGGAGAAATTAATAAAATAGGAACTAAGAAAACCATTGAACTAATAAACAACTAAGAGTTGTTTTATGAAAAAGCTAACAAAATATATAAACCTTTGGTTAACCTGATCAGAAAAATAAAACAAATAAATCACCAGTGTCAAAAATGAAAGGAGGGGGAACTTACCACCAATGAAAAAGAAATTAAAACAATAATTAGGATCTATTTTGTCCAACTCTATGTCATTAAGTCTGGTAATCCAACCAAAATGAATAAATATTTACAGAAATATAAACTATCCAGGTTAAGAATTAGTCCCATTTTAGAACAAGAAATTGATGAAGTAATCAATGAACTCCCTAAGAAAAAAATCTCTAGGTCAGATAGATTCAATAGAATTCAAATGAATTCTACCAAACATTTAAAGAATAATTAATTCCAATATTATGTAAATTACATGAAAAAAATAGGTAAAAAAGGAGTACTATCAAATTCCTTCTAAGACACAAATATGGCACTGATACCTAAAGCAGAAAGAACCAAAACAGAGAAAGAAAATTACAGACTAATCTCCCCAATGAATTGATTGCAATTGATTGAAATTGATGCAAAAAATTTAAATAAAATATTAGCAAAGAGATTACAGTAACTTATCAACAGTGTAATATAGTTTAACCAAGTGGAATTTATATCAGTGATACAGGGCTGATTCATTATGAGGAAAACTATTACCCAAGAACTATATGAACACAATTACAAATGCTTCTCACACAAAATCAGATTTAAACAATTGGAAAAATAAGACAGAAAGAAAGAAAGAAAGAAAGAAAGAAAGAAAGAAAGAAAGAAAGAAAGAAAGAAAGAAAGAAAGAAAGAAAGAAAGAAAGAAAGAAAGAAAGAAAGAAAGAAAGAAAGAAAGAAAGAAAGAAAGAAAGGAAGGAAGGAAGGAAGGAAGGAAGGAAGGAAGGAAGGAAGGAAGGAAGGAAGAAAGAAAGAAAGAAAGAAAGAAAGAAAGAAAGAAAGAAAGAAAGAAAGAAAGAAAGGAAAGAAGGAAGGAAGGAAGGAGGGAGGGAAGGAAGGAAGAAAGAAAGGAAGGAAGGAAGGAAGGAAGAAAGAAAGAAAGAAAGAAAGAAAGAAAGAAAGAAAGAAAGAAAGAAAGAAAGAAAGAAAGAAAGAAAGAAAGAAAGAAAGAAAGAAAGAAAGAAAGAAAGAAAGAAAGAAAGAAAGAAAGAAAGGAAGGAAGGAAGGAAGGAAGGAAGGAAGGAAGGAAGGAAGGAAGGAAGGAAGGAAGGAAGGAAGGAAGGAAGGAAGGAAGGAAGGAAGGAAGGAAGGAAGGAAGGAAGAAAGAAAGAAAGAAAGAAAGGAAGGAAGGAAGGAAGGAAGGAAGGAAGAAAGGAAGGAAGAAAGAAAGAAAGAAAGGAAGAAAGAAAGAAAGGAAGAAAGGAAGGAAGTGTGGTATCAACTATGAAAGGTTTGGTTCTTCTCAATGGTTCTGTGATCCAAAACAATCCCAACAGACTTTGGACAAAAAAACACCATCTGCATCCAGAAAAAGAACTAAGGAGATTAACTGTAAATCAACACATGCTATTCACTTTTTTTTTTTTTCTGTTTTGTTTTGTTTTTTAATCTCTTCCATGATTTTTCCTTTTTGCTCTGATTTTTCTCTCCCAACATAATTTATAAAACAATGTGTATTAAAAATAAATAAGCTAAAAAATATTATATTGGCTTTACCTACCCATGGACAATAAACATTACTTCAATTATTTAAATGTGAGTGTATTTGTATAAAAAGTATTATGTTCATGTTTATATAGTTCCTATGCTGTTTTGCCAGGTATACATTAAAATACTTTATACTGTGTAGGCATTTTGAATGGTCTTTAAAAAAGGAAATAACATTGCTTGATACAATGTAGTTTTTCTATTTTTCACTTTTGATAATTTTTCTGAAATCATGATTACTATCTGCTTTTTTTTACATAATAAATTATATTATTCTCTTTTATTTATTTTACTTTTCTAGCTAATATTCTAGAAAGCATGAAACCTGCTTCTTGCCTGTTTTATTTGTGTGTGTTTGTTGTTGTTGTTGTTGTTTTTAATAGAGAGGAAAAAAGTGAAGCAATTAATTTGTTATGCCTCCTGCTGTACACTGATAGGAACAGTTACTGCATTTGTAAACAATGAAATGCCAATAATGAACAAATTTTCCCATTATTTACTCATTTCTATATATCTTTATTTCAGCCTTATCCGTGTAATAGCAACAGAATTAGACATAGTGGAAAGATTCAGTCTGGTCAATTTACCACAGTTTATTTATAAAACTGTTTATAGACATCACCTCCAAATAGAAGCCCTACTGCTTCAAGGACTATGCTACCAATAAATGGTGAATCAGACTAACACAATCTTGGTGTCCCATATAGGTATGCTATGCACGACCAGATAAAACTATTATGAGACAATCTAAGCAATTAAACATTTGAGCTATTTCTGAAACTAAAAAGCTTTAGAAATTAGATTTTTTAAAAATGTCTATCTTTAAAACTTTTCCTTGCATTTATTTAAAGGTTTATTTTTTTTGTTAAATAAACAAAAGTGTTTTTTTTTTTTGTTTGTTTTATTTTACTATTATGACATAAAGTGGTACTTATTTGAGTAAGATGGAAAGGCATTTTCAACTAAAAAACAAATAAGCAAACAAAAAACCCCACATCTATTAAATCATAGCTCCATTTGAGTATTTTTTAGGATGAAACATTATTATTTTGTACTTAGATAATGAGCAAGTAATGTTAACAATATGAGCCTCTTCTCCCCTGTTTCATCAGGTCTTTAGCACTGTCTCAAAACTCTGTCATTCATTCGTTTATTTATGTATTTCCTTTCTTATTTATGCATCCATTTATTTGGTCTGAAACTTATTTATTTTAACATACTTTTAAAATTTTGTGTTCAAAGATTTTTTTTCTCCCACTTCCCCAACCACTGAGAAAGAAAGCAATATATCAATTATAAATTTGAAATTCTGCAAAACATTTCTTTAGGAGTCATATTTTTTTAAAAAGCAAGAAAAAGAAAGTGAGAAAATTCATAATTTCTCTTTCTGGATGTAAATAATAGTTTTATCTATCATGAGTCTTTTGAAGTTTCAAAACTTTTTAATGGAAAATTAGTCTAACTTGCATAGGATGGAATAGAAGAAGAAATCAACATATTGCTTCTAACAAAAAAAAAAGAAATCAGAACTTAGGAACCGATAACTTGTAGTTATGTCATTTAATAACTTTGGCTCTATACAGTACAAGGAACAGGAACAGAAAGCAAGAACTGATCATGAAGTCCAGAGAAGGGAATTCAGAAAAAGGAGCAACTTGAAGTTCTATGTAAGATGCTTCCATCACTGGACTGTGAACAGCAAACTACTGGAGCTCCAACCCAAGGCAAGCATATGGTTATGTCACTCATCCAGACTCTGGACTTGAGTTTTCAAAATTCACACTAGAAGAAGAACATTGTTAGAATTCACCCTAAATTAGAAAACTGTGAATAAATGAAGCACAATTGTGACAGATCAAGTATGTCTGAAAATATCCCAATGAAGATATTGTGCTTCAGATTTTTATTTTTGAAGAAAGGAAAAATAAGGGACATTTTGGCTGGATAAATTCAAGATGGGGATTTTTGAACTTCTGCTCCACACTGAAAGATTACAACAACATTAAAATTTAATGAGACAATTTTTTCTTTCCTCTTCTTTTGCTCTATTTTACCTTCCCGTCTTTTTTTTTTTCCTTTCCCTTCCCTTCCCTTTTTCTTTGTTTGTTTGATTATTGTTTGGAGGAAGAGTGAATTTCAATATTGGTGACATTTTAGGGAATACATAGTGCTTGTCAGTATTCCTTATTTCTTTCCTTAATTTCAGAGTAGTTTCCATAGCTGTGTAAGGTACAAGCAGAGATTTCTGCACATTCCTCTTGCCTTGACAAGGAAATTAGGTGGATGGGCCATTCTTTGAAGTGTTTAGCAGAAGCAAAAATGCCAGAGAGATGGTTGTGGAAAAACATTTAATCTCTTCACCTATTTTTTTTTTTTTAATTTGGAAAAGCTATCATTGACCTAAGTAGCCTTTCTAATCCAGTTTACATTAAATATTTCTGAGGGTGAAGCAAATGCTTTAAGCAACCACAATTCTTTGCCTTTGTACTTTACTTCTCATATTTTAGGTTTTACAGTGGATTGATCATATGATCAGTTTATAAAGTTCTTAGTGAGGAAATTCTTCATTCTTAGAGTCTACCTGGGACATTGAGAGGAAATAATCCTACCAGGGTCACAAAGTTTCTTTGTGCAGAACAGAACTTGAACCTGTCTTTCTTTTTAATTCCAAGTTTATTGCTCTATCTATTATAATATCTAATCTAATCTAATCTAATATTAATTAAATAATTATAATATAATAATGTTTCTTAGTATATTTTGCCTAGAAGCATACAACAATTCAAATTCTATCTAGTTTTTATAGATGAGAAAATGGAAGTTTAATAAATGACCCAGAGCCACATAGCCAATTAGTAAAAAGAGAAAAAATAACTTTAAATTTTAGCATTGTGTTTTTTTTTTGTTATATCATAATGCCTTATATGTAATCTGTTATTCTACTATTGTTAGTAATAAAATATCAGTGATAATCATTAGAGCAAACAAGGCCATATTGTTAAAGAAAGTCCATTATTTGTCTCCTTCATGACCCTGTAATTAAATAAGAAGCTTTATGTATATACTCTGCCCAATGATGGAAGAATAGACCCCAATGTGATTGACTTAATTAAATATTTTGCTGCAACCCTTCATAAAAATCTAAATAATATATAAGGGCAGAGTACTAAGTAACTCTATACTTAAAGGATGATTAATTATAATGGCCAAAACCCAAAAATTAGTTGAATGCTAATCTGATAACAGAGTTGGGAAATAAGCCAGTTTTGTATAGAGCCCTGAGTGTTTTCTTTCCTTTTGACAGGGTAAGAAAGAAAAATAGAGAAACTTATTAAAAGTGGTATTTGTTTTGCCAAAGTTCCACTTATCACAGTTCCCTTCAGATCTGTTTGTAACATAAAAGAAAAGGTGAATTTTGCATGCCTTACTTCTCATTCAACCATACTAAATATATATCCTTCATGAATTTGATACTTATCTCTGTAAATGTCCAGGTGTGTGAGGTTGTAGTTTTGTTTAAACAATGAGGGAAGGAATGAAAAGGGAGGAAGTGACCTGAACCTACAATTTACACATGTATTTTTTAGAATGTACATGCTTATTGTATGCAGGCAGTTTAGGAGGTAAACCTAGAGGCCTTGGTAGCTGAAAGCTGCTTTGAGAAGTTTTAATTTACAGAGCAAATAAGTAGGAGATTGTTCCATAGCTCATAGATTTAAAGGGCCTGGCCTAGATAAATAAACTCACAGGACAAGTGGAAGGAGTTCAAAGGATAAAGCATAATTCAAATTTTCACCAATAGATACAACTGGAAAACAGCTTGGATACAAGATGGGGAAATGTTTTTATTATTCTGATATATTAAAGAAAAGCTAGCTTTTTCTTTCCCCTACAAATTTAGCATCTGCACAATTTCTTCCCCTTTTCACCTTCACAACTCCAATACCTCATTTCTCTTTCAGATTTTTGAAACTGGGAATGATATAAAGTTCTGGAATCCTATCTCTCTGACAACTAATATATTTCTTTCTTCCTCAGCTCAATTTATCCTTGTCACTTTCCTCTGTCTTTATCTTTTTCAATAAATAAAGATTATTGAATTGATTAATTTTCAAACATTTATTGTGTAGATTATGTTCTAAAAATTCTGATCAGTATTGGGTATACAAATAAAAAAGAATGAAATAATTACTTTTCACAAGAATTTGTTTTTTCCCTGAAGGTTTATGTTTTAAGATTTTTTACTTGGGTTATTAGTGTTGTGTTTCTACCTGTTCATGTGAAAAATTTCCACAAATTGGTTATTTTTGAGTAAAGAAATTTTAAGTGTGTAATTGCTTTTTATAACTGTTTTCTAAACATAATGTTTCTGTATTTAGAAGTTATAGTTTTCTCCAAAAAGAACATTTTTTCCAAGTATGGGTTAAAGTTATTGAGATCTCTCAAGTTCTAGGCTTCTTAGTCAAAAATGACATGATAATTGGTGTGGGAAGTTATCTATATGAATTTTTTAAAAAATGAATGAATGAATGAATGAGTAGAAAGCAATTGTTAGGTTCTTACTATTTATTGTGTTAAAATACTGGAGAAAGTAACATGAAAATTATACAGTAGTTTCTGCCTTAAGGACATCCTCAATTCCAATTTGTTTTTATTTCTTTTTTTTAATATTTAATACTTTCCCCAATTACATTCAAAAAAAATTTTTTACATTTATTTTTAAGATTTTTGAGTCTCGGTTTTCTCCCTTAAGCCCACCCACAATTAAGAAACTACATGTAAAGTTATGCAAAATATTTCCATCAAAGTCAAGTTGTGAAAGAAAATATAGATCTAGGCTGGAGCTGGGGCTGGGAATGAACCTGTACTGGGATTATGTGCTGATGTACCACTCTAGTTCCACAGACCTTTTCTGCTGACCTTCCAGGTCCTCTTTGATGTCTCTGGCCTCTCTCTGAGAGGTCTGAAATCACTAGTACTGCCTCTGATTTAGAGATTGGCCTGGGCAGGTGTGGGGGCTGGGGCTGCCCCAGCACTCCCACTTTTGTGTCACAGGCCTTTTCTGCCGAGCTTCTAAATTGCCCTCTGCTGGACAATGTTCTATTCTATCTTTGGGGCATTCTGATGCTCTAAAATTTGTTCAAACTCATTATTTAAAGGAATTTGTCACAGTTTGGGGAGAAATTGGATAAGTTCCTGCTTTTATTCTGCCATCTTGGCTTCACCTCCACTATTAATTTTTTTTTAAGTGTTTTTTTCTTCAATTTTTTTGAGTCCTTTAGCAAGCTGTTGATTTGTGTTTTATTATTTTCTTGCCTCATTCTCATTTCTCTTTCCATTTTTTCCTTTACTTTTTTTCTATTTGACTTTCAAAATTCTATTTATGCTTTTCCATAACCTTAGACACTTCATAGTTTTCTTGGAAGCTTTGGATGCAGAATCTTTGACTTTGTTATTTTCTTCTGAGGTTGTGTTTTGATCATCCCTTGTCATAATAGTAACTTTCTACAGTCAGAATCTTTTTTTTTTTTTTTTTTTTTTTTTTTTTTTGTGGATTTGTTCATTTTCCCAGTCTTTTACTTCATTTCTAACTCTTTGTTAAACAAGGTTCTGCTTCCAGGGTGTCTGAAGCTTCAGGGATTTTTGGCAGAGATACTTCTAGAGACTTAAAAGTTTTCAATTCTTCCAAAGTGGTATGATTTAAATAAAGATGTGCTTACTACTCTCCTAGCCTGTGCTCTGATCTGTGAGTGACCAAAAATACTTTCCCCCCCCTGGAATAATGAGGAACGTCCCACCCCCTCCCTTCCTCTGGTATTGCCATCTAGGATCACAACTGGGATCCAAGTTTGGGCAAAGCAACAGAGTTTTGCTTCAATGCTAACAAGAGAGTACTGTAACCTCCTAGTGACCAGGTCAACCTCCTTACTGTCTGTGATTTGAGAGCTTCAGAAATCATTGCTGCTGCTGCTGCTGATTCAAAGCTTGCCCTTGGCCTGGCCTTTGCTCACTTGGGCTCTACTCTAATCCAGTTGTGACAAACATTTCCTACCAATCTTCTAAGTTGTGTGTGTGTGTGTGTGTGTGTGTGTGTGTGTGTGTGTGTGTGTGTGTGTGTCTGGGATCTGAGAGGTATGGAATCTACCCCTGCTCCCATTAATTCAGTCACTCAGAGGTCTGTTCCTGATTTATTGGGAGTGGGGCTATGCTGGTGAGGGCTGTGACAAACTGTGTTCCACTCTCATCCTGGTATGTCAGACCTTTCCTACTGATCTTCCAAATTGTCCTATCCTGGAAGTTTTTTTCACTGTATTTTTATAGGTTCTGATCTCTAAAATTTGTTTAGAGTTATTATTTTCAAAAGCATTTAGAAGGGCTTGGTGGAGAGCTTGGACAAGTCCCTATCTTTACTCTATTTAAGTGGAAAACATTAAAATACTATTGGTACAGCTATGAATTGGTTCAACTATGCTAGAAAGCAACTTGGAATTGTGATTTTAAAAAGTGACAAAAATGTCCAAGTAATTCAACATACTTCTATATATAGACTTTTCCCCTGTTTTTTCGCCTCTATATATTCTTTAATTGTCCCATGTTCTGGAAAACACAAGTATAATGTCAATTTATTTTGTAATTTGTTAAACTAAAATTTCTACTTCTTTACTTACTTGCTAGATGTCTCTTTAGTCATCGGGGTTACTTTGCAGGATAAGTAGAATAACAGTTAAACATTCAGTCTCCTTTTAGACTTCCAGTGCTGTGTCAGTAATAGTTTCATGGCTATTTCCCCTCAAAGTACTCATGATACATTATTAATTTTAATCTGAATTATTAACATTTTATCCAGTACTTTTTTCTAAACAATAAACAAAATCAAAATCTGATTTGTAACCTTTGCTTATTTCTGAGATGTAAATTCTAATTTTGAAATTGTGACAATAGGCATATCTGTGGTGGTATCAACTGGCACCAGGATACCATTGAAGAGTCTGCATAGTAGTACCATAAAAGTGCTATCCAAGATTTTTTTAGTCTCTTAAAGGAATAGTAACCATTATCTAAAGTCTCTATAGAAAAGGGTATTTTAGCTGGTATTATATCTCTCCCCAGAGCCAAATAGATACTATTCAATAGCTAATAACCAAGCTGCTGCATGAAAATTTCCAGTGAGGAAGAAATCTCCAAATGTATTTTATTCCACTTTAAGAGCCATGCTACTCAAGCTCAAATTTGCCTCTTTGCAACTCCACTCCCTTGCTCCTGGTTCTACCCTCACTTCAATTCAATTCACTCTTATGTAATGGAATAAACCCCCTGATGTCATGGTTGCCTTCAAGAAAAAAAGACAAACAACAACAAACCATAAAAATCAAGCAGAACAAGTTTAATCCCTCTTCCATGTGGCAGCCCTTTAAATACTTGAAGATAACTATCAAGTTCCTTTAATAGTCCTATCCTTCAGTTCCATCCATTAGTCTTCATGTGGCATAAATTTGAATGTTTTCACCCTTATTTTATTTCTATGAGCCCTAACTTGCTTATTCACATAATTACTAAAATACAACTTTATTATACTTCAGATGTAATCTGAAAAAAAAAAAAAAAAGTATAGTGTGGCTATCATTTCCTTATTCCTGGTTCAGTCTTCCTTTAACCTTTTAACACTAACTCCTGACCTTATTAATATATTAGGGAAATATCCACATGTATGAGAATACCTTGTAAACACCCAAATTTTCTATTTCTCACTCTCCTCAAATCCCATGATTTATCTCCACTCTAAACTACACATAAGCATCATAATTTTGCTCTTGTAATTATTCACAAGTTTTCTCTTTCTAGGATCAAAAAACCCTCAAATTCCTATATTGGATCATCATGTAACTCTTTTAAAATCATTTTGTTATTTATTTTTTACATTAAAAACTGAGTTCTAAATTTTCTTGTTTATACAGACCTTTTGCCACTCATAAGGAAGAAAAACAACAGGGAATTAATTATGCATGTGAAATCATGCAAAATATGTTTCCATATAAACCATATTTCAAAAAAGCAAGAAATACAAAGTGAGAAAATCATTAATTCTTCAGTTCTCTTTTTGGAGGTGGAAAACACATTTTCATCATGCATCCTTTGGTGTTGTCTTGTCTGTCACAGTTGATCATCACAACATTGGTGTTACTGATTGCACATGATCTCTCAGTTCTTCTCATTTTACTATTTATCAGTTCATTTAAGTCTTGTCATGCTTTTCTGAAACTACCCCCTCGTTATGTTTTATACCACAATAGTACTCACCACAATCAACTTGTTCAATTTTTCTACAATTGATGAATAACTCCTGAATTTCTAATTCTTTGACACCATAAAAATAGTTGCCATCAATATTTTTTGTATAATATAGGCCTCTTTTCTTTTTTATTTGATCTTTTTCAATATAGACTTAGTAGTGGTATTTTGTCCTGTCAAAGAACAAAAGAACAAAAAAAAACAAAAACAAAAAACAAAAAAAAAACACAATTTGTTCTGCAGAATGGCTACATTACTCCACTAGTAGTTCATTAACATATCAATTTTTTTCCTCAGCTCTTCCAGAATTTGTCATGTTTGATAGATGTGAGATAGGTAACTTAAGAGTTATTTTAATTAATAAATAATGAGTTAGAGCATTTTTAAATATGACTATAGATAACTTTGTTTTTGACTTCTGAAAAAATAAAAATCTTTTTCATTGGGCCATTTATCAATTGGGAGATAGCTTTTATTTTTATAAATTTGATTCAGTTTTAGACTCAGTCAGTATATTTTTAAAAATGATGCCTTTATCAGAGAAACTTGTAGAAATTTTTGACACTACTTCATTGTACCATATAACATAATGTAGTTTCCCGTATTATCTCTTAATTAGGTCAATTTTTTATTTTTCTTTTGTCTGAAATCATGATTGCTATACTATATGTATATTTAAATTCAGCTGAAGCATATTTGATTCTATTCCAGCTCTTTATTTTAATTCTATGTGTGTCTTCCTGTTTCAAAATGTGTCTCTTGTAAACAACACATTTTTGGATTTTGTTTTTTAATCCCTTCTGCCATATGTTTCCATTGTATGGGTGAGCTCCTTCCATTCACATTCATAATTATGATTGTTAGCTGTGTCTTTCCCATTTTCTTCTGTTTCTTCCTTTTTCTATTTTTTCTTATCTCTTTTCAAGTCTATTTTGCTTGCAATTACTGTCTCCTTTAGTCTGTCTTTCCTTTTATCATTCTCCCTTCCTATTCCCCATCCTCCCTCCCTGCGGCCCCTCCCCCCCAAAAAAAGTTTCCTAAGTTGTCTGCCTGAAAAAATTTCTTATCCTGACTTCTTGTGGCTCTAAAACTTCAAAATTTTATTTGATGCATTAAAGTTGTTTCATGGAAATTTTTGGGAGAATTTAACTAATTTGCTTCTTGTACTCCACTTTAATGGTTTTGCCTAGAATGAATTTTTCATACTTTAAGAGGTTTCTTCTTTTTGGAGGTCTTTAAGCTAAAGTAGGATAGGCACTTATTGGATACTTTATGGTTGGTATTCAATTTGTATATAGGGTTAACCTAGATCACATTAAGATCTCATATGATTCTCATATTCTTTATGAAAGACTAATATTACCCCCTTCTGGAATTGCAAATGTCTTTAACATTTTTTTTTCTTCTTCCCACTGTGCAATATTAACTTTTCTGAAGATTTTCCAAATAAGCAGGTTAAAATCTTCGATTTTTTTTTTTTGGTGGAGCAGACTATACATGCAATCTAAATGACCTTTAATAAATTATGATGATTCTTATTTCCTTTTCTATCCCTTTTCCCAAAATGCTCATTTAGACCCTCCTAGATATTTATAGCTTCCTCTTAAAAAAAAAAAAAAAAAAAAAAAAAACTGTACTGCTAAAGTACATATAAATTATGATATGCCCTCACCCAAACTCCCATTCTTACTGATGATGTAGTTTCTGAGAATTATCCTGAATCTACTTTTTAGCATTTTAAAGATAGAAATGATAGTTTCTAGTTGATTTTCTAGACATGTTCCCCACTAGTTTGCATTGTCTCAAAATTTCACATTGAGAAACATTCAGTCATATGATCTTAAATAAATTTTAGAAAGATTATTTACTTTTTAACAAAAATATTTTTATTAAAACTTTTTAATTTTCAAAAAATATGCATGAATAATTTTTTAACATTAACCCTTGTAACACTGTATTCCAAAATCCCCTCTCCTTCTCTCCCCCTCTCCCCTAGATAGCAAGTAATACAATATATATTAAACATGGTATAATATATTTATATATATATATATATGCATATATATATATATATTAAGTCCACTATATGCATACATATTTATATAATTATCTTGCTGCCCAAGAAAAATCAAATCAGAAAGAAAAAAAAAAAATGAGAAAGAAAATAAAAGCAAACAACTACAAAAAGATTAAAATGCTATGTTGTGACCCACACTCGGTTCTTGCAGTCCTCTCTCTGGGTGCAGATGGCTCTCTTCATCACAAGGTCTTTGGAATTGATCTGAAGCATCTCATTGTTGAAGAGAGCCATGTCCATCAGAATTGATCATCATATAATCTTGTTACCATGTATAATGACCTCCTGGTTCTGCTCATTTCACTTAGCATTAGTTCATGTAAGTCTCTCCAAGCCTCTCTGAAATCATCCTCCTGATCATTTCTTATAGAATAGTAATATTCCATAATATTCATATACCATAAATTTTTCAGCCATTCTCCAATTGATGGACATCCATTCAGTTTCCAGTTTCCAGTTACACAAAAAGGGCTGCCACAAACGTTTTTGCACATGTGAGTCCCTTAGAAAGGTTATTTACCAAGGAGATATAAGAAGAGCTTTGACACACACACCCATCTTCAATAGTCTGTGATACTCTACCTCCAAATACATTTAAAATCCAGAGGAAAGTTATCTCTTGTGCCAAAATGGTAACTCAAAGCCCTGGGAGTCTTTTTCTCCCATTTGTGAAATACTCAAGGAGTTTCCCTTAGGCATGGTGAAGTCTCTTTCCTGAGGTCATTATATAGTTATGAATCCATGTTGTGATAACTTTGACTCTCAGTTTTATCAATATTGCCACCAGCTGATCTAGGGAAAACTTTGAGGAAATCAATGAGAATTTGGGGAGCCTAACATCCCATAGACTTTTTAAATTTAAGGTGATCATCTGATTGAGAGGGGTCAGGGAAGCTAAATTGTCTAAGATTAAAGCTGAAATTACAAACTTCTCTACCTTCTGGCAATTCTTCCTCATGAAAGTCAGACAGATCTTCATACATCCTTTCATTCCAGGAAACCCATCTTTTCTCAACTTTCTTGATAATTTATAAGTAATACATATGGTGGTAGTCATGGTGGTCATGATGGTAGGTCACATTTCCATGCTTCCAGATTCTTATTCAACGTTATACTGGTTTGTGCCCCTCTCATAAATAATTTAAGGTCATATGTAAATCAGGTTCTTTTTTTATTACTTGCTTGCATGATATGTATCCTCATTTAGTTAAGGTGTCAAAGCTAAAATGATATATGTTTTCAATGATAGGCATCCATTATTATACCTTTGTTTTTGTAGGTAAAAGCTTATTTCTCCCAAAGAAGTGTAGTGTGTGACTCTGAACTTGTTAAATAAATCTATATGTCCATGTATGCTACAGTGTCTTTTAGTCATATTATAGATAAAATCCAAAGTCCTCACTTTTCTTTTGAAATGGACAAAAAACTGGCCCCCTCATCCCTGAGTCAAGGGGCCTCAGGCTTATAGGAGAATGTTGCTTAAACTCAATTAAGGGAAGTGTTATGTTCAGACTGGGCCCCATCCCCTGGTTCATGAGACCCTAGACTTTCTGAGAAGTAGGTGTCTACATTGCAAAAATACTCTGTTGCGTACTCACTCTCCTCCAGACACTTCCCCATTGTAAACGAGAAACTGTATCAGTGATTCCCAAAATTTGTAGCCACAAGGCTGTACTAGGAGGTGGTAAACTTAAAATTGTAGCTCATTAAAGGTTCGGGGCTGATCTCTACTAGCCTGTCTAGTGGGGTCAGTCGCTGGCCAGCTAATAAATGATGCTTTAAATTTATTAATCTGGTCAGAGCTGTCTATCTCGTGTTTGTCCATTTCACTTTGTCCAAGATATTCCTGACATTTCTTATCTCTCCTCAACCTATGTCCTATGTTTCTTAAACATGTCCCTTTTTTGTACCATTCTAATGACTATTTCCCATTTATTGAATATATTCCTACCTTTTATTTCCATCTTATATAATCCCTCAGCAACTTGAAAATATGCCTAAGGCACTACTAATATGAAATCTTTCTTGGTTCATTCAAATGGAAATGCTTTTCTTGCTATGTTGCTGCTTGTTGTTGCTGTTGCTGTTGTTCTTAGCATTTATTCTGTATATATCAATATATTATTCATTTTCTTCCCTGATAGATTACAAATTCATTGATAGTAAGCAAGGAAGAAAATAAGTGTTTATTTAGTGGCTATTACATACCAAGTACTAAACAGTTTACAAATATCTCATTTATCCTTATAATAATTATTGTATTGTGGGCACTATATTTATTCCCATTTTACAACTGAGAAAACTGAGACAGATAGAGGTTAAGTGACTTCTCCAGGATCCCACTTCCATTAACTACCTGAGGCTAGAGTTGAACTTTATTCTTCTTGACTCCAGATCCCCTGAGGTACCTACTTGCTAAGGGATTTTTCATTTTTTTCTCTGCTTTTTTTTTTTTGGCAGGCACAGTAATTATTTAATAAATACTCATTGATTACCTAGTGTTTTCCAGTTATTTTAACCAGTTTTTTACTTCATAAAATAATAATAATTCCATATTTTTCAATAACTTTAATTTTTCTTAGTACTTTCTTCATGAGTGAGATTGATATTGAATCTCATTATTATTATCATTATTTTGCAAAAAAGAAAACAGAACCTTGGAGGAGATTCAGATAAAGTATTCAGAACTGATTAATTATTTTCTATATAGTCTCACTGGGGCAGTAGACAAATGAAAATGCTATTACCTTCTTTATTTCCTACATTGTTTCTACTTAAAATTAATGAAGGACAAAGTTGGAATTCAAACCCAGTTTTTCTGATTCCCACTCCAGTTCCTTTTCCATTTCATCACCTCCCTTCACCCATTCCCTTTTACAAGTGAGTTTTCCCCCTAATGCTTGTTGCACCCTAAAGCTCTTTTTATTTTAACCACCTTGATTATTTGTCTTGTTCCAAAATGCAAATAACTTTTGAAATTTGAAGTTGCTTTTATCTTTTAACCTTTAATCAACCTGGATTCTTCTGTGCATTTTTCTCCCAAGCTGTCATTCTTTGTCTAGGTCTACCCTTGCCACAGTGAGTGTGGGATTTATGAACCAAGATCAAGATAGGCACATTGTTTCTATAATTCATTCTATGCTACAACAAAGTATGGCCAACCATGCATTACCTCCAATATTTAACCAGGTTGATATGGTTTCAATAGTAGAGTGAAAATATTGTGACATTGAAATGCTAATGTAAATTCAGTTTAAGAGACATCCCCATTCCTGTGCACTCCTCTACAGCTGTTATTTATAGTACTCTCTTGTCAGAGCTCCCCAAGGAAGTTTGCTATTTCCTCCAATTTCTGCCAGGTGCACCTCATGGAGGCTACAGAATCAATCAGGCAAAGCTCTGACAAAAGCAGATAGAAAGGAGAAGAGGGAAAGGAGAAAGGATTCTCTAAATCAAAGTGGTTATAGAGAACAATTGAAAAAATTTTGATAACAAGGGACATAGCACACATTACCCACACATACTTGAAAAATCTTTATAATTCAGGTGTCTTGATGAGACTTCTCACACTCTTTGAAATTATACTTGCAAAAATAATACCTGATTCTTGTGAGATGATCCAAAAAAAGGATGCATTCACAAATGTTTCTCTTGCCATAAAATTCTTAGGCATTCAAATAAAATGGTGGGAGAGTTTTCTGAGTAGCTATGTAAGATTATTGCTGGAGAGGACTTTAGAGACTATTGTTGAAACTAAAGCTTGTGGATGCTGACTACTGCAATATCATGCAGGTAATGGAATCTTAACTTTTTTTTTTTTTGGCCTCATGGACCATTTTGACAATCTAATAAAGCTTTTAGATGCCTGCTAAAGAAAAAAAAAAAAAAAAAAAAAGAAAGGAATGAAGGAAGAAAAAATGGAAGGAAGGAAAGAAAGAAAAAAAATGAGAAAGGAGGGAGATGAAGGAAGGGGGAGGAAGGAAAAGAGGGAAGGAAAGAGAAAAAAATACAAAATTACAATGGACAATATATTTAAATAAAATTTTAAATTTTCCCCCAAAATTTCACAGTACCCATGTAAAGAAACTCTAGCATAGATTATTAACAACAGAGAAAATTTGACCCTATATACTTTGAGGTCAAAGTTAATGCTTTTCATAATTTAAATTATTTCATACTTCATCTTTAATCCATATCATTCATAACTTTCTTTTGGGAATATTAAAAAAAAAACAATAACAATAACAAATATGTGTAGATTTGAAATGTAAATGAGTTAATGTAGAATATATTCAGATTCTAGAAATATTTCGGATGATTTGGAATGTACACACATATGTACACACATATATATGTGTAGTCAATAAACATAAAAGCCTATTTATCTTCCAATGATCATGTGAGTTATATTCACAAATATTCAGGTCAATCAGAGTCTGAGTTAATCTCAAAGCAGAAAATGTGTGAAAATGCATACATGATAGGAGAAGGAGAACAAGGGGTAGGGAGTCTATTTTCTTAAGTAAATAGCTGACAGATTTTGGGTAGACTGAACCATTAAACCCGGCATATTTTATTTCCCAGCAAATTTCACTCCTAAAATTCTTTGATCAAAAGTTAGGTAATTAACTTAATTCTAATATTGTGCCTTAAAGATTTCTTATTTTCATTGTTTACTGAAACAATATTAATGCTGCACCTGAGTAAACAGACTTCTTTGATAATCTTAACAGTTAAATTTTCTTTTTAAGCCTATTACTTAAACATTCAGACATGCTGGTGATCTGAGGTTCTGCTCTCTCTTCCTGACAGATAATTGAGGCTTTGAACTTCCCAAAGGTTAACCGACCTAGGGATAACCAAAGCAGTTTCATCTCAGAGGGTCATTGTTCTTGGACTTCACCATCATTACAAACCATTACAGGCTAACTACCTACCATTGCCTTATTTTTCAATCAGGCAGAATTAGAAAGAAAAATTAAAATTCTCACTTTTATCACAGGGTTGGATTACCATCAGGTCAACATTCTCCAGGTGAAAAAAGTCAGCTTCTGGGTACAATTTTGTACTCAATTTTGATCAGGCTCTAAATTGCACCCAAGTCCTACATACCATTCTTCACTATCCCACCCTTCCTAGCCCCATATAAGTAAAACTTCCAAGAAAAACTGAAATTCAAGCACAAACCTTAAATCATTCAGTTTTAGCAATGTAATTTAATAAGAAATTCAAAAGAAAATTGCATTGGGTATCTGTTACAATTCATATAAGAGAAATTCATGAATACAAAGAACTTCAGGGATGGAATAAAAATAGTGTGCTTTCTGTGTCTTGTCAAAGATATTTTTGCCTTATGTGACTTACCCCACCTTCACCCAAGACTATACTGGAGAAAATAATACAAAGATTTAAGTAGCTTCTGATTTTCAAAAATCATACAAATATAAATTAAAGCTTTGGTGAACATAATATGTTGTTGTTATTATTTATTATTATCATTATTATTATTATTATGCCTTGTGGCAATGACTAATAACCTAAAAAAACCTGATAATCAATAATAACTAATGATCATGGCTTTTTTATTTACAAAGTGCTTTCTTTATAACCCCATAATGTGACCAATATTAGTGTTAATTTCCCAGTTTTTCAGATAAGGAAAGTTTATCTCAGAATGCTTAAATGATCTGACAGTTGAGGTTCAAAACAGATTACAGAAACAGCCTATTTACATTATAAATAATGTATTTGGTGACCCCATAAACCAACCTCTTCCTGAAAATATCTCCCTGACTGATTACCAGAATGCTTAAATATGAGAATCACTTCTTAGAGGTAGGCAAAAATACAAATAATTTTTATGGAAGATAAGAAACAACATATTTACCCAATATTCCTTAATTCAGAAACTATATTGTCAAATTAATCACCTACCAAATAATAGTCTTTGAAAGAATATTTTAACAAAAAAGAAGAAATGTACTATAGGATATACTCTTACAAAAAAAAAAAAAACACTAATGCAAAGAATATTTTATATTAGTCATATTGCAAAATAAAATACATGAAAAAATTATATTTCAATCTGAACTCAGAATTTGCCAGTGTTCTCTCTAAAAGGATAGCAGTTTTCATAATGGGGCCTTGAAATGTCTTAAATCACTATCTTTATCAGAGTACTCAAATCTTTCACACTTGATCATCAATATAGAATATGTTCTTTAGAATAGAACGCTATAGTTGAAGCCCAGTTTTTTTTTCTTAAATGTGGTTGGCAATCTCATATGAAGTCTCATAACTGAAAGGGGGGAAGAGTCACAAATTATGATTCATTACCAATAAATATTTTATTTGTGTACCTATTTTATATACTTATATACTTCAAATCACATAAACATTTCTTGGATGAAAGGGAGTTGAGAGTGGAAAAAATTTAAGACTCTCTGCTATAGAGAACTGGGAGCAATTAGAACTGTACTGTGAAAAGCATATCTACTTACCCATCCATTTATTAATTCATATTCATTAAGTAATGGCCAGTTACAAGGCACTGTGCTAATTGCCATAATACATACAGCAGTGAATAAGAAATAATTACTTTCTAAAAGGGCTTATGATATGGCAGAATTGTATAAGCAATATGATAATACAAAGGAGAGATTGACAAAGGAATATTCAAAAGTTGACAAGTAGTGATAGGAAAACAAATAAAAAGATCACAAGTAGCACATTTTTAATACATAGAATATAGAAGGACATACATATCAACTAGTTTTGTGACTACTTTTTAAAATTGAAAATATATATGTATGTATGCATGTATATGTGTATGTATACACATATATAAACATTGTATAAAACAAATTGTTATGAAACATTTTTCTTGTTTTCTCATAATGAATTTATGTTTGATATTGTTTCCTAATTTAACAACAAAAATCATTTAGTTTAAAAGAGAGAAGAATTCAGAGGAAAAGCATAATGTGTTCCCCTGGAATAATCAGAGTAATCTTCTTGGAAAAAGGAAATATTTAATCTGAACCTTAATAACTGGGTAAAATATCAAATAGCCAGACTAAGAGACATAACAGTAAGGATGATCAGTCCACAAGCATTGTATTTATAAGCAAGTGTTTGAACTAAGCCTTTGAGAAAAGCAGCAGTGAGAAAACAATGTTTTGGGTATATACTCAAACAACAAGCATTAAGCACCTACTCTGTACAGAAATACAGCACTAAACTCACAAAGAAAAGCAAAAAAAAAAAAAAAAAAAAAAAAAAAAAAAAAGATCTCCTGCTCTTTGGAAACCCAATAAAAAGGGCAGGACAATATATAAACAAATATTTACATTTTATGTAAAATAAATAACATATTGTTAATAATACCACAGGGGAAACAGTAGCCTTAAGAAATAAGCCGAATAGTTTTCAAATAGAAACAAGATACAATTTTAGCTAAGACTTTATAGGAAAACAGGAGGCTGAGAGAGAAGAAAGAAAATTCCAGGCTTTGAAGATATTGAAGAAAAAAATGAGGATAATTAGGTAAACTGAGTCAGGACAATACAAGAAAACTGTGGCACAACATTATCAGGGTGGCGATGTCAGAGATGAGAAGCAAGAATATGCAAGAAATGCTATGAAGGTAAAATTAATAGGATTTGACAACACATTAAATGTGGGGAATAAGAGAGAGTTAGGAATTGAGAAAGAAGAGTTTAGATTTTGGGTAGGCCCTAGGTATCAGGGAATGGAATTATCAGAGAAAGTCTGAATTTTACTGACCAAGCTATTCCCTGAGGCAAAAAAAGGGGAACAAGGATTATTTTGACCTTTTGATCTTAATTAGGTCTTTTGTTATCTTTAAGTGAGCTTTTACTACAGGTCTTTCAATGAATTCTTAGTTTAATTCTTTGCTTTGACAAAACCATCTATACTTCACAAGTTACTGTATCCAATCAGAAAGCCAAGTTATAGTGTCAACCTCCTGTTATTCTCATAAAAAAAAACGTACTCATAGTATAAAACCCAACTAAACTTTTTTTTTCTTTCTTTCTTTTCTTTCTTTCTTTTTTTTTTTTTTTTTTTTTTTTTTTTTTTTAAGGAATTTATCCTGCCTTATGGCTCTGAAGGTTTGTTAGAAACTTCCCCTGCCTTAATGACATCTGTCTATTCCCTGATTAATTGTGAGTTCTGCTAGAGAATTTAGCTCTGCTCTTTTCCCTTCTTAATTGTTTAAACACCTTATGTATTTAGCCAGCTGTTAGCAGTATAATAAAATCTTTACCTCTTGATTTGGAGATCATACAAGCCTACAAATTCTTTTGAAACCCTTCCCAATATACTTTTGGAACCCAGCACTCCTGTACTACAATATTTGGTGGGAAATCCCATCAATGAAAATGACATCTAAGTTGTGGTGTCATTTGTGGATGAATGGTAAGAGAATGATTCCCTCAACAGTAAAAGGGAATTTCAGAGGAAAAGGGAGTTAAACTGTGGTTAGGAGGTTCCTATTTTCAAATCTCAGCTCTAACATTATTAACTGTATAATATTGAGCAAGTTATATGAAGATCTACAAGTGTCATTTTTCTCAGTTGCAAAATGGGATAGAAAATAACTTCACAAGGTTGTTATGAATATAAAATTAACAAGTGTACCTGAAATATGAGGCCCACCTTAAAAATTATATGTAAATGTCATTTTTTTCAAAGACTTTTTGGCTTAAGTACTATTCAGTTACTTATAAAGCAAGTAGTCATCAATAAATCAACAATTTTTTTAAAAGCAATTTCTTTCTTAAGGACCATACTTTAAATCTAAATAACTCTGACTTTCATTGATTGGCCAACAAAAGGTCCAGGAATAGTGCCCACTAGTCTTTGTTGTGACCCTGATTCCCTCAGAATGCATGTAAATAGCACTTGTTTTGGGAAGAAACCCTGAAGGTCTTCCCCTCCCAGATGGATTCCTTTTAAAAAAATAATAATAATTAATGAATTCATCCATTCATTTGCTTCACTAAGTAAAAAGTCTACTCTTTGCCTCAATTCTTTCTTATCTAACCTTAATTCACTGAATGAGGGTTTGCTTCATTCAAATTGAGACCTGTTAAAGCCTTAGCTTTAAGAGCCAGTGTTTCTTAGTGCATTCTAGACTTTTAGAAATAAATATGTATGTATACTTATATGTGTGTGTGTATATATAAAATACAGGATTGCCTGGCATATTTTAGGTACAATTGAGCATCTACCAATGACCTAGGGGTATAGAACAATAGCAGCAAATAGTACAGACATTTTGCATAACGAAATCATTATAATACATATCATTGTGGAGTAATTATCAAATATTTATATGCTCAGGAGACTTAATTAGTATTAGATTCTATTTCTAAGCCAAGTTAAGAACTATCAGGTAGATGATATTATGTTTTTTCCTCAATTCAGTGGAAGAAATTTATTTCTCAGTTAGTTATTAAGTAATTTATAGCCTGCCTATCAAAACTCCAATGAACCAGAATGCAGATTTTAAATAATAAGTTTCAGATTATTTTCGGTATTAAAATTTTTGCCCAATCATATGTGATATGGTTGCCCCTTTCAATACTAATAGTGAGGGTGATGAATCTCTTCCTTGCTTGGTGATATGCAAAAATCTAACACTAATTGTTTCACATTTGAATGTTAGCTTGCTCTTAAGAAATGTATTAAGAAGTCAGATGTTGTGGCTGTTCCCTATTGCTTCTAAGATATTCCTTCTTATAGTTTAAAATCTTCCACAGTTTGACTCCATCATGATTCTTTAGTCATTAGTTACTAGCTGGACCTTTCAAATACTATGCTAAGTGTTTCTCATATAGATAGAACTATAGCTATCTCATGCCTACTTGTTTTTGATCAAGGCTGTCCTCATGCTTGAAAGATATTGTCTCATTACCTTCAGCTTGATCCCCTAGCTTCCTAATAAGCATATTCTTCATCTTTGCAGTTACCAACATGTTCTCTCTGCTGAAATCCTTTTTCATTGTTTCATATAGAATTTGTATTTGTTTACTTTACTACATGGTCTATCTCCTATCTCCAGTAGAATAAAGCTCCTTGAGAGCAGGAACTTTTTTATTTATCTTTGTTTTTCCAGTATTACAACATCTCTACAAAAAAAAAAAAAAGAAAAGAAAAAAGAAAAAAAGAATTTAATGTAGGTTGGTAAACTGAATTTCCAGCTATAAGTCAGTTTGCTTATCTCTTTATCAAATTAGAAACATATGCACTCTAAATTTTTACATTTAAGCCTAGGGGAAAAAAAAAAAATCATTATATGTTCAGTTTCAGTACTTAATAGTTCCTTTTTTTTTTTTTTTAACTGTCTTTTAACCTCATTGATTGTCCCTGAATCAAGTGTCTCATCTCATCCATTTACTGTTTTGAGCTCCCTCTTACAACTCAGATGGATTTATTTTTCTCACTTAGAACTTTGAGTTTGATATGTTTTTATCCCTCTTTGATCCATTCTTTCAGACTCATGTTAGGTGAGTGATTAACCAGTTTTTACAAACCAAATTATACTAAGTTAGAAATAATTGATGCTGGTTTCATATATTATCCCTCATAACATATTCATTTTCACTGAGGATAAAATTCTTAAGTACTCTGAAAACTGACATGATTGATGAAGTTGAAGTCTTTCAAAATATCACCTACAAGAAGATAGAAGGGCATAGTCGATAGAATGGAAAACTTAAATTTAGTGGGATCTAAGTTCATATTCTGTCTTTGACACTATCTTTGTGACTTTGCATAAGTCATCTAGCTAAAACTCATTTACTTCATTTATAAAATGAGGGGTTGACTAGAAGCCCTCTGATGTCTCTTCTAGTTCTAGCATTATAACTTCATTGCTATATAACATTAGCCCTCATTTTATAATAATTAGGTAGAATCTAGCCAGCAAAGTGTATTACTGTCATACTCAATAGGATCTATATGTCTATATCTAGCTATATCTCATGAAGGGGGGGGAGGGAGGCGGGGAGAGACACAGAGAGAGAAAGACAGAGAAAGAGACAGAAAAAGAAAGAGAGAGAGAGAGAGAGAGAGAGAGAGAGAGAGAGAGAGAGAGAGAGAGAGAGAGAGAGAGAGAGAGAGAGAGAGAAAGAGAGAGAGAGAGAGAGAGAGAGAGAGAGAGAGAGAGAGAGAGAGACAGAGAGAGACAGAGAGACAGAGAGAGACAGAGAGAGACAGAGAGACAGAGAGAGACAGAGAGACAGACAGAGAGACAGAGAGAGGAAAGGGCAAGGAGTCAAAAGATCTGAGAGAATGATGTGACCCATAGTTTAAGGCTATACAAGGAATATTGGCTCTGGGTTTACAAAGAGCCATATTTGTCATGGAGGTTATGGTGGGGAAGCAGGGAGCAGTTGTCAAATTTTCTTTCTTCTTGTTTATTGCCTTTATCACACAGTTTTTGAGCTATATTATAGTCTTCTCTTATTTTCAATATATTTCTTACATTTTCTATTTTATATCAAGGAGTCATAGATATATAGGATAAAGAGTATCTTGAATGAAATCAATTTTTCAATATTACCTCTGATGCTCACTATTTGCTATGACATTGGGAGATTCTGAACTTTCCTGAACTCAGGTGTTTCTATTACATTGCTTCTGAGGTCCCTTCTAACTTCAAATTTAACATCCTATAAAAACATGAATTTCTAATAATACAATTCACAGGTTCTAATTCACTTTTCTCTCTAAGTAACTTTGAGTTTGGGTGAGAAAGTTAAAAAAAAGTGCTCAAAACTTCTAGTTTCTGACAAAATTACCTAGAATCTATATCCTATAAAAGATATCCCTATTTGATTCACAATTCAACAACAGAGATTTTTCAGGAGGGAATGATAGATGCAGACACCCCTTTCCCTGCAAGGATACTTCTTTATGTTTTTGATAGGAAATGATGGTTCAATTGAATTACTCTAACAATAATGGAGATTTTATCAGTTTACTAAATAAACTGAAATCATATGATATATCTAGAGATGAGAGGTAAATATACATATATAATGTGTGTATTTGTTCATATTCATATGCACATATACATATTTTACTCTACAAAACAGCATCATAACAAATTTTATTGAAATTTTAAACTATTAAAGCATATGTAAAGTATGAAAAATATATATGCATGCATGTTAATATTCATAAATATATACATTTATGTACAAAGTATATACTTTGTACATTAGTTTATCATATGTGAATGTATATTCAAATGTAATACAGATATACACTATGCAAATATAACTTATATTTGCATACACATAGGTATAGTATACACATATTTATACATATTTATACACACATATATGTATGCATATATTCATAAACAAAATAAATTGTGATATGATTTCTCAACCATTTCCTGACTGATGGGCATTCCCTCCATTTCTATTTCTTTGCTAACAAAAAAAGAGACACTGTAAATATTTTTAATGTAAAAGTCCTTCTCGCCCTTTTTAATCTTTTTTTTTTTAAATTTTTTTTTTTTTTTTTTTGAAGAAACAGACCTGGTAGTAAGGTATTGTTAAGTCAAAGGGCATGTTTTTATAGCCTTTTGGGCTATAATGTTAGCTTTAACTAAATTTAAATAGAAAAAAATTTAAAGCAGGAAAAAAATACTTATTTTCTTTTGATCTTGGAGACCAAAAGAAAATTTATTGCTGAGTTGTTAATATTATTGTTAATATTATCATTATTTCATATTCTAGAAATAACAATTTAAATATAAGTAAATTAGTGCTTTATAAATACCTTTTTGGGGGAATATAAAAATCAAAACATGAAGTTCATTTTCATTGATTAGACAAGCTTTTTTCCAATTTACGCAGCACTAGGCAGTTAAAGAAATCATTCCATATAAACACTCCAACTGTACTGTGAAGTCAACATAATGTTCAGAAAGCTACTCATTTTTAAAGATATCTGTAGCTTCTCTAAAAAGTGGCTGACTTGTCAAAATAGGTGCTGTCATGTAAACTTCCTGACTTCTGTCTACAATATAATTAACTCATGCAACTGTCTCTGTGCCATGAAGACAAAGATGGAACAATTGATGGAGCTGTTATCCATCACAAGCTCATTTTGTACAAAGCTCTTCTTATGATTGGCTTTGTGTACTGATTAATAGTACTTTCTACTTCAGACTTTAATTAAAAGTAATAAAAGCAGTCAGCTGTAGGCCATGAATGTGTTGGTGACAAAAAAAAAAAAAAAAAAAAGTGCCATCACAGTGCAGGAAGATCAAACTTTGTACAAATATGTTGTGAAGCCAAATAAGTAGATCCATATGCCTTCATTGAACCTCATTCAGAGAGTGCCATGATAGCCCAGGGATAGCTTAGGTAGAGTAAAATATCAATTAAAAGCAGAACACACAGTTTTAGGCCCAATCTGCTTTAATTTAGGGAAAATACACACCACATTTTTTTCATATTTATCAAAATGTCAAAATTAATGAAAATAGAAAAAGAAGACCACTCTCCACAAACAAGTTTTTGCCTGCAGGTTTTGTTATAAAATACAAATTGCTAAATTAATTCTGTTGTATCTGAAGAATAATTTACTGTAAATCATGAAACAGATGTCAGAGGCTGCTATGGCTCACAGAGAAAATTCCAAATAACATTTATTGTTTTCCATAATTTTGTACTCATTATTCAATGACTACTATATGACAAATATTTACCTGTGTTATAAATTTTATGTCAGGCATAATCTTTAGAACTTCAAGATGAAATACTATTTATGCCATAATACATCAGATGAAAAAGTTTGCCATAGGAACAAAAAAAGAAGTTATATTTCTTTTTATTTCCATTATTTCTATAAATCTTTTCAAGTATTTGAAAATAGAATCCTTAGTGAATATGATTAACAAAGCTATAGAAAGAGACTAAAACACCTGGCATACATACTTGAATATTCAATTTGCCTTTATAATGGAGGCAAATACCTCAGCACTTTTTGAAAGATTATAGTATGTAAGTTTTCCTCCCTTATCTGGAATAAAAGCAAATAATGTGTGCAAAAATATCCTGTTGATGGATAGGTTATCTCTCTAAGAAAAATTCCTTTTTGAAATGTCCTTGGATACTACATTGCTGTTACTCTAATAAAGGAAGTCAAACATTGAAATTTATATAAAATTATTGAATGATCAGTGGATCTAGATAAAGAAGAGTTGTATTTAAATTCCAACTCTAATGCTTAAAACTTGTATAATTTTGGATAAGATAATTTTACCTTCTTAGGCCTTCATTTCAAAAAAGAGTAATTGATCTGTCAGATAATCTTACTTCAGCTGTTTCAGCTTTAGATCTATAAACTTTAGATGGCTTAGATGACTTTGATACTTCAATTTATCCAATGATAGCACATTGTAATTATTTCCTTTATTGGTATAGATAGAAATCTAGCACCTCATTCTCAACCAATATTCTTCTTCTTCATATAGTTCTCTAATACTTAGCAGAGGATTTATATAAGGAACTGAAGTTCTTACATTATACCTTTTAATTTTCTAAATCAGAGGTAAGATAATTTAGGAAAATTAATTGTGGAAGTAGAAAGTATTATTTTGGAACTTATCCTTCTCTAGTTTAAAAATATTTCATTTGAAGTTTAATTTATTCTAAAATTCTATAAATTTTTCTTTCATAATGAAGCATCTAACAGGTCATTTTCTTTCCCAATATTCAGGTAAAACAAACAAAAAAATAAAAAAATAAAATGCATACTTCGATGACTATCATCAATCCACAGATACATAAAAATTCCAATATTAACAATCAGTAATGTAATTAAAATGTACCTCATAGACCTACACAGAAGATCAGCAACAGCTCATGAGTTGCATAGGAGAATCAGTGGAAAATGAATTGAGCTTTGATTAAAAATGAAAACCCTTTTTAATTAAGAACATTTATTAGGTCTATTGAACAGGAAAATGCAGTTTTTTATGTTCTAGAAAGCATATATTTTATCCAAAAATTTACAGAAAAAATTTGTCAATAAAGAATTATATTATTTCCTTGAATTTTTTGAGCAAGGTTTTATATTTACAATCTTTCTTATTCTTGCCCAGGAATAAAATTACTATCTCAGGTATTCCTAACAAACCAATAGAAACTGGTAACATGAAAATCCCACAGCAAACATATCATGTGTGCACAGTCCAAACACAACATTATGCTGAATGTTAAGACTAATCAGTTTTTCTCCTTTCCCTGCTTTCCACAGATGGTTTTCTCCAGATTAAACATGATGCTATACCTGGAGATAATCAAAGAAAACATGGTCACTTCATTCTAAGTACAAAGACACAATGTTTCTCTTCTGTTTTCAGAATGAAAATGGCCACCCACAATTAAGCTAAAGTGATGTTTTTAATTGTTTTTCCCCAAAACTTATGTTGGGGTTTTTTATATATGATTTTTGAGAGGGAAAAAAAAAATCTTTTCTTGCATTCTCATTTTTCTTTCTTTAGGACAATGGTAAGGTAACTTTTGTGAATTGTTGTATATGTACATGTTGATACATCAAATAATTTTTTTAATTGTCTTTTTTTGTCAAATATAGAATAGCCTCAACTTGTTTACTTCTAAGATATAACTTTGTTTTAAGGTTTATATGATAGCCCTTATTCCTTTCTCCATTAGTAACTTACATGATTGAATCTAAATAAAGTATTTTTATTTCCTTCTTTATTATACCCCAGTAGATAGTACTTTTTACTTATTCATTCATTCATGTATTTATTCATTCATTAATTCACTCATCTATTTATTTATTTATATATCATTAAATGCTGCTGCATGTCATGGTTATATCCTGTTTTGAGTTTTATACTCAGATGATAAATTGTTCTAGATACATAGAATTAATATATGATATACAAAATTGGAATAGACTAATGGAATAAAATGGAATAACTTTCCTCTGGTTCTGAGGAAAAAATTAAATTCTACATTATATACTTAATTCATAGATATTGCTAGGTACAATATCAGATAGACATGAGTCTATAAAGTCTAAACATACTTTATCCAAAACTTCCTAAAAGTTATCCATCATTCTATCCCCTCTTAGATTGCAAAAAGAAATACCATTTGACTATATTATAATCATTTAAACTTTTTTAGAAATCAAAAGAGGTTCAAAAGTTTTATTTTGTTTTATTATAACTATTGACTTCTTTAGCTACTAAAAAAATTGCAATTCATTCATGACTTAATTTACAAATAATAAAATAACTTGGATACTGAGAAAATCTGATTCACACAGACGTACACATATACATACACCTCTTAAGAAAAAAGTTTTTTATTTCCCTTTTTTCTATATATTTTCCTAAGGTGTATATGTGCAAATACACTAATACATATATAGATATACATATACATATATATAGATATCTATATCTATATCTATCTATATACATATAGAAGTAATTCTAAAATATCTTAAACTGAAAAATTATTACACTCTGGGTTCTATCATTCCAAAATCCATTCTGAGGCTTGATCTAGTAATGTTTCTGGAGAGAGCTCAGACATCATCTCTACCATCTTGGATCTTCCAATAATATCACTTTCTAAAAATTAGATATGTAGTAGGGAATAGTTGCAAGATGTTAATTTAGTCTCATTTCAAATTCAGATATTTTCCTCTACAACCAACCGAGGGATTTTATTTTATTTTTTTAAGGAAGGATGGTGTATAAAGTTGTTTTGTAGTTTTTATTGTTTAATTTTGTAAATTATTTCTGACTTGTGACCTAATTTGGGGATTTCTAGGCAGAGATAGTGGTGTGGTTTGTCATTTTCTTCTTCAGGTTATTTTATAAATGGACAACTGAAGCAAACAGGGTTAAGTGACTTGTCCAGTATCACCTACTTAGTAAGTATCTGAGGTCAAATTTGAGCTCAAGAAAAAGAGTTCTCTGATATCAGACCTTGAATTCTATAAAACTCTCTACTGCCCCAAAGTACAGATAAGCATATCTATTATAAGTGCATATAAGTATATGAGAGGTTTCTACAAATCAGCACATTTGTCTGTAAAAATGTGGCAAAATTTCCCCCATTCTTCTTCTCCCCTTTTCTTTCTCCCATTATGTCCCTTTTTTTTCACCCCTTCATTTTGTGGGAGATTATCTTAACATAAATGTCACTTCCATTTCTTCTATTTTGATGCCTTCTAGTTGCCCTTGTAAGAATAAAGTTTTTAGGAATTACATAAAACTGGGGATTGGGTTGGGGGAGAAAGAGCCAAAATGGCAAAGAAACCATTGAGACATCTTCCAAACATTCTTCTATAATGCCTCAAAATGAATTCTAGAGCATTAGAACCCATAAAAAGATGGGATGAAACATCCTATAGCATAGACAACTTAGAATATCATCAGGAAAGGTTTGTTACATCAGAGTGAGAGTGGAGTACAATCCAGTGCCAGCTGTTGCAAATCAGGCCATATCCCGGAAAACCAAAAGCAGACTTTGAAGGAGGCTAAATCTGCAGAGCTGAAGTAGAAGAGACTATTTTAGCAAGCTATTAATTCTTTTTTGCTATTTTCTTATATTTCTCTAATTTCTTTTCCCAGTATTTCCTCTAACATTCAAGTCTTTCTCTAACTTTTCTAGGAATTATGATTGGACTTATTTAAATTTTTTTTTTGAGTTTTTGTTGATAGTCATTTTTACATTGTTTATTTCTTCTGAGTTTGCATCTTGATCTTCCCTATCTCTTGGTAATTTTCTCTGTATTAGTTCTTTTTTATTGCTTACTCTTTTTTCCCAGCTTATTTATGCTCACTTAAGAGTGAGGATAGATTTTTCCAAGTTTCAGGATTTTGCCTGCCACTATTTTCAGAGCTAGTTCTTTGGATCTGAAAATCTTAAATCTTTCCAAAGTGAGATCATGTGTGAAAAGTTGCAATTGCTGCTCTTTTAGTTTGCACTCAGACTTTTACCTTGGAAGAACCTCCCCCACCCCCATTCTTATATAGCCACAAATGCTAGTTCTCCTCAAAATCCTGGAACTGTTACCAGGTCGTCTGTTCTGATGTAGCTGCAAAAGATAGTGTTCTCTTTCTTACAACTGTGACTAGGATCTCTTCTTTCTTGTGAGTGATGATGAGCTTTCCTCTCTGATATGATACTGAAACCTAGAGCTTCCTATGGTCAGTGAGACAGGAATCAATTCAGGGTTCCCTGCAATAACTTTTTTTTTTTTTTTTTTTTTTTTTTTTTTTTTTTCTGAGCAGTTGTCCAACCCTGTTACCATTTCTGGAATGAGAATGCCCAAAGTTATTACACTGCTTTCAAAGTTTCTTCCAAGGCCCATAGCTGGTTTTTCTGCTGCTGTCACTGTGCTCTAAAGCAGCCTTCTCCCTTAGACCTCCTAAGTTGTCTTGGGTTAGGAAAATGTTTCATTTGGATCATTTTTTGGCTTTGCTGTTCCAGAATTTGATTTGAGGTATTGTTTAGAAGGGAATATTAGGAGAGCTTAGCTGAATTACTGCTTCTACTCCTCTATTCATAGCTAGTTCTTCTTATTTAAATACATAAAACTGTCCCACTTTGGGATTCTATATTGTAATGCTGGAGAAACTGAGGCAAGATAGAGATTAGAAAGTTTTTAATATTTTATTTGGATTTCTGAGAGGGAGAGATTTTCTGGGACCAAAGGATCCATTTTGGTCCCAGGGCTGATATCTCAAAACATTCAGCAGCAGCCTCAGCTTCAGAATCTGCAAGGAATATGAGATTCCAATGAAATATATATGTGACTCTTAAGCTGTCGTGATATGGGAGCCACCTGTCAGTGGCTGCTGGAGGTCTAACTCAGACCTGTAGAATGGATCTCTTCATGTGAGAGGATGATGTGATACAGGGAGCCTGAGAGGCACTTGCTGTTCTCTGACCTCTCCACTTAGAGGCAGTTATGTTGTCTGATCTCTCTTCTCTTCCCTCTTGCCTCTCAGTTTATTTCATTCCCAATTCACAAGGAATATCTGCATCAAAGACTGCTTTGCATCTCCTTCAAGTGTTATGATTCACAGCTGTGGAAGCTCTCAGAGAATTGAACTGTCTTTTCACTTAGATATGGTCATTAACATAAGCTATCAGGGTAGACAAAGGCAGGGGCTGGAGTTCAGGCATTGGTAAATGGCAGGAATTTCCAGGCAGGGACCATCCATTCTGTTCTGACAGGTTGGGGGAATAGGACCATAAATTCTGATAAATTGGGATTAAAGGAGGTATCCAATGAGAGCCAGGAAGTCGGGAGAGATAGAAGTAAAGGATACCAAATAGGTATCTGAGAGAGGATATCTAGAATCTTATCTTTAGGAATGCTGGATCTCTATAATTCTAATTATCTTAGTCGTAATGGGCAGGAAGGGGGGTTGTTTGTTGCAACTAGGGGTATTGAGGCAGAACAATTCAAGGAACTGAGGCAGGAGAATTTAGGGAAACTGAGGCAGGATAATTAGAAAAACTGAGGCAGGACAATAAAAGGAGACTGTAGAACAACAATATATGGTTCAAGGCAGTATTAGAATCAAGTCACTGTTCCAATGTAAGAATTGAGAATACGTAGAATAAGTACTAAAGCTATATATTTGTCATGACTATAAGAACTGTTAAGAGAACTCTCTCTTCCAATGCAGCTTGGAAAATTTATTATGACCCATTTCCATTTTAAAGTAGGGATTCTTAATCTTATATCTTGAACTTTTATCGTAATACTTTCATAACTATTTCAATAATATTATTTTTCATATGTAATCCTACATATTTTATTTTATTCATTTAAAATTTATTCAGAGGACGGGTTCATACTTTACTAGAGTAGTAAAGGATCCTGTAACACAAATGATAAAAGCTTAAATATCATTATTAAAAAGTTGATTAGAGCACAAAGACACTAAATTATATGCCAATTCTCACAATCAGTATGTAAGAGATATGATTTGAACTCATGTCTTCTTGGTTTCAAGAAATTATATTATCATTCTAGGAACTTTCTTGTAAATTATGATTCCCTGAAATATCATAGTAAAGAAAATATTTTTTCCAAGTATTGGGTGATATGAAAAATTGACCCTATAGTAATACAATATATAAAAATTTTAGGTCTGGAGAGACATTAGATCCATAAAAATGGATTTTGTCATTTTACATGAGATGGCTGGGGAACATAGTAAATGCTAATAATGTTTCCTTGTTTACTTGAAGAACTTAGCAAACAGAATAATTTTTAGTAAAAGATACATACAAGTCTAAAATAAAAGTTAGAGGATCAAACCTGAGAAGTCAGTGACCACCACTATAATAAGTACATTACATACTAGAATGGTTCTTCATCTAGTTTCAGCACCCCAAATTCAACCTTTATTCACAAGACTTAGGGTCCCCAGGGCTTCAATATATTCCCATTTTAAATTCCTAAAAAGCACAGTTAACTTTGACACTATTCTAGATTTTCCTCACACACTCAAAAGAGGAAGTAAAAGAAATATCCATTATGTGCCAAGTGGTAAGTTAGATGCTAGAGCTTTAAAATTAATACATACAACAAACAAGTTACCTTGGCTTCAACTAGCTATATTCCGTTTGGCTAGTTAATTGAACTAATTTCCTTTTTATTCCTCATTCATATTCAATGCAAATCAACTCATTTGAATTCAACATTTAGGGCTATACAACAGAATGAAACAAGAAAGAATACAATCATGCAAAAATATTTATAGCATAGATTTATATTTATATTTATAGGATGATTTGTTTTTGCAAAAAAGAAATTGAAAACAAAGATAGTGAATGTGAATTGTGGTAAATATGGTTGAACAAATTATGGAATGGAATTATATATAACTCTAAAAAGTGGAGAAAGTAATGGGTTTTGAGAAATTTGATAATGTAATGCCGGAGAAACTGAGCAAGATAGAGATTAGAGAACAATTTAATAATTTATTTAAAATGGAGAGATTTAATAGGACCAAATGGATCCATAGTTTGATCCCAGGGCTGAACGAGACTATCATCTCAAAGAATCCTGCACTGAATTTAAGATACAAGATTCTTTTTTGGAGGTTACAAGACTGATGATATTGGGGGTACCTGGATGGGGATGACCTAATGGGGGGGGAAGCAACTTAGGATGAGGATGACATAATGGAGGCAGGTACCTAGGATGGCATAATGGAAGGAGGTAGTAGAGAGGCTCCTTATATTCTAATGATGTCTAAAATGAATAAAGACCTTTATCCCATCGAACATTAAGAGGGAATAAGTATAGCCTAAGGTCTAAGATATAACCTTAAACATTAAGAGGGAATGGTTATAACCTGAGGCAGAGTAACTGAATAGGACAATTAGGTAAACTGGGTCAGGACATTAAAAGGGAACTGTGGCACAACATTCCACACTCTTTCTCTTCTAACTATTCAAATCTTTGAATTACCTTCCTCTAGAAGGTCTTAGCACCATAATTTTGCCCAACCCTATATAAAGTAAATAAACCAAATAAAAACCAAAATAAAGCTAGATCAATGCAAGGACTTATGGCAAGGACAGTCTCTCCCTGATAACCCCAGAGTTAATCAGCAATACACAAAGCTCCTTGTTGCAATCATGTCAGGTCCTCCGCAGTTGGGGAACATATGAATAGTTCACTGTGAGTTAGGGCTGTGCTAATTTGTGCATGATTCAGCCTCTGCTTATAGAGCAGCAGGGCTCAAGACAGTCCTAAATTTGCTGCCCTTCCTAAGAGAGGCACCACAAGTCTATTAGGGTGAAAAGTGGGGCCTGGAGTAGCTCCACCTGTCCCCTCAATATAATAGGAGCTGCTACTAGGATCCAGATTTTTGAGCAGTGTATGCACAGTTAGACCAAGGCAGGCAATCCCAAACTTTTAGAGGCCTGATCCCAAATTGCAAAGTCCTTTTAAGTATGCTGAAATACTAATTAAGGACCTGGGGTAAAAGGAATGGAGAAATAGATCAGAGAGACTGCCAGTCCCAAGACAAGTGTCTGATTTCTGGTTGTTTCTATAAAATAATCCCCAAAACTTAGTCTTTGAGGGCAATTCCAACAGTATAAGGGATTTCAAAGTTAAAGGACTGTTTAAAGGATTTTCAATTAAATCTGAACTAGTAAGATAGGGGGTGGGGCAGAAGTACCTAAGAAAATACACCAGCTTCCCCATTTCCTATTTCTTCCTCCCTTTTTCTTTTTTTTTTTTTTTTTCTCACAGAAAGGAATTATCAAATAATCATCCCACATGTAAATCATATACATATACATATACATAACAGACTAAAAATCCGTCAAACATAACAGCAATAGTTACACAAGTTTAACAATTTCCATCCCAAGTCTTAAACACAGTAATACAGTTAAAATATTCAGCTACTTTCTCACTCCCCCGTATCAGTCCAAATTACATCAGGGTGACGGTTTTCTCAAAAACAGCTTCCTGCTAAAGATGGGCAGAGATGCTCATTCCAGGGAGGGAGATGGATGTAGTGTGGTGTGCTAACAATCAAAGCTTGATCTAGGTCCCAGAAGCAAGTCAATATATCTATAATTTGACTATATCTAGGAACAAAAACAAATCTAACAAAAAAAAGTTAAAACAGTCTTAGATAGAAAGACTGGTCTACAAGGACTGCTACAGGATGTAGCCTCTCATTAGTTATAAACCTTAAAAAAAAAAAAAAAAAAAAAAAACCTTGAATATCCAGACACAATAGTAACAGATAGATGAACAGACTAAATACTTATTTGCTCAAGTAATTAGGGTATAATGATTACAGATAATCAGGTATAACATATAACCAGATTGGAAATAACAAGGTATGACAAAATTGAATTGCATTAACAGTTTCTTATTGGCCATTGCTCTGATTCTAGAAATCAGTTACAAGAGGAAAAATTGTAGTGACATATTAACTACAAACCCAAGAAATTTAACCTCCAATAACAAATCCCATTAACCAAAGTTTTGCACAAATCCTAAACTGATATTTACCATAACCTTGTATTTATATGAATCAGTTTGCTCCTTTTAGCCAAGAACCAGGTGGCTACAACTTGATAAAAAATGGCTGGAACAGTTTAGAGGGAGGGGGGAAGGAAAGGATTCCACGTGGCCACCCTTACCCCCATTCCACCTCCAAAGAGGCAGGGGGAAGGGAACTTGGAACCAAACTTCACTCCAGGCTAACTAAATGTTCCAGACCTGAAGCATAAGAAAGCAGTGTGGGGCGAGTTTAAATCTTTACTTTTGAAGACAAAAGATCCCTGACCCCACCCAACCTTTAAAGTAGCAGAAATCAGTGGGGGCGAGGGGAGGAAGGATTCCATAAAACCCACATATCCAGCAGAGTTGGATTTAAAGCATAACTTACAATGTTATAATAGAGGTATTAAACTCTGACCAAAATACAGCTTTAAATTCCCAATAATATAAAACTGCTTTTCCTATCATATTTCAAATAATGAAACAGCATAGTTTTTCTTTCTCCCTCTGGTCCCACATGGCCATTATTCCCAATGCACTTCTAAGCTCCAACTTGGCCAGAATAGGAGCCTTCAGAAAGTCAGATCTTTTTTGCTACCTTATTAGAGGCATATGATCCCTTTCAGACAAGTTAACAGAACTTCTTTAACAAGCTATTGTTCTTTTCAGATCTTATATTTAAAGATAACTAAATCTAGCCTGCATAGGCAACAGTAACATTATTTCCCACAATTTGAAAATTGCCCAAAATACTCAGAACAAATCTGGCATGCAAAGGCAATAGTAAAATGATTTCCCAAATTTATAATCATCCTAAAATTCCTAATCAAATGTTTCCTCCTGCTGGAGTTCAGAATTATACTAAGTACAGTTGCAACATTGATCATTATTCTTAAACTTAATAGAGCTCTTAAATTAACAAAACAGACAAACAAATCACACAGAACACAAAACACATATAGACTGAGCAGTCACAACATTTAACACAGACCAGGGGCTATCTAGAAAAAATAGCCCTGAGGGAAGTTGTCGGCTCCAGTCCTCCTTCTTATAATCTAAACGGAGCCCCCTTTTTTTTTTTTTTTTTTTTTTTTTTTTTTTTTAGCCAGATGTTGTTTTACAAAAAAGACACTCAGATTTATACTCTGGAATGCCCAAAGTGTGCCAACTGGCACACAGATGCGTCTTAGACACCTAGATAAAATCCCCTGCATCCAGAAGACCTTATTCCCAGAATTTATGCCCATCAGCATTTCATAATTCTGGGAATCCAGATGCTAGCACACAGAACAGGTCTTATACAGACAGAATAGAACAGTTCTTAAGATTTAACTAGATGATACCCCAAAGGTACCCAGACAGACTTACTCTCCTGTGGTCAAAATGGGGGTGTCTGCCATCAGGCTGTTGTGGCTGAAAACTGCTCTCTTTCAAAGAGGTTCTGGAAAAAAAATCCAGGGAAGCCTGGCTTCTCTAGGCCAAGAATTCAGATCTGCAGCCACCCTGAGACCTAAAGCAGAGGCCTGAAAGTCTCATCTCTAATCCTGCTCATTTTCTAACATCTCGCTGGAGAGCTCCAAAATGTAATGCCAGAGAAACTGAGCAAGATAGAGATTAGAGAACAATTTAATAATTTATTTAATGGAGAGATTTACTGGGACCAAATGGATCCATGATTTGGTCCCAGAGCTGAACAAAACTATTAACTCAAAGAATCCAGCAATGAATGTCCAATACAAGATTCTTTTATGGGATTACAAGACTGATGACATAATGGGGGGTGGGGGTGGAACCTGGATGAGGATGACCTAATGGAGGCAGGCACCTAGGATGATATAATGGAGGGAAGTACTGAAGAGGCTCCTGATATTCTAATGATGTCTAAAATGGATAAAGACCTTTATCCCATCAAACATTGAGAAGGAATAAATATAGCCTAAGATCTAAGATACAAGACCTTTATTCTAACATGAAGAGGGAATGGTTATAGCCTGAGGCAAAGTAACTAAATGGGACAATTAGGGAAACTGGGTTAGGACATTAAAAGAGAACTGTGGCACAACAATGAGTTGTATAAAATGATGAAGAATGAAGTGAGAAGAGTCAGGGAGAACATAGTATATAATAATAGCATTATAAAGAAAAAATATTTTTGACTTTAAGTGGTTACTATAGCTCACTCACAACTCCTGAAAAAAAAAAAATCAACAAATAGCACATGATAAAGTGATTTTTAAAAAATATAAGAAGAAAATTGTATTTTTTTTTTCTCATTACAAGAAGCAGGAATAGGATTGAGTCAGCAGTTGGGTCTCTCTGACCACTGAGTTGAAGTGTGAATCCATTTTAAACTTAGAAGAGAAATTAGGGTGATATAAATAATCTTGGATCCAACTCAGACTTGGTCTGAAACACTGTAATGGTTAAGAAACAGAAATAGAAATGAGTAAGAGTTGTGTGTCACTGACTCTGATAATCATAAACCTTGCAGCTAAGTGATTAGAGAAGAAACCACAGATCAAGAAGCCACAGATCATGAGGGAGCCTTCAGTTTTATCATCAGAACTTGCATAACTTATCAGTTACACAAAATTAGTGAAGGCCAGTAGCAATCTATATGAATTTCAATCAAGGGCAAGACTACAATTGGATTATGTAGCCTAATGAAGGCTAAGAGATTACAAAGTCAGAATAGGAAGGCAATTGGATTTTGCTATCTATCAAACAGCTTGAGGTCCTTTAAAATTTTCAGATTCCAGTCTGAATCACTTCTGAGATCCTAGGAAAAAAATGTCACTCAATATAGAAAGTAGCAGCAGTATAGTAGGCAAAGCATTCAACACCTGGACCTTCCCTATAGAACTATGTAGAGCTTATTCCAAACAGAAATAACAATATTTAGACAAACAAAAGTTTTTTTAATTATAAAATGGTATTATGATATTATTGACACCCCAGACATAAACATAAAAGAATAACTCCAAAGTCCTATAAGCAATAGCAAAAGAAAAAAAAAAAAAAAAGTTGCATTTGAACACAAGATTAGATATATTTCCTAGTAGAAATGAATTAGGAGTTTAAAATGATGTCATGTGTTAAATTATCAAGCTGTAGGAAAGAATTGGAAAAGAAATAAGAATGTTGAAGAAAAGACTTGGAAATAGAATTAGCAGCTTGTTAAAAGAGGCACAAATTTTTTCAAAGTTATGGATTATTTGAACAATAGAATAAAAGTTGGATTCTTGAGTGAGACAATGAGAAATATTTTAGAAGTGTAAAGAATTAAAAATTTAAAAAAAGAAGAAACACAACTGAATTCAGAATTTTAAAATAGGTAAAGGAGAAATAATGTTAGAATTACTGGATTACCAGAAAGCCATGAATAGCAAAAAAAAAAAAAAAAAAAAAAAAAAAAAAGTACCAGTATAGCCTACTTAAATATATTGTCTCCTGGATTTATTACAAGATTACAAGGTGGAAATAGAAAATATTCACAAATCTCAATGAATAAGATAATAAAGTGAAAACTTCCAAAGATATCATAACCAAAATCCAGGGATTATAATTCAAGGAAAATATACTATAAGGAGTTAAAAAGAACTCAAATACCAAATAGCCACATTCAGAATTATAAAAGATTTAGCAACTATCAGTATAAAGAAATGAAGGATTTGGAGTATGTTCTTTCAAAAAGTAAAAAAATTATACCTAATAATAACTGAGAAGAAAAAGATAGAGAAAACATTTAATGAAATTTTAAAAAATTCTAAAATTCTTGATGAAAAGACCAGAATTAAATAAAATATTGAAATGGAAACACAGGTATCAAGAAAAACAAAAAAGACAAGCGTAAGTGAACTACTTTTTAAGATGCTATAGATGGATTGTGTTCATTCCAATTAGGGAAAAAGACAAATGTTCCTTCAGATCCCCAGTGTCAAAAATGGAGCTAAATAAAAGAGAATTTTTACTTAGTAATAAAGAGCGGCATGATTAGGTATCTATTAGCAGAGAAATAGTTAATTTTCTGACACACATTCTGATATACAGATGTTTAAAATAAAATTGTAATATAACAAATATTGAAGAAACCTGGAAAGACATTATGAACTGATGCAAAGGAATAGAAAGAACCTGGAGAAAAATTTATATAATAGTAATAATATCATAAAAACAACTTTAAAAAGACACAAGTTTGATAAATGCAATGACTAAAGACTTCTAGTTGATTATTGAGGAAACATGCTATCTTTTGAACAAAGGATAATGATCTTGTGATGCAAAATGAAGCATAGAGTTTTGAATAGCAAATGTCTGTATTTGTTTTGATTTCCTATGCTTATTTCTTACAAATATTTTATTTCCTTTTAAAAATTGGAGATAGGGGCAGCTGGGTTGCACAGTGGATAGAGCACCAGCCTTGAATTCAGGAGGACACGAGTTCAAATCTGGTCTCAGACACTTAACACTTCCTAGCTGTGTGACCCAAGTCACTTAACCCCAGCCTCAGGAAAAAAAATAAAAATAAAAATAAAAAATAAAAATTGGAGATGGGAAAGCAAGTAACCAATAAAAATAGAAAGGAAAATGAGCATCATTAAGAAGTAAAGGATATTTAATTTGAAATGAGATGAGGGGGAAAGGTGGAGTTCAAATATGACTACTCTCATGCCTTTAGATGGAAATGATGAAAAACAAATAATATGGGTCACAGGGGTTATGAAAACCTGTCTGTGAAATGTCAGCAAAAAAAAAATAAATAAATAAAAAACAGATCGAGTTGCTGAATTATTCAAATTTTCTTCAGGAATGAAGATGGATTATTATGGCAATTATGGTGCATTTATTTATTAACTTATTGATCAAGTAATACTATTCAATTAAATAATAATAACCATTTGATTATTCCTTCATCCTTAAAACCAAAATCCAAAAAATAAAATTTCTATCCTCAAACAAACACAACTGCCATAACAGATTACTTCATTTTATTATACTATCCCTTGAATTTTTCATATAACTTCCAGGGAATACTAGAATACTATATGTGTGTGTGTGTGTGTGTGTGTGTGTGTGTGCGCGCGCGCGTGCGCACACGCGCGCGAGCTTTTGTTTATTTGTTGTTATTGTTGTTATTCATTGTTGCTATAATTGTTATTATTCTCTGGTTCTCAATGACCTTATCTATAAAGTGAGAATGTTAGATTAGATGATCTTTAAGGTACTTTCAATTCTAACATTCTATGATCTAGAATACATTTCAATGGTGAATTCTCCTTAGAACCTTATTACTTTGATGTCCCAGTATTTATATGAATAGGCAACATTATTTTCATTGATTCCATCTCCAGAATAATTGTTGACATTTCGTTCTTCTCATCATTTTAAATGGGGCATATATAGGAAAAGTATTGGCAAAAGTCACTATCCTACTTGCCTCTTCAAATTCAGTGTTATATAGAATATTGCCTAGGAGGAAAACTTATTATTTATTTGAATAAAAATGTTAAGGTATAAATATATCCCCTTAAAAATTCTCCATAGTATCTTCACAAAGAAAATTCTTTCCTATAATAACCTGAACATAATATTAAATATTAAAGTGATGAAAAAAAGAAAATCTTCAAAATGTGGGGAATGAAATACCTTCAAAACAGACACCTAGTTTGGGAAGGATAGGCTATATTGGAACAATATGAACTATATATATTTATCATCTTTATCATTTTATCTCCTATTGATATGTCAAGGAAGCTTTCATGAAGATGCACATCCAAATAACTAACCATCCTTCAAAATCTCTTGGTATTCATGCATAGCAGGGGTGCTAGTAGGTCAAAGGATATGCATGAATTTGTAGCCCTTTGGGCAAAGATCATATCTTTTGATCATTTATTAATTGGAGTATGGCTTTTAATTTTTTTAAATAAATTTGACTCATTTGCTTCTAACTTGGAGAAATGAGGCCTTAGCAGATAAATTTGCTTCAATTACTATTACTAATTTTATTTCCCCCATTTTTTCTGCCTCTTCTTTTATCCTGTCCCTTCTCAAAAGTGTTTTGCTACTGAATACACCTAATATAGCCTTTCTTTTATCACCAGACCCCCTTCCCATATCCCCTTCCCCTCTTATTTTTCTATAGGGTAAGATAGATTTTTTTATACCCCTATTGAGTATATACATTACTTCCTGCTTGAGTTAATTCTGATGAGAATAAGGTTCACTCACTCCTCCTCCCCTTTCCCCTCTTCTCCTCCATTGTAAAAGTTTTTTCTTGCTCCTTTTTTATGGCAAATAATTTGCTCCATTCCACTTTTCCCTTCACCTTTCTCTCAATGCCTTCCTCTCTCATCCATAAATTTCAATATTAAAAAAAAGATATTCCTTCATATTGAATTCACACCTGTGCCCTCTGTCTATATATACTACTAAATGTCATAAGAATGAGAACTTTCTAATGAAATATAGCTATCACTCTCCTATGTAGGAGTGTAAATAGGTAAACATTATTAAGTTCCTTATGATATCAGTTTACTATCTCCTTATACTTCTCCAGAGTCCTGTATTTGAAAATCAAATTTTCCATTCAGCTCTAGTCTTTTCATCACAAATGCTTGAAAATCCTGTTTCAGTGAATGACCACCTAACTTGTTCCTATGAAGGATTACACTCAGTTTTGCTAGGCAAGTGATTCTTGGTTGCACTTCTAGCTCCATTGCTCTCCAGAATAACATATTCCAACCCCACCAGTCCTTTAATGTAAAAGCTGCTAAATTTTGCATTATCCTGACTGTGGCTCCATTATACTTGAATTGTTTCTTTCAGGATGCTTACAATATTTTTTTCTTGACTTGAAAATTCTGGAATTTGGTTATATATTCCTGGGAGGTTTTTATTTTGGGACCTCTTTCAGGAGTTAATTAGTATATTCCTCCAATTTCTAGTATACCCTCTGGTTTTAGATCAGGACAGATAATTTCTTAAAAAATGGTGTTCAGAATCATAACTTTCAGGCAGACTAATAATTTTTAAATTATCTCTCTTGAATCTATTTTTTAGGTCAGGTGTTTTTTTTTTCCCAGTTGTAATGCCTGCGTAATGCCAGAGAAATTGAGCAAGATAGAAATTAGAGTATAATTCAATAATTTATTTAAAAGGGAAAGATTTACTGGGACCAAATGGATCCATGGTTTGGTCCCAGGGCTGAACAAGACCGTCATCTCAAAGAATCCAGCCCTGAATGTCAGATACAAGATTTTTTAATAGGGTTACAAGACCAATGACATAATGGGGGAGGTACCTGGATGGGGATGACCTAATGGGGGGAGGAACCTAGGATGAGGATGACATAATGGAGGCAGGCACTGGAGAGGCTCCTGATATTCTAATGATGTTTAAAATGAATAAAGACCTTTATCCCATCAAACATTAAGAGGGAATGATTATAGCCTAAGGTATAAGATACAATACCTTAATTTTAACATTAAGAGGGAATGGTTATAACCTGGGGTAGAGTAACTGAATAGGACAATTAGGTAAACTGGGTCAGGACATTAAAAGAGAACTGTGGCACAACACAATGAGATATTTCATATTTGTTTTCCATTTTATCATATTTCTTTGGGTTTTCCTTTATTGCATCTTAATTTCTTATAATGTCATTAGCTTACATTAGCTAAATTCTATTTTTAAAAGATTTTTATTTTCAAAAGATATGCTTAGTTTTCAACATTTACCCTTATAAAATCTTTTGTTCCAATTTTTTTTTCTCCCTTTCTTCCTTCTACCCCCTCCACTAGGATGGCAAATAATCCAATCCATGTTAAAAATAGATTCTATACACATTTCTTCAATTACCATGCTATAAAAGAAAAATCAAATCAAAAAGAAAAAAAAGAGAGAGAGAGAGAGAGAGAGAGAGAGAGAGAGAGAAAACAAAATGCTTGCATTTTCATGTTTGCATTAACAAAAAAGTGAAAATACTATCTTATGATCCATATTCAGTCTCCACAGTCCTTTCTCTACGCCCAAATGGCTCTCTCCATCACAAGACCATTAGAAATGGCCTGAATCACCTTGCTGTTGAAAAGAGCCATTTCCATCAAAATCCATCATCATATAATCTTGTTGTTGCTGCTTTTTTTGGTTCTATGCACTTCACCTAGCTTCAGTTCATGTAAGTCTCTTCAATTCTTTCTGAAATCATTCTGCTGATCATTTCTTGTAGAACAATAGTATTCTATAACATGCATTTACCTTGATGTATTCTCCAAATGATACACATCCACTCAATTTCCAATCCTCACCATTAAAAAGGGCTGCTACTAAATTTTTTTTTTTTTTTTTTTTTTTTTTTTTTTTTTGCATATGGGGATTCTTTTCCCTTTCTTATGATCTCTTGCTGATACAGATCCAGTAGAGACACTGCTAGACCAAAGGGTATATACAATTTGATAGCCCTTTGATTATAATTCCATATTGTTCTCCAGAATATTTGAATCAGTTCACAATGCCACCAGTTATATATTATTACCCCAGTTTTCCTACATCTCCTCCAACATTCATCATTATCTTTTCCTGTCATGTTACCAAGCTTAGAGGTTTTTAGTGGTACCTCAAAGTTGTCTTAATTTTCATTTCTCTGATCAGTAATGATTTAGAGCATTTTTTAATGTGACTAAAAGTGATTTTAATTTCTTCATCTGAAAATTTTCTCTTCATACCCTTTGACCATTTATGAATTGGAGAATAGGTTGTATTCTTAAAAATTTGAGTCAATTTTCTATATATTTTAGAAAATTCCAAATTTACAGCTTCCCTTCTAATTTTTCTGCATTATTTTTGTTTGCAAAAATTTTTTTACTTAATATAATCAAAATTATCCATTTTGCATTCCATAATTTATTCTAATTTTTTTGGGGGGAGGCACAAATGCCTTACTTCTCTACAAATCTGAGAGGTAAACTAATATTTGTTCTTCTAATTTGCTTATAGTATCACTCTTTATATATAAATCATGAACCCATTTAGACCTTATCTTGATATTGGGTGTTAATGCCTTGCTTCTGACATACTAATTTTCAATTGTCCCAGCAGTTTTTTGTCAAATGCTGAGTTCTTATCTGGGTCTTTGAGTTTATCAGACACTTCATTACTACAGTTATTGACTATTGTGTCTTGTGAATGTGACCTATTCCATTGATTGATGACTCTATTTCTTAGCCAGTACCAAATGGTTTTGATGGCTGCTGCTTTATAATATAATTTTACACAGGCCACCTTCATTTGCATTTTTTTCATTAATTACCTTAAAATTCTTGTCATTTTGTTCTGCAAGATGAACTTTGTTATTATTTTTACTAACTTTGTAAAATAATTTATTAGGAGTTTAATTGGCATGGCACTGAATGAATAGACTAATTTAGGTAGAATTATAATTTTTTATTATATTAGCTTGGCCTACCCATGAGTACTTGATATTCTTACAATTGATTAGATCTGACTTTAGTAGTGTGAAGTATTTTGTAGTTCATACAGTTCTTGACTTTGCCTTGACAGGTAGACTCCTAAATATTTTAGATTCTCTATACTAATTATATATATATATAATTTTATGCTACTCTATACATTCTCTTTGTATCTCTTGCTGCTGGACTTTGTAAATGCTAATAATTTATATGGATTTATTTTTCTTCTATTATTGCTAAAGTTAATATAATATTGAATAGTAGTAGCAACAGTGAGCAGCCTTGTTTCATTCTGATCTTATTGGGCATGGGTTCTAGTTTATCCCCATTATATATGATACTTGCTAATGGTTTTAAATAGATGCTACTGATTAATTTAAAGAAAACTCCATTTAATTTCAATATTCTCTAGTGTCTTTAATAAGAATGGGTATTGGATTTTTCTAATGCATTTTCTGCATCTATTGAGATCATCATATGAATTTTGTTCACTTGGCTATTGATATGGTCAATTATGGCAATAGTTTTCCTTAATATTGAACCAGCCCCACGTTCTTGATATAAATTCTACTTAATCATGGTGTATTATTTTGGGGATAATTTGCTGTAAACTATTTGCTAATATTTTATTTAAGATTTTGGAATCAATAGTCATTAGGGAAATTGGTCTCTAATTTTCTTTCTCCATTTTGATCCTACCTTGTTTAGGTAGCAGCACTATATCTGTGTCATTAAAGGAATTTGGTAAGACTCCTTCTTTCTCTATTTTTTCCAAATATATTGCATCATATTGGAATTAATTGTCTTTTAAGTGTTTGGTAGAATACACATGTAAATCATTCTAGTCCTGGAGATGTTTTCTCAGAAAGTTGATTAATAGCTTCTTTAATTTCTTTTTTTTTTTTTTTTAATAGATCTATTTAAGTATTGATTTCCTCCTCTGTTAATCTGGGAAATCTATATTTGTATAAGTTTTCAACCAATTCACTTAGATTATTAGATTCATTGACTTACAGTTGGGCAAATAGCTCCTAATTATTGTTTAATTTCCTCTTCATTGGTGGATATTTCAGCCTTTTCATTTTTGATACTAAATATTAGATTTTCTTTTTTTTCCTTTTTCTAATAAAATTAACTAAATTATTATCTATTTTCTTTTTTTATACTTGTTTTTTCATACTTTTAGTCTTGTTTAATAGTTCAGCATTTTTTTTTTTACTTTCAGTTTTATTTATCTCTCCTTTTATTTTCAGAATTTCAAATTTGGCTTTTAATTGTGGGATTTTAATTATTTTTGTAGCTTTTTTAGTGGCATTTTCTTTCTCTATTTTATGAATATAAGCATTCAGAGATATAAAATCTCCCCTAAGGACTGCTTTGGCTGTATCCCATAAATTTTGGTTTGTTGCAGCATCATTATCATTCTCTTGGATGAAATTATTGATTGTGTCTATGATTTGTTGTTTCGTTCACTCATTCTTTTAATTATTTATTTTTCCAATTAATTTTTGGTCTCTTTTTCTCTGGCCCTTTATTACATGTAATTTTGTTGCATAATGATCTGAAAAAATGCTTTTCTTATTTCTGCCTTTCTGCATTTGATTTTGAGGTTTTTTTATATCTTAATATATGGTCAACTTTTGTTTAGCTTTCATGTACCAAGAGAAAATGGTATTCATTCTTCTTCATTTAGTTTTCTCCAATGGCATAGCATACCTGACTTCCAAAATTTTATTTACCTCCTTAACTTCTTTCTTATTTATTTTATGGTTCAATTTACCTAGTTCTGATAAAGCAAGGTTGAGATCTCCCACTTCTATAGTTTTGCTGCTTATTTTCTCTGATAGCTCTCTTAACTTCTAGGAGCTTAGATGCTATACCACTTGGTGCATATATGTTTAGTATTGATATTACTTCAAGCTGCCTGGGGCTGGTGCTGCTGGCTTCTTTTCTGTGCTGGATAGGCATGGCCAAGTTCCACTTTATGCTGGGGTTCAAGGGCTCACTGTTTGCCTACTATAGTTGTTATGGAGGTTTCACAGATAGTTTGCTGATCCACAGACTTCTGAACCAGGACAGAGTAGCAAATATAACTATGTTGTGACCATGAGCCTCCATCTAGATACCCCCAGCACACCAAATCCTCTCCACACTCGGTCTCTCTGCTAGTTCTGTATTTGTACTGTGCCTGGGCTCATCTACAACTCCTCCCCATCCCAATGCTGGACTGAAAAAGACCTTTCCTGATGTTCTTCCAAAATATTTTCTGATGAAAATGTGTTACTCTTCAAATATTTGTGGGTTCTATCACTCCAAAATCTGTTCAGAAGCTTGATTTGGTATTGATTTGAGGGAAAGCAGGAAGAGCTCAAAGACCTGTCTAATCTCTGTCATCTTGCCTTTCCCTCCCTCAAATCTATTTATTATTGGATTATTTTCCTCACTGAGCTTTTGTACCTCCTTTCCCAATTGATCAATTTTGCTTTTTAAGGCATTCTTCTCATTAGCTTTTTGTATTTCCTTTTGTACTTCTCTCAATTCTTTCCCTAATTCTCTCTCTATCTCCCTTACTTGATTTTCAAAGTCTCTTTTGAGCTCTTCCATAGCTTGAGCTCAATTCTTATTTTTCTTGGAGGCTTTGGATGTAGGAACTTTGACTTTGTTGTTATTTTCTGAGTATATGTTTTGATAGTCCTTGTTACCATAATAATTTGCAATGGTCAGAAACTTTTCCTGTTGTCTGCTCATTTTTCTAGCTTATCTTATTCAGTTTTTACCTCTTTGTGAACTCTGTTTCCAGGGTGAAGGGTGCATTGTCCCAAGCTGCAAAGTCTTTGTACACCTGTTTTTGGAGATCCTTCTAAGAATCTGTAGGAATCCATAAGCACTCTTTTTTGCTCTGAAGCTGTTAGGTGTGTCTCCACTCCATTGTAATGATAAGATCTAGTGTGCTGACTGGGGCTCCAATAACTGAAGCTTCTTTGGGATTGCACACCAGACTCCCACCTTATTGCCTCAGATCTTTTCTGCTGACCTTCAAGTCTTCTCTGGTGTCCCAGGCGTTAAAAGGTCCAAAAGCCTTCAGCACTGCTGCTGATTCATAGGTCTGTTCTCACTGATGCTGAGATCTGGGGTTGTATTTGTTCTGGAATTGTGCACTGGGTCTCCACAGATCTTTTTTGATGACCTTTCAGGTCCTCTTTGGTGTTTCTGGGATGTGAGGTCTGGAAGCCACCAGCATTGCCACTGATTCAAAGATTGGCTAGGGCTGGGCTGAGTCCCAGTCTGTGACTGTGCTGGCACACTTTGGACTGGGATTGCACACTGACTGCCACTCTGATGTCACAGATCTTTTCTGCTGAGCTTCTTCTTTTTTTTTTTTTTAATAATTTTTTGACAGTATATATGCATGAGTAATTTTTTTTAACATTATCCCTTGTATTCATTTTTCCAAATTATCCCCTCCCTCCCTCTACTCCCTCCCCTTGATGACAGGCAATCCCATACATTTTACATGTGTTACAATATAACCTAGATACAATATATGTGTGTAAATACCATTTTCTTGTTGCACATTAAGTATTAGATTCCGAAGGTATAAGTAACCTGGGTAGATAGACAGTAGTGCTAACAATTTACATTCACTTCCCAGTGTTCCTTCTCTGGGTGTAGCTGTTTCTGTCCATCATTCATCAACTGGAAGTGAGTTGGCTCTTCTTTATGTTGAAGATATCCACTTTCATCAGAATACATCTTCATACAGTATTGTTGTTGAAGTGTACAGTGATCTTCTGGTTCTATTCATTTCACTCTCTGCTGAGCTTCTAAGCTGCTTTCTGCTGGAAAATGTTCTACTTCTTCATTTTGGTTGTTCTGATGCTTTAAAATTTGTTTAGAGTAATTATTTAAAGGAATTTGGAGCAGTTTGAGAGAGAGATTTGGCAACTTTATGACTTTACTGTGCCATCTTGGCTCCACCTCTTTTTGACTTTTTCACTTTACCATTCAATTCCCTCCAAAGTTATCAAGAATCTTTTATTGCTAAAAATGATAGATCTTCTTTAGTCTTCATCATTCCCAGGATATTTACTGTGTGAAATATAGGTGATGACCCTCTTCTCCTTAATATCTGGGCACTAATCTCCTGGGCCTTCTACCTAATTGTTCTTTCTCACTCTCTTTTGCAGATTTGTTATACACATCATTTCCTATAACTGTGGGTGTTCTCTGAAGTTCTGTGCCAGGCCTTCTTTACTCTCTATGCACTTTTTTTATTATTCTCATCAGCTAGCAAAAGGTTAATTATCACCTCTATTCTGATAACTGATTGCCTTCTAAATCAAGGCATAATATCTCCCTTTATTTTAATCAGACATTCCTCTACTGCCTATCTGTCATTTCAAAATGAATATCTCTTAGAAATCTCAGACGCCATATGTCCCAGTCAGAATTCATCATCTTCTTCACCTCCCACCAATATATACCTCTTTCAAATTTAGGATAAAGAATTAAATGTGTCAAAATTTTATGAACTCAATGTGAAAATTATATAAAATAAGTAATTACAGCCAAAGGAGGACATTGCATTATTTATTTTTCAAAATGTTTTATTAAATCAATAATTCAATCATTTTCCTTTAAAATTAATTTCTTCAAGACATTAATTTTCATTCCATTTATGCCTTAGTAGGTAATCTTCCCAAAACACTATCACACACAAACAAGAATCAACACTTGATAAGCTAACTCTTGGCCAAGAGATTCACTGAACCTTGTTCAAGTGTTTTTCTATTTCAAAAATCATTTTTAGACTCATCCCTGAAGCCTCTAGAAATTGGTAGGACTTGCCATATTTTCCATTCCCTTAACATTGTCTTCATGAACCCAGAGTGATCACACATTAGTTAGGCACTAAAATAGAGCTAAAATTGAGGAAATAGAAAGTTAGTTTAAATTTTTTAACATGATAAATTATTTGAATATTATTCTGTTTCATATGATTTATTTTTATTTTGCCTTTTATAGTTGGTGCTACCAGATTTTCCATGGGCTGTTGCCATTAAAGTACTCTAAGGACATGTGAAAATATGCCATAATCTCTTATAAAGCTCAGAGGCTATAGTTAGTGAGTAGTATTGATATTGGCAAAAGTAGCAGACAAAATTGAAATGTGTTATCTATTAGGGAAGAGCATATTCTTTATTCTCAGTAGTGTGATAATTCCACATAGGGTAAAAGAATACTTCATTTAAAATTAAGTGACTTATGCTCTGTACCTGCACTTGAAAAGCTGGACTTAGATGATAGCTTTCTAAACTTGTTTTTCCCCTCTTCCCTTACATCTAGAAAAGCCAATGACCATCCTCTTTAAAAATTGAATTTGTAGCAATTTTGGCAGAAATTATTAATCAGATAATATTTCATACTCATTCACTAGACTATGGGTCAACTCTCCATATTTGCATGAGTTGGGCACTATTATTCTTGTTTTACTAGGAAAAAAAGAAGATTGTTAAGTGGTCTTTGTCAAAGCATGTCAAGTTGGTTTCCAGAGGCTTAATTATCTGAATCAGTAGGTATTGTCTTGGTATATTCATTTTTCCTTAGTCCTTATTTTATACCCTCATTAAATATCTATCATGATATTCTACCTGGTGATGTCATTTATATTGTACATTGTATAATATGAGAATAAAATGCTCAAAATATAACAACATTCTGTTCCAAGAGGAAAAACATAAACATTAATTTTCCCCTGCAAAATACTTACTGAATGCCTACTATGTGAGAAATATTATGAGGAATATATTAGATAGATAGACAGAAAAATAAAGAAAGATATATGAACATATGTGTGAATATAGATAAACATTTTGGGTCTTATACTAACTAGCTGAATGATGTTTGGCAAGTTATATGCTCTCAGGATCTAAGTATCTCCATCTGCAGAAATGTGTTACCTAGATTCTACCACTGTAAAGGGCTCTTCTCTGTCATATTTGATTAACCTATCTCATGTACATATATAAATGACATCACGAGGTAGAATGTCATGAATGACTTGTGGAGGTATAAACTAAGGATTAATGAACTGTAAGTCAATGAATCAAGGAGTCTTTCCTAATTTCCAACTATGTTCAAGGCATTATCTTTAATACTGTGTTTGCAAATAAAACATTTCTATTTGCAAAGAGTTTAGGAAGGTATTATTTCCATTTGTAAAAAGGAAAGCTTCATCAAAGATATGACATCAAAGATATATTGAATGGGTAAAATTTTTAAAGATGGATTTATTAAAAAAAATAGGCTTTCTAGACTTACAGACTATTATATGATCAATGACACAGAGTTAGAAAATTGCAGACTATTTTTCAGGGAATGATAAATGGTTGAGAATGGCTACAATTGAGATTCATTTAAGGTAGCAATGGAGAATAAAGCTATGTAGGGTGAATACAGATACTGGGAATCTTTTGTTGTCAAGTTGCACAGACTTTAATTAGACTTTAATAGAATCAGGATCTTCTGATAGTTATGAATTACAGAATGACATGATCAAATGGATACTTTAAGAAAATCAATTTGAAGACTATCTAAGACCATATTGTGTGCATGAGGATGGAGGGAGTCTGCCAATCTGCAGTCTTAGAGGAAGTTCTTCACCCAAAATTTCCTAAATTTTTGAAATTTTAAGTAAAGAAGAAGAAGAAGAAGAACAAGAAGAAGAACAAGAAGAACAAGAAGAAGAAGAAGAAGAAGAAGAAGAAGAAGAAGAAGAAGAAGAAGAACAAGAACAAGAACAAGAACAAGAACAAGAACAAGAACAAGAACAAGAAGGAAGAAGAAGAAGAAGAAGAAGAAGAAGAAGAAGAAGAAGAAGAAGAAGCAGAAGAAGAAGAAGAAGAAGAAGAAGAAGAAGAAGAAGAAGAAGAAGAAGAAGAAGAAGAAGAAGAAGAAGAAGAAGAAGAAGAAGAAGAAGAAGAAGAAGAAAGAAGAAGAAGAAGAAGGAATTGTCATGGATATATTGGGGAGGTAAAAGACCGGCGTCCTAACTGAATCCATTTACAAGTTATAGCATCTGGATTGCAGTATCATAGATCAAGTGCTGGAAAGGACTTTAAAGTTATCTCATTCCCCCTCCCTCCTTTTTTTAACAGATGGGAAAAGTCAGTTTTCACTCCAAAGGGATACATGAGATAAGAATCAGAGGTAATATTTGAAGTCAAATGCTCTGACTCAAGTGCCAATACCCTAAAAACTATTTTATAGGATTGTAGATTTAGAACTTTAAGAGGAAAATGTAGACCAGCCAGTATGACCCTCTCATTTGAAAGCTGAGAAAACTGAGATAACAAGAGATTAAGTGAGCATTTATCTAGTAGGTGCTTGAGACTGGATATAAGTAAGGCTTCCTCGTTGCAGATGGAGATCTCTGTCCACTACACAATTCTGCTATATTTGCCCAAATGTGAATTAATAAAGGTCAGAGTGTAATTTAATTCAATCTAATTAAACCCAGCAAGCACTCATTAAATTCTGCCACATACAAGATGTCATGCTTAGTTAGCCATGAGGATTTAAAGATGAAAGGGGGGAAAATAGTCCCTGTCCTCAAGAAGTTTGCAGGAGTAATTCAAAAAGCAAATAGATAAGAATTCACATCATAGTGTGTATAGGTATAAATATGTTAATTAAAATAAAAAGCAAAGTGAGAAATTCAAGAATAATTTTAAATGAATAAATATTAGAAGAGAGTAGAGATAAATATTAATTTAAAATATGATAGTGGTTAACAAAACAAATGGTGTCATCATTTTTAATAGTAATAGGAAACTGAGAAAGAAAAGCTGATTTGGGTAGTATTAGATATAGGAGGACACAATGATTTCCCATTGCATTTTATATATATAGTTTGCATAAGTAGTTGGAAATTACCAATAATGCCCACTTTCTTTGCTTCAATGAAGTTCTTCCTTAAAATATAAAGTTGCTATTTTATTTTGGCAATATCAGGAGTTTGTTTCAGTGTTAGCTACTGTCTTACCCTTGAATGAATAATGTTCATCAACAACCTAATCTGGCACTGAATATTCTAAGACCAGCAAATTATGGATTAATTCAAACCATTGCTTTGACCAATAATGAGTTATCTTCTGGTGTGTATAGGGATTTTAGGGAGAACTAGAATTTCTAGTATATAGGCTTAGTGAGCCCTTTCTAAGAGCTGCTATCCATTTTTGGTGTTTACCTGCCACTCAACTCTTACCTGAGGCTCCAAGTCTTTGTAGCATGAGTAACGATCACATCCTAGTGAAATTATTTCAATAGATGGGTCAAACCAGGTTAGGGGAACCAACAGATGTCAAAATCCTTGATGAAGCTCTCTTCCAACATGTAAAAACTTCCCTTGGCAAAATGGATGGATGAGAACTATTTGTTCCAACTTCCATAATAGTTGCTAAAATAGATGCTGTGGAATGCTTAAAACCTTTGAGTAACTCTGCTTTACTTAAATCCAATTCACTTGCAAATCAAACATACCACCTGTGATGTTATTGATCTCTCCTTTCTTCAAATGAAGGACAAACAACAGATATATCTTATAACATGTTAAATTATTTTCAGTTCTATGGTTGGATAACAAGGGAAATCTATCCAGATACTCGTGACTGTTCTCTATTGTGTAGTAGTAATTTTGTTCTCTGAGTAACTTTGTAATAAGTTAGCTACAAGAGAGAGCAAAAGAACTCATGCTTATGTTGATTTTGTTAAGGATATGCATCAAAGAATATTCTTCACTGGCAACATTGGCTTTAGAAAACAGAAGATGGGAATGTTGTGGTTCCTTGAATCTGCATCTCTAGTTGGGTCTCCTACAATTATGTGGGAAACACAGAGGTCTATAGTTTGAAACAAACTCAAGTTATCACTGTAACTTCCACAGATGGCTGACTAACCTTAGTATTTTATATGAAAAATTTCTCCTTTCTGTTGTACATTTTTATTGTTTCAATGTCAATTTCTGAGGAGATCCTAGGATAGTGATTAATTAAAAGGAAAGTGAAGTATGCAATGTGAAATCAAAAGTTTTAGAAAGGTAGAAAGATCTCAGCAAACAAATTAAAAACAACCAAAAAAAAAAAAAAAAGAAGAAGAAGAAGAAGAAGAAACTGTAAAATACCTCATTTGAAAAATAGGCAACCTGTGAAATAGATTCAGGAGAGACAATTTAAAAATTGTTTGTCTACCTGAAGGCCACAACCAAAGAACAAAAACAAACAAACAAACAAAACAAAACAAAACAAACAAACAAACAAACAAAAACCCTGAAAAACTTGCATGGCATTCTTCTAGAGATCATCAAGGAAAATTGTTCTATTATACTAATATCAGAGGGCAAACTAAAATTCATCAGTCACCTCCAGAAAGGGATCCCAGAAGGAAAATCCCAAGAAACATTGTTGCAAAACATCAAAAGTATAATTTCAAAAAAAAAAAATTACAAACTGCCAGAAAAAAATAATTGAAGTATTGAGGAGCCATAGTCAAAACTACATAGGATCTGAGTATTGATTAGAGGAATTAACTAGATTTGTATTCCAAATAAATTATAAAAGAGGGAAAAAAACCCATATGTGCAAAAATGTTTGTAGCAGCTCTTTTAGTGGTAGTAAAGAATTGAAAAATGAGTAGGTGCCCATCAATTGGGGAATGATTGAATAACTTATGGTATATAAAAGTTGTTGAATATTATTTTTGTATAAAAATTATAACCAAGCTGATTTTAGAAAACCATGGGAAGATATATGTGAACTTATGCTGAACAAAACTAGCAGAACCAGGACTATATCATACACAGTAGTAGCAAGATTGTATAATGATCAATAATAACAGACTCATTTTTTCTCAGTAGTTCAGTGATCCAAGGCAATCCCAAAAAACTTTGGATGGAAAATGCCATCTGTATCCAGAAAAAGAACTATGGAGACTGAATGCAAATCAACACATACCATATTCACTTTTTTCTGTTTTTTTTTTTCTTATGGTTTTATTCTTTTGTTCTGATTTTTCTCTACAAACATGATTCAAAAGTAAACATATGTATATGTGTATACATATATAATGTAAGTAAAAATGTACATGTATAAATTTTTTATGTCATTGGGAAAATATATTTCTTAAATGCTCTAAATAATTATTGTTTAGAGAGAGATACATTAAAACAACTTTGACATACTACCTTATATTTATCAGATTGGTTAATGTGACAGAAGAATAAAGGAAGAAGATTTGGAAGTAATGGAACACTAATACACTATTTTGTGGTATTGTGAACTGATCCAGCTATTCTGCAGAGCAAGTCTGAACTATGCTCAAAAGACCTATAAAATTGTGCATACCCTATGATCCAGCAATATCTCCACTAGCTTTTAGCATGGTAAAAGGTATAGCAACAAGTAAAGAAAGTGTACCAAAAAAAAAAAAAAAAAAAGAACCCATAGAATATTTTAATATATTTTATTAACACCTTTCAGTTTTATGTCATATGTCATCCCTCTTTCATTCTTCCTTTACTTCCCAGAAAGCTTTTTTTTTTTTTTTAAAGGAAAAGAAAATAGAAGAAAGAACAAAATCAAGAGGGATACTAAAAATTTAACATTCAATGTCCTGTTTCATACATACAGTTTCTTTTTTTATCTCTTTGATTTCAAGCTTATTCTATCTAATTTTACAACATACATGTGATTTTGTAGATATTGTTCTTTCTATTTATATCATTGTAGTCATTGTATTTATTGTCTTTATTTTCTCTGCTTATTTTCCTTAGTATGAATTCAAACAATCTCCCCAAACTTCCCTGTATTCCTCATTTTTCTAATGGGACTTTTTCTAATGGGACAACAATATTTCAGTATTTTCATGTGGTATAATGTGTTTATCCATTTCCTAAATAATAAAAGCCTACTTTGTGTTTATTTTGTTATTAAAATTTCTTTTTTTAATAATAAACAAATTATGATGTATGCCTGGAAACAGAATTTCTATGTCAAAGAGTATAGACATTTTTGTGACTTTATTTTTATAATTCCAAATTGCATTCCACAATAGTGAAAGTAATTTAATGCTCCATCAAAAAAAGCATTAGTGCTTCTCTCCCTGGTTATGAGATTAAACTATATCTACTTCTTCAATCTATTGATTTATACACAGTTACATGAATATCTTCATATATCTATATATATGTATATATATATATATATATATATATATATATACGTGTGTATTATATATATATATATACGTGTGTTTATGTCTATATATATAATTAAGTTTTAATTGATCCATATTTAGATATATACATATACATGTGTGCATATCTATATCATGTTATTATATCCATCTATGTATATAATTGTTTTGTTGTATGCAAGTTTGAAACCATGGAATAAAAAGATCCTTCAAGGACAATATCGATGAGAATTCAACCATCAATGATTTAATATAAAAAAAAAAAAAAAAAAAAAAAAAAACATAAAATAGCTTGCATGAACTTTACTTATTGGATGACAGAGATTATTTGATAACAAAGTAAAAGGCTATTTCTGTTAGAAATTGTGCAACAAGAAAAGACTTGGGGATGGAGCCAAGATGACGGAGAAGATACACGCAAATTTGTAAGTTCCCTTCTTCCCTCAATACCAATTAGTTAAATCAGCCTCAAAAATAACCCTGGACTGATAAAAAACACAAGGATTAGAAGCACAACTTACCAGCTGAAGAGAATCTGGAATTTCAACAGAAAAGGTCGATTCCAAGGGGAGGAAAAAAAGACCAGCACAGATAGGGTTGGAGTGGGTGCTAGCATACTGTGCCAATTGGGCTGGGAAGAACTCTGGGATCAGAGAAGCCACTGAGATAGAGGAATCTGGCACAGGCTGTTAGCTCTTCTCTGCTTATAAAACAGCAAATCAGAAGAGAAATCAAGCTACTTTAAAATATAAAGCCAGATCCTAGAACCACCCCAATCCGGAAGTGACCTAATAGATTTCAGCAGGGCTGTGTAGCTGCCTTCTGCTGCCTGGGACTTCTCCTTGGAGTAGTTGAGAGCCTGAACAGCAGGGACACAGCCCAAGGCAGTCTCTAATCCACACAGTGTGGGGCTCAGCCTAAGGTAGTGGAATTCTAGCAACAGCAGAATTCCCAGAGAAGCAGAACCTTTGAAGTAGGGACCACTGTTTCTGGCAGACACTTCCAGTTTGAGTGCAGGGGCTTTTCACGTCAGCTGCTGATATCCATGGAAGCATTAGATGGGGTTTGTGATGCTTTCACTACTCAGACTTAAACCTCAGGGCAGCCACCAGGCCACACAGTGGGGTCATTCATTGGGCACTCCTAGAAGCTGCAGCAGTGCTAATCACCGCTGAGTCATTTCCAGGGAGGGGGAGAGGGAAAGGTCTCTTAGCTTGGGCACAGAACTTGCTGCATCCATTCGGTCTGGGAGGAAGCTGGTAAATAAACTTCTTACCCCAAGGGCAAAGCCCAACAGATTTTTGACAATAAGTAAGAAGCTTAAGAGAACAATTGACACCTTCTATACAGGGAAAGAGCGGGTATCCAACCCTGAGGAAGCTAATGGCAGACAGTCTCCAGATAATACCCTAAAGGGGAATGATACCTGCCCCCCATCACATAACTCTCTCCTAGAAGAAACTATTAAAAAGCTTAGAGAGATTGAAGAAAAATGGGGAAAGGAAAGAGAAGCTATGATAGAGAATAACAACATCCTGAAACTTGAGTTGGAAAAAATAAAGAATTCACAGGAGGTTCAGGGAAACAAAATTTGTGAATTAGAAAAGGTTAAAAAATCACAGGAAAATAGGATTTATGAATTAGAAAAAGAAAATAGCTCACTAAAAAAAATTAGTGAAATGGAAAAAAAATTCAATGGAGCAAAATAATTCATTTTAAAATTCAATTGGGCATATACAAAAAGAACTAAAAAATGTGAATGAAGAAAATAACTCATTCAAAATCAAGACTGAACAAATAGAAATGAGTGATTCATTGAGAAACCAAGAATCAGTCAAACAAACAAACAAAATAGGCGTTGAAAGAATTCATTGAACACCTTCTGAAAAAGACCCTAAAAAAAGAACTCCATGGAACATTGTGGCTAAGCTGAAGAACTAACAAACTAAGGAAAAAATATTGCAAGCAGCTAGGAAAAAAACAATTCAAATATCAAGGGGCCACAATAAGGGTCACTCAAGATCTGGCTGCCTCAGCTCTTTTTGTTGTAGCTAGAAACTGGAAGATGAATGGATGTCCATCAGTTGGAGAATGGTTGGGTAAATTGTGGTATATGAAGGTTATGGAATATTATTGCTCTGTAAGAAATGACCAGCAAAGGAATACAGAGAGGCTTGGAGAGTCAACTGATGCTGAGTGAAATGAGCAGAACCAGAAGATCACTGTACACTTCAACAGCAATACTGTATGAGGATGTATTCTGATGGAGGTGGAAATCTTCAACATAAAGAAGATCCAACTCACTTCCAGTTGATCAATGATGGACAGAGGTAGCTACACCCAGAGAAGAAACACTGGGAAGTGAATGTAAATTGTTAGCACTAATATCTGTCTGCCCAGGTTGCATGTACCTTCGGATTCTAATGTTTATTGTGCAACAAGAAAATGATATTCACACACATGTATTGTACCTAGACTATATTGTAACACATGTAAAATGTATGGGATTGCCTGTCATCGGGGGGAGGGAATAGAGGAAGGGGGGGATAATTTGGAAAAATGAATACAAGGGATAATATTATAAAAATATATATATAATAAAAAAAAAAAAAAAAAAAAAAAAAAAAAAAAGATCTGGCTGCCTCCACATTAAAGGATCAAAGGGCCTGGAACCTGATATTCCTAAAGGCAAAAGAACAACAATTACAACCAAGAATAAACTACCCAGCTAAGTTTAGCATTTTCTTCCATGGAAGAAGATGGTCATTTAATAATATAGAGGAATTCCATTTGTTTCTAAGAAAGAAAAAATAGACAAACAAAAAATTTGATCTACATCCACAAGACTGAAGAGAAATAGAAAAAGATAAAAAAAAAAAAAAAAACTCTTGAGAACCGTATTTCTGTTGTTGTAGATATAAAGAAAGTCTACATAGATAATTTGATTTTACTGACATCATATAAAAAAAAAGGGAAGTAGTAAAGAGAAGGGGGTAGTATCAGAAAAAGGGGAAGGAGAGATAAAAAGAGGGAAACTACATCCCAGGAAGAGGCATAGAAAATCTACCACATCTGAGGGAATTTAGAGAGGGGAAGAAACTTGTGAGAATCTTACTCTCATCAGAGTAGGCCCAAAGAGTAAATAATTGACATATTTGTTTTTTCAGAGAATTCTCTCTCACCTCATTAAAAGGGATGGAGAGGAAAAGAGAAAAGGAAAAGGGGAATAAGGGAAGGGTACAAGAAAGGGGAAGGGATTTAAAAGGATAGGGGAGGGATACTAAAAAGGGAGGGTTGTGCATCACAAGTGGGGTCTATAAATTAAATACTGGGGAAGGGGTTCAGGGGGGTCAAGGGGAAAAAAAAGCATAATCTGAGGATAATATGATGGCAGGAAATACAGAATTAGTAATTTTAACTGTAAATGTGAATGGGATGAACTCTCCCATTAAATGGAGGCAGATAGCAGACTGGATCAAAAGTCAGAACCCTACAATATGTTGTTTACAGGAAATACACTTAAAGTAGGGAGATACATAGAGAGTAAAGGTAAAAGGTTGGAGCAGAATCTATTTTGCTTCAGGTAAAGCCAAAAAAGCAAGGGTTGCCATCCTTATCTCAGATCAAGCAAAAGCAGAAATTTATCTAATTAAAAGAGATAAGGAAGGAAACTATATCCTGCTAAAAGGTAGCATAAACAACGAAGGCATATCATTACTTAACATATATGCACCAAGTGGTATATCATCTAAATTCCTAAAGGAAAAGTTAAGAGAGTTGGAAGAATAAATAGACAGCAAAACTATAATAGTGGGAGATTTCAACTTGCACTCTCAGAATAAGATAAATCAAACCATAAAACAAATAAGAAAGAAAGTAAAAAGGTAAATAGAACATTAGAAAATCTAGGTATGATAGACCTTTGGAGAAAACTGAATGGTGATAGAAAGGAGTATACTTTCTTCTCAGCAGTTCAGAGAACCTATACAAAAATTGACCATATATTAGGACATAAAGATCTCAAAATTAAATGCAGGAAGGCATAGATTATAAATACCTTCTTCTCAAATCACAATGCAATAAAAACTACATTCAATAAGAAGTTAAGGGTAAATAGACCAAAAAAGTAATTGGAAACTGAATAATCTCATATTAAAGAATGACTGGGTGAAACAGCAAATTATAGAAACAATTAATAATTTCACCCAAGATAATGACAATGATGAGACATCATACCAAAATTTGTGGGTGCAGCTAAAGTGGTAATAAGGGGAAATTTTATATCGTTAGAGGCTTATTTGAACAAAATAGAGAAAGAGAAGATTAATGAATTGGGACTGCAACTTAAAAAGTTATAAAAAGACCAAATTAAAAACCCTCAATCAAAACCTAATCTTGAAATAGTAAAATTAAAAGGAGAAATCAACAATATTAAAAGTAAAAAACTATTGAATTAATAAATAAAAGCAAGAGTTGGTTTTATGAAAAAGCCAATAAAATAGATAAACCTTTGGTAAATCTGATCAGAAAAAGGAAAGAGGAAAATCAAATTGTTAGTCTTACAAATGAAAAGGGGGATCTTTCTACCACTGAAGAGGAAATTAGAGAAATAATAAAGAGTTACTTTGCCCAACTTTATGCCAATAAATTTGATAATTTAAGTGAAATGGATGACTACCTCCAAAAATATAGGCTTTCTAGATTAACAGAGGAGGAGATAAATTGCTTACATAGTCCCATTTCAGAAAAAGAAATAGAACAAGCTATTAATCAACTCCCCAGGAAAAAATACCCAGGACCAGATGGATTTACATGTGAATTCTACCAAACATTTAAAGAACAATTAGCCCCAATGTTATATAAACTATTTGAAAAAAATAGAAGATGAAAGAGTCCTACCAAACTCCTTTTATGACACAGATATGGTACTGATATATAAACCAGGTAGATTGAAAACTGAGAAAGAAAACTATACACCCATCTCCTTAATGAATTTTGATGCTAAAATCTTAAGTAAGATATTTGCAAAAAGACTTCAGGAAATCATTCCCATGATAATACATTATGATCAAGTATGATTTATACCAGGAATGCAGGGTTGGTTTAATATTAGGAAAACTATTAGTATAATTGACCATATTAATAATCAAATTAATAAAAAACATATAATCATCTCAATAGATGCATAAAAAAAAATTTATAAAATCCAACATCCATTCCTACTAAAAACGTTTGAGAGTATAGGAATAAATGGACTATTTTTTAAAATAGTCAGGAACATATATTTAAGAATGTCAGTAAGCATAATATGTAATGGAGATAAACTAGAATCTTTCCCAGTAAGATCAGGAGTGAAACAAGTTTGCCCACTATCACCATTACTATTCAATATTGTATTAGAAATGCTAGCCTCGGCTATAAGAGTCGAGAAAGAGATTACAGGAATAAGAGTAGGTAATGAGGAAATCAAACTGTCACTCTTTGCAGATGATATGATGGTATACTTAGAAAACCCAAGAGATTCTAATGAAAAGTTATTAGAAATAATTCACAACTTTAGCAAAGTTGCTGGATGCAAAATAAATCCACATAAATCCTCAGCATTTTTATACATCACCAACAAAATGAAACAGCAAGAGATACAAAGAGAAATTTCATTCAAAACAAATGTCGAGAGCATAAAATATTTGGGAATCCATCTACCAAAGAAAAATCAGGAATTATATGAGTAAAATTACAAAACACTTGCCACAAAAATAAAGTCAGATTTAAATAATTGGAAAGACAATCAGTGCTCATGGATAGGCCAAGCGAATATAATAAAGATGACAATACTCCCCAAACTAATCTATTTATTTAGTGCTATACCAATCAGACACCCAAGAAACTATTTTAATGACCTAGAAAAAATAACAACAAAATTCATATGGAAGAATAAAAGGTCAAGAATTTCAAGGGAATTAATGAAAAATAAAAGTCAGATGAAGGTGGTCTAGGTGAAACTGATGTAAAGCTGTATTATATATCAGCAATCACCAAAACCATTTGGTAGTGATTAAGAAATAGACCAGTTGATCAGTGGAACATTTTAGGTACCAAGGATAAAAAAGGGTACAACTATAGCAATCTAGTGTTTGACAAAACCAAAGATACAAACATTTGGGATAAAAATTCATTATTTGAAAAAAAAACTGTTGGGAAAACTGGAAATTAGTATGGCAGAAATTAGATATAGATCACACTTAGCACCATATACCAAGATAAGATCAAAATGGGTCCATGATTTAGGCATAAAGAATGAGACCATAAATAGATTAGAGGAACAGAGGATAGTCTACCTCTCAGACCTGTAGAGGAGGAAGGAATTTATGACCAGAGGAGAACTAGAGATCATTATTGCTCACAAAAGAGAAGATTTTGATTACATCAAATTTAAAAATTTGTATACAAAACAAAACAAAAAAAAAAAAAAAAAAAAAAAAAAAAACAAAAAAAAAAACTAATGCAAACAAGATTAGAAGGGAAGTAAAAAATTGGGAAAATATTTTTACAGTTAAAGGTTCTATTAAAGGCCTCATTTCTAAAATCTATAGAGAACTGATCCTAATTTATAAGAAACCAAACCATTCTCCAATTGATAAATGGTCAAAGGATATGACCAGACAATTCTCAGATGATGAAATTGAAACTATATCCACTTATATGAAAGAGTATTCCAAATCACTACTGATCAGAGAAATGCAAATTAAGACAACTCTGAGATACCACTACACACCTGTCAGATTGGCTAAGATGACAGGAACAAATAATGATGAATGTTGGAGGGGATGTGGGAAAACTGGGACACTAATGCATTGTTGGTGGAGTTGCGAATGAATCCAACCATTCTGGAGAGCAATTTGGAACTATGCCCAAAAAGTTATCAAACTATGCATACACTTTGATCAAGCAGTGCTACTACTGGGTTTATATCCCAAAGAAATACTAAAGAAGGGAAAGGGACTTGTATGTGCCAAAATGTTTGTGGCAGCTCTTTTTGTAGTGGCTAGAAACTGGAAAATGAATGGATGCCCATTAATTGGAGAATGGTTGGATAAATTATGGAATATGAAGTTCATGGAATATTATTGGTCTGTAAGAAATAACCAGCAGGATGAATACAGAGAGGTTTGGAGAGACTTACATGAACTGATGCTGAGTGAATTGAGCAGAACCAGAAGATCACTATACACTTCAACAACAATACTGTATGAAGATATATTCTGATGGAAGTGGATATCTTCAACATAAAGAAGATCCAACACACTTCCAGTTGATCAATGATTGACAGAAACAACTATACCCAGAGAAGGAACACTGGGAATTGAATGTAAACTGTCAGCACTACTGTCTTTCTACCCAGGTTACTTATATCTTCGGAATCCACTTCTTAACATGCAACAAGAAAATTGGATTTACACACATATATTGTATCTAGGTTATACTGTAACATATGTAAAATATATAGGATTGCCTGTCATCTAGGGGAGGGAATAGAGGGAGGGAGGGGAAAATTTGGAAAAATGAATACAAGGGACAATGTTATAAAAAAAAATTACTCATGCATATGTACTGTCAAAAATATTTTAAAATTATAAAATCAATAAAGAAAAAGAAAAAAAATTGTCTAACAAATCTCTATAAGTTGCAAAAATTTAGCATCTCCAAGATACAAAGAAAACATTGTTATGTTGTTGAAATTATAATTGAAAATCCACTATTCTCTAAAAAACAAAATAAAACAAATCCTCTTACTACAAATAGAAAACTGAGAATATCATTCATTTATTCTTTTTTGAATTCAACATATAAATTGTGCTGTAATATGAGAATCTTTATGGACAGAACTATTGCCCTTAACGTCCTGGTCATAAAAACCATGCATAACATTTCACAATAACTTCTTTAATAGATGTTGCTATAGTGAATAATCATAATTCCAGAAATACATGTAATGTAAAGCTTTTAAAATATAGAATAATACTAATAAATATTCAATCCACATGGGTACAGAATGAAATAAATGCAATCAGTCATTCTATTACTTGAATTATCCTAATAATAATCTCAGAGAATTTACAGAAGATGAACTGGATTCCTAATACTCTTATGTAATTATGTCTTCAGTAACTATCTGTGTAGTAGTCCACAGAGCATTAAATGTAAAAGAAAAATAGAAGAATAATAACTTGTCCTTGGAGGATAACTCCATCCAAAAAGATAAGAACTACAAGATAAAAGCGATAGTGATAGGAACTGGCATTTAACTAGTGTTTAAAATTCTGTAAAACACTACATTTGTTATCTTATTTGAGCTCAGAGCAGCCTCATTAAAATAGCTAGCATGAAAAAACTAAAATGCTTTTAAGACAGATCATAGTCATATAGCTATTAAATTTTGGAGCCAAGACCTCAACTCACATCTTCTTGACTCCAACCCAATTCACTGTCCATGAATTTAGATTCTCTCAAGTTAAATTAACTATGAATTGCATACATTTGTACTCATTACCTTGGTAGTAAGAGCAAACATGTTGTAATAGCCAGAAAGTAGGTCTTAAAACTAAAAATTCTTATGTTCAAATTTCACTATATAACTACAACCACTATATGATCTTGAGGAAGGAATGTGATTTTAGTTAAGCTGTCAGTAATTACCCAACTTTCTAAATCGTAGTAAATGTAAGTGACCTGCTATTTCCAAATGGAGAAGTTTTCTATATGAATGAATTAGCAAGTTCAGCCTTGATCTCTATCATTTGGTGGCAAATAGAATTCCAGAAAAGATTTAATTAGAGTTTAAGATGATCACAGATAAGAATTAGTGCAGGGGCTTGGCATATGGCCTGCTGAATACCATTAGTCTTGAAGGGGATACATTATTTTGGCACTCTATTAAAAAAAAAAAAAAAATTTTTTTTGGAGTAATTTCAGCAAACCAGAGAGATTTTTTTTTTCCTTACTGGTGGTGGGATTTGTATGGGATGTAACTGTATGTTACTGTCTGTGTATGAGAATATAAGGCTGAGTATGTTTCCCTTGTGAGAGATAAACTATGAAGCAATCTGAGCAGAGTCAAGTTAATTCAGCACACTGATGGCAGCTGAAACTGCTGGCCTTGGCAATTGATCAGTGATAGGGACTAAGGCAGAGGAATCTGTTTATTTCCCCCCTCCCCCCAACACACACACACACACACACACACACACACACACACACACACACACACTATATAAGTAAGTGTCAAAGCTAGATATCTAACCTATGCCTGAGATATTCTGTCCTCTTCTGTTAGCTTCCTTGGCTTCTTTCTCTACTCAAATGATACCTACTTCAGGAGACCTTTTCAAATTTAGTTCTGCTGCTAATGCCTTTCCCTTACCTTTAATCTATTCTGTATGCATTCTGTAAGTGGGGCAGCTCAGTTCTATGGATAGAGTACTAAATCTGAAGTCAGAAAGGTTCTTCTTCACAAGTTCTAATCTGGTCTTGACCCTGAATAAATCACTTAACCCTATTTGTCTGAGTGCCTCATCTGTTAATTGAGATGGAGAAGGTAATGGAAAACTATTCCAGTTTTTTTGTCAATAAAACTCTAAATGGGCTTACAAGATGTAAATGATGGAAACCTGAAACTCATTCTATACATATCACTTACTGATTTGTATCTATTAGAATATAAACTCTTTGGCAGGAAGGCTTACTTTTATTTTCTTTGTATTACCAGTGTATAGTACAGTGTCTGTCACTAAATAAATGCTTGATAAGTGGCTGATTGAAGTCTTCAAATCATAAAACTCAGTTTACTATTTGTTGCTCCACAGTGCTTCTTTTTATCCCACTTTACTGACCCTGAGAAGTGACTATTAGAGTAAAGGGAAAAACATAGGAGGCCTTTTTAATTGAAGATGTTAAGCCATGATTAAACTAATTTTCTGTTACTTTGGCACAATTCAAAAGGTTTTATAACACAATCTGAGTCTGTTTTGACAGCTCAGGCCAACAGATGCTACTCTGTGTCCTCATTCCACATTTCCTAATTCTTGATGACTTTCTTGAGTCTTTGCTACTTGATCCTGACTTATAGTGGGAACAAAGGCATTAGTAGTGCCACTAGTGTTTGTGGTCAGCAGGAAAAGATTTGTTTTAAAAATATTCCTCTTTTGGCTAGCCCTAAAGAAAAGCTCATTAAGTCTCTGTTAAAACTAGTTCAATGCTTATGAGAAATAACATACATGCAATGTTAGATAACAAGGTAGTAAGACAAAAGAGTAAAATGAAAACGTATGGTCAAATATCGGTTTATCGGACTACAAATACTATAGGAGCACATAAGAAATAGCAATTAAAATTGGAAGAGAACCAACAGCTTTCATGAAAAATATAAAGCTGGAGTTAGGCCTTGACAAATGGCTAAAAGTAGTTTGGCAACAAAAGAGGAACCTCGTATTGCAGGAAGAAAAAAAATGTAATGTTTGAAAATGTGCAAGGAATGCCTTGGATAATACTAAGACTTCATATTAAACAAAACTGGTATAAAATACTGATGAACTTCTACATGCAAGCAAATTTTGCCAAGATTTTCCACAAGCCCCCCAACTGACAGTTTCAAAGACCTTGGTCAGATCTAGGAATGCTAAGTACAGATCTCTATTCTGTTTCTGACATTTCTCCAGAAACTGTCAGGGAACAAACACCACACTGACCATTCCTTAGCCCTTTCTGGCTGAGGCCCTTTCCTTTTTGAAACCATGCTGGCTCTCTGGTAGATGATCATCTTCCAGATGAAGTATAAGATTATTAATGAGGACACTGACAAGAATCTTATTGGCCATAACTAGGAGAGAAACCCCCCTGCAATTATCACAGAATACCCTATTTCTTTTTGTGACTGAATAAACTAGTCTCCCTGGAATGATTCTAAATCTATTTACTTTGTCTCCACCTAGGAAACCCCCAAATTCTATATATTTAGTTTGTTGTCTAACCATTATATTTTCCCAGTAGAATGGAAGTTCCCTCAGTGAAAACACCGTTTACTTTTGGTATTTATATCACCAGTGTCCAATATAGCATCTTTACAATGGACACAATTATATATTTCTTTTTTTGCTTTGAATTAAAAAAAACATATATGTTTATAATGCTATGCTAGATTTTCCTCACAAATAACCATACTGTTCTTTTTTTTTTCCTGGATTGAATTCTCTTGTTAAATCCAGCTGTTTACTTATGTATAGATCATATCAGGAACTTAGTAGTTTATAAAAATAAATATATCAGATCTCTTTGTGGTGAAAACTAGAGGCATATTGCTTGGGCTAATCTAAGAGAGGCAATAGTTATAAGACATTTAGAACCTTGATAACAGGGTTCCTCTGATCTCTGGATAACATTAAACCTTTTTGAAAATAAACCTCTCAGAACTATACTTTACTACCTCATGAAAGAATTCATTTACTATTTACTTTTCCTGTGGGAACACTTTCAGGCCAAAGAAACCATTAATATTTCCCAGGATTTGGTCCAAGTATTAAAGATGAATAGCATAGGGAAATAAAGATATAAACATCAAGAAAGGACCTTGAATCAGATTCCAGTGCAACTTCTGCCATGAGATGTCCATTGAGAACAAATGGATATGCATAAAGGGGATGGATTCAACACAAATTTGGGCAGACAATAGCACCAAATTCTAACAAGTGGTGTTGGAATGAGGAAGAAATCCCACATAGCTGCTTCTTAGTTTCCTCTTTGAGGTAAAGGGTTTTATAGTAGACTATCTTGGTCTTTACAGATATTTTGAAAGAATCTAGGTTGGGGTTAATAATAAACATACAAATTTAGAGTGACAATATAACATTTTGATGCATGGAAGATGGAAGAAAAATAGCTGCAAGAAGAATCATACGGATAACTAAATGGAATAGTTAATTAGTTTGTAATTTAGACTAAGTGGCATATGCATAGTTCAATATATGAAATCTTAGGTCTAAAATCAGGATGACCTTTGTTCAAATCTAATCTTAGGCATTGAATAGCTATGTGAAACTAGGCAAATAATTTAACCACTGACTTCCTTGATTTTCTCTACTGGGAAACTAGGTGGCACAGTGTATATAACATGCAAGGCCTGAAGTCAAGCCTTCCTAAGTTCAAATTTGGCCTCAGCAATGTGTTATTGACAAATCCAAAGGCCACACATAATGGAATATGCTATCTACTTCCTGATAAAGAATTAATAGACTCAGTGAGGATATGTGTGTGTGTGTGTGTGTGTGTGTGTGTGTGTGTGTGTTTGTGTGTGTGTAGTACATACATACACAGGTAATACTGGACTCTATTTTGTTTGACTACATGTTTTTAAGCAGTTTTGTTTTTCTTACTTTTTCAATACAAGGAGAAGTAGGAGGTGAGGAGAAGATAGGAATTAAAAATAAAATATCCATTAAATTTTAAAAATTAAATAAAATTAAAAAAAAAAAAAAAAAAACAAATTTGGCTTGAAGAACTTATTACATGACTTAAGGAAAGTCACTTAACCCCATTTACCTTAATTTGTGTTATGTAAAATGAGCTGGAGAGAGAAATGACAAGCCTCTATGGCATCTCTGGCAAGAAAATTTTAAATGGGATATCAAAAATTGGATACTAAAAATGCTAAACTATTTGATACTAAAGATTGGATACAAAAAAATTGAATATGAAAGAAATAACTGGATGACAGTAACAGCAAAATACAGATAATAATAGTACCTATTTTCCACAGTTTCATTAATAAAATCAAATGAAAAAAAATTTTCAAAGGTCTCAGTATCTGGCACATAGTAGTCATATAATAAATTCTTGTTTCTTTCCTTCTTTCTTTCAATTGTTATTAGTCATCAAAAGATGTGAGGTAAATTATTACTTCAGACACAACAGCTGTGATCCAGGGCAAGTTCCATAAATCTAAATAAAAAGTCTCCTCTTTAAAGAAAATTGTTAAATAATGATACTAATAGCACCTACTTCTCAGAGTTGTTGTGAGGATCAAATGAGATATCATAAAAAGCCATTTTGTATAAATTAAAGCAGAATTTAAATGTTTTACACACATACACATATATAATTCTTAAGAAAAATGTTCAGTTTATTATATTATATATATATATCTTTCATGATTTAATATATTAAAATACATGTGTTTTAAATATTTAAAAGATAGATGAAAAACTATTCAATTTAAATAAAATGAGTGATATGGAATGTCAGAATGTTATCTGCTTCAGGAGTTGAATACTAGTAAGAGGTTTCTGACAAATCAACAAGGGAGAGGAAGGACAGAAAAAAATCTTGCAGAAAATAAACTTTTCCACTTCTCTTGCTAGAAAAATAGAAATGAATTTAAGTTGAATAATATTCACATGAAAGTTTCTTCTTTTAATGCCTGACGACAGGTAGATGTCTGAATTCTAAACTTTACAAAAGTTTTTTCAGTAATAAAACAAGATTATTCACAAGCTATCAACTCCTGAAAAAGGGGAAAAAAAAAAACCCACCACCTTCAAAGATCATTTACTAACAAGATATGAAGCAAAGAAAAACTCTTACTTAAATGGTTTGTGAAAATCATTCTTTTAGACAAGATTATTATCTGCTGGCATTATCTGCTGATATGTAAAAAAAAAAAAAAAAAAAAAAAAAAAAAAGGAACTAGTTTAGAGATGAGTCAGCTGTGGCATTCAGACTTCTACTCATTTTTTATACACATAGTCTTTATTATCTGTTTGATGATTTGCCTGGAGCTAAGGCAAAGAGATTTAGTAAGGTGTTTCCCTCCCTTTAGTTGTAGATTAGATAGCCAGCCGACAATACCTTGGGTGAAAATTTAGGTTTTCACCTTCTCTCCCCCATTCTTCTTAACAACAAATTGACTTAGCACCAATCACAGCATCTTACATTCCCTGGCTACTGCAACTTACTAATATCAGTGCTGAGTTTATTTCTTTCCTTCCCTATATTTTCAAGTAATAATTATATCATTGCATTTCTCTGAGCACTTTATGTCATCCTCTGAACCTACTGTAAAAATAGCCAAAGCAAACATAAGATCTGTTCCATCTCTCACAAGATATTTGATGCTACAGCATCAACAGTTTGAATGAAAGGAACAAATAACTCTAAAGGCCATTAACTTTCTCTTTCCAAATTCATCTTTCTCATTAGATTTGAAAAATGTGTTAGAGCTCAGCAGCTTATGGCAGTTGACTAGATAAAACTTCACTGAGATAGTACAAACAAGGCAAGGTGAGACAAATTGCAATGATAAGGTATGTCAGCAGAGGGCTGATGTTGCAAGAATATAGTCTCTTTGTATCTGTATCCATTCATTAAATAAGGTTATGTCAGTAAAGTTGGCAAAGAGAGATGAAGTGTCCAATCCACCCAACCTTCTGAAAATAATTACATTACACTGGCTTTCTGAAACCTCATTCTCTTGCTATGCCTCAGTACTAATGCTTCATTTTCTTTGTATCTATTTAAGAGTTTTAATTATTCCTTACAACATATTTAAATGCAAGCCTGAAAATATTTCATCAATCTTCTGTGGGCTGTTTCCTCACATCATCCCATGGAAGTGATGCTATTAGTTAAAAATATGTACTTTTTTTTTATTTTTAAAAGAAAAATGATTACCTAAAAGAAAGAAAAAAACCCCACCATTTAAAACAGAATTCCTTGTTTTCATCTTCAACTTACACATAAATATTTAGTTTCAAAGTATACTTGTAATATCCTAGACCCCAGATTAAGAATAGTAAATTCATCATTATCTCTATCATTAAAAGATAATGTTTATATGGATGCATGAAAATAACATAATCCATCTAATAGACATGGTAGGTTATGGCAAGTGGTTAGGTGGGTTTTGGGAAAGTAGTAAGGGAAAGGAAGAGTATTCCATACTACCCAATAGATCTATAGTTTGGTTGCTGGATCTCTAGGTCTGGAACTCAGAAGAACATAGCCACCATGAGGGAAGTGACACCATTATTGGAAGAAAGCTTTTACATTATGATTATTGATATTAATAGAAGAAGAATGGATGACTTTTCAAATGTAAGATTTTATTAGGCCCTCTTCCTTCTTAAATATTTTTCTGTTTTGCCTCCAGATGTACTGTACAACACTTTTCTTTTTTAACTATTCTTTAGCATAAGTATAGTATCTTCTCCAGAGTATACTTAAAACAATAAAATATCAAGTATGTGAAATTTTGACATTATGACACTTAGTTTTGACCCTCAAGTTCTCTCATTCTTAGGATATTACTGACATAAGAATAAACTAATTGTAATATTGAAGGCTTATTTGAAATTGGAAAAATGTGTATGCATCTGTTAAGAGTTAGATTCTTTTAGGTTGAAGGCAAAAAAGTCAGATTATGGGAGTAATCCTTGGCTGATTGACCACCTTAACACAAAAGGAAATGGACCTAAGAAAATCCAGAATATTGGATAGTCTAGGTCAAAATTCAGGAGAGGTAAAGTCTGAGTAGTGTTAGGGACTTGAAAAATGATTTAGGAGTGAAGGGATTAGAGGTCTAGATACAAAATAGGGAAAATTGCAGAGGTAGGAGGTAAAGGTCATAGTAAGGAATGCCAAAATTTTTAAAATAGGAAAACAGAATTTTGGATTAATGGTGAACTCCAGTATGTCTCCATTTGTATATGTAACTGTGGTGGTGTAAAACAGTAAAAAATGAGTTATTGAGATTTTTAGAAAATCTGGGGGGGCGGTAGATGAACAGATGAACATGAATGTCAATACTAATACTATGCAAATATAGATAATATAAAGTTCTGCATGTAAGAGATAGGCAATGATAAGAAAAACTCCCATCCTCTTTATTAGTCCCCTCTCCCCTTTATCTCAATCCCTGATATTTTCTATAACAAAAACGAAAGATACAAACAAAAAACAACCATCTAGGAAACACTAAAAAAAATCACAAGAACATAAATATACTTTTTTATTTGTTTTCCAAACCCTTAAGCACTAGCAACTAGATAATTACTCAACATTATTAATCTTGGACTATTATCATGATGCCTCAAATACAAGTCAAGGGTTAACAATTCTATGCCCTTCATCCAACCAGTACTTCCATACATGTGAAGTGGGAATAGGCAGGATAAAATCTATTAAAACTTTCAAATGAAGAACTGATTCTTTTAAGACTTAAAGATTTTATGTTAAATTAAAGTTGCATAGTAAAGGCAAAGAATAAATATACTACATATGAATATGATACATTATCATAACTGAAAAGAGGATAGAACTTGTTATTTCTATCATTTGAAAGGACACAAATGAAGCACTTACTTCTACATATCTGATTAGACCTATTCATTGCAATTCATAATCTCAGTCAATTTCCTCTAATATCATAGGGTTAAATGACTTGCCCAAGTAAGAGAGCAAGCAAGTCTGAGAGACAGAATTTGGTCTTGAATTCTATATAGTTTTAAGGTCAGTTCTCTATCAACAACTTTATGCTGATTCTTTCTGGTATCTAGATGTCACTGAAATTAAAATGAATTCTCAAAATTGGAAATGATAAAGAAAAGTTTCCCTCATTTAGTCAGCACACTTTATGTAGAGGCAAAGAACAGATTTATTTATTTTCAGCTTTAGGAGTTCATTATCATTGGAAGAATGAAAAAGGATAACACCTATGCAAAAATTGCTGAATTTGAGACTGTCTTCCAAATTGATACTTAAAATTCTCTTGGGTGTTTTTTGTGTACAAGTAGGTGGAAGATAAGATATAGGAAAATTTTCTTTTTTTTTTTTTTTCTTCAAAAAGTGATCTAAGGTAGTTAGGATGTTTTGTGTCTGACCTAGTTAGCAAATTTTGCTGAGGTGGCATTCCTTAGAATACTCACTCTTGCTCATACATGCTTTTATATTTATTCCCCAGGTCTTCACCATTGAACTTTTACATGTTTTTCTGCTGTAATTCCTCTGGGACAATCTGGCCTCCTTTACAGACTAGACTGCTACTGAAGGAGAAAATAAGCAGCCACCTGCTCTCTGAGAATTTACTCCCTGAGTTTTTATAAAAATAGTTATAGGACTCATGTAGCAATAAAACACCCCACAACCATGGGAATATAGATTTCTTATATGCTTTCCATTTAACTTTCGAACTCTGACTTCATTGGAAAAGGATCTTTCGGCTTTATTCTTTCTTGGCAATACCAATAAAGTATTGTGTCCAACCAGGATTAAATAGTGTTCTATATTGACACAGATAATATCCCTAAACTCTATTTTATTCAAACATTCAGTAAATAATTCTTATGTGTCCATTTCAAACCAAATCTGGGGGGATGTAAAGAAAATTATTTAACCAATTAAGTATTTTTAAATGGCTGTGTTGTGTTGGATGATTGTCCAAGAAATAATGGTACAAAGATAGAAAGGAAGTAGTTTATGCCTTCAAAGAGTTTATATTCAAGCACAGATGTAGAGAATACATACATAAGAAATTCAAGGCTTCAACATTTCAGGGAGCCAAGGTAATGAAGCAGCAAGTCACCAGAACTTTTCCATATTTACCTCTGAATATCAATAAAATAGTGCCCCCCAAAAATCCTGGAAAAGCAGTAGCAGCCAAAAAAAAGGGGTGAAAAAAACTTTGAACCCAAGAAACTTGGAAGATGGGCAGGAAAATTATGTCTAACTCAGGTAAAAAGAGAGTATAATGCAGTGTACAAAGCATTCCATTAAGCCATCAGTAAGTCCCACATTAAGAAACTAGCACTACATTCTGAGCCCCAGTGAGAGGAAGCAGGCAAATGCCAACATCTGCCTCAGCAGAGGCAGAGGAACAGAAATACTTCAGCTCCAAGAATAGCTACCTGCCTCAGCATAACCCCAGTACAGAGGCAACTCCTAGGAGCCAAACTTCTTGTGCTTCAGTATAGGTGTGGAGAAACCCACATTCCCAGGCAAGAACTAGATACAAGGGTTCCCAATAGACTTCATGGCAAGATAAGTGCAGCACAAAGTAAACAGATGACACCTAGTGTGGTTGATTTTATAAGATGCCTAAGACAGTGGCTATTCCACTCCAGCAGCAGATCTCAAATGTAAAAGAAAGGTGAAAAGGCCAAAATAACATGAACAAAAAACAACAGAAAAATAATCTGAACATAGAAATTTATATAGTGACAGTGAAGTTGAAGACACAAATTCAAAAGAGGACAATAAAGTCAAGTACCTAAGGACAAAATCTTAAAAAGGAAAAAGTAAGAAGTGGCTTTAAGCTCAGAAAGAATCCACCAAAGAGTTCAAAAAGGAGTTTAAAAATCATATAAGAGAGATGGAAGAAAAATTGGGATAAGAAATGGGTGAAGCAAGAGAATTGTGAAAAAACTCAACAGCTTTGAAAAAGAAAATAACTCCTTAAAATGGAAAAGGTTATACATACACACATACACTAGCATTAGACAAACAATTCCTTAAAAAGGAATTCCAATTTTAATAGACAATATGAGAAAGAAAGCATAAAAGCTAATTGAGGAAAATAAGGTTTTAAAAATTAGAATTTGGCAACTGGAAGCTAATGTCTATATGGGACATAAAGAATCAATCAAACAAATTCAAAAGAGTGAAAAAAATGAAAAAAAAATGTAAAATACTTCTTGAGAAAAACAACTGATCTAGAAATAGATCCAGAATCACTGAATAAATGAGTGACATATCAAAAAAAAAAAAAAAAATCACCTGGACAGTTTTGGTTCCCCAAAGAAATCACTAATGAAAACTGCCCTGATGTTCTGCCACCTCAAAGCAGAGTTGTCATTGAAAGAAATTCAGGGAAAAAAAAAAAAAAAAAGATTCCAAAATAGAAACCGCAAGGAACATTAAAGTCAAATTTCAGAACTATAAGGTCAAGGGGGAAAATAGAAATCCATCTTACCAAAAGAGATTAAGGGAAGAGATTAAGTAAAAGGAGTAGGATGGGGATATTGTGCCACAGTTCCCTTTTAATGTCCTTACCCATTTTCGCTAATTGTCCTATTCAGTTACTTTGCCTCAGGTTATAATCATGTACTTCAGGTCACCCTATTGTTTCTCCTGTTTATCCTCTTTCTCCTTTCACCCTTTTACTTCTCAGTAAATTTCCTCTTAATGTTAGGATAAAAGTCTTATATCTTAGACCTTAGGCTATAATCATTTCCTCTTAATGTTTGATGGGATAAAGGTCTTTATTCATTTTAGACATAATTTAGAATATCAAGAGCCTCTCTAGTACCTCCCTCCATTATGTCATCCTAGGTGCCTGCCTCCATTATGTCATCCTCATCCTAGGTTCCTCCCCACCTTAAGTCATCCCCATCCAGGTACCACCCCCATTATATCATCAATTTTGTTACCCTATAAAATAATCTTGTATCTGACATTCACTGCTGGATTCTTTGAGACAATAGTCTCATTCAGCCCTGGTACCAAAACTATGGATCCATTTGGTCCCAGTAAATCTCTCCATTAAATAAATTATTAAATTGTCCTCTTATCTCTATCTTGCTCAGTTTCTCTGGGATTACAAGAGCTACTATAAATATTTTTTGCACATGTACTCCTTTTCCCTTTTTTGATGATCTCTTTGGGATAGAGATAGAAAGGAGGGCAAATATGAGGAAAGCATAGACAGAAGCAAAACATTGCTGAGAAGTAAAAGGATGAAAGGAGAAAAAGGACAAACAGGAGGAACAATAGGGTCACCTGAAGTACATGGACAATAATCATGGCAGTAATTATGAATGTGAATGGGATTAACTCTCCCATAAAGTAGAATTACTTACAGGAAACACATTTGAAACAGAGAGACATATAAAAAATAAAGATAAGAGGCTAGAGTAGAATCTATTATGCTTCAGCTAAAGTAAAAAAAAAAAAACAAACAAGCAAAAAAAAAAAAAAATCAAGGGTAGCAATCCTGATCTCAGACAAAGTAAACATATATTTAGAGATTTAATTAAAAAAGATAAGGAAGGAAATTGCATCTTGTTTAAAAGAAATATAAATATTAAAGGTACAGCATATAGATTCTTAGAGAAGTTTAGTGAAGTAAAAGAACACATAGGCAACAAAAATATATAGAACTCAATAAATCTAGAACTCAATAAATCTAACTAAATATAAACAAGAGAGAAACTAAGAAGTAAAATACATTAGAAAAGTTATATATGATAGACTTTTGGAGAAAACTGAATTGGAATATAAAGGAATATATTTTTTCTCAGTAGCATATAATAGCCCAAAATTGACCATGTAATAGGACATAAATCCCTCAAAATCAAATGTAGAAAAGCCGAAATATTAAATGCATTATTTTCAAGTCAAAATAAAATAAAAATTGCATTGAACAAAGGGCAGTGGACAGATAGATTAAAAATAATTAGAAACTAAGGAACTTAAGAAAAGAAAAAGCCATACAAACAGTCTATACTTTCATAAAAGAAAATGGCAATAATAAGATAACGTATCAAACATTTATAGTATGATGCCAAAGAAATAATTAGAGAAAAATCTTATGCCTGGAAATTCTTACATCAACAAAATGGAAAAGAGTAGATCAATGAATTGCACATGAAATGAAAACAACAAAACAGCAACCTGAAAAATAATTAATTAAAAATCCAAAATTGAGCACTAAACTGAAAACAAAAAATGAGATGATTAAGATTGAAAGCTGGAAAAACACCTTTGAGTTAATAAGTAAATCAGGAGCTACTTTTATGGATAAAACAAGCAACCAAGCAACATAAGATAACTAAGTCACTGGTTAAATTAATAATACTGGTTATTAAAAAAAGAAGAAAATCAAATATCCAGTATTAAAAATGAAAAAAGCAAATCACCAGTAATAAAGAAATCAAAGCAATCATTAGGAAATATTTTGCCCACATTGAAGAAGATACATAAAAATCATCAAAATTAGCTGGTACTGGCTAAAAAATAAAATAGGGAATCAATGAAATAGATCTTATATGCAAAAAAAAGTAGTCAATGAACATGGTAACCTAATGTTTGATAAACCTTGAAATCCTACCTTTGGGATAAAAAAAAAAATCACTATTTTACAAAAAAAACTATTAGGAAAATTGAAAAATAATAGGACATAAACTAAATATTAGCCAACATTTTACACCTTCTATCAAGATAAAATAAAAATGGGTTGCATGAATTAGATTTAAAGCAAATTAAGAGAGCATTTAATTGTCTACCTGACTGATCTGTAGGGAAGGAAAAAATTCATTACCAAAAATTGAATCAACTTTATAAGAATACAAATTATTCCAATTGATAAATGATCAAAGAATATAAAAAAACAGTTTCCAGAGGAAGAAAACAAAGTGTTGTAAATCACTTTTGCTTTTTTAATTTTTTTTTTATTATAGCTTTTTATTTATATGATATATACATGGGTAGTTTTTTAGCACTGACAATTTAAAATTTTTTTATTCCAACTTTTCCTCTCTTTCCCCCCACCCCTTCCCCTAGATGACAGGTTGACCAATACATGTTACATATATTAAAATATAAGTTAAATACAATATATGTATACATAGCCATATGTATAAATCACTTTTGATTAGAGAAATGCAAATTCTCTTTTGTGAGGTACTATATATAGTGGTATCAACTATTAGCTATCAAATTGGCTAATATGACAGAAAAGGAAAATGACAAATATTGAAGAAGATGTGGGAAAATTGGGACATTGTTGGTAAAGTTTTGAATTGATCCAACCATTTTGCCACATGGACTATAAAACTGTTCATAGCTTTTGATGCAGCAGTACCACTATTAGATCCTTATCCCAAAGAAAAAAAAATTTTTTTAAATGAAATGGACCTGCACATGCACAAATATTTGTGTTAGTAAAATTTTGGAAACTGAGGGAATATTTATCAACTAGGGAATGGCTAAACAAGCAGTAGCATATTAATGTATTGGAATACTATTATTCAATAAGAAATGATGAGTAGGTAGATTTTGGGAAAAAAACAAAACAAAACACCTGAACAGACTTTACAAAGTGTTGCAAATGAAATGAGCAGAAACTGAAAAATATATATAGTATCAGAAACATTGAGTGATGATCAACTATGAATGACTCAACTCTTTTTAGCAATACAATGATCTAAGACAAGTATAAAGGACTTATGGAGAAAAATGCTACCAACCTCCAGATAAGGAAGTGATGTACTCTGAGTACAGATTGAAGCATATATTTTTTTGCTTACTTTATTTTTTTTTTTTTTTTTACATTTTACCCCCTTTTCATTGTTTTCTTCTTTTACATTTGTAACTTATTTAAAAAAAATTTTTAACATGATAATGTATATATTACCTATATCAAATCGCTTACCATTTTCAGAAGAGGGAAAGACAGGAAAAGAATGAAGAAAAATTTAAAACTCAAAATCATGTAAAAATGAGTGCTAAAAATCATCACATATAATTGGGTAAAAAATAAAATAATAAAATACCCAAAAGAAATATAAGACAATTTGGAGCCTGGGGTTATTTGTAGCTACAAACAGGTCAGAAAAGGCTTTTTATAGAATAATGTACTTATGTTGAGTCTTATGGGAAACCAATATGTATAGGAAATATTGGTGATATGGGAGAGCAATGTGAGAATAAAAAAAAAAAAATAGTCAATGCAAACTAACACATATGAGATAGAGCCTTTTTTTCCCCCTGAGGCAATTGGGGTTAAGTGACTTGCCAAGATCACACAGCTAGGGAGTGTTAAGTGTCTGAGGCCAGATTCAAACTCAGATCCTCCTGACATCAGGACTTGTGCTCTTTCCACTATGCCACCTAGCTGTCCCTAGAGTTTCCTTTTTTTAAGAAGGAAAAGTCAGTCTGGGGGAAGTTGATACGATAGATGGAGTTCCATGTTTGCAGTTAGGAAGATTTTAGTTTAAATCCAACCTTAGATATTTACCACTTATATGATGCTGAGCTATCAATAAATCATATTTGCCTCAGTTTCCTCAATTGTAAAATGACCTGGAGAAGAAAATAAGAAATCACTTTAGTATCTTTGTCAAAAAAAAAAAAAAAAATCCCAAAATGGTGATGAAAAGTTGGACAAGAGTGAAAATACTGAACAACAAGATCAATGTAAGATTGTACATGATGTATGGAATTGAGTAATGTATAAAGCTGGAAAGATCAGTTGGGACCATGTTCTGAAAAGGCTTTAAATTACAGAGAGATAAATATTTTTCTTCCAGAGGCAATTGAGAGTTATTGGGCTTTCTTGAATAGTGACTTAACATTGTTAGATCTTCCATTTATAAATAATTTTTGACTGTTGTTGTGTTCTATCAGATGAATCAAAATGCATAGAAGTATAAAATATACATGAAAATAAGCATATGATAATTTTGAGAGGGAGGATACTAATAATTTTGGTCAGAGGATCAGGAAAGGTTTTAAGTGAAAGATGCAAGTGAAGAAGGAATCCACTTCAAGAATGTAGGCAGCAGGTAAAAATGAACAAAGAAAGAAGATGAAATGCTGTGTGCAAAGAACAATAAGTATGATAATTTGGGAAAGTGAGATGTGTTTAACTAGTCTAACAAAAGTCATATCCAGATTGTGAGAAACTTTTACATTAAGTAAAAACATTTATAATTTGATTAAAGACAATGGTTCTTAAATTTTTTGGTGTTCCATAGACCCCATTTGGCAGTCTATTAAAGCTTATAACCCCACATTAGTTTTTATTTTAAATGTAAAAAAAAAAAAAAATAAGTGTATAGAAAAACACAAAGAAAATAAATCTATTGAAAAAAAATTCATAATATTTGTGTAAAAATAAAAAGTTTTCAATTAAAAAAAACCCTCCTCCAGAAGGAATAGAAACAAATGAGTTTCTTGAGAAGGATTGTGAGATAGCCAGATGTAGTCTTCCATTTAACACCTTTGAGGAAAAAGGTTTCCACAATGAAAAGAGACTTGCAGTATAGAGACTTACTACAATCATTCAAAATAATATACATTTATATTAAAACAAATTTGATAATTTCACCTAGTAATTATGCATACCAGATAACTGACACATTATTTAATGTCAAAATTTTGTGTTTTTAATTTTTAAATTAACCTCAAGTTAAGATTTCTCTATTTCCAGTGCCAGTTCTAATTATATGCTTCAAACTTTTTTGATTACGAGTTGGTATACATACCACTGTTGCTAAATAGGGACACTTTTAAAAAGAAATATTCATGAACACAACTAAGTCAGAAATTTGGAATTCTGCTAGATGTCTTCATTCATATAAAGAGGACCTCAGAAAAAGAAGGAAGTTAAGGACTTGAGGAGCTATTTCGATAGGAAAAATGAAATTTCTAGTAAAGAAAACTTAAAGCTATTTGAGTAACTGAATTTGAGGTTTATTCACAAAATAGTTTTGATTTATTAGACAGGCTACAAATATGTTGTTGTTATTGTTCAGACCCCATTTGGGGTTTTCTTGGCAAGGATACTGTGGAGGTTTGCCATTTCCTTCATCAGCTCATCTTATAGATGAATAAATGAGGCAACAAGGGTGAAGAGAGCTATTCAGGGTCACACAGTTAGAGACAAAAGTATCTGAAGCCAATTTTTAACTCAGAAATATCAGTCTTGTTGACTTTAAGTACAACATTCTATTTTCTATTCCATCTGGGGAGCTGCATTGCAATTGGGGGAAGGAGAACATTTATCTTTTAACTATTGATGTAATTAAATATGAGATCAATTTTATATATATGTAAATTGTCTCATGCACTTGGGAAAAGTTCTCATACATATTTTGAGTACTCTTTTTTAAAGAAATGCCTCAAAAACATAATTTAGTAATTTAAAGTTAAAAAATAGGTATTTAGATATATGGCTAAAAAAGGATATTCTCATGCTGAAAAAAATATATAAAATACAGAATATAAACAAGTTTGAAAAGATACATGAACTGATGCAAAATTTAAGTAGAGTCAGGGAACAAATTTATCTCACTAATGATTAAAGAAATATGAGGTAAAGCAAAATTTCAACTGTAGGATGGAATAATAATAGTAGATGTCTTATGGAGTGTGAAGATCATATAACATTTTATATGAAAAGTGTTGTCATGAATGGTAGCTACCTAGCTATTGCTGTGTTTCCATTAATTTAATGTTCAATGTTTAAAAAGATGAAATGACTAATATTAAAGAGATTGTGGAGAAATAAGCGCATTTATATTCTGTTAGTAGAGTTCTGAATTTTTCTAGCAATTCTAGGAAACACTTTAGAACTATGACCTGCAAAGTTACTAAACCATGCATATACTTTGAGCTATCCCATTAGTAAGTCTATGCCCCAGAGAGATAAAACGAAGAGAATGAGTCATATGTGAAAACATATGTGCAACATAATTCAAAAGAATTGGAAACTAAAGGATTGAGGAATAACAGAACAATTTGTGGTTTATATATATATTGGAATACTACTTTACATTAACAAATTACAAATGAGACAGTTTCAGAGATAACCTGAGAACCAATGTATGAACCAATGCATAGAAGCAAACAAACAAACAAAAAAATCTCATTATAATATTGTAATACAAAAATTCAGGGAATGAGAAGAGAACACTATTTCTCCATTCTACAACAATGTTCTTCCCCAAAGCAAAATTCTTAACATGTCTGTATATTTTGAAATTATATTTTGTTTAGCATTCCTATTTAAATCTGCAGAATTCTCCTTCCCTTTAGATGTTATTACTATTATTTTTAAGAATGGGATATAGCACATTACATATATTATCATCACAATCCTAAGTGTAGATGCAAAAAAAGGACCCTTTCACACTTTAAGGTTTCTAGGTAGATTTTTTTTTTAACATATGAAAAAAGATTCCTTATATTTGTTAGTCTGCTACTCTGTACAACACGCTTGCCTCCTGATATTCTACCATAAAGGTCGCAGGCAAAAATCCTTAAAATTATGATTGTCATGGTAACTATCAGCTGTTATTGTACCAGTTCCACCAGTAATGCAGTTTCATTTTAGAAATTTCAAGACTGGCACTGTGAGAGAAGAAAGAAAATAACTTCCTGCCATATCAGGAGAAGAATCTTTCATAGTAATTCTTTTTTCAAAAAGCACAACAATTTCTGTTTGGCTATTTTTATTTTTATTTTTATTTTTCTAAACTATTATTAGCATGATAGTCATCAAAAATATTAAACAAAAATATAATATGTAAGCTGAAAGAAATTATGTTTCCAAAGAACATCAGTTTTAATAAAGGCTTTTAACTGCCACAGTATGGCAATAGTCTGCAATCTGGTTGATAAATATGCAGCAAATGACAAATTAATATGTGTTGGCCCTCATCAACAACTGAGACAAATGTTATTATAATGTTTTGGATGCTACTCAGTTTTGTCTGTCTGGAGAAAGGCTCTACTAGTGGCAGGGAATGTGCAATTCAGAGAGATAAACTGCCCTCTATATGAGAAAAATTTGAGCTGCAGCAAATACCATAGGAATAAGGAAAAGTTAATAGATTCTAAAGGAAATTATTTATCTTAAACTGTCAAATATATTGTAACCTTTAAATATATTTTAAAAAGTGTACAAGACTGAAGTCCCACTGGTATTCCTGAAGTGTCATTGGTACTAGCAATAGTTTTTCTAAAATATTCAAAACTTCCACAGTTTAGTGGTCACGGGTCTTAATTACTGGTTTAATTAGAAAGCTATGAACAGTTCTAAGTGGAATTGCTAATCACAAATAAATATCTACCAAGGCAGAAATTTCACTTTTTATTCTCAGTATAATAATTCTCTAAACATTTCTGGTTTTATTGTTATTATAATTTTCAGTAGTTTATTTCTCCCCAGGTACTTGTAAACACAATTTTTAAAATGTGTTTTTAAAACTTTGAGTTCCAAATTCTCTCTGGTCATTCCTTTTCATAACCCCTCACTGAGAAAGAAAATAATTTGATGAAGTTTTTAGATATGTAATCAAGTATAATACTCATGTGGTAAAAGAAAACATAAGAAACTCCTTCCTGTGGGGAGAAAAACAATCCTTGAGAAAATAAAGTTAACATAAAAAAAAGTATGTGTCAATATGTGCTCATATATGGTCAGTTTTTTCTCTAGGGATGGATAGCAGTTTTCGTGATAAATCTGTCAGGGTTGTCTTGGATCATTATATTGCTGAGAATAGCTAAGTGCTTCACAGGGGATGATCTTAAAATATTGTTGTTAGTTTCTACAGAGTGCATTTCACTTTGTAGTAGCACAACAGTATTCCCTCACAATCATATCCCGCAATTTGCCAGTCATTCCACAATTGATAGCCATCCCCTTAATTTATTTTTTTTGTGTTGCCCTAGGCAATTTATTTATTTATTAATTTGTTTGTTTATTTATTTATTAATAGTTTTTATTTACCAGATATTTGCATGAGTAATTTTACAACACTGACAATTGCCAAACCACTTGTTCCAATTTTTCCCCTCCTTCTCCCTCCCCCCCCAGATGGTAGGTCAACCAATACATGTTAAATGTTAGAGTATAAATTAAATATAATATATGTATACATGACCAAATAGTTATTTTGCTGAACAAAAAACAATCGGACTTTGAAATAGTGTACATTTAGCCTGTGAAGGAAATCCAAAATGCAGGCAGACAAAATTAGAGGGATTGGAAATTCTGTGTAGTGGTTCATAGTCATCTTCCAGAATTCTTTCACTGAGTGTAGCTGGTTCAGTTCATCACTACTCTATAGGAACTGATTTGGTTCATCTCATTGTTGGAGAGGGCCTGGTCCATCAGAATTGATCATCATACAGTATTGTTGTTGAAGTATATAATGATCTCCTGGTCCTGCTCATTTCACTCAGCATCAGTTCATGTAAGTCTCTCCAGGCCTTTCTGAAATCATCCTGTTGCTCATTTCTTATAGAACAATAATATTCCACAATATTCATATACCACAATTTATTCAGCCAATCTCCAATTGATTGGGCATCAATGTAGTTTCCAGTTTATGGCCAACACAAAGAGGGCTGCCACAAACATTCTTGCACATACAGGTGCCTTTCCCTTCTTTAAGATCTCTTTGGGATACAAACCCAGTAGCAACACTGCTGGATCAAAGGGTATACACAGTTTGATAACTTTTTGAGCATAGTTCCAAATTGCTCTCCAGAATGGCTGTATTCACAGTTCCACCAATAATGTATCAGTGTCCCTGTTTTCCCACATCCCCTCCAACATTCTGCATTACCTTTCCCTGTCATTCTAGCCAATCTGACAGGTGTGTAATGGTATCTCAGAGTTGTCTTAATCTGAATTTCTCTGATTATTAATGATTTGGAGCATCTTTTCATATGACTAGAAATAGTTTCAATTTCTTTATCAGAGAATTGTCTGTTCATGTCCTTTGACCATTTATCAATTGGAGATTGGCTTGATTTCTTATATATTATAGTCAATTCTCTATATATTTTGGAAATTAGGCCTTTATTTGAACCTTTGACTGTAAAAATATTTTCCCAGTTTATTTTTTCCCTTCTAATCTTATCTGTATTGATTTTGTTTGTACAAAAACTTTTCAATTTGATATAATCAAAGCTTTCTATTTTGTGATCAATAATGATCTCTAGTTCTTCTTTGGTCATGAATTCATTCCTCTTCCACAGGTCTGAGAGAGAGGTAAACTCCTCTAATTTATTTATAATCTCATTCTTTATTCCTAGGTCATGAATCCATTTTGACGTGACCTTCATCCCCTTAATTTCTAATTCTTTGCCCTGAGGAAAAGAGTTGCTATAAATATTTCTGTACAAATAGATTCATTTCCTTATTTATTTATTTTTTTTGTCTTTTTTGAGACAAAAATCTTGGGATAAAGATCCAAAAGTGGTAGTGCTAGATCAAAGGGTTTACATGATTTTATAGCCACAGTTCCTTCCAAATTGTTCTACAAAATAGTTGAATTAGTTCACAATTCCACTAAGAGTTCATTGGTTTCTCATTTCCCCACATTCCCTTCACCATTTTTCATTTCATTTTTTGATTCTATTAGCTGATTTAATAAGTATGATTTGCAGTATTTCAGAATAGTTTTAATTTGCATTTCTCCAATCAATAGGGAGTTAGAACATTTTTCTTTTTCTTTTTTTATTTTTATTATAGCTTTTTATTTACAAGATATTTGCATGGGTAATTTTTCAACATTGACCCTTGCAAAACCTTCTCTTCCAACTTTTCCCTTCCTTCCCCCTACCCTTTCCCCTAGATGGCAGGTAGACCCATATATGTTAAATTATGTTAAAGTATATGTTGAATACAATATATGTATATATATATATATATATATATATATATATATATATATATATATATATATATATCTCAATACAGTTATCTTGCTGCACAAGAAAAACTGGACTTAGAAATAAGGTAAAAATAACCTGAGAAGGAAATCATAAATGCAAGTGGACAATAACAGAGGAAATGGAAATGCTATGTTGTGGGTTCATACACATTTCCCATAGTTCTTTCACTGTGTGTAGCTGGTTCTCTTCATTATTGAACAAATAAAACTGATTTGGTTCAAATTTAGAACCTTTTTCATGTGACTTAGATCTGTTCCTCTAAAAACTATTTATATATTTTAATCATTTATGAATTTGGGAATAACTCTTATTTTTATAAATTTAATTTGGTCTTCTATATGTTTTAGACATGAGGCCTTTATTAGGGAAACACTCTTAAATTTTTTTCCCCAAAATTCCTTTTGTTAACTATATTTTCTTCCATTTTATCCCTTCCATTTATTTTATTTTCTCCCTGTGTTCACCCTTTCACTTCTCAAAAGTTTTGTTTTTGCATTTCCTCCTTCCCTCCCTTCTATCTTGTTTCTCTTGTCATCTTCTTGTACATTCCTGCAGGACAGATTTCTATAACCAATTTACTGTGCATGTTATTTCCTCCATGAGTCAATTCCAATGAAAGCAAGGTTCACTCATTCCCTTTTATCACCCTCTTCACCCCCATCCACTGTAAAAGCCTTTTCTTTGTTCTTTTATGTGAGTACTTTATCAAATTTATCTCTCCTTTTCCCTTTCTCCCAAGATATCCCTTAATTTTATTTCTCTTTTTTTAAGTTTATTATTCCTTAATATTCAACTCACAATTGTGCAATCTATCTATAGATACTTCAAGCTGCCCTATTAGAAAATTCTTATAAATTATGAGTATCATCTTCCCATGTAGGAATATAAACAGTTTACCCTGATTAGGTCCTTTATAATTTGCCTTTTCTGTTTATCTTTTTTATGTTTTTCTTGAGTTTTATATTTGAAACATAAATTTTTTATTTAGTTCTGGTCTTTTCTTCAAAAATTCCTGAAAGTCCTCTATTTCATGGACTATCAATTTTTCCTCTTTAGCTCCATCTGGAATATCATATTTCAAGCTCTCTGGATCTTATAATGTAGAAGCTCCTAATTTTGTGTTATTAGGACCTCTTGATACCTGAATTATCTCTTTTTAGTTGGTTGAAATATTTCTCCTTGACCTGGGAACTGGAATGTGGAAAAATATTCCTGGGAGTTTTCATTTGTGGATCTCTTTCAGAAGATAATGAATGAATTTTTAGTTTTTCCCTGTGGTTCCAAAATATCAGTAAAGTTTTCTGTTATAATTTCTTGAAAGATGATATCTAAGCTCCATTTTTGTTCATGACTTTAAGATAGTTCAATAATTTTTAAATTATCTCTCCTGAAAAAAAAAATTATCTCTCTTGGATCCATTGTCCACGTAGTTATTGTTCTATTGAGATATTTCACATTCTCTTCTATCTTTTCATTCTTTTGGTTTTGCTTTATTGTTTCTAGGTTCCTCATAAAGGCATTAGCTACCATATGCTCAATTCACATTTTTAAGGAATCAGTTTCTTCAATGCAATTTTGGGCTTCCTTTTCTATTTGGCCAATTCAACTTATTAAGGATTTTTTTTTTCTTCAGTGAATTTTTGTGCTTCTTTTTTCATTTGGCTAGGTCTTTTGTTTACGGCATTTCTCCTCTCATTGGCTTTTTATACCTCACACCATTTGCTCTAATCTTGTTTTTAAGACATTATTTTATTCATATATTTATATTCTATTTACTAAGCTATTTCTTGAATTTTTCATTTCTCTCCCCAATTTTTACTCTCCCTCTCTTACTTGATTTTCCAAATAACTTTTGAGCTCTTCTATGACCGGAAACAAATTCATTTTTTTGGAGGCTTTTGGATGTAAGAGCATTAACTTTGTTATTTTCTTATGAGTGTGTGTTTTGATTTTGCTTGTCACCATAGTAACTTTCTCTGATCAGAATATTTTTCTATTTGCTCCTTTTCCCAAGATATTATTTGATTTTTATCTCTTTGTTCAAGTAAGACTTTGCTTTCATGTTGAAGGATGCAGTGAAAGGTTTTTGTGCAGTTTTTTTCAGAGACATTTCTAAGAACCTGGGAGTTTTCTGTTCTTGAAAGGAGAGGTATATTTATTACTCTCCTGGACTAGGCTCTTGTCTGTACCTAACCAAAAGAACTCTTTTCTGTCCTGTGACTTTGACAAGGATTCCTGCTCCTCTGTGGCTAGTGCCCTTCCTCTCCCTGGGATTACAACCCAGGACTGTGGTCCATATCCAAGTATGAACAAAACAAGAGTCCTGCTTCACTGCTAGCAAAGACATCACAATCTCCAGTTGCTCAATCTTCTTATGCTCTGTGGGCTGAGGGATTTAAAGTTGTCTATGACAGGAAAATTGTTTCACTCTGTGATTTTCTGAGTTCTGCTGTTCTAGATCTATTTAGATTATTTAAAGTATTTGAAGGGGGTTGTGGGATAGCTCAGGCAAGTCACTGCCTTTACCCTTCCATTTTTGGCTTTATCTCCATTTCTACTATGTTTAAATAATAAAACAAAAAAGTTCTTGTTTGTAAGGTGAAAGAGGTGAGTAGACATCATAGAAGATCTAATGTTTAGAGAATTCCAATTCATTGATTGCACAAACATTCATAATCATTATATGTAGTACTTTTCTTGACATGATTTTCTTAGTTTGTTCTCTCCTCCCCCCACCTATGTGTTTATTCTTTAGATCTTCAGTTTTGAAATGAATGTTATTATATATTAAAATCAAGAGTCTGTGTGGCATAGTGAATTAGAATCCAGTAAATGTCAGGAAAAACCTGCATTTAATATATCCTCTGAAGAGACAATGTGTTCAGTGGTTATGTGATCCCTGACAAACAACTTAACTTTTCATTGTTTTAGACAACTCCTAGAGATAATAACACCAATTTGTATTGATAGGATATTTCAAGGAAGACCCAGGTTTAGTGTCCTTGTATATTACCCTCTCCTCAACAAAATAAAGATAACAGCAATTAATCATTATTAGATTTAATTCATAGCTTGTAAAAATCTGTTTTATTATCTTTATGTTACTTGAGACAAGCCACTTAACCTTGCTGATTCTCAACTGCCTCTTCTGTAACATAAGGAATTTGAACTCAAGGATCACTCATATTCTCCTTTTTTTCATCATTAAAATTTTGATGGATTGAGAAATGAAACTTATAGGTAAACACTTTAAGTAAATCTTACTGGTTCCCAAAATGCAATTAAGGAAGCTATGGCAGATGAAAAAAGTTTGTAGATCCATCTGGTTTTTATATTTTTTAATATGTGGTCCAAATATGTATGAGAATATCTGGGTGTGCACTCTTGTTTGCCTTACATTGTCTCAAACAGATATCTTACTTGCTTTTTAAAAACTTAATGATCTAATGTGAGATATCACTTCTTAAATGTATGAAAAAGAGTTGTTGTATGAGTAAACAATACAGAGAAGTAGGACTTAAATCAGGTTTGACTCATCATGGCAGGTAATGATATCAATTTTTAGTAGTTGTTCATGAATAGCAACTGTCCTCTAAGAGATGGAAAGTGGAGAACTCCATGGGAAATAAAAGCAATGCAAAAACAAATAGATCAGAATAAATTATTTATAAAAGAATAGCATTTTGTTATCTTTAATATCTTGTCAACTAAAACTATATGCATCATTATATGAATGTTGTCACTTTAAAAATTAACACTCTGAGAAATTATAATTGAAAAATAATGCTATTGGTCAAACCGTTTTTTGGAATTCTTCTAAAATTTGCTTGCTGCTAAAAACTCTGATTTATCTTCTCCAATTTTGTAAAACTGCTCATCACGTTCAGAAATTATTGTAACTCTTTTTCTGGATAAGTATGTCCCTTCTGCTTTTGATCTAATGCCCTCCCATTTCCTCCAAGATAATTGTCTGTTGATCCCTCATCTTCATTATTTTGTAATCTATTGGTTACTTTTTATGTTTATAAATACAAAGATACTCAGTATTCTGAAATTCAAAAATCAATTTTTTTGCTTAAAATTTCTCTAAAGTGTCACCATTTATTTCTGATATTCTTCACTTTTATAATTCTCAAAAAGGATTCTACATTTGCTGCAATTCAATTCTTAATTCTTGCTTCAACAGATGTGGAGCCATGATGGCAAAGTAAAGGCAGGAACACATCCAACTTTTCACCCAAACTATACCAAATTCCTTTAAATCATAACTCTAACAAATTGTAGAGCATCAGAAGACCCCCCAAAATGGAGTAGAACATTTTATACCTGAAGACAACTTAGAAGGTCAGCAGAAAAGGTCTGTGACACCAGTGTGAGTTTCCAGTTTGCAATTCTAGTCATGTTTTTACCAGCACAGAACCTATCCCAGCCTCAGGCATCAACATCAGCAAAGCAGAACCTCTGAATCAGCTGTACTATGGTGGCTTGCAGACCTCTCAGCTTAGAGACATCCATTTGGATTTGGAAGATCAGCAGAAAAAGACCATGGAAATAGGGTGAAAATTCATTGCAAAATCCCAGTGCAGGTTGCTCCAGCACAGCCCCAGACTCAGCATCTGCAAAGCAGGATTCTATTGCCTTAGCATGCTAGATCTTACAGCTACAGTGGAGTGAGGATGCTCCTAACACTTCTAGGGCAGAAAACAGTGCCCTTGTTGACAAATCCCTAGAAGGATCTCTCAAAACAGTTGCACAAAATCCCTGAAGCTTGACACAATTCACTGTCCGCCCTGGAAACAGAGCCCTACTTTAACAAAGAATTAAAAACCAAGTAATAGACTAAAAATTGAGTAGAAAACATGAAGATATTTCTTTTTTTTTTTTTTTTCATTGAATTCTTTTTTTTTATTATATATATATATATATATATATATTTATTTATAGTATTATCCCTTGTATTCATTTTTCCAAATTATCCCCCCCTCCCTCTATTCCCTCCCCCCGGATGACAGGCAATCCCATACATTTTACATGTGTTACAATATAGTCAAGATACAATACATGTGTGTGAATATAATTTTCTTGTTGCACAATAAACATTAGATTCTGAAGGTACATGCAACCTGGGCAGACAGATATTAGTGCTAACAATTTACATTCACTTCCCAGTGTTCCTTCTCTGGGTATAGTTATTGCTGTCCATCATTGATCAACTGGAAGTGAGTTGGTTTTTCTTTATGTTGAAGATTTCCACTTCCATCAGAATACATCCTCATAGAGCATTGTTGCTGAAGTGTACAGCGATCTTCTGGTTCTGCTCCTTTCACTTAGCATCAGTTGATTTAAGTCTCTCCAGGCCTCTCTGTATTAATCCTGCTGGTCATTTCTTACAGAGCAATAATATTCCATAACCTTCATATACCAAAATTTACCCAACCATTCTCCAACTGATGGACATCCATTCATCTTCCAGTTTCTAGCTACTACAAAAAGAGCTGCCACAAACATTTTGGCACATATATGTCTCTTTCCGCTCTTTAGTATTTCTTTGGGATATAAGCCCAGTAGTAGCGCTGCTGGGTCAAAGGGTATGCACAGTTTGATAACTTTTTGGGCATAATTCCAGATTGCTCTCCAGAATGGTTGGATTCGTTCGCAACTCCACCAACAATGTATTAGTGTCCCAGTTTCCCCACATCCCCTCCAACATTCATCATTATTTGTTCCTGTCATCTTAGCCAATCTGACAGGTGTGTAGTGGTATCTCAGAGTTGTCTTAATTTGCATTTCTCTGATCAATAGTGATTTGGAACACTCTTTCATGTGAGTGGATATAGTTTCAATTTCTTCCTCTGAGAATTGTCTGTTCATATCCTTTGACCATTTATCAATTGGAGAATGGTTCGGTTTCTTATAAATTAGGGTCAGTTCTCTATATATTTTGGAAATGTGACCTTTGTCAGAACCTTTCTTTTTAAAAATATTTTCCCAATGTGTTACTTCCCTTCTAATCTTGTTTGTATTAGTATTATTTGTACAGAAACTTTTTAGTTTGATGTAATCAAAATCTTCTATTTTGTGATCAATAATGATCTCTAGTTCTCCTCTGGTCATAAATTCCTTCCTCCTCCACAAGTCTGAGAGGTAGATTATCCTCTGTTCCTCTAATCTATTTATTATCTCCCTCTTTATGCCTAAATCTTGGACCCATTTTGATCTTATCTTGGTATATGGTGTTAAGTGTGGATCCATATCTAATTTCTGCCATATTAATTTCCAGTTTTCCCAACAGTTTTTTCCGAATAATGAATTTTTATCCCTAATGTTGGAATCTTTGGGTTTGTCAAAGATTAGATTGCTATAGATGTACCCTTTTTTGTCCTTTGTATCTAATCTGTTCCACTGATCTACCGGTCTATTTCTTAGCCAATACCAAATGGTTTTGGTGACTGCTGCTATATAATATAGCTTTAGATCAGGTACACTTAGACCACCTTCCTCTGAGATTTTTTTCATTAGTTCCCTTGCAATTCTCGACCTTTTATTCTTCCATATGAATTTTGTTGTTATTTTTTCTAGGTCATTGAAATAGTTTCTTGGGAGTCTGATTGGTATAGCACTAAATAAATAGATTAGTTTGGGGAGTATTGTCATTTTTATTATATTCGCTCAGCCTATCCAAGAGCACTGACTGTCTTTCCAATTATTTAAATCTGATTTTATTTTTTGTGGCAAGTGTTTTGTAATTTTTCTCATATAATTCCTGACTTTTCTTTGGTAGATGGATTCCCAAATACTTTATACTCTCAACATTTATTTGGAATGGAATTTCTCTTTGTATCTCTTGCTGTTGCATTTTGTTAGTGATATATAAAAATGCCGAGGATTTATGTGGATTTATTTTGTATCCTGCCACTTTGCTGAAATTTTGAATTATTTCTAGTAGCTTTTTAGCAGAGTCTTTGGGGTTCTCTAAATATACCATCATGTCATCTGCAAAAAGTGATAGTTTAATTTCCTCATTTCCTACTCTAATTCCTTGAATCTCTTTCTCGGCTCTTATTGCCAAGGCTAGCGTTTCTAGTACTATATTGAATAGTAATGGTGATAGTGTGCAACCTTGTTTCACTCCTGATCTTACTGGGAAAGGTTGCAGTTTATTTCTATTGCATATTATGCTTACTGAAGGTCTTAAATATATGCTCCTGATTATTCTAAGGAATAGTCCATTTATTCCTATACTCTCAAGACTTTTTAGTAGGAATGGATGTTGGATTTTGTCAAATGCTTTTTCTGCATCTATTGAGATGATCATATGGTTCTTATTAATGTGATTATTAATATGGTCAATTATATTAATAGTTTTCCTAATATTAAACCAGCCCTGCATTCCTGGAATAAATCCTACTTGATCATAGTGTATTATCCTGGAGATGATTTTCTGAAGTCTTTTTGCTAATATCTTATTTAAGATTTTAGCATCAATATTCATTAAGGAGATTGGTCTATAATTTTCTTTCTCAGTTTTCGATCTACCTGGTTTAGGTATCAGTACCATGTCTGTGTCATAAAAGGAGTTTGGTAGGACTCCTTCATCCCCTATTTTTTCAAATAGTTTATATAGCATTGGGGCTAATTGTTCTTTAAATGTTTGGTAGAATTCACATGTGAATCCATCTGGCCCTGGGGATTTTTTCCTGGGGAGTTGATTAATAGCTTGTTCTATTTCTTTTTCTGAAATGGGACTATTTAAGCAATTTATCTCCTCCTCTGTTAATCTAGGGAGCCTATATTTTTGGAGGAAGTCATCCATTTCACTTAAGTTATCAAATTTATTGGCATAAAGTTGGGCAAAGTAACTCCTTATTATTTCTCTAATTTCCTCTTCATTGGTGGAAAGATCCCCCTTTTCATTTGTAAGACTAACAATTTGATTTTCCTCTTTCTTTTTTTTTGATCAAATTTACCAAAGGTTTATCTATTTGATTGGCTTTTTCATAAAACCAACTCTTGGTTTTATTTATTAATTCAAAAGTTTTTTTACTTTCAATATTATTGATTTCTCCTTTTAATTTTTGTATTTCAAGTTTAATTTTTGTTTAGGGGTTTATAATTTGGTCTTTTTCTAGCCTTTTAAGTTGTAAGCCCAATTCGTTAATCTTCTCTTTCTCTATTTTCTTCAAATAAGCCTCTAAAGATATAAAATTTCCCCTTATTACTGCTTTAGCTGCATCCCAAAGATTTTGGTATGATGTCTCATCATTGTCATTATCTTGGGTGAAATTGTTAATTGTTTTTATAATTTGCTCTTTCACCCAGTCATTCTTTAAGATGAGATTGTTCAGTTTCCAATTACTTTTTGGTCTATTTACCCCTAACTTTTTACTGAATGTAGCTTTTATTGCATTATGATCTGAGAAGAAGGCATTTATTATTTCTGCCTTCCTACATTTAACTTTGAGATCTTTATGTCCTAATATATGGTCAATTTTTGTATAGGATCCATGAACTGCTGAGAAGAATTTATATTCCTTTCTATTGCCATTCAGTTTTCTCCAAAGGTCTATCATACCTAGTTTTTCTAATGTTCTATTTACTTTTTTAATTCCTTTCTTGTTTGTTTTTTGGTTTGATTTGTCTAAATTTGAGAGTGCAAGGTTGAGATCTCCCACTATTATAGTTTTACTGTCTATTTCTTCTTGCAACTCTCTTAGCTTTTCCTTTAGAAAGTTAGATGCTATACCACTTGGTGCATATATGTTTAGTATCGATATGGCTTCATTATTTATGCTACCTTTCAGCAGGATATAGTTTCCTTCCTTATCTCTTTTAATTAGATCAACTTCTGCTTTTGCTTGATCTGAGATAAGGATAGCTACCCCTGCTTTTTTGGCTTTACCTGAAGCATAATAGGCTCTGTTCCAACCTTTTACCTTTACTCTGTATGTATCTCCCTGCTTTAAGTGTGTTTCCTGTAGACAACATATTGTAGGGTTCTGCTTTTTGACCCAATCTGCTATCCGTCTCCGTTTGATGGGAGCGTTCATCCCATTTACATTTACAGTTAAAATGACTAATTCTGTATTTCCTGCCATCATATTATCCCCAGATTATGCTTTTTCCCTTAACCCCCCTGATCCCCCTCCCCGATATTTAATTTACAGACCCCCCTTGTGACGCGCAACCCTCCCTCTTTTTTTTTTTAGTATCCCTCCCCCTCCCTCCAAGTCCCTTCACTTATTCTCCTTTTCCTTTTCCCTTTTCCTCTCCCCCCTTTTAATGAGGTGAGAGAGAATTCCCTGAAAAACAAATATGACAATTATTTACTCTTTGAGCCTCTTGTGATGAGAGTAAGATTTACACAATGATTCTCCCCCTCTCTAAGTTCCCTCAGATATGGTGTATTTTCTATGCCTCTTCCTGGGATGTAGTTTCCCTCTTTTTATTTTTTTTTTTTTTTTTTTTTTTTAATTTTTTTTTATTATATATATATATATATTTTATAATATTATCCCTTGTATTCATTTTTCCAAATTACCCCCCCTCCCTTATTCCCTCCCCCCGACGACAGGCAATACCATACATTTTACATGTGTTACAATATAGTCTAAGTACAATACATGTGTGTGAATATCATTTTCTTGTTGCACAATAAACATTAGAATCCGAAGGTATATGCAACCTGGGCAGACAGATATTAGTGCTAACAATTTACATTCCCCTCCCAGTGTTTCTTCTCTGGGTGTATCTACCTCTGTCCATCATTGATCAACTGGAAGTGAGTTGGATCTTCTTTATGTTGAAGATTTCCACTTCCATCAGAATACATCCTCATACAGTATCGTTGTTGAAGTATACAGTGATCTTCTGGTTCTGCTCATTTCACTCAGCATCAGTTGATTTAAGTCTCTCCAACCCTCTCTGTATTCCTCCTGCTGGTCATTTCTTACTGAGCAATAATATTCCATAACTTTCATATACCACAATTTACCCAACCATTCTCCAACTGATGGACATCCATTCATCTTCCAGTTTCTAGCTACAACAAAAAGAGCTGCCACAAACATTTTGGCACATATATGTCTCTTTCCGCTCTTTAGTATTTCTTTGGGATATAATCCCAGTAGTAGCGCTGCTGGGTCAAAGGGTATGCACAGTTTGATAACTTTTTGGGCATAATTCCAGATTGCTCTCCAGAATGGCTGGATTCTTTCACAACTCCACCAGCAATGTATTAGTGTCCCAATTTCCCCACATCCCCTCCAACATTTGTCATTATTTGTTCCTGTCATCTTAGCCAATCTGACAGGTGTGTAGTGGTATCTCAGAGTGGTCTTAATTTGCATTTCTCTGATCAGTAGTGATTTGGAACACTCTTTCATGTGAGTGGATATAGTTTCAATTTCTTCCTCTGAGAATTGTCTGTTCATATCCTTTGACCATTTATCAATTGGAGAATGGTTTGGTTTCTTATAAATTATGGTCAGTTCTCTATATATTTTGGAAATGAGACCTTTGTCAGAACCCTTGTTTTTAAAAATATTTTCCCAATTTGTTACTTCCCTTCTAATCTTGTTTGCATTAGTATTATTTGTACAGAAACTTTTTAGTTTGATGTAATCAAAATCTTCTATTTTGTGATCAATAATGATCTCTAGTTCTCCTCTGGTCATAAATTCCTTCCTCCTCCACAAGTCTGAGAGGTAGATTATCCTCTGTTCCTCTAATCTATTTATTATCTCCCTCTTTATGCCTAAATCATGGACCCATTTTGATCTTATCTTGGTATATGGTGTTAAGTGTGGATCCATATCTAATTTCTGCCATACTAATTTCCAGTTTTCCCAACAGTTTTTTCCGAATAATGAATTTTTATCCCTAATGTTGGAATCTTTGGGTTTGTCAAAGATTAGATTGCTATAGATGTACCCTTTTTTGTCCTTTGTATCTAATCTGTTCCACTGATCTACCGGTCTATTTCGTAGCCAATACCAAATGGTTTTGGTGACTGCTGCTATATAATATAGCTTTAGATCAGGTACACTTAGACCACCTTCCTCTGAGTTTTTTTTCATTAGTTCCCTTGCAATTCTTGACCTTTTATTCTTCCATATGAATTTTGTTGTTATTTTTTCTAGGTCATTAAAATAGTTTCTTGGGAGTCTGATTGGTATAGCACTAAATAAATAGATTAGTTTGGGGAGTACTGTCATCTTTATTATATTCGCTCGGCCTATCCAAGAGCACTGAATGTCTTTCCAATTATTTAAATCTGATTTTATTTTTGTGGCAAGTGTTTTGTAATTTTTCTCATATAATTCCTTACTTTTCTTTGGTAGATGGATTCCCAAATATTTTATACTATCAACATTTGTTTGGAATGGAATTTCTCTTTGTATCTCTTGCTGTTGCATTTTGTTAGTGATATATAAAAATGCCGAGGATTTATGTGGATGTATTTTGTATCCTGCCACTTTGCTGAAATTTTGAATTATTTCTAGTAGCTTTTTAGCAGAGTCTTTGGGGTTCTCTAAGTATACCATCATGTCATCTGCAAAAAGTGATAGTTTAATTTCCTCATTTCCTACTCTAATTCCTTGAATCTCTTTCTCGGCTCTTATTGCCGAGGCTAGCGTTTCTAGTACTATATTGAATAGTAATGGTGATAGTGGGCAACCTTGTTTCACTCCTGATCTTACTGGGAAAGGTTGCAGTTTATTTCTATTGCATATTATGCTTACTGACGGTCTTAAATATATACTCCTGATTATTCTAAGGAATAATCCGTTTATTCCTATACTCTCAAGAGTTTTTAGTAGGAATGGATGTTGGATTTTGTCAAATGCTTTTTCTGCATCTATTGAGATGATCATATGGTTCTTATTAATTTGATTATTAATATGGTCAATTATATTAATAGTTTTCCTAATATTAAACCAGCCCTGCATTCCTGGAATAAATCCTACTTGATCATAGTGTATTATCTTGGAGATGATTTTCTGAAGTCTTTTTGCTAATATCTTATTTAAGATTTTAGCATCAATATTCATTAAGGAGATTGGTCTATAATTTTCTTTCTCAGTTTTCGATCTACCAGGTTTAGGTATCAGTACCATGTCTGTGTCATAAAAGGAATTTGGTAGGACTCCTTCATCCCCTATTTTTTCAAATAATTTATATAACATTGGGGCTAATTGTTCTTTAAATGTTTGGTAGAATTCACATGTGAATCCATCTGGCCCTGGGGATTTTTTCCTGGGGAGTTGATTAATAGCTTGTTCTATTTCTTTTTCTGAAATGGGACTATTTAAGCAATTTATCTCCTCCTCTGTTAATCTAGGGAGCCTATATTTTTGGAGGAAGTCATCCATTTCACTTAAGTTATCAAATTTATTGGCATAAAGTTGGGCAAAGTAACTCCTTATTATTTCTCTAATTTCCTCTTCATTGGTGGAAAGATCCCCCTTTTCATTTGTAAGACTATCAATTTGATTTTCCTCTTTCTTTTTTTTGATCAAATTTACCAAAGGTTTATCTATTTTATTGGCTTTTTCATAAAACCAACTCTTGGTTTTATTTATTAATTCAATAGTTTTTTTACTTTCAATTTTATTGATTTCTCCTTTTAATTTTTGTATTTCGAGTTTAATTTTTGGTTGGGGGTTTATGATTTGGTCTTTTTCTAGCCTTTTAAGTTGTAAGCCCAATTCGTTAATCTTCTCTTTCTCAATTTTCTTCAAATAAGCCTCTAAAGATATAAAATTTCCCCTTATTACCGCTTTAGCTGCATCCCAAAGATTTTGATATGATGTCTCATCATTATCATTATCTTGGGTGAAATTGTTAATTGTTTCTATAATTTGCTCTTTCACCCAGTCATTCTTTAAGATGAGATTATTCAGTTTCCAATTACTTTTTGGTCTACTTACCCCTAACTTTTTACTGAATGTAGCTTTTATTGCATTATGATCTGAGAAGAAGGCATTTATTATTTCTGCCTTCCTACATTTAATTTTGAGATCTTTATGTCCTAGTATATGGTCAATTTTTGTATAGGATCCATGAACTGCTGAGAAGAAAGTATATTCCTTCCTATTGCCATTCAGTTTTCTCCAAAGGTCTATCATACCTAGTTTTTCTAATGTTCTATTTACTTTTTTAATTTCTTTCTTGTTTGTTTTGTGGTTTGATTTGTCTAAATCTGAGAGTGCAAGGTTGAGATCTCCCACTATTATAGTTTTACTGTCTATTTCTTCTTGCAGTTCTCTTAACTTTTCCTTTAGAAAGTTAGATGCTATACCACTTGGTGCATATATGTTTAGTATTGATATGGCTTCATTATTTATGCTACCTTTCAGCAGGATATAGTTTCCTTCCTTATCTTTTTTAACGAGATCTACTTCTGCTTTTGCTTGATCTGAGATAAGGATAGCTACCCCTGCTTTTTTGGCTTTACCTGAAGCATAATAGGCTCTGTTCCAACCTTTTACCTTTACTCTGTATGTATCTCCCTGCTTTAAGTGTGTTTCCTGTAGGCAACATATTGTAGGGTTCTGCTTTTTGATCCAATCTACTATCCGTCTCCGTTTGATGGGATCGTTCATCCCATTTACATTTACAGTTAAAATTACTAATTCTGTATTTCCTGCCATCGTATTATCCCCAGATTATGCTTTTTTCCCTTGACCCCCCTGATCCCCCTCCCCGATATTTAATTTACAGACCCCCCTTGTGACGCGCAACCCTCCCTCTTTTTTTTTTTTTTAGGATCCCTCCCCCCTCCCTCCAAGTCCCTTCACTTATTCCCCTTTTCCTTTTCCCTTTTCCTCTCCCCCCTTTTAATGAGGTGAGAGAAAATTCTCTGAAAAACAAATATGTTAATTATTTACTCTTTGAGCCTCTTCTGATGAGAGTAAGATTCACACAATGATTCTCCCCCTCACTAAGTTCCCTCAGATATGGTGTATTTTCTATGTCTCTTCCTGGGATGTAGTTTCCCTCTTTTTATCACTCCTTCCCCTTTTTCTGAACCGACCTCCTTCCCTTTACTACACCCCCCTTTTTTTCTTTTATATCAGTAAAATCAAATTATCCTTGAGTACTTTTTATATACCCACAACAGAGTTACAGTTCTCAAGGGTTCTGTGTACCTTTTTCTGTTTCTCTTCAGTCTTGTGGATGTAGATCAAATTTTTTGTTTAAGTCTGGTTTTTTTCTTAGAAACATATAGAATTCCTCTGTTTTATTGAATGACCATCTTCTTCCATGGAAAAAGATGCTAAACTTAGCTGGGTAGTTCATTCTTGGTTACAGTCCTTGATCTTTTGCCTTATGGAATATCAGGTTCCAGGCCCTTCTATCTTTTAATGTGGAGGCAGCCAGATCTTGGGTGACCCTTATTGTGGCACCTTGGTATTTAAATTGTTTTTTTCTAGCTGCTTGCAGGATTTTCTTCTTTGTGTGGTAATTCTGCAGCTTAGCCACTATATTCCGTGGTGTTCTTTTTTTAGGGTCTAATTCAGAAGGAGTTCGATGAATTCTTTCACATCTACTTTCCCTTCTGTTTCTATTATCTCTGGACAGTTCTCTTTGATAATTTCCTGTAAAATAGAATCTAGGCTCTTTTTTTGGTCATAGTTTTCGGGAAGTCCAATGATCTGCAGATTATCTCTCCTAGATCTATTTTCCAGGTCTATAGATTTTCCCAGTAAGTATGTGACGTTGTTCTCCAGCTTCTCATTTTTTTTGTTTTGTTTGACTGATTCTTGGGTTCTCTGTGAATCATTCATTTCTATTTGTTCCATCCTGACTTTTAAGGAGTTATTTTCTTCTTTCACAGCTTTTAGTTCTTTTTGTAAATGCCCAATTTCGTTTTTAAATGAATTATTTTGCTCTATTGAATTTTTTTCCATTTCCCTAATTTTTTTTTGAGAATTATTTTCTTTTTCCAATTCAGAAATTCTATTTTCTTGAGACTTTTTTATCTTTTCCAATTCAGAAATCCTACTTTCCTGTGTTTTTTTAACCTTTTCTAATTCATAAATTTTGTTTCCCTGCATCTCCTGTGAATTCTTTATTTTTTCCAACTCCAATTTCAGGACGTTGTTATTCTCTATCATAGCATTTTTCTTCATTTTTCTTCAAACTCCCTTAATTTTTTAAGAGTCTCTTCTAGGAGAGAATTATGTGATGGGGGGCAGGAATCGTTCCCCTTTAGGTTGTTATCTGCTGTCTCTCTGCTGTTAACTTCCTCGGGGTTGGATACCCGCTCTTTCTCTGTGTAGTAGGAATCTATGGTTTTTTTGGCTTTTTTGCTTATATTTTAAAAATCTTTTGGGGTCTGTCCCTGGGGTAGGAAATTATTTATTTACTTCTTTTCCAGCTTCCTCCCAGACCGTTTGGATGCAGCGGCTCTTGGGCCTGAGCTAAGATAGCGCTCTGGGAGAGAGTTCCCCACCCCCTCCCTGGAGGTGCCTCAGAGGTGATTAGCGCTGCTGTGCCCCGAGGGCGCTGAACAGTAAAGGCAGCACAAAGCCCAGCCTATGCATCTGGGTGGGGTGTGGATGTCTGCAGCAGGTGATGTGAAAAGCCCCTGTGCTCAAACTGGAAGTGTCTGCCAGAAACCGCGGTCCCTAGTTCAAAGGTTCCGCTTCTCTGGGACTTCCTGGAGCTGAGTTCCACGCCCTCCAGCTAAACTAGGCAGTGTGTGTTGCCTTGGGCCGTATCCACCCACTTGTCAATCTCTTAACTATTTTCAGGTGGTAGCTGAGGCCACACCCCCTGGTGCCGAGACCTGCTGAGTCACCTCCAGGATCCGGGGAAAATCTAATCTGAGTTTTTAAAGTATTTTAGCTTTCTCTTCTGAACTGCTAAATAATTAGCAGAGAAGAGCTAATAGCCTGTGCCAGATTCCTTTATCTCAGTGGCTTCTCTGATCCCAGAGCCCTTCCCAGCGCGATCAGCAGAGTATGCTAGCACCCAGCCGTCTGTGCTGGCCTCTTTTCTTCCTCCCCTGGGGACTGACCTTTTCTGTTGAAACTCCAGATTCTCTTCAGCTGGTAAGTTGTGCTTCCAGTCCTTGTGGTATCTATCAGTCCTGGGCTTATTTTGAGGCTTAATTTATCTAATTGGTTGTGAGGGAGTGAGGACGTTCACAGAGTCATGTGTTTCTTCTCCGCCATCTTGGCTCTGCCTCCAAAAAGATATTTCTGACCATGGAAAATTACTATCATGACATGAAAAATCAAAACCCACTCTTAGAAGTAAATAACAAAGTCAAAATCCTACATCCAAAGCCTCCAACAAAAATAAGAATTGATCTGAGGCTATGGAAAAACTCAAAAGGGCTTTTGAAAATCACAATAACTAGAGGAAAAATTAGGAAAAGAAAAGGAAAAACCTACTGAAGAGAAGAATGCCTTAAAAAGAAAAATTGGCCAAAGGGGAAAATTTAAAGAATCCATTGATCACCTCCTGAAAGAGATCCCAAAATGAAAACTCCCAGGAATATTGTAGTCAAATTCCAGAATTAACAAGTGAAGGAGAAAAAAAAAAATGCAAGCATCCAGAAAGAAACAATTCAAGTATAGTTGAGCAACAGTCAAGATCACACAAGATTTAGCAGCTTCTACATTAAAGGACTGGAGGGTTTGAAATGTGATATTCTGGAGAGCTATGGAGTTAGAATAATTTAGCCAGCCAAACATAGTATAATCCCTCAAGGGAAAAGGTAGATATTCAATGAAATAAAGGGTTTTTAAGTATTAGCAATGAAAAGATCAGCGCTAAATGAAAATTTTCAATTTTCAAATATAAGACTCAGAAAAGGCATAAGGAGGTAATCAGGAAAGTGATATCATAATGAACTTTTTTTTGTCTTTTTTTTAAATTAATTTTTATAATTATAACATTTTCTTTGACAGTACATATGCATAGGTAATTTTTCTTTTTTTTACAACATTATCCCCTGTACTCCCTTCTGTTCCAAGTTTTTCCCCTCCTTCCCTCCACCCCCTCCCTAGATGGCAGGCCATTCCCATACATATTAAATATGTTATAGTATATTCTATGTACAATATATATGTGCAGAACCGCATTTTGTTGTTGTTGTTGTTGCAAAGTAAGGATTGTATTTGCAAGGTAAAAATAATCTGGGAAGAGAAACAAAACAAAACAAAACAAACAACAACAACAACAACAACAAAAAAACAATGCTCTCAGTTTACGCTCATTTCCCAGTGTTCCTTTTCTGGGTGTAGCTGATTCTGTCCATCATTGATCAATTGGAATTGGATTAGCTCTTCTCTATGTTTAAGATATCCACTTCCATCAGAACACATGCTCATATAGTATCATTGTTGAAGTGTATAATGATCCCCTAGTTCTACTTGTTTCACTTAGCATCAATTGATATAAGTCTCTCCAAGTCTCTCTGTATTCCTCCAGTTGGTCATTTCTTACAGAACAATAATATTCCATAACATTCATATACCATAATTTACCCAACCATTCTCCAATTGATGGACATCCATTGATCTTCCAGTTTCTAGCCACTATAAAAAGGGCTGCCACAAACATTTTGGCACATACAGGTCCCTTTCCCTTCTTTAGTATTTCCTTGGGATATAAGCCCAGGAGTAGCACTGCTGGGTCAAAGGGTATGCAGATTTTGATAACTTTTTGTGCATAATTCCAGATTGCTCTCCAGAATGGTTGGATTCTTTCACAACTCCACCAACAATGCATCAGTGTCCCAGTTTTCCCACAGCCCCTCCAACATTCATCGTTATTTGTTCCTGCCATCTTAGCCAATCTGACAGGTGTGTAGTGGTATCTCAGAGTTGTCTTAATTTGCATTTCTCTGATCAATAGTGATTTGGAACACTCTTTCATATGAGTGGAAATAGTTTTAATTTCATCATCTGAAAATTGTCTGTTCATATCCTTTGACCTATCATAAGGAACTTAATAAGGTTTGTTTACATTTTGAAATGAGAGGATGATACTTGTAACTCATTAGAAATTTTTCATTATTATGGCAGTTAGAAGGAGTATATGTAGACAAACGGCACACTGTGGAGTTGAATATGATGGGATAATAACAAAAACATGGTGAAATTGTCAAAAGATATAAGTTGTTCCCAAAGGGCTGTAAATTCATACATATCCTTTGACTTAATATCACCACCATAAGGCATGAATACCAAAAGAGATTTAACAAAAAAGAAAGAAAAGGACCTATATGTATAAATACACTTGTAGTAGTTCTCGGGATGGAAAAAAAATTGGAAATTGAATGGATGTCTATCAGTTGGGGAATGGCTGAATAAACTGTGGTATATGATTGTCTTGGAATATTTTTATTCTGTGGAAAAGGATGAGCAGGATGCTCTCAGTAAAAAACAAAAACAAACAAACAAAAATACCTGGAAAATTTTTCATGAACTCAAAGTGGAATATGTCGTATACAAAATAATAGCTACATTCTGAGATGAATGGTTGTAAATCACTTTGCTATTCTCAATAGTACAATGATCCACAGCTACTCTGAAGGGCTTTTGAAAGATTTTATCCATACCCAGAGAAGAAACTGATTGTTTGAATACAGATTGAAGTACATTCTCTCTCTCTCTCTCTCTCTCTCTCTCTCTCTCTCTCCAAAAATAAGTGTTTAAAAAATTGTTTTAAATATATCTAAGTTAAAATATTAAATAAATAAAACAAATTTTAAAAAGAATCTTGCATCTTTATTTTAACCATGATTACTCAATAGAAACTGCTTTCTCTCTCTCTTAAATATTGTCAATGACTAATTCATCAGAATCTTTTCTCCATTCCTTTATTGACATTTTTTAACACTATTTCCCACTGAAAATATCACTGTTAATTTCCCCAGCCCAGTTTTGGCTTTCATAAACACTGTTCTTACTTGTTTTTCCTATCTGACCTCTCTTTGAGGCATTCTTTGCTAGTTCATTTAGCATTAAATTATTTCCTTTTTGTAGAATTTGATATTAAGAAACTTTTTCAAATTTCTTTGAAGTGAAAAAAACTGATTGTGATCTTGTAAATGTCATCACATGGTTAAAATTCTAAAGTCCTGAAAGCTATGATCATGGAGAAGAAACCCTGAAAGTTCCTAAAAAGCTTAACAGGCCCTTGTAGATTGCCTTTATTTTGGTTTCTTTGTTTCTTTTTTCTTTTTTTCAAATTTCCTGTAGAGACAATTTTAACATTATCTCCAAAAAAAAAAAATAATAAAAAATAAAAAATTGAGTTCCAAATCATCTCCTTCTATGCCTCACTACATTTTCCTCAAAAGGACCTGCTGCTGGCTTGTCAGGATGCTGTCTGCCATAAATTATTCTCCCATTTTACCTGAGTAAAATAAAACTTTCTTGGTGAATTTCCAAGTTATCTTAGATAAGAAAATTTTTTCACCCTATTTTTGTTAGGTCTACTGTTACAGAATTAATTTTGGGGTGCTATTTTACAGTTGTGGGGATGTGGGTAAATTCAGGTGATTTCCAGTTTATTTTACCATATTGGCTCTCTGAATTATGGACCACCATTGTGCTGAAGAGGAAATGTGATGTACACAATTAGAGAAATAACTGAATCTGCTGAAATTGTGGCTTCTTGAAATATGACAAATACATTTGAAAAATACCTTCTTAAAAAGTGAACATTAGAAAATAGTATTAAATTTACTTGGACAAATATTCATTGGGTAACATGCAGAATGATCAAAATGAACAAGCTTCTTTCCTTTTATCCATGTAGCATTAAGAAAATTCTAAATCAGAATGTTAAAATTAAAAAAAAAAAATACAAACAAACAGAATATTGTAGCCAAATTTCAGAACTCCCAGGTTAGGGAGAAATATCACAAGCATGCAGAAAGAAACAATTTAAATATAGTTGAGCCATAGTCAGAATAACACAAGAATATACAGCTTCCACATTAAAGGACTGGAGGGCTTGAAATATGATATTTCAAAGAGAAATGGAACTAGGATTACAACCTACCCACCAAAACTGAGTATAATCCTTCGAGGAAAAGTGGTCATGCAAGGAAATAGAGTATTTTTTACCATTCATGATGAAAAGACCAGGACTGAATGGAAAATTTGATTTTCAAATATGGGACACTGAAAAAGCATAAGGAGGTAATCAGCAAAATGATATCATAAGTGACTGCAAAATGTAATTTTTTTTTTACATTTCTACTTGGGAGGATGAGACTCATAATCCATTAGAACATTCTCATTATTATGGTAAACAGAGGGCACAAAGTGTGTTGAATATAAAGGGATAATATTTTTTTAAATGGTGAAATAAAAGATGAGAGAGAAATGTGCTAGGAGAAAGATAAATAGAGAGAAAGGGAATGCTGCAAATTATCTGACATAAAAAATAGGCAAGAAAAAACTTGTGGAGAGGAAGAGCTGGTGAGTGAGTAAACTTACTCTCATCAGAATTGGCTCAAAGAAGAAATAACACATATGCTCAACATAGATATAGAAATCTATCTTACCCTGCAGGAAAATAGGAGAGGAATGAGATATGGGAAGGGGAGGAGGATGATTAAAAAAGGGCATATTGGGAGAGGTACTGGTCAGCACTAAAACACTTTTGAGGAAGAATGGAGTAAAAGGAGAAAATAAATGGGGGAAAATACAGTTCACAATAGTAATTTTTAAAAATTCAAAGCCATTTTCTCTGATAAGGCTTATTTCTCAAACATAGAACAAATTTATCAAAAATAAGAGCCATATCCCAATTGGTAAATGATCAAAATATATTATCTGTGTCCAAAGGGCTATAAATTCATGCATATCTTTTGACCTAACAACACCACTAGTAATCATGTATATCAAAAGATAGTAAAAAAAAAGAAAAATTACCTAAATGACTAAAAATATTCAGAGCAGCTCTCCTTCTCAGGGTTTAAAAATTGAAATCAAGGGGATGCCCATCAATTGGGGAATGAAATAACAAACGTGTGTGTGTGTGTGTGTGTGATGTTATTGTTCTATGAAAAATGATGAGTAGGATGCTCTCAGAAAAAAAAAAAAAAAATTAAAGTCCTACATGAACGTAAGCTGTACTATATACAAAGTAATAGCAATGTTCTGTCATGACCAGCTGTAAATGATTTGGCTATTTTTAGTAGTACTATTATCCACAACTACTCTGAAGGATTTATGATGAAAATTCCTTTCCACACCCAGAAAAGGAACTGAGTGTGCCCGAATACAGATTGAAGAACTCTCTCTCTCTCTCTCTCTCTCTCTCTCTCTCTCTCTCTCTCTCTCTCTCTCTCTCTGTCTTTCTCTTTCTTTCTGTTTAACTTAACTTTTCTTGAGTGTTGTTATTTTCATTAGGGTATGAGATCTATATTTTCTTTTACAACTTCATATTATGGAAATATTTTTCATTACTTCACATGTGATTTCTTAATTATGGATTGGTATAAGAAAGAGAACATAGAACTCAAATATTTTAAAAGCAAATGTAAAAAATATTTTCAGTATATTCAAATATTAAAAAATTATTCAAGTATTCACAAATTCAAAACTATTAAATAAATAAATTTTTAAAGGGGGGAGGAAAATTTGGAACTCCAAATCTTGCAAAAATATTGTGAGGAATATGAAAAATATAATATGTTCCCTTTGCTCAAGGAATTTATAATTAGTTTGAAAATACAAGACATATATGTGAACTAAATAAAGAATGAAACAACACATATAGTTAACGATTCCACTTGGTATGGATTGAAATATTTACAGAAAGCTCTTCCAGATCTCAAATTTTGTGTTATTTATGATTATTTATACAAATGTTAAGTCACAGAATATTTAGAGTACATGCATGGCATAAATTAAGGCATGGAAAAGCCTAGATTATATGGGATCTTGCATGCCAGTCTAAGGATCTTGGTTGGCATCCAAAAGACAATAGAAACCACTAACGCTTCTTAAGCCAAAGAGTGACTAAATGGATGGGTCATTAAAAAAAAAAATACTCCACTAGTTTGGTGGAGAATAAATTAAACCAGTAAGAAACAGGAGGAGGACATATTAGGTAGAAGGCAACTGTAATAATAAAGGTGTCAGATGATGAGGACCTGGAATTTAATGTAACTAGTTGGAAATTTGTGAAATGAATATCTTAGATTAAGATTTTTGATTAAGAGCCATGGAATAATTTTGTCTGAATAAAATTAATTGGCCCATGTTGGGATTTGGGGAGTCAGTATCAAGTTCTAAGTAATTCAGCTTCTTATTAAAATATTACAACAAAATCTAAATCAAAAAAGTTCACTAGATATTTGCAATTTGCATACTATAAGCGAATTATCCTGTTAACAATTTAAAAATTAAAATAGACTCAATCCTATCTACCAAGGACTTTATTTTTCAAAAGAAAGAGAAGTATATAAATTCTTAAAAATTCAAATTAGAATAATCCAAATGTATAGATATAGCAAGCTGTAAGAGGTCCAAGGATGTATTGATTAATTGTGGCTGTGAAGTAGGAGTAGTCAGGCAAACCATGATGATGGAGTCAGTTCTGAACTAGCTTTTGTTGTATGATTAATCCATTTCAAAGGTGGATGTGTAAGAAAAAACAAACTATAGGGGAATATATGAACAGAGCCACAGAGATAGGAATAATAAATTAGGAAAAAAATTAGTAATCAGAATAAATAAATTAGTTTTAGATAACAGGAAATAATAAAATTTGTTTGGAACAGAGTATATGAAAAGGAAATCATGAAAAAAAATCTGGAAAGTTAGAATGGCTCAATTTTGAATGCCTCAAGTCACAATATAAGACGTTTGGATTCTATTTGGCAAATAATGAACAAGCACTAAGTACTTCAGTTTAGTGGAGTGATGTGATGAGAGTTACATTTTCACACAGTGCAAAGGGAAATAGTGTCTAATGATAAGATGTAAGCTTTAGGAAACAATTATGATAGTCGTAGATAACATTACAATTCTATAACTAGAAGTGGCTATTGTTCCCTTTGGGTCAACCCCTCCATTATAAAATATAAGGGGAATGAACAATATTGAAGTAAGTGAATTCACCAAAATAAAGCAGGCTCAAAAATGAGAGATATAACAAAAGTCTTAAATAGGGTTGTAGAAGAAGCAATGGTACTATGAAAAGGAAGTAAAACTGAAATGGGAATAGTCACTTATTCTTGCTGAGGATTCTTCATTTATAAAATGAGAGAGGAGGTATTGAATTAATTCAAATTTGAGCTCTTTTCTGTCTCTAAAGCCTATGATCTTGTGTCAGTCATTTTTATTTGTGTCTGACTCTTTGTGATTTTCTTGGCAAAGATATTGGAGTGGTTGACCATTTCCTTTTCCAGTTCATTTTAAAGATAAGGAAATTGAGATAAACAAGAGTTTAATCACTTGCCTAAGATCACATAGCTAGTAAATATTGGAGGCTGAATTGAACTCAGGTCATCCTGATGCCATCCCCAGCATTTTGTCTATTACACTGTCTCTCTAAAATAGAAGAATTTAAGAACATTCACAATTTCCTTTCTTGTGAAAGAGGAAATCATCTAATCACAGTTTTTGACAGTTAAATAAGATCTGAGTAATACATCCTATTTATATGTTACTAATAAAGCATTATACTTAATTGTAGTTTTCTAAGGAATTTTGGAAGCCATCTTATCTTTATAACAATCCCTTCTATAACAGCTCAAATAAGTGACTTTTGCTTTAGGCTCTCCAGTGATGAACAATGTATTACCTCCTGAAGTATTCCATTCTTCACATTTTTTCCCCAGATTTTATTTTTAGATTTATTCTCATGTGGTTGGCACTAGGATACTCATTAAAATTGTCTAATTCCACTTTTGTCCTCCTTTCATATTATACTTATTAATCTTTGGGGTAAGAGAATTTACCTTTTCCTAATGAGGACTTCAATAGATTAAATATAGGGGACAATGCAAAATATGTATCTCAGGTACAAGAAGATTCTTCATCTTGGCAGATAAGGAAAGTCAAGAACAGAATTTTTAAGTGACATGTCCAGGATCACATACATATGTGAGGTAATATTGAAACTTAATATTCCTGAATCCTACCCTTGTGTCCTATCATCTACTGTGATTTTCTGTCCTCAATTACACAAAAATTTATTAAACGGGATTGTGGCACTGATATTATCTGCTTTCTTTAGCTAAAGTAATACTGCAGTCATTAAAAGATACATTGCCAGAGCACCTATTTCTTTAGCAATTTTTCTTTGATGATTCATTAAAATAGTCTTGCATTTCTACCATCTTTCTTTCATGTAGTCTAGCTTTTAGAACATATTAAAACTCCTTGTATAGTTGTTTTTTTTTCTAAGAAGTTCTCCAAAATTTTCAGAGCAAATTGATACCCATATTGTCACTTAATTTTTATATTGTATTTCTGAAGCAAATAAAAATGGAAAGGGAGGAAAGATAATATGTATTTTGGAATATCTACTATGTGTCTGACACTATGCTAGATGCTTTACAAGGCTTATCTCAAGGAAGTCAAGTGACTTAGTTATATTGAAATACAGAAATAAGCCTAAAAATCAAGTTATCCCATTTGTTCTCATCAGCATTTCAAAGATTTTGTAAGGGAATACATTGAGTTACTGAGGAGATTCTTATCTGACTACATAATCTTGGTCTTCTCTGATTGGCATCTGCTCCATGCCCCAGTTTGGATTAATTGCATTACCTAGTAAGAATTTATCAGCCTTGGCTCTTTTTCCTCCCCTTCTTGATAGCATTTTATTTTTCCAGATACACAGATACAAATACACTCCTCAGAACTGAAAGCAATTTGTTATAGATTAAATATGTACAATCCTTTTAAACATGCTTCCATATTTGTCAGGTGCAAGAAAAATTATGCCAAAAGGGGAAAAAACCATGAGAAAGAAAAAGCAAACAAAAAAAGGTAAAAATGCTATCCTTTAATCCACAGTCAGTCTACATATTTCTCTACATATAGCATTTTTCATCTCAAGTCTATTGGAATTGTTTTGAATCACCACACTGCTGAAAAGAATTGAATCTTGCTGTTACTGTATACTATGTTCTCTTGATTCTGTTTTCTTCACTCAGCACCACATGTGAATCTTTTCAGGCTTTTCTGTTACCAGTCTGTTCATCCTTTCTTACAGAAAAATAATATTATATTACATACATAAACTATAACTTATTCAACTGTTTATCAGTTGATGGGCATACACTCAATTTCCAATTTCTTGGTACTACAAAAAGTTAACACAAACATTTTAATACATGTGGGTCCTTTTTCTTGTTTTATGATCTCTTCAGTATACAGATCTAGTAGTGACACTGCTGGATTAAAGGATATGCACAATTTTATTGCCCTTTGGGCATAGTTTTAAATTGCTCCCCAAATAACTGGATCAGATCACAATTTTACCAATAATACCAATATTACACATTAGTGTCCTAATTTTCCCACATCCCCTCAAATATTTATCATTATCTTTTCCTATCACATTAGTCAATTAATTAGTCAATTAGTGATATATTAGAGTTGTCTTAATTTGAATTTCTGGAAGATGGTGGAGAAGATACACGCGACTGTGTAAGCTCCTTTCTTCCCTCACAACCAACTAGATTTAATCAGCCTCAGAAATAGCGTTGGACTGATAGAATCCACAAGGACTGGAAGCACGACTTACCAGCTGAAGAGAATCTGGAGTTTCAGCAGGAAAGGTCAGCTCCTAGGGGAGGAAGAAGAGAGGCCAGCACAGACGGTGGGGTAGTGCCACACTGTACCGGTCGCGCTGGGCAGGGCTCTGGGATCAGAGAAGCCATTGAGATAAAAGAATCTGGCACAGGCTGTTAGCTCTTCTCTGCTTATAAAACAGCAATTCAGAAGAGAAATCTAAGCCACTTTAAAATTTAAAACCAGATTGGATCTTCCCGATCCCAGGGGTGACTCAGCAGATCTCGGCACTGGGGGTGTGGCCGACATAGGCAATCCAGGCTTTTACCTCGGGGTAGATAAGAGATTGAAGAGTGAGCGGGGCGGTAACTCATAGTGCCTGGCTCGGCTGGCTGGAGGCTGTGGAACGGAAGTCCCAAAGAAGCGGAACCTTTGAACTAGGGACTGTGGTTTCTGGCAGACACTTCCAGTTTGAGCACAGGGGCTTTTCACGTCACCTGCTGCAGACATCCATGTCCCACCAGGACGCATAGGCTAGACTTTGAGTCGCCTTTACTGTTCAGTCTCGAACCTCAGGGAAGCCGCTAAAACACAGTGCCCCCAGGGCACAGCAGTGCTGGTCACCTCTGAGGCACTTCCAGGGAGGGGGTGGGGAACTCTCTCCCAGAGCTCTCTCTTAGCTCAGGCGTGGGGGCTGCTGCATCCATCCAGTCTGGGAGGAAGCTGGTAAAGAAATAAATAAATAAATTCCTACCCCAGGGACAGACCCCAAAAGATTTTTTAAGTATGAGCAAGAGGCCCAAAAAAACCATAGATTCCTTCTACACAGAGAAAGAGCGGGTATCCAACCCCGAGGAAGTTAACAGCAGAGAGTCAGCAGATAACAACCTAAAGGGGAACGATTTCTGCCTCCCATCACATAACTCTCTCCTTGAAGAGACTATTAAAAAGTTAAGAGAGTTTGAAGAAAAATGGGGAAAGGAAAGAGAAGCTATGAAATTGGAGTTGGAAAAAATAAAGAATTCACAGGAGATGCAGGGAAACAAAATTAGTGAATTAGAAAAGGTAAAAAAAATCACAGGAAAGTAGGATTTCTGAATTGGGGAAGATAAAAAAGTCTCAAGAAAATAGGATTTCTGAATTGGAGAAGATAAAAAAGTCCCAAGAAAATAGGATTTCTGAATTGGAAAAAGAAAATAATTCTCAAAAAAAAAAAAAAAAAATTAGGGAAATGGAAAAAAATTCAATAGAGCAAAATAACTCATTTAAAAATGAAATTGGGCATTTACAAAAAGAACTAAAAACTGTGAATGAAGAAAATAACTCCTTAAAAGTCAGGATGGAACAAATAGAAATGAATGATTCATTGAGAACCCAAGAATCAGTCAAACAAAACAAAAAAAATGAGAAGCTGGAGAACAATGTCAAATACTTACTGGGAAAATCTATAGACCTGGAAAATAGATCTAGGAGAGATAATCTGCAGATCATTGGACTTCCCGAAAACTATGACCAAAAAAAGAGCCTAGATTCTATTTTACAGGAAATTATCAAAGAGAACTGTCCAGAGATAATAGAAACAGAGGGGAAAGTAGATGTTGAAAGAATTCATCAAACTCCTTCTGAAATAGACCCTAAAAAAAGAACAGCACGGAATATTGTGGCTAAGCTGCAGAATTACCACACAAAGAAGAAAATCCTGCAAGCAGCTAGAAAAAACACAATTTAAATACCAAGGTGCCACAATAAGGGTCACACAAGATCTGGCTGCCTCCACATCAAAAGATAGAAGGGCCTGGAACCTGATATTCCAAAAGGCAAAAGATCAAGGATTGCAACCAAGAATAAACTACCCAGCTAAGTTTAGAATCTTTTTCCATGGAAGAAGATGGTCATTCAATGAAATAGAGGAATTCCATATGTTTCTAAGAAAAAAACCAGACTTAAACAAAAAAATTGATCTACATCCACAAGACTGAAGAGAAACAGAAAAAAGTACACAGAACCCTTGAGAACTATATCTCTGTTGTGGGTATATAGAAAGCATGCATGGATAATATGATTTTACTGATATAAAAGAAAAAAAAAGGAGGGGGTGTAGTAAAGGGAAGGGGGTAGTATCAGAAAAAAGGGGAGGGAGTGATAAAAAGTGGGAAACTACATCCCAGGAAGAGGCATAGAAAATACACCATATCTGAGGGAATTTAGAGAGGGGGAGAATCATTGTGTAAATCTTACTCTCATCACAAGAGGCTCAAAGAGTAAATAATTGTCATATTTGTTTTTCAGGGAATTCTCTCTCACCTCATTAAAAGGGGGGAGAGGAAAAGGGAAAAGGAAAAGGAGAATAAGGGAAGGGACTTGGAGGGAGGGGGAGGGATACTAAAAAAAAAAAAGGGAGGGCTGCGTGTCACAAGGGGGGTCTATAAATTGAATATTGGGGAAGGGGTTCAGGGGGGTCAAGGGAAAAAGCATAATCTGGGGATAATATGATGGCAGGAAATACAGAATTAGTAATTTTAACTGTAAATGTGAATGGGATGAACGCTCCCATCAAACGGAGACGGATAGCAGACTGGATCAAAAATCAGAACCCTACAATATATTGTTTACAGGAAACACACTTAAAGCAGGGAGATACATATAGAGTAAAGGTAAAAGGTTGGAGCAGAATCTATTATGCTTCAGGTAAAGCCAAAAAAGCAGAGGTAGCTATCCTTATCTCAGATCAAGCAAAAGCAGAAGTTGATCTAATTAAAAGAGATAAGGAAGGAAACTATATCCTGCTGAAAGGTAGCATAAATAATGAAGCCATATCGATACTAAACATATATGCACCAAGTGGTATAGCATCTAACTTTCTAAAGGAAAAGCTAAGAGAGTTGCAAGAAGAAATAGACAGTAAAACTATAATAGTGGGAGATCTCAACCTTGCACTCTCAAATTTAGACAAATCAAACCAAAAAACAAACAAGAAAGGAATTAAAAAAGTAAATAGAACATTAGAAAAACTAGGTATGATAGACCTTTGGAGAAAACTGAATGGCAATAGAAAGGAATATAAATTCTTCTCAGCAGTTCATGGATCCTATACAAAAATTGACCATATATTAGGACATAAAGATCTCAAAGTTAAATGTAGGAAGGCAGAAATAATAAATGCCTTCTTCTCAGACCACAATGCAATAAAAGCTACATTCAGTAAAAAGTTAGGGATAAATAGACCAAAAAGTAATTGGAAACTGAACAATCTCATCTTAAAGAATGACTGGGTGAAAGAGCAAATTATAGAAACAATTAATTATTTCACACAAGATAATGACAATGATGAGACATCATACCAAAATCTTTGGGATGCAGCTAAAGCAGTAATAAGGGGAAATTTTATATCTTTAGAGGCTTATTTGAAGAAAATAGAGAAAGAGAAGATTAACGAATTGGGCTTGCAACATAAAAGGCTAGAAAAAGACCAAATTAAAAACCACCAACCAAAAATTAAACTTGAAATACAAAAATTAAAAGGAGAAATCAATAATATTGAAAGTAAAAAAAACTATTGAATTAATAAATAAAACCAAGAGTTGGTTTTATGAAAAAGCCAATAAAATAGATAAACCTTTGGTAAATTTGATCAAAAAAAAAGAAAGAGGAAAATCAAATTGTTAGTCTTACAAATGAAAAGGGGGATCTTTCCACCAATGAAGAGGAAATTAGAGAAATAATAAGGAGTTACTTTGCCCAACTTTATGCCAATAAATTTGATAACTTAAGTGAAATGGATGACTTCCTCCAAAAATATAGGCTTCCTAGATTAACAGAGGAGGAAATAAATTGCTTAAATAGTCCCATTTCAGAAAAAGAAATAGAACAAGCTATTAATCAACTCCCCAGGAAAAAATCCCCTGGACCAGCTGGATTTACATATGAGTTCTACCAAACATTTAAAGAACAATTAGCCCCAATGCTATATAAACTATTTGAAAAAATAGGGGATGAAGGAGTCCTACCAAACTCCTTTTATGACACAGACATGGTACTGACACCTAAACCAGGTTGATAGAAAACTGAGAAAGAATATTATAGACCAATTTCCTTAATGAATATTGATGCTAAAATCTTAAATAAGATATTAGCAAAAAGACTTCAGAAAATCATCCCCAGGATAATACACTATGATCAAGTAGGATTCATACCAGGAATGCAGAGCTGGTTTAATATTAGGAAACTATTAGTATAATTGACCATATTAATAATCAAATTAATAAAAACCATATGATCTTCTCAATAGATGCAGAAAAAGCATTTGACAAAATCCAACATCCATTCCTACTAAAAACTCTTGAGAGTATAGGAATAAATGGATTATTCCTTAGAATAAGCAGGAGCATATATTTAAGACCATCAGTAAGCATAATATGCAATAGAAATAAACTGCAATCTTTCCCAATAAGATCAGGAGTGAAACAAGGTTGCCCACTATCACAATTACTATGCAATATAGTACTAGAAACGCTAGCCTGGGCAATAAGAGCCGAGAAAGAGATTCAAGGAATTAGAGTAGGAAATGAGGAAATCAAACTATCAGTCTTTGCAGATGACATGATGGTATACTTAGAGAACCCCAAAGACTCTGCTAAAAAGCTATTAGAAATAATTCAGAATTTTAGCAAAGTGGCAGCATACAAAATAAGTCCACATAAATCCTCAGCATTCTTATATATCACCAACAAAATGCAACAGCAAGAGATACAAAGAGAAATTCCATTCCAAATAAATGTTGAGAGTATAAAGTATTTGGGAATCCATCTACCAAAGAATAGTCAGGAATTATATGAGAAAAATTACAAAACACTTGCCACAAAAATAAAGTCAGATTTAAATAATTGGAAGGACATTCAGTGCTCTTGGATAGGCCGAGCGAATATAATAAAGATGATAATACTCCCCAAACTAATCTATTTATTTAGTGCTATACCAATCAGACTCCCAAGAAACTATTTCAATGACCTAGAAAAAATAACAACAAAATTCATATGGAAGAATAAAAGGTCGAGAATTGAAAGGGAACTCATGAAAACAAAGTCAGAGGAAGGTGGTCTAAGTGTACCTGATCTAAAGCTATATTATATAGCAGCAGTCACCAAAACCATTTGGTACTGGCTAAGAAATAGAACAGTAGATCAGTGGAACAGATTAGATACAAAGGACAAAAAAGGGTACATCTATAGCAATCTAATCTTTGACAAACCCAAAGATACCAACATTAGGGACAAAAATTCATTATTTGGAAAAAACTGTTGGGAAAACTGTTAATTAGTATGGCAGAAATTAGATATGGATCCACACTTAACACCATATACCAAGATAAGATCAAAATGGGTCCATGATTTAGGCATAAAGAATGAGATCATAAATAGATTAGAGGAACAGAGAATAGTCTACCTCTCATACCTGTGGAGGAGGAAGGAATTTATGACCAGAGGAGAATTAGAGATCATTATTGATCACAAAATAGAAGATTTTGATTACATCAAACTAAAAATTTTCTGTACAAACAATACTAATGCAAACAAGATTAGAAGGGAAGTAACAAATTGGGAAAATATTTTTAAAAGTAAAGGTTCTGACAAAGGTCTCATTTCCAAAATATATAGAGAACTGACCCTGATTTATAGGGAAACAAACCATTCTCCAATTGATAAATGGTCAAAGGATATGAACAGACAATTCTCAGATGATGAAATTGAAACTATTTCCACTCATATGAAAGAGTGTTCCAAATCACTACTGATCAGAGAAATGCAAATTAAGACAACTCTGAGATACCACTACACACCTGTCAGATTGGCTAAGATGACAGGAACAAATAATGATGAATGTTGGAGGGTATGTGGGAAAACTGGGACACTGATTCATTGTTGGTGGAGTTGTGAAAGAATCCAGCCATTCTGGAGAGCAATTTGGAACTATGCCCAAAAATTATCAAACTGTGCATACCCTTTGACCCAGCATTGCTGTTATTGGGATTATATCCCAAAGAAATACTAAAGAGTGGAAAGGGACCTGTATGTGCCAAAATGTTTGTGGCAGCTCTTTTTGTTGTAGCTAGAAACTGTAAGTTGAATGGATGTCCATCAATTGGAGAATGGTTGGGTTAATTGTGGTATATGAAGGCTATGGAATATTATTGCTCTGTAAGAAATGACCAGCAGGAGGAATACAGAGAGACTTGGAGAGACTTAAATCAACTGTTGCTGAGTGAAATGAGCAGAACCAGAAGATCACTATACACTTCAACAACAATACTGTATGAGGATGTATTCTGATGGTAGTGGAAATCTTCAACATAAAGAAGATCCAACTCACTTCCAGTTGATCAATGATGGACAGAAATAACTACACCCAGAGAAGGAACACTGGGAAGCGAATGTAAATTGTTAGCACTACTGTCTATCTACCCAGGTTACTTATACCTTCGGAAGCTAATAATTAATGTGCAACAAGAAAATGGTATTTACACACATATATTGTATCTAGGTTATATTGTAACACATGTAAAATGTATGGGATTACCTGCCATGGGGGGAGGGAGTGGAGGGAGGGAGGGGATAATTTGGAAAAATGAATAAAAAAAAATGTGAATTTCTGTAATAAAAGTAATTTAGAGCATTTTTTCATATGAGTGTAAATGTCAGTCTTCATTCTTTACTACTCTTTTACTCTCTGAATGAAAGGTAGAAGACTTCTTTGATTGATATCTCCATCATATCACCTTGACTTTTCAAATTTCTTTTAAGTTTTGTTTTCCTCCATTAGACTGTATACTCTTTGAGGGTAGAGAAAGTTTGGGGGTGTTGTTTTTTTTTTTTTTTTTTTTTTGCATTTTAGCTCCAGAATTTAGTACAGTACGTGTCATACAACAATCGCTGAATAAATATTTATTGACTATTGACCAAAGAGGTAAATATATTAAAACATAGAAGCTCTTTATCCATTGCCCAAGGTATATTCTGATATTATCTCTGTGTATTTACTTATTCAAAATATTACATTTAAAATTATAGGTGATGTGGGATTTAATTTAATAATTTTACATTTATTATCAGTAAAAATAATTTTGTGTAAAATAAGAAACAAAGACTTCCTAAACTAGAATTTTGAAAGGCATGTTTTTCTGCCCTCTGTGATTTTAACACCTAACCTTGAATACCTCTGAAAACTTCAATTAGAAGAGAATAATACTTTCTACTTCTATTACTTACACATGTCTTATTGTATCTCTGCTTCAGTTTTTTTTTTTTTTTTCCTTTTGAGTGCAATTAGAGGTATTGACTTTTTAATATGGAAAGCCATATATAGCTTGTGCCCTAGTTACCCTTGAGATCACTCCTCTCTCTAATTGAAACTTTTTTTTAAATTTTAATTATTAAAATATATATGTTTGAGGGAGCTGGAAGTTATCTTAAAGTAAATGCTTTGTAAAGGAATTCAAGGCAGTTAAAGTCTTTAGTTTTATATTTAAAAAATATGGATTCCTCTAAGAATTGGCAGCGAGATAAAATGTATCATTGTAATTTAAGGTAAGGATGCTTTAATTATCAAAGTAATTGTCATTGAAATTTTTCCTAGATTTTAAAGTTATAATGGGAAAAATGTTTCACTATAGTTGTTTTAGCGTTCATGATTTTTATAAGAACCAGTAGGATAGTTATGTTATCTCACTTTTGAATGTACTATTCTCTTGTCAGAAAGAGTGCAAATTCAACTGTAGTTAAGGAAGGGGCATAAGTAGTGTAGAAAGTCCAGCTATATAAATAATATTGATATAAACGAATGCTATTTGTGTGAATAAAAGGAGCTGGATCAGGGGAATTTAGCTGCTGTTCTTCAAAATGAAGAAAATAAATGTTATTTCTGCTCTTGTGTTTTTTCAAGAAACTAGTATGATTTCCAAATGCAAAATAGGACATATAACAATCCATTTCTTCTCATAGTCTAAAGACATTCCTATAATTTGGATGCATTGAAATAGGTACTTAATATATTCTTAATATTAATAGACCATTTCATCTCTCTTCTATCATATCCTTGGGAGCCACTTCAAGCAAGATTACAAAAAAAGTCATTTCTCTAAAACTAAAGATGTGAATTTGAAGCATTGCCATTACTTCCTTCATGAGAGTATTGCTATAACATTCAATTGAAATTTAATATGGACTGTTTATACAGCAAGATGTTTTAGGGATTGTGAAAATACTTTTGGATGCATTCATCTACATGAATGGAGACTAAAATATGTCATCCTTGTCCTTATGGGAATGAAATAAAACTGAATTTGAAGAAAATAATGATTAGTCTATGAAACTTGATTGCTTCTTATCACTGCCTGATTACTCATTAATTTTAAAAAATGACAATAACAGATCTTTCTCTACTGTATTGGAATACACACATCATTTGGAAAAATCCATGATAGCCTTGTGGTGGTGAATTTCAAGGGAATTAAGGTAAGAGAATTGTTACATTATGTTGTGAGTATATGGTAAGCTGGTTATAAGTCTATGATGCAGAAGGGTGACATCTACATCAATAGAACTAAATTTTTATTTCATGAAATGAATCACAAAGTACACACTTTCAAAATATTAGAATGAAACATTTCAGTTTTAAGTGCTAACAATCAAAAGTGAGAAAAACAGTCAAATAGAAGTAACTCTAAATTTTTTCTTACTTTTAATCATCTGGTGGGAATGTCCACTTACACTTTTGATCTAGATTTTTTTTTATCTATTAACATCTCCTGGGAACTTGATTTAGACCATTTCATTTAGACAAAGAAGTAGCAGCCACGGGCAACTAATATATACCCATACACACATATAAACATATGCACATATATACTTGTATATTATATATACACATATCTTATTATTAAATATCTCTACATATCTATTTGTGAAGGCCTAGTAATTGATAATATGTATAATACAAAACTCACCATGATATAGTGGATAAAATGTTGGCATTGGAATTAGGAAATTTTGATTTTAAATCCTGCCTCACATTGATAAGCCATACTTTGAGGCTTTTTTTAAACTGTAAAATGAGAGAGTTGTAGTAGATGGCATCTAAAATGCTTTCCAGAAAATTGACGAGTGACAAAATCAGACAAAAATGTTTTTGAAATGTTTTCTCTGATTTCTTCTCACCTTCTATCAGAATCTTCATGATTCATCTTATATTCTTAAATTTTAACTTGATTACCATTTTTTAAAATTCTCAGTTAATTGTGATAAAATCTTACAGGTGGAAATACTGTCCCATAGATCCGGATCTTTTAAAAGTAAAATTATGCCTGATGTACTGTTACCTCTCACCTTCTGGTTATTATTGGTGCCTTTAAAAAAAAAGTAACTGAAGGATTTGTGGGACTAGCTCTGGGTGTTTCCCTAATTGTTGTGTTTTATGTATTCTTTTCCACAGCATGGCATCTTATATCCAATAGTTTTATAACTGATCATGCATAGTTAACTAATACTTCCTAATCATCTAAGAAATTAATGAAATCCCAGAATTGGAAGAAATCTCACAAGTAATCTCTTTCAATCTGTATAACTCCACACAGAATTAACTCAAAAATTGATCATTTAACCCCAACTAAAAACTTCCAAAAAATGAGCTATCTCCTCCATCATCTTGATTTAGTTTTAGATAATTTTAATGGTTAGGAACTTTGTGTTTTATTCAAAATTGTAGACCAAGAATAACTTTTACCCTTTATTAACATCATAGCCCTTTGAATACTTGAAGATAACTAAAGTGTCACCCACTAATTCATCTCTTCTTCATCAGAAACATCTCTTATTTCTCAACCAATCTTCATGTGGTATGCTTACAATTTTCTTTACAGGCCTATTTGCTCAAGCCTAAAAATATTACCCTTCGTCAAGTTTCTTCAGAAAAATAACACCTAGAGATGAGAATAATACAACAGATTCAGTCTAAACAGTGTCTATTCCAACAAAACTATCTATTATGTCAGTACTGAATATCCAGCCTCATAATAATAAGGAATATTTGTGAATCCTTGTCCAAATCAATCATACTGCCCAACTCTGCTTGAAATTGCCACTGGAATATTAGGTTACTGAGAAGGACAACACTCCTATATCTAGGATTTTGAAAAATAACTAGTAATGCCCCACCACAATCAACTTCCAATAATACTATTAAGGGTTCAAATATAGGTCCTAGGGAAGTTCAAACATTTTTATTGCATTAAACCAATAAGACAAAATGTAATTTTTACATTATTGTACTTATTTAGGAATTATACTCTATATACAGGCTCAATTATTATTTAAGATAACTTGCCAGGTTAAACACATATAAAATAGATGATTAAAAATAGGCCAGGACAAAAACCTATCTAACAAGATCTAAGGAATAAATGTTTCTAAGTACCTGGCATGAACTAGTTACTGCTATTTAGCACTGACACTGAATTTATTTCAAAATTTCCTGATTGCAAAAGGAGAAGACACACACACACACACACACACACACACACACACACACACACACAGAGACAGAGAGACAGAGAGAGAGACAGAGAGACAGAGAGAGACAGAGACAGAGACAGAGTCAGAGAAAAAGACAGAGAGAAAACAAATGTCTGGTTTTCATTGATTAAAAAAAGCATCCAAGTTCATCTGGAGAGCCAAACTTTTTCCAGGTGCTGAATTTAAGGAGTAATTTATTGCATGGGCCCCTTATATGAAGGACATTGGGTTACATGATGAAGACTATTAAACTGAAGCTTTGCAAAGATGCAGTCATTCTTCAAATGGATTTTTTTTATATTGAATCTCTATAAAGTTTGAGGACATAGCACTCAATCTTAATTCAGTGAAGCATTTTTTTGGAAAACTAAGATAATATGGTCCAGACATGTTGCTTTAGGATGATCAACTTTAATGTGGAGTAAAGCTTTGAAAATATAGAGGAACTGATAGTTAACATGTCCATTAAACTGTCTTTCAGTAATCAAATACTTCAAGTTAGCCCTTGGCAAATTGACAAATCATAGGAAGAATTTTCTATGATGGTATGATGAAATGGTTCCTTTGCTATAATTCTATATTTCATCCTCAGTCCCTAGATGCACTAATATATCATACATTCCTCCTAGCCAATTGGTCTCTCACTTCCACATCTTCCCAATGCTTCAAAATAAGAAGAAAAGTTCATTGAGCTCCAAACAAGTTAAGTTTATAAAAATAATTTAAAATGAATTAAAAAAAAACAAAATAAAAGTGAAAAATGAAAAAAAAAACAGTTAATATGAAAAAGTTAACATAATTGACTTTCATTATTCTGTTGTTACATAGTGAAAATGAAATTCATGCTATGAATTGGTCTGGGTGCTGAGAAATAAATACAAAATCAACAAGGAAACATTCCTTTTTCTCATAGTTTTTTGTCTATCACAAAACCAGAATATATACACATCATTAAATGCAAACATTTTGAGAGAGGGAGCCTTGTCAATTAGGTAGACTAAGAAATGCTTTATGAAGGATATGAAAATAGCTGAACTTGGAAGGCAAATAGATAATGGAAGAAGAGGCTTTCCAAATTTTAAAGAATCTTAGGCTAACACTTGGAGATAGAAGAAACAATGGTCAATTTAGGGAACATCTAGTAGACTAGTTTGTCTGGAAAATAAATTGTAGAGTTCTGTGATGTAAGGTTCAATAAGTAGATTGAAATCAGAGGAGATAATTTTAAATTCTTGATTTTAGGAATTAATGTACATTTTATTTAGTGACAACATAGAGCCATTGAGTATTTTTAGATGAGAAATGGATGATATTGTATAACTATGCATTAGAAATATTAAATTTAGGATACTAAAAGAGAGAAGATGCTGGAAGGGGAGAGTGCAAAAAGGAAGTTAGAAACAATTTTATAGACATGATGGGAGAGAAGGTCCTAAATTAGGGTAATAGTCATCTAAGTAAAATAAATGACATTGTCACAGGAGTTATTGTGGTAGAAGAATCAAGAAGACTTAGAAGCTGATTTGATTTAACAGTGAGGGAAATGATAGAAACAGGATGACATTAAAGTTGTAAAGTTGGAGTACCATGAGAATGGTGCTCTTAACAAAAAAATAAGAATGCTTGCAAAAGACAAGACCTTCAACAAAGATAATCAGTTCTGAAAATGGATCTGTGTCTTGAAGTTTTCAAGGGGGAGGTAGGGAAATGCAACTCAAAATCTTTCAAAACTAAATGTTGAAAACTATTTTTGCATGTTATTAGAAAAAATAAAATAAAATGAATCTGATCTTTCTTTCTTTTTTTTTTTTTTCTCAAAACTAGGGTATCCTCTTTCTGATTGTGATTATTTTTGAGCATCTACTTTAGGCAAATTCCAAGGTCAGTAGACTGTTCTATCATAGCTCCAATACACCTGGCACTTGTTAGTCCCTGGTGACAGTCAAATCAAAAGGGTATGATAACATCCTTGGCTAGTTTCCTGAAAACTTAGTTAAGTATTATTAGAAAACCTCTTGAAAAAAAATTGACAAAAGTGTCACTGAACACTGCATGTTACAAAAGAAATGACAGGATCCCTCATATGTAGTTTCATTATTTTGTTTGAAACCCTGTGAATTCTCAGATCAAACACCCACAGTTAAATGTGCAAACCAGAGTTATTAGTGTTTAAAAAAAAAAAAAAAGAAAAGTCAAAACATTTATGTATTTCTGATACAGATTCATAGATCTGAAAATAGTTAATGACATGGTCCAAAAGAGTATCAGTTGATAAAAAAGCATATTATATCCATGGATGTGAACTTCAACACATTCCAACTTTTTTTAAAAGCAGAAAAAAAATCAAAACGCAAAAGCCATAGAAATAAAAATGAGATTTTGAATCTACTCTTACTTGGAGATTATTCAGAATTACTTTCTACATTAGGTACAGAATGGAATTAACTATATATCAATAATCATAGGGAGAGGCTAAGACATTATCCCAGGATATCAACAATTTGAGAACATTGACCAAATGTCTATCTAGTAGTGTTAAATAATTTGTTAAGACAGGAGGGTACCAGGATTTAGTCTTCCTTACTATTGTTCCTCTTGAGATTAATTGTTCCTGATCTCGCATGTTCATACTGGCCATTCTCTTCAAGTAGCCCTATAAGCATCAGACTTTATGTATCTAAGTATGTTTCCATTTTAAAAATAAATTTGTCTTAAAAAATTGACTCAACAATGATATTTATGTTTCTTCCCAGTGTGTCCCTTAATCTTAAATCACATTGAAAATGAATAATTATAGCTGTCTACAAGTGAATATGAGAATTTTTGAAGATTCTTGCAAAAACTGACACATGTTAATGGAATACACATCACAAAATAAACCATTGACAAGGTTCATGACAATGCATTTTGTAAAAATGTTTTTTCCCCAATTACATGTCAAGATAATTTTTAGGCATTCATTTTGACAAGATTTTGAGTTCCAATTTTTCTCTCTCCCTCTCTTTTCTTCCTTCTTATGAAAATGGTAGGCAATTTGATATAGGATATAAATGTCTAATCATGCAAAGCGTATTTCTACATTAGTCACAGTTGTGAAACGCAAAACAAATCAAAAGGAAAAAACACAAAAGAATAAAGTGAAAAATATGCTTCAATCTGTATTCAGAATCCATCAGTTCTTTAACTAATTGTGGATAGCATTTTCCCTTGTGAGGCCTTTGTACTTCTTTTGATCATCTTGTTGCTGACAAGAGGTGAGTCATTCATAGGTCACACAGTGTTGCTGATATTGCATACATTGTCTTCCTGGTTCTACTTTTTTCACCTAACATCAATTTGCAAAATTCTTTCCAGGATTTTCTGAAATCTGCCTCTTCATTTTTTCTTATTGCACAATAGTATTCTATTACCTCCATAAGCCATTCCTGATGGGAATCTCATCAGTTTCTAATATTTTGTCACCACAAAAAAAGCTGCTATAAATATTTAACATGTAGTTATTTTCTCCTTTTTTGTGATCTCTTTGGGATACTGATCTAGTAGTAAGTGGTATTACTGGCCTAAAGAGAATCCACATACTTTATAACTCAATATTTTAAAGTTAGAATATTGCTTTTGGGGGTCAAAAAGAAAGTAGAGTTGTATAGTTGGAATTAAGAAAGATATCTTCAATAGTCCATTAAGATCAATTGACAAAAATACATTATATAATTCTAGGAAGATGGTGGAGTAGGTTAGAATATTCTACACCTCCAGATTTCCTCTACACACAAGACAGAACATGACCAATGGGTGGATACAGAGTGGCAAAAATTATACAAGACTCAGGCTAGAACAAGAGAAAAAAAAAAAAAAAAACTTCAGAAGAGACCCTAGTGATGAATTTTGTTCTAAGTGGAGTCCAAGCACTTCAAAGCTTTCCTCTGAAATGATAGACAGCATACCTTGGAGATAGCTAGGTTGACAAGCAGTCTCAGCTTTGACCACAGGAACTTTTACTCCACAGAGAGTGTGAGGGCCAAATTTTTGAATAGGGGAAGATTGAAGAATTTTCTGTTGTCAAAGGATGCCAGGCTCAGCCCTGCTAACCAAGGCTGTGGATGATGTGAGGAGAAACTAGCATACACTTGTTGTTCCAAAGTGACAGGGACATTGCTATCTGGCAGCACTTAAAGAAAAGCAAAGTCTCTGGTTTTGCTTCCAAGTCACAGGGGAAAGATGAAGGTTATAGCCACTGAAGGGACAAGAGCATTTGCAACACAGATTGCCTAGGGCTTCTAACTGTATTTTGGAGGTGGAGAAGGATCCTTTGATTGGGTTTGAGAAAAAGATCAGAAAATAACAATCATAAGGATCTTGGATCTGAAGCACTATTTTGTACAGCCCAGGATTACAACTGATAATAATAAGCTGCTTAAAATAAAATAAAAATAAATAAAAATGAGTAAGAAAAGAAGAAAGAACCCAACTACAAATAACTGCTATGGGGATAAAGACAAATGGTCTTGGAACTTTACTGTCTTAGGTTCTTGTGTAAAGAGAAAATAAAGTATATCCATCTATCCATCCATATGTCAATAAATATATATGTATACATATGCATATATGCATGTAAATATATACCTATATCTATATCTATCTATTTAGTTTTTAGTTTTAACTTTATAAAAAAATAAGAGTGTGAGAGGGCAGGATAAGGGTGGGAAGACTTTGAGACTGAGGTGTAGATTAAGATTTAGGAGTGTCAGGAAAGGAAAAGAGTTTTTTATGGGGATGGGCAGAGTAAGTAGGTAGAGTACCAGGACAAGATAAGGGAGATATTCTTTAAAAGGGCATAGATTATGGAGATTAGGAGTTAAGAAATAAACTAGAAGAGAGATAAGTTAAAAAGAGAGGCTGAAAAGGACAATTGTGAGGGAAAAAATGAAATAATGGGAAATACACAAATAGTAATTGTGAATGTGAATAGGTTGAATTCATTGTAAAATTCAAAGGTAAGATAGAAGAGTTGTTAGTTCTCTTTTCTCCTCAAAGAGGACCTGGACTTGGCAAATGAGGCCATGACATGCAATTGATTTGGATGTAAGTAAGGGAGGGCTCTGCAAGATCCCCTGCCTTACTTTCTCTTCCAGAGCCATCTGAGTCCAGTAATCAGAGATCAAGAGTACTAGAGATGGATGAGACCCAGGGCTTTTTAAGGTAAGGCATTAATTATATATAACTATATAAAAATTGATCACATAATAAAGCATAAAAATTTTATAGTTAAAAGCAGAATTTCACTAAAGAGAATGACAATAATGATAATATCAAAACCTATGAGATACAGCAAAAGCAGTAATCAGAGGAAAGTTTATATCTCTGAATGCCTACATCAAACAAAATAGAGAAAGGGAAGACCAATTAATTCAGTATGCAATTAAAAAAAAAACTTGAAAAAGAACAAAGTAAAAATATCCAATTAAACATTAAATTTAAATCCTCAAAATTTAAACATTAAAGCAATACTATCAAGTGTAAGAAAACAATTGAATGAATAAAGAAAAATGAAGATTTAATATTAAGAAAGTAATAAAATAAACCATGGATTAATATGATTTAAAAAAAAACAATCAAAAGTATTAAAAATGAAAATGATCACTATACTCATAATAAAGATGAAATAAAAGTGATAATAAGGAGTTGTTTTTATCAAATTATATGCAAATAAATATTTATATACTGTATTTAACATATAACTTAATATATTTACATGTATGGGACTACCTACCATCTAGGGGAGGAGGTGGAAGGAGGGAGGGGAAAAGTTGAAACAGAAGTTTATGTAAGGGTCAATGTTGAAAAATTACCTATGTATATGTTTTGAATATAAAAAGCTATAATTTAAAAAGTAACAAAAAATAAACAAAACTGCATGCTTTAAAAAATCATATGCAAATAAATTTAACAATTTAAGTGAAATGGGAAAATATTTACAAAAAATAAAAGCTGCCTAGGTTAGCAGAGAAGGAAATAATACATCTAAATAAATCTATTTAAGAAAAAAGAAATTGAACAGGTCACAATTAAGCTTCTTTTTATTATAGCTTTTTATTTAAAAGATATATGCATGGGTAATTTTTCAGTATTGATCCTTGCAAAACCTTCTGTTCCAACTTTTCCCCTCCTTCCCCCCAATGCCTCCCCTAGATGGCAGGTAGACGCATACATGTTAAATTATGTTAAAGTATATGTTAAATAGAATATATGTATGCATATTCATACAGTTATTTTGCTGCATAAGATAAATCAGACTTAGAAATAAGGTAAAAATAACCTGAGAAGGAAATAAAAAATGCAAGCGGACAAAAACAGAGGGAGTGGAAATGCTATGTTGTGGTTCTTACTCATTTCAAATAATTCTTTCATTGGGTGTAGCTGGTTCTATTCATTATTGAACAAATGAAACTGATTTAGTTCATCTCATTGTTGAAGAGAGCCATGTCCATCAGAAATGATCATCATATAGTATTGTTGTTGAAGTATATAGTGATCTCCTGGTCCTGCTCATTTCACTCAGCATCAGTTCATGTAAATCTCTTCAGGCCTTTCTAAAATTATCCTGTTGGTTATTTCTTACAGAACATAATATTCCATAACATTCACATATACAACTTATTCAGCCATTCTCCAATTGATGGTCATCCATTCAATTTCCAGTTTCTAGCCACTACAAAAAGGGCTGCTACAAACATTTTGGCATATAGAGGTCCCTTTCTCTTCTTTAAGATCTCTTTGGGATATAAGGCCAGTAGTAACATTGCTGGATCAAAGGGTATGTATTGTTTGATAACTTTTTGAGCATAGTTCCAAAATGCTCTCCAGAATGTTTGGCTTTGTTCACAATTCCACCAACAATGCATCAGTGTCTTAGTTTGTCCACATCCCCTCCAACATTCAGCATTATATTTACAAATATGCTTCTTAAAGAAGAAAAACCCAAACCAGTTGGATTTAGAAATGAACTCTACAAACATTTAAAGAATGATTAATTCCAATATTAAATAATTTATTTAGAACAATAGGCTAAAAGGGGTCCTACCAAACTTTTATGAAAAAATATGATACTGATATTTAATATACAAAGACTAAAAATATTAAAAATAAAGAAAAATAATCATAGACTAACTTCATTAATGAATATGGATGCAAAAATTATAAATGAAATACTAGTAAAAAATTGAAACAAAGATTATATATTATGACCAAAGATAAGAATACTAGGTATGCAGGGATAATTCAACATAAGAGAAATTATTAACACACTTGGTTATATAAATTCATTAAATTAATGAAAATCCTATAATTATGCCAGATGCAGAAAAAAAATTTAGTAAAATGCAATACATTTCTTTTTAAAAAATGAAAGTTTAGTAATAAGAAGCATTTACCCTAAACTATCAACAAGCATTATTTGTAATGTGCATAAGTTAAACTCCTTTCTAATAAAATCAGGTATGAAACAAAAATAACCTCTATCACCACCAATATTCAATATTATATTGCAAATTCCAGCAATAACAATTAGAAGAGAAAGAATCAGAATTGGCAATGAGGTGATAAAACTATCTCTTTTGTAAATGTTAGAATGATACATTTGGAGAAACTTAAGGACTCAATTCAAAAATTAAATGAAATAATTAAAATATTAACAAAGTAGTTGGATATAAAGTAACCCCACATAAATCATCAGCATTCCTATATATCACCAACAGGATCTTGCATGAAGAGAAAGTTAGAGATGCCCCATTTAAAACAACTCTAGGGAAAATAAAGCAAGGTGAGGAGACTAAACAAGTTTGTAACTGAGCTCTTCCTGAAATGTTCAAATACATAACTGAAGAGAAGCTTAAAAGGTAAAAAAGGATAGAAAAAAAATCTGTTTCTTTTAAAAGTTAAAAAGCTTACAGAAAGAAATTAAGGAGTTAAATAGAATTTTAGAAAAGTTACATATGATAGACATTTGAAGAAAATGGAATAAAAACAGAAACGAATATACTTTTTTTCTTGGCAGTTCATGGAATTTACCCAAAAATTGTCTCTGTATTAGGGTATAAAAACCTCAAAATCAAATGCAGAAAGGCAGAAATATTAAATGCATCTTTTATTATTAAATAATTAAATGTAGATCATGATGCAATAAAAATTACATGTAATAAAAAGCCGAGGAAAAATAGAACAAAAATTAATTGAAACTAAGTAATCTTATTCTAAAGAATGAGTGGGTGAAAAAATAAATCATGGACACAATTGATAATTTCATCCAAGAGAATGACAATAATGAGACAACATACCAAAGTTTATGGAATGCAGCCATATTGGAATATTGGACAATTAGGGGACATTTTATATCTCTAGATGCTTACTTAAATAAAATAGAGAAAGAAAAGGTTAGTGTATTAGGCTTGCAACTAAAAAAGCTAGAAGAAGAACAAATTAAAACCTTCAATTAAATACCAAATTAGAAATTCTGAAAATAAAAGGGGAGATTAATAAAAGTGAAAATAAACACATTTTGAACTAATAAACAAAACTAAGAGCTGATTTTATGAAAAAAAACAAAAACAAAACAAAACAAACAAACAAACAAACAAACAAAAACAAGAAAAAAGATAGCCCTATAGTTAATTTGGTTGGAAAAAGGATAGAACAAAATCAAATTGTTAGTATCAAGAATGAAAAGGATGAACTTTCCACTAAAGAAGAGGATATTAGAGCAATAATTAGGAGCTCTTTGCCCAACTGCATGCCAATACATCTGATAATCTAAGTGAAATGGAGGAATACTTTCAAAAATATAGATTACCCAGATTAACAGAGGATGAAATAAATTATTTAAATAGTCCCTTCTTAGTAAAAGAAATTGAAAAAGCTATTAATAAACTCCCTAAGAAAAAAATGTCCAGGGCCAGATAGATTTACATGTGAATTTTACCAAACATTTAAAGAACAATTAATTCCAATACTATGCAAACTATTTGGAAAATAAGGATAGAAGGAATCCTACCAAATTCAGCAAAGTTGCAGGATCCAAAATAAATCCACTTAAGTCATCAGCATTTTTACATATTATCATCAAAATTCAGTAGCAAGAAATACAAAGAGAAATGCCACTTAACATAACTGTAGATAATATAATACATTTAGGATTCTATCTACCAATGAAAAATCAAAAACTATTTGAATACAATTACAGAACACTCTCCACAAAAATAAAGTTAGATCTAATCAATTGGAAAACTATCAAGTGCTCATTGGAAGGCTGAGTGAATGTAATAAAAATGACAATACTACCTAAATTAATCTACTTATTCAATGCCATACAATTGAACTTCCAAGAAATGATTTTACACATCTAGAAAAAAAAATAATAACAAAGTTCATATGGAAGAATAAAAGATCAAGCATTTCAAGGAATTAATGAAACAAAATGCACGGTATGTGGCCTAGCTGTACCAAACCTAAAACTATATTATAAAACAGCAGTTATCAAAACCATTTGGTACTAGATAAGAAATAGAATAGTCAATAAGTGCAATAGGTTAGCTTCATAGGACAAAATAGTCAATGACTATAGTAATCTAAAGACCCCAGCTTTTGGGAAAAGAACTCACTATTTGATTAAAAAAAAAAAACTGTTGGGAAAATTGGAAATTAGTAAGGCAGAAATTAGGCATTGACCCCAAACTAACACTGTATACTAAAATAAGATCGAAATGGGTTTATGATTTAGACATAAAGAGTGATATTATAAGCAAACCAGAACAACAAAGCATAGTTTACCTCTCAGATCTGTGGAGAAGGGAGGAATTTGTGGCCAATGAAGTGGAGTATGTTATTGAATTCAAAATGGATGGTTTTGATTATATTAAGGTAAAAAGGTTTTTGCACAAACAAAACCAATGCAGACAAGATTAAAAGGAAAGCAGTAAACTGGGGGAAAAAATTTAATATTCAAGGGAGAAATTGCAACATTTTAGTCATATGAAAAAGTGTTCTAAATCACTATTGATCAGAGAAATGCAAATTAAGAGGTTCAATCACACACTCTCAGATTGACTAAGATGATAGAAAAAGACAATGTTGAATGTTGAAGGGGAAAACTGGGATACCAATGCATTGTTGATGGAGTTGTCAACTGATTCAAACATTTTGGAGAGCAATTTGAGACTATTCCAAAAGAAGTATCAAGCTGTGTATGCCTTTTGATCCAAAAGTGTTTCTACTAGACTTGTATTTGAAAGAGATCATATTATATATATACAAATATATATAATAAAATAAAATAAAACACATTTGTTACAGACATATACACAGTAAAGGTAAAAGGCTGGAACAGAATTTATTGTGCTTCAGCTGAAGGAAATAAAGCAGAGGTAGCAGTTCTTATTTCAGATAAAACAAAAGTAAAAATAGAACTTATGAAAAGATTATCTTGATAAAGAATACCCTAAACCATGAAGTACTAATGAAAATAAAGGTATATGAGCCAAGTGGTAGAGCAGCAAAATTGCTGGAGAAGATCTTAATCCAATTACAGGTATAAATAGAGAGCAAACTAGTAGGGGACCTCAATCTTTTCCTCTCAGAATCAGACAAATATAAGCACAAAATAAACAAAAAAGAAACTAGGGAAGTTAATAGAATCCTACAAAACCAGATATTATAGACCTCTGGAGAAAACTAAATAAGGACAAAAAGGAATACAACTTTTTCTCCACAGTACATAGCACCTACACAAAAATTAACCATGTATTAGGGCATAAAAACCTCACAACCAAATGCAGAAAGGCAGAAATAGTAAATGCTTCTTTTTCAGATCACAATGCAATAAAAATTATATTCAGTAAAGAAGCAGGAAAAGATAAACTAAAAACCAATTGAAAATTAAATAATCTAATTATAAAAAAATGAGTGGGTCAAAGCAGTTCTTAGAGAAATTTTATATCTCTAAATTGCTACAAGGAGCAATAAATAAATAATAAATAAATAATAAAAGGAGATGACTGAATTGGGCTTACAATTTAAAAAGATAGAAAAAGAACATTTTTTAAAAACTCATAATTGAGCAGTACATTAGAAATTCTGAAATTCCATGTAGATTTTAATAAAATTGAAACTAATGAAAGTATTGAACTAATAAATAAAACAGTTTTTATGAAAAAAACATAGATAAACCTTTCATTAATTTGATTAGAAAAATAATAATTTACTATTGATGAGGAAACCCCAAAACTCTTAAAATCTCCTTGGACTCTGCCTCAGAGACTCTGCCTGCCCCAAGCACAGTTTCCTCCTTATCTTAAAACCCATTGAATTCTATTCAAATTCTAACCCTGGCTGAAGCTCAAGCAGGAAGCCAATCTGGGACTTTACCCATGGGCCCCTTCAGATGGTCCAAAGCTCCCTCTATTATAAAAAGGGCTAAACTGGAGTCTACTCTTTGCAGAGATGTCAAACATGGCATCCTTACACTGGTCATGTCAAGGATTTCTGTCCACCAGAACCAACCCTTGTCTGGTGTTTTCCTACCTTTTACCCTTACTTCCAAACCCCATCATAAACCTCTTTTATCAATCTAGGTTTTTGGGTCTGTAAGTTCCTTTACAGAGGACTCTTGCCCCACTACTAAACCACATTTAACTCTGTATCTTTGCACCAAATCCAAAGGGGTTGCAGGGGAGCTCTATTTGACTCCCTGTAAACCTAATTTTATTTAGGTATTCCTTATCTACTTCTCATTATTATGACCAAGTGAAATTTATACCAAAAATGATTCAATATCAGGAAAACTATTACCATAACCAATCCTATTAATAACAAAACCAACAGCAATTATATGATAATTTCAATGGATATAGAAAAAATACAGCAACCATTCCTATTTAAAAAAACAAAAAAAAAAAAAACAAACAAACAAAAAAAAAAAAACCCAAACACCACAGAACATAGGGATAAAAGGAGCTTTTCTTAAAATAATAAGCAACAACTATCTGAAATCAATAGCAAACATTATTTTTAATGGAGAGAAGTCAAATGCATTCCCAATGAGATTCGGGGTGAAATAAGGATGCCCATTAATAACCCTATTATTCAATATTGTACTAGAAATGATGACTTTAGCAATAAGAAAAGAAAAAAGAGATTAAAGGAATTAGAATAGACAATGAGAAAATAAACTTATTACTCTGTGTGGGTAATACAATGATATACTTAGAGAATCCTAGAAAATCATTCAAAAACCTACTCAAAAAATTAATAACTTTAGCAAAGTTGAAGTATGTGAAATGAACCTATATAAATCATTGTCATTTCTATCAGCCCATGAGCAAGAAATTGAAAGAGAAATTTTATTTAAAATAACTGTAGACAAAATAAAATATTTGGGCATCCACCTTCCATTGAAGTCAAGAATTATATGAACATAATTACAAATCACTTCTCACACAAATAAAGTCAGACCAAACAATTGGAAAAGCATCAATTGCTCTTAGATAGGCCATGCTAATATAATAGAAAGGACAATTCTGCCTAAATTTGTTTGCTTATTTAGTGTCATATCAATCAAACTGTCAAAATTTTATTTTATAGAATTAGAAAAAAAATAACATTTATTTGGAAAAACAAAAGATCAAGAAAATGAGGGGAATTAATGAAAAAAAAATACAAAGAATGATGGCTTAACAGTACCAAACCTAACACTATATTATAAAGCAGCAGTCATCAAAATCATTTGATACTGGCTAAGAAATAGAGTGGTGCATCATTGGAATACGGTAGATATACAAAAATCAAGACCTATATTAATCTAATATTTGATAAGCCCCCAAATTCCAGCTTCTGGAATAAGAACTCACTATTTCACAAAACTTCTGGAAAAACTGGAAAATAATGTCAAAAACTTGGCATAGGCTTACATCTCACACCCCATACAAAAATGAGGTCAAAATGGGTACATGATTTGGGTATAAAGGATGATAGCATATACAAATTAGGTGAGCAAGGGATAGTGAGCAAGGGTGAGCAAGAAGGGTGAGCAAGTATCAGATCTTTGGAGAAGGGAGAAATTTTTGACCAAAGCAGAACTAGAAAATATTATGAAAAGCAAAATGGACAATTGATTACATTAAATTAAAAAAGATTTTGCACAAATGAAAACAACAAAAATAAGATTAAAAGGAAAGTACAAAGCTGGGAAAAAATTTACAGCTAGTTTTTCTGATAAAGGTCTTATTTCTAAAATATATTAAGAACTGTGTAAAATTTATAAGAATTCAAGCCATTCTCCAATTGATAAATGGTCAAAAATATGAACAGATAGATTTCAAATGACAAAATTAAAGCCATTTTAGTTATGTGAAAAAAATACTCTAAATCACTATTGATTAAATAAATGCAAATTAAAACAAATTTAAACTACCAATTTACACTTCTAAGATTGGATAAGATGACAAGAAAAGATAATGATAAATGTTTGAGGGAAGGTGGGAAAATTGGGACATTAATGTAATATTGGTGGAGTAGTGAAATGATCCAACTATTCTGGAGAGCAATCTGAAAATATGCTGAAAGGTTATTAAACTGTGTATACCTTTTGATACTGGGGTCTGTATCAGAAGGAAATCATAAAGGGAAACAGATCTACATGTGTAAATTTATCTGTAGTAGCTCTTTCTGTGACAGCAAAGAACTGGAAAATAAGTAAATGCCCATCAATTGGGAAATGGCTAAATAAGCTGTGGTATATGAAGAGATATTACTGTTCTGTAAAAAATGATGAGCAAGCTGATTTTAGAAAGACATGGAAAAATTTACAGGACCTGATACTGAGGGAAACAAATAGAACCAGGAATGCATTATACACAATAACAGCAAGAGTGTGTGATGATCAACTATGAAAGACTTGATTCTTAGTGATTCATTGATCCAAAACAATCCCAATAGACTCTGGACATAAAATGCCATCTGCATCCACAAAAAGAATGATGGAGACTGAATGTAAATCAACATATGGTATGTTCACTTCTATTTCTTTTTGTTTGTTTGTTTGTTTGTTTGTTTTGTTTTGTTTTTCTTTCCCATGGTTTTCCCCATTTGTTCTGATTTTTCTCTCCCAACATGATTCATCAAACAATGGGTATTGAAAATAAAATAATATATATAATAGAAGAAATTATATTCATGAATGTTCATCTCTTTTTTTTTTCTTCCTTGCAGGTTATTTTTTTTTTTTATTTCTGCTGAGCACTTTTTACATTATTCTATTTCCCTTTTGTTTCCCCCATCTCCCTAAAACAGGATACAGTTAAGCACAAATATATTTACACACATACACACACACACATTTACACACACATATTCAGGACCCCCACATACATACATTTATGTATATATACACACATACATATGCATATCTACCTATGCTCAGAAACATATATGTATATACATTTACTTCTAGGTAAAAAATGCATTTAAACATTAATAATATGGCTGGCATAAATAATACTAAGGCTGACATAAATAAATTTCTCTCTTGATTGGATTTTTAAGTTTGACTTTGTCTAAGATCAATGATTACTAGCCCTACTTTTTTTTTCTAGTAAATTCTATTCCTGATTCGTGTTGTGGTGTTTCTATATATCTTATTTCCTATTTCTGCTAACTCTTGTACTTTAATTTTGCTTAACTATCCTAGGTATTACTTAACCTCCAATCTTTTCTTATCTTCTCTCCCTACCCTTTCCTTCACTTTTTATTCCATTCCCATTAATCTATATATCTTATCCCAATCCAATTAATCTAAACAACCTATGTACTTACACCTCACTTTATGATACCCTTTCCTCTCTCTCTATCCCTTTCTCAATTCTCTGTATCCCTTGCCCCACTACCATTACTTTATATACTCTTCCATACCAAACCTTACCTTTATCCCTTGATCATCAATCTACACACCTTGTCCCACTACCATAAATCTGTATATCTTTCTATATCCCACTTTATCATATTTCCTCCCCTCTTTTTCCCCCATTATTTCTTTATAGATTTTATAAGATGCTAAATCATTTATGGTATATATGTAGCAATGCTTATTTAACCCATTATCTATTGAGTAAGTTTTCAAAACTATAAGTCATCTTCCCATCCCTCTAAAGTTTCTGTGTCTGTTCTTCTTCTATACTTCATTTGTATGAAAAAAATTAATATTTTTATCTTTTCCTTTTTTTACCTTTTACCTTTACCTTTTTTAGAGTCACATCATACTCACCTCTGTCCCAATCTTTCTTTTGAACTACCTAATTTCTGATGTCAATATTAAACATATGGTAAATATTTCCATGTAAAAAACAATTTGTCCATTTTAAATTCCTTGAAACTAACCTTTAATATTGGCTCTTCTGTGTTGAATTTTCTATGAAGTTCATGTTTTGTTGAGCAAAGTCCTCAAAATCTGCAAGTTCATTAAATGTTATTTTTTTATTAAATACTATGGAAATTTCAGTTGGATATGATATTTTTAACATAGGGTTAGTTCTTTAGATTGCCAATATATATGATTCCAGGACCTGTGGTTCTTTATTGTACTGTTGATAATTCCTGTATAATTTTAATTGTAGCTACAATATATTTAAATTTTTTCCTTGTTTCTTGCAAAAATTTCTCCTTCATCTTGGAGTTTTGAAATTTGACAATAACATTCTTATTTGTTTTCCACAAACAATCTGTTTGTTGGCTGTCCCAGCAATTAAAGTTCCTGTGGTTCTTTTTGAAATTCCATCCAACCCTCGATAGTCCTAGGGGCCTCCACTTGGTGTTTCTGCATAGTTGTTTGCCCTTCACACTGGTTAATCCTTGGATTGGGGTTCTTCTTCAAGTTTCCTTGAATTGTCCCAGTTCGATAATTCTGCTGCAAGTTTCTTTGTTTCTTATCACTCTATGTTTCTCTGAGGTGCAAACATTTTTTTCCCTCTTGGTGGAGAAATCCAGAGCTTAAAATTTACTGACTTACTCTGCCATCTTCCCAGAATCTTCCTGAAGACATAATTTTAAAAATGTCATTCCATACCCATTAAGCACATCATTTTCAAGGGACTGAGGGGAAGCATCTTTTCTTATATTCTTTTTTTTATTTTTATTAATTTTATAGTTATAATTTTTTTGACAATACATATGCATGGGTAATTTTTTACAACATTATCCCGTGTACTCACTCCTTTTCTGATTCTTCTTGCTCCCTCTACCCCCTCCCCTGGATGACAGGCAAACCCATACATGTTACATGTGTTACAATATATCCTAGGTACAATATATCTGTGCAGAACCGAATTTCTTGTTGCAAAGTAAGAATTGGATTCAGAAGGTAAAAGTAACCTGGGTAGAAAGACAATAGTGCAAACAGTTTACACTCAATCCCCAGTGTTCCCTCTCTGGGTGTACCTGATTTTGTCCATCATTGATCAACTGGAACTGAATTAGATCTTCTCTATGTTGAAGATATCCACTTCAATCAGAATACATCTGCATACAGTATTGTTGTTGAAGTGTATAATGATCTCCTGGTTCTGCACATTTCACTCAGCATCAGTTCATGTAAGTCTCTCCAAGCCTCTCTGTATTCCTCCTGCTGGTCATTTCTTAAGGAGCAATAATATTCCATAACATTCATATACCATAATTTACCCAACCATTCTCCAATTGATGGGCATCCATTCATTTTCCAGTTTCTAGCCATTACAAAAAGGGCTGCCACAAACATTTTGGCACATACAGGTCCCTTTCCCATCTTTAGTATTTCTTTGGGATATAAGCCCGGTAGTAGCACTGTTGGATCAAAGGGTATGCACAGTTTGATAACTTTTTGGGCATAGTTCCAGATTGCTCTCCAGAATGTTTGGATTCTTTCACAACTCCTCCAACAATTCATCAGTGTCCCAATTTTCCCACATCTCTTCCAACATTCATCAGTATTTTTTCCTATCATCTTAGCCAATCTAACAGGTGTGTAGTGGTATCTCAGAGTTGTCTTAATTTGCACTTCATTGATCAATAGTGATTTGGAACACTCTTTCATATGAGTAGAAATAGTTTCAATTTCATCATCTGAAAATTGTCTTTTGACCATATATCAATTGGAGAATGGTTAGATTTCTTATAAATTAGAGTCATTTCTCTGTATATTTTGGAAATGAGGACTTTATCAGAACCTTTAACTGTAAAAGTATTTTCCCAATTTGTTGCTTCCCTTCTAATCTTGTTTGCATTAGTTTTGCTTGTACAAAAGCTTTTTAATTTGATGTCATCAAAATCTTCCATTTTGTGATTAATAATGATCTCTAGTTCTTCTTTGTTCACAAATTCCTTTCTCCTCCACAAGTCTGAGAGGTAAACTATCCTATGTTCCTCTAATCTATTTATGATCTCATTCTTTATGCCTAAATCATGGACTCATTTTGATCTTATCTTGGTATATGGTATTAATGTGGGTCCATATCTAATTTCTGCCATACTAATTTCCTAGTTTTCCCAAAATTTTTGTCAAATAATGAATTCTTATCCCAAAAGTTGGGATCTTTGTTAAACACTAGATTGTTATGGTTGTACACTATTTTGTCCTGTGAACCTAACCTATTCCACTGATCAATAGTCTGTTTCTTAGCCAATGCCAAATATTTTTGGTGACTGCTGCATCATAATATAGGTTTAGATCAAGTATAGCAAGGCCACTTTCATTTGATTTTTTTTTTCATTAATTCCCTTGAAATTCTCGACCTATTGTTCTTCCATATGAATTTTGATGTTATTTTTTCTAGGTCATTAAAATAGTTTCTTGGGAGTTGGATTGGTATAGCACTAAATAAATAGATTAGTTTAGGGAGTATTGTCATCTTTATTATATTTGCTCAGCCTATCCAAGAGCACTTAATGTCTTTCCAATTACTTTATTTTTGTGGCAAGTGTTTTGTAATTTTGCTCATATAATTTCTGACTTTTCTTTGGTAGATGGATTCCCAAATATTTTATAATTTTGATAGTTGTTTTGAATGGAATTTCTCTTTGTATCTCTTGCTGTTTGGATTTTGTTGGTGATGTATAAAAATGCTGAGGATTTATGTGGATATATTTTGTATCCAGCAACTTTGCTAAAGTTGTGAAATATTTCTAATAACTTTTTTATTAGAATCTCTGGGGTTCTCTAAGTATACCATCATATCATCTGCAAAGATTGATAGTTTGATTTCCTCATTACCTACTCTTATTACTTTACTCTCTTTCTCAACTCTTATTGCCAAGGCTAGCGTTTCTAATACAATTTTGAATCGTAATGGTGATAGTGGGCAACCTTGTTTCACTCCTAATCTTACTGGGAAAGATTCCAGTTTATCTCCATTACATATGATGCTTACTGATGGTTTTAAATAGATGCTACTAATTATTTTAAGGAAAAGTCCATTTATTCCTATCCTCTCAAGTGTTTTTAGTAGGAAAGGATGTTGGATTTATCAAATGATTTTTCTGCATCTATTGAGATGATCATATACTTTTTGTTAATTTGATTATTAATATGGTCAATTATACTAATAGTTTTCTTAATATTAAACCAGCCCTGCATTGCTGGTATAAATCCTACTTGATCATGATGTATTATCCTGGGGATGATTTTCTGTAGTATTTTTGTTAATATCTTATTTAAGATTTTAACATCAAAATTCATTAAGGAGATTGGTATATAGTTTTCTTTCTCAGTTTTCAACCTACCTAGTTTAGGTATCAGTACCATTTCTGTGTCATAAAAGGTGTTTGGTAGGACTCCTTCATTCCCTATTTTTTCAAATAGTTTATATTAAATTGTGCTAATTGTTCTTTAAATGTTTGGTAGAATTTACATGTAAATCCATCTGGTCTTGGGCATTTTTTCTTAGGGAGTTGATTAATAGCTTGTTCTAATTATTTTTCTGAAATGGACTATTTAAGCAATTTACTTCCTCCTCTGTTAATCTGGGAAGACTATATTTTTGGATGTAGTCATCCATATCACTTAAGTTATCAAATTTATTGGCATAAAGTTGGGCAAAGTAACTCCTTATTATTGCTCTAATTTCCTTTTGATTAGTGGAAAGTTCCCCCTTTTCATTTTTAAGACTAACAATTTGATTTTCCTCTTTCCTTTTTCTGATCAGATTTACCAAAGGTTTATCTATTTTATTGTTTTTTTTCATAAAACCAAATCTTAGTTTTATTTATTAATTCAATAGTTTTTTTATTTCAATATTTTGATTTCTCCTTTTAATTTTAGAATTTCAAGTTTAGTATTTGATTGGGGGTTTTTAATTTGGTATTTTTCTAGCTTTTTAAGTTGCAAGTCCAATTCATTGATCTTCTCTTTCTCTATTTTATTCAAGTAAGCCTCTAAAGATATGAAATTTCCCCTTTTTATCACTTTAGCTGCATCCCACAAATTTTGGTATAATGTCTCATTGTTGTCATTATCTTGGGTGAAATTATTAATTGTTCCTATAATTTTCTGTTTCACCCAATCATTCTTTAAGATGAGATTATTCAGTTTCCAATTACTTTTTCGTCTATTCATCCCTAACTTCTTGTTGAATGTAGTTTTTATTCCATTGTGATCTGAGAAGAAAGCATTTATTTACTATTTCTGCCTTTCTGCATTTAATTTTGAGATCTTTATGTCTTAATATATTGTCAATTTTGGGATAGGTTCTATGAACTGCTGAGAAGAAAGTATACACCTTTCTATCAGCACTCAGTTTTCTCCAAAGATCTATCATACCTAATTTTTCTAATATTCTTTTTACCTCTTTAATTTCTTTCTTATTTGTTTTGTGGTTTGATATATCTAATTCTGAGAGTGCAAGGTTGAGATCTCCCACTATTATAGTTTTGCTGTCTATTGCTTCTTGCAACTCTCTTAACTTCTCCTTTAGGAAGTTAGATGTTATACCACTTGGTGCATATATATTTAGTATTGATATGGCTTCATTGTCTATGCTACCCTTTAGCAAGATATAATTCCCTTCCTTATCTCTTTTAATTAGATCAATTTTTGCTTTTGCTTGATCTGAGATAAGGATGGCTACCCCTACTTTTTTTACTTCACTTGAAGCATAATAGATTATACTCCAGCATTACCTTTACTCTGTAAGTATCTCCCTACTTTAAATGTTTCCTGTAAGCAACATATTGTAGGGTTCTGACTTTTGATCCAGTCTGCTATCTGTCTCCATTTAATGGGAGAGTTCATCCCATTCACATTTACAGTTAAAATGAGTAATTCTGTATTTCTTGCCATCATATTATCCCCAGATTATGCTTTTTTCCCCCTTTCTCCCCCTGAACCCCTTCCCCAGTATTAAATTTATGTGCCCCACTTGTGTCATGTAGCCCTCCCTTTTTAGTATCCCTCCCCCTCCTTTTAAATCCCTTCCCCCTTCTTGTATCCTTCCCTTTTCCTTTTCCCTTTTCCTCTCCTCTCTTTTAATGAGGTTAGAGAATTCTCAGAAAAACAAATATGTCAATTATTTTCTTTTTGAGCCAACTCTGATGAGAGTAAGATTCACATAATGTTCCTCCCCTTCTCTAAATTCCCTCAGATATGATGTTTTCTTTGCCTCTTCCTGGGATGTAGTTTCCCTCTTTTTATCTACCTTTTTCCTGTTTTCTGACATTATCCCCTTTCCATTTCTACTTCCCTTATTTTATGTTATATCAGTAAAATCAAATTATACATGTGGACTTTCTGTATATCAACAACAGAAATATAGTTCTCAAGAGTTCCTTTTACCTTTTTCTGCTTCTCTTGAGTCCTGTGGTTGGAGATCAAATTTTTTGTTTAGATCTGTTTTTTTTTCTTAGAAACAAATGGAATTCATTATGTTTCATTAAATGTCCATCTTCTTCCAGTGAAGAAAATGCTAAACTTAGCTGGGTAGTTTATTCTTGGCTGCATTCCAAGTTCTTTTGCATTTTGGAATATCAGATTCTAGGCCCTTCGATCCTTTAATGTGGATGCAGCCATATCTTGAGTGACCCTTATTTTGGCACCTCCGTATTTGAATTTTTTTTTCCTGGCTGCTTGCAATATTTTTTCCTTAGTCTGATAGTTCTGCAGTTTGGCCACAATATTCCATGGAGTTTTTTATTAGGGTCTTTTTCAGAAGGTGTTCAATGAATTCTTTCAATGCCTATTTTAGCTTCTGCTTCTATTACCTCTGGGCAGTTCTCTTTAATGGTTTCCTGTAAAATAGAATCTAGGCTCTTTTTTTCATCATAATTTTCGGGAAGTCCAATATTCCTCATATTATCTCTCCCTGATCTATTTTCCAAGTTTGTCAATTTTCCTAGTAAATATTTGATGTTATTCTCCAGCTTTTCATTTTTTTGGGTTTTGCTTAACTGATTCTTGGTGTTTCAATGAATCATTAATTTCTATTTGTTCAGTACTGATTTTTAATGGGTTATTTTCTTCATTTGCTTTTTTTTTTACTTCTTTTTTGTATATGTCCAATTGAGTTTTTAAATAAATTATTTTGCTCTATGGAATTTTTTTCCATTTCACTAGTTTTGTTTTTTTTTTTTTTTTTGAGTTATGTTCTTTTTCCAATTCACAAATTCTACACTTTCTTTGGAATTCTTTGTCTTTTCCAATTCACAGATCCTATCTTCCTGTCATTTCTTTACCTTTTCCAATTCACAAATTTTTTTCCCTGTACTTCCTTTGAATTCTTTAGCTTTTCCAATTCAAATTTCAGGATGCTGTTACTCTCTAGCATAGCTTCTCTTTCCTTTGCCCATTTTTTCTTCTAACTCTCTTTTGAGGTCTTTAATAGTCTCTTCTAGGAGAGAGTTATGTGATGGGGGCCAGGTAGCATTCCCCTTCAGGGTATTATCTGGAGACTGTCTGCTGTTAGTCTCCTTGGGGTTGGAAACCTGTTCTTTTTCTGTATAGAAGCTGTCAATTGTTCTCTTCATTTTTTACTCATTTTTGAAAACCTATGAGGTCTGCCTTCAAGGTAAGGAGGTTACCGGCTTCCTCTGCAGAACAGGGATAGTTTTGGATGGCAGCTGTCTTGTGAATGGGCTGCAAAGGTATGAGGGTGCTCTGGGAGAAAATCCCCCCCCCCCAGCACCCTCATATCTTTGGCATTGGAAGTGATTCAGTTGAGATGTGGGAGTGCCCAGTGAAGAAACCCTGCTGTGTGGCCTAGCAACTGCCCTGAGGCTAGAGGTTGAACAATGAGAGTGTCACAACCCCAGGCCAAACCCCCCCCACCATGTCCCGGTGGACAGACGGGAAGTGTCTGCCCCAGGAAACACAGTCACTGCTGCAGAAGTTTTGCTGCTATAGAAGTTCCACTGCCTTAGGCCAAGCCCCACATTGTGCAGATTAGAGGCTGTCCTGGGCTGTGTCCTACTGCCTTGCAGATTCTTAACTGCCCCGAGGAAATGCCCTGGACAACAGAAGGTGGCTGCATAGCCTTGCTGTGATCTATGCTGAGTCAGTTCCGGTTTGGGGTTGATATAGGCAGTTTCTGGTAGGTTTTTTTTTTTAAAGTGGCTTGATTTCTTTGATGATCTGCTGTTATGCAAGCAGAGTAGAGCAATCAGACTATGCCAGAGTCTTCTGTCTCTGTAGCTTTTCTAACCCCAGAGGACTCCCCAGCCTGCTCTGCACACTATGCTAGCCTTCATTCTGTCACTGTCTGCACCAATCTTTTTCTCAACCCTCAGGACAGACCTTTTCTGATGAAATTCCAGGTTCTATTCAGCTGGTAAGTTGTTGTGCTTCTAATCTTTGTGGTTTTTACCAGTCAGGCGCTATTTTTGAGGATGAATTAAATATTTGGTATTGAGGGTAAGCGAGAGGTTAGAAATTTGTCTGTGTCTTCTCCGCCATCTTGGCTCTGCCTCCTTATATTCTTCTTTTCTTTCAGGTTTAGTCATTAAAATTTCAACAAAACTTTTTTCCTATATATTTTTTTCTATTTGAATTTTGTAGCCACTGTATCTAATATTTTCCAACTGTGATTAATTTACACTTTCCATGTTTTCTGTATCATTTTAGTTACCATTTCTTACACTTCTGAAATATTCCATTACACTTATTTATCATAATTTATATAGTCACTTCTCAACCAATGGATATCTGTTGTTTTTTTCCAGTACTTATTCACACACACAAAGATCTCTTTAATCCTTATTTAGTAAATTCCAATTTATTTAAATATAATAGAGAAATTAAGTTCTTATTCTTCCTGCTAATTTCATAATTCTTTCATTTAATGATTTTTCTTTTTCATATGTAAATTCTTTAATTTTTCTCTCACTTTGCAAATACTATGTTTAAAACGATCCTTACTCTCATGGACAGAGTTTTGATAATGGACCAAAGGAATATCCCTCTATTATTTCATTTGCTTAAGAATATGATTCAGAATATGAGGTAAAAAAACAGAAAAAGGAATAACATATGGAGACTTAATAGATTATCTTTTAAGCCTCCATATATTATTCTTTCTTCTGTTTTTCTACTTCAATAAATTAAAATATCAATCTTTCTGTTCAATACTCTAAAACTTTTAAATATTTGCTTCAAATGTAACACATCTTGTTCATTAGTATATTGTTCTTTATTATTAAAACTTTATTAGAAGCACACAGAGTAACATTTAGTTATTTCCATTTAGAATATGTTCTGTATATCTCCAAAGAGTTTTCAAATATATGTGTTTGATTTCCATTTCTCTTGAATTTTTACTATCTCTCCCCCTGTCATCATATAAAAGAGATGGCATTTATTAATATTTCCGCAATTTATACATATCAACATTTGAAGGATTTAAATTTTTACAATATTTTCAATGATTATTGGTGATAAGATAGAAATGTTCTTTACTTTTACCAATCAAAATGAAGATAGAAAGGAAAGAAAAAGTATTTTTTTCTCTTTAACACTCTAATGATTCACAAGTATCATAGGAAGTGTATATGAATACATGTGTCCAGAATATAATATGCAATATTATATTGTATTATACAGTTATAAGTCTTACTATATAATATAAACATTATGTCAATGACCCTCATCCAAATGATGTGATATAAATTATTTTTCCAATTGTTGGGAAGGATAGCTCTGAATTTATTATCTTATTTCACTTTAGCCTGATACCTTAATTAGGTGAAACTATCTATCAATCTGTTTACATAACTATGTTTATATGTGTGTATATATATATATATATATATATATATATATATATATATATATATATATATATATATATATATATATATATATATATATATATATATATATATATATATATATATATATATATATATACATGAACATGTATATATGCATGTATAACCAAAATCATATTAGTAAAAAGACTATTGACAAATAAAAAGTAATATATAAATATAATGACCAGGAAACTATATATTATGTATCACACAAGTTATTATATATTATATATATTTATATGTCTCTCTATACTTATGTAAACAGATATAAATCAGAAATAGAAAGACCGGCAGAAAGACAGAATAGGTTAAATTCTGAATAAATAGTCTTGACAATCTAGGATTTTACAAGTCCAGAGGAAGAGGCACTGGGAGTTGAGATGAACAAGGAAAATCTTTATGAACAACATTCAGTATTAGTCATTCAGGATATTTAAGGATTAGAGATTAAGGAAATTCAGAATTTTTTTTTTGACCTTTTGACTAAGATCAAGTTTAGTGTCTATTCTTTTCAGATTGATATATACATATAGATAGATAGATAGATAGATAGGGCAATAAATGGTACCCTAAAAATTATCTGCTTCACCTAAAATAACCTTGACTTGTAGACAGTGGTCTTGCCCTATATTAAAAACACAACAATATACAAAGATTCTACTTATCGCTGGTACATTTAATGTGAACATACTTCTAGAAAATAAGAAATCCAAGCAAACTTGAAAAATGTATTCTTTTGTTCTAATGTTGCAAGAGAACTTATCAAGCAACACATCTAAACAACAGTCTTGAGTTAAATAAGGATAGCAAATTAAGAACAGAGTGCCAAAGTTGTACCTAAGTACAACTTTTTTTTTTTTTTTTTCTAGAGTGGCTGCAGTGGTGGGCAATATCGTGAAGTTAGCATAGGTTTCACAATCAAGCCTAATCTAGTCAACAAGCTTGTGTGCTTTCCAAAAGGACTAAAACCACTCTTATGTGAATGAGGTTGCTACTTGCAGATGTCTCCTATCATATTGAACCTTAATGAGTTTAAATAAAAAATTTAAAAGCTTCTGGACATCCTCATCATCAAAGTGCTGAAAAATGACAAGCTTAAAATTCTGGGTGACTTTAATGCCAGGGTAGGCATAGACTATTGAGAAGGAGTCTTTGTGAGGAATGGAGTTGGAAACATCCTCTCAAAATTAAACATTCATAGTTAACAAAATCCATGCTCCTAAAACAAGATAATTGCCCATGGACAATGTCAAGAGATTAGAGTAATTTTCCATATATGAACAATATGTTGTTAACGTGTAGAAAAAAATTGAGCCAACATATGGTTATTAACAGTGGAGCACAAAAGGAATGGGTAGCTTTCATTGAGCTATTGCACAGCACCACACTTAGTTTGTGGGACAGAAGATTCACATACATCAATATTGATATGATAAAGAAATGTTGAAATTCAGAAGTTGATAAACAGAAATCAAGAAATTTAAAGGGTTTGTCAAGAAGATAGTTCATTGGCTTCTAAGAAGGTTGTTTCACTCCTTCAAAATTAAAAAGTAAGTAAGTAAAGCTTAGAGAGATACAAGATTTTTGGCTCAGTAAAAAGACAGATGGTATTCAATTTTGTGCTGATAAAACAATCCAAAGCACTTTTATGATCCCTTGAACATTACTCATGGGCCAAAAACTGACGGTACATATCAACTGCTCAACAAAGCTAGTGCCACATTGATTAGTGCTAAAGACATGATCCTGAAGAGATGGACTGAATACTTCCATAATGTTCTCAACAGACCAACCAATCTGAATAAATCAATGCTGAAGCTACTGACCATATTCTTCAGGTTGAAGTCATTCTCCCTCTAGCCGAAATTCCAATTGGAAAAGAGGTATTGAATAACATTAAACTCATTTCATGTAACAAAGTGCCTGGTACTGATTGCATTCCAGCTGAGATTTACAAGGCAGGGGATCTACTGCTCTTACAAAAGCTGACTGAAAATTTCCAGGTTATGTAGTAAATGGAGTCTATCCCCAAGAAGCTCAAGGATACCTCCATTGTCATTCTTTTAAAGGAATTAGATTGTCTTATCATTACCACAAGGCAGGGAATAGAGAAGATGTCTCAGTCATTCCCAGAAACTTTTTTTATCAGATTATTTCTTAATAGGCTGATCCTTCACCTGGAAGATGGCCATTTTCCTGAAAGCCATTTTGGCTTCAGGAAGAGCTAAAGGAACTAGTGGTATTGTGTTTCTTGTCCAACAAGGTGAAATGCCAGGAGCAGGCAGAATAGAGTTTTGTACATAATGTTAAGACATCTGACCAAGTGTTTTAATGAGGTCTTGCAGAAAATCATGACAGAGCTTATTAGTATTTTATTTACTTTTTAGTATTTTGTTAATTTCATGATGGCACACTTGCATGGATTCTAGATAATGGATAGTACTTTTTTGTTTCACAAGTCATCATTAAAATGAGGCAGAGATATGTGTTTATCCCTATGCTCTTTAGCAGGATATTTTCAGGTATGTCAGATGACCTCAACAAGAATGAAAATGGCATTACTATCAACTACTGCACTAGTGGCAACTAATTTAACTTGAAAGGGCTAAAAATCAAGACAAAATGTGGGAGAAATAATGTGTGACTTTTCACAGATGAATGTGTGCTCAAAGTAGCTTCTGAGACTGAGACCCAAGAGAATGTGGATTGATTCCCTGCAAATTGTGCTAATTTTGATCTGACAATCAAAATCAAGAAAACAAAGGATTTCCACTAGCTAGCACTGTACAATCCATATGTGGAACCACCAGTTTCAGCAAATGAAGAAATTGTGAATGTTGTGGATAGGCTCTCTTCCCTTGGTAATATACATTCCAAGGATGTACATATAAATGATGAGGTAGCCAAAGCTAGCTCATGTGATTTGGAAGCCTCCAAATGACAATATGGGAGAGAAGAGGTATTATGGTGTCTATTAAGCAGAAGGTTTACAGAGCTGCTCATTGTTGTGTTCCTGTGAAATCAGGACAGTATAATAAAGCATGAGATGAAACTTAATGAAGTGTCTTTTTTTAAAAAAATTTATTCATTAATTCAATAGTATTTTTTTTTTACTTTCAATATTATTGATTTCTCCTTTTAATTTTAGAAATTCAAGTTTAGTATTTGGTTGGGGTTTTTAATTTGGTCTTTTTCTAGCTTTTTAAGTTGCAGGCCCAATTCATTGATCTTCTCTTTCTTTATTTTATTCAAGCAAGCCTCCAAAGATATAAAATTTCCCCTTATTACTGCTTTAGCTGCATCCCACAAATTTTTGTATGATGTCTCATCATTGTCATTTCTTGGGTGAAATTATTGTTTCTATAATTTGCTGTTTCACCCAATCATTCTTTAAGATGAGATTATTTAGTTTCCAATTACTTTTTGGTCTATTTACCCCTAACTTCTTGTTGAATGTAGTTTTTATTGCATTGTGATCTGAGAAGAAAGCATTTACTATTTATGCCTTTCTGCATTTAATTTTGAGATCTTTATGTCTTAATATATTGTCAATTTTTGGATAGGTTCCATGAACTGCTGAGAAGAAAGTACACTCCTTTCTAACACCATTCAGTTTTCTCCAAAGATCTATCATACCTAATTTTTTCTAATGCTCTATTTACCTCTTCAATTTCTTTCTTATTTGTTTTGTGGTTTGATTTATCTAATTCTGAGAGTGCAAGGTTGAGATCTCCCACTATTATAGTTTTGCTGTCTATTTTTTCTTGCAACTCTCTTAACTTCTCCTTTAGGAACTTAGATGCTATACTACTTGGTGCCTATATGTTTAGTATTGATATGGCTTCATTGTCTATGCTACCCTTTAGCAGGATATAGTTTCCTTCCTTATCTCTGTTAATTAGATCAATTTCTGCTTTTGCTTGATCTGAGATAAGGATGGCAACCCCTGCTTTTTTGGCTTTACCTGAAGCATAATAGATTCTGCTCCAACCTTTTACCTTTACTCTGTATGTATCTCTCTGCTTTAAGTGTGTTTCCTGTAAACAACATATTATAGGGTTCTGACTTTGATCCAGTCTGCTATCCGCCTCCACTTAATGGGAGAGCTCATCACATTCAAATTTACAGTTTAAATTACTAATTCTGTATTTCCTGCCATATATTATGCTTTTTTTTTTCCCTTGTCCCCTTTGAACCCCTTCCCCAGTATTAAAATTATGGTCACCACTTGTGTCATGCAGCTCTCCCTTTTTAGTATCCCTCCCCCCTCTTTTTATGTCCCTTCCCCTTTGTTGTACCCTTCCCTTATTACTCTTTTCCTTTTCTCTTGCCACACTTCCTTCCATTGTGGATTCTCTGATGTACAGTAAGAGTTCGTTTTGCTCTAAAACTCTTCCCACATTGGTTACATTCATAAGGTCCAGTGTGGATTCTCTGATGTTCAATAAGACTGCTTTTATATCCATAAGTCTTTCCACACTGATTATATACATAAGGTTTCTCTCCAGTGTGGATTTTCTGATGCCCATTAAGAACTGCCTTGCTTCTAAAAAGCCTTTCCACACTGGTTACATTCATAAGGTTTCTCCCCAGTGTGCATTCTCTGATGACCAATGAGACCTTTCTAACTTCTACAAGCCTTTCCACATTGGTTACATTCATAAGGTTTCTCCCCAGTGTGGATTCTCTGATGATCAGTGAGATCTTTCTTACTTTTAAAAGCCTTTCCACAATGGTTACATTGATAAGGTTTCTCTCCAGTATGTATTTGCTGATGTTTAGGAAGATTACACTTGGTTCTAAAAGCCTTTCCACACTGATTACATACATAAGGTTTCTCTCCACTGTGGATTTTCTGATGTATAGTAAGATGTGCCTTTTTTGTGAAAGCCTTTCCACACTGGTTACATTCATGCGGTTTCTCTCCAGTGTGGATTCTTTGATGTGCAATAAGATTGAACTCCCAGGGAAGGCAGAACAGTTCCTGCTGCAGGGAAGGGTCAAGGAGCATCCCAACTCAAAGACTTCCTGCTTCTCCTGAATGAAGTGTCTTAAGAAGATTCTGAAGATCACCTGGAAAGATCTGTACTGGACACAGAGTTCTTTCCTCAAACAATGCAAATTCTACTGTTGAGAGTGCAACTCCAATGGCACTGTTGAGTACCACATGTTTGCTTGCCTAAATGACTACTTTACAGAGATCACACAAGGCAAGCACTTATATATAGGTCAAAAAGAAGTGTTAAAACACATTCTTAACGTCTCTGTGAAGAATTTTGGAATCAATTGTGAGACACGAGAGACCTTCCACCCTATGTCAAAGAAGGTACTGTGCTCTCAGAGCAAAGCAGAATTGCAGTAGATCAAAAGAAATTTGATATTCACAAATTTAGAAGCTTCTCCACTCCAACTGTTTTTATGGACTGTGGTGGAACTTCTGTTCTCATATTGCTCTAATTAGCCATAGTTGCCTTGCAACTTTTTCTAATTTTTAATCCCTATTTTAGCTCAACTACTTTAGTTACATTAAAGTAATTTTAATAGACATTTTTAGGTCATTGCTTTGTTTCTCCCCTAAAATCACTTAATATAAGATACCTTAAAATGGTATGATATAATTCTATTAGCTACTAATAAAATTTGCAATAAATGTTAAGAACACAAAACATTTTCCTGGAAGGGTAAATGAATGTTTTTTATTTCAAAGTCATTTTTCAGAATTATTTTAAAATGTAAATATCTTTTGAAAACTGTTTATTACCTTGAAATAAGTTGTCCTTTCTTAACACTATTTAAATGTCTCATAATCTTCAACTTTACAAATAAAAGCTACAATTTAATAAGTCATGCCCTTTCAGGAGTACTAATCTATAACATAAAGAAGTCTTCATACCTATTTAGGGTTTTAAAGGAAGAATTCCACTAATATTTAAAAATACATGAGAATTTTTATATTTCTATTTACAGTCACTCCCAATAAAAGAATAAGGTTAAAAAAGCCATATTTGCTAAAACTTTCTCTGACTTTTCTTGCCAAAGTTCATCCCTAAGCCTTTACTCACATGCATACCCACACAAATACAGGCACAAGCACATGCATGTCCATAAATTCACACACATACACACATTTGCATATTTCACTGTAATGCTCTATTGAAGTTCACCATTCTCAGTTAACTTCTTAATCACAATAACAAAAACTAATAATTTAAATAAAACAAGAACAGATAACCAAATTCAGATTAAATGCAAAAAAAAAAAGTCATTCTGAGGAATGGGTAACTATCTCTTTTCTCTTCAATAGAAAGATGTAGTTCTATAAATAATGGCACAGAATGTTGCATACAGTCTACTGTTGATCATCGTAAATTATTTTTTTCTTTTATGAGTGGAATCAATTATTTGGAATTTTACTCTGCATAAAATAAATAAATGTTAGGCAAATTGAGAAAAAATCAGATTAATTGTGAGAAATATGGTGCTTAGCAATCACTGTATTTCTAAGAATTTATTCTGTGTCATAGTGCAAGACTCAACTCATCATTTAGATGACTTCTAAATGAGACATTTATAACTCTCCCAATTATTGGACTTATGGCTGGAGAAAGAAGGGAATCACTCTATATGAACCTACCTCCCAAAGTATATTATATGCAAATTTAAAAAAAAATTCTTCTTATATTTGTTTCTCTTAATAAAATTTAGGTCTTTGATGACAAAAACTGTTTCACTTTTTTTTTAAATTTGTATTACTAGAACCTAACAGAAAATCTGATGCATAGTAAATGCTAGATGTACATTTGTTGATAAGTATAAATAGTCTGAGACAAAATGAGGATCATTTTACAGTATTCAGCAGTGTCAAACATAAAGCTATTTTCCCTTTCGATGTTCCTGTAAAAATATCAATTTTTAACCAAAGCATTTTAGATTGAATGATATTCTTTTATGTTGAATATATTCATTAGGCATCCACTATGTAAAAGGGATTGTAATAGGAACTATCAATACAAATGTGAAAAACATAAGTATGTACATATGAGAACATATGCCTTCAACAAGCTTACAATTTAAAATTCTGTCTCTTTTTTTCTGAAAATACATGATCTTAGCAAATCATCCAATGCAGTTTGGCATATCCTACTCATTTAGTCTTTTCAGTATAAAAATCAACTCCATGTTGTTATGAAAATAATTTCCTGATGTCATTTATACTATATGGTCCTCCTGAATTAAGATCTGGTGCACTATCCACTGCACCACCTAGCTGCCCCCTATTTATACTGTATGGTCAAGATAATGTGACAACTATTTTCTGAAACAGTATGTCATTTTCCCATAAAAGGCATCCTTTATGGACAGGAAATGCTTGCTGCTGACTTGAGAATAATTTTAATTTCTAAGTAAATATTTCTTGGTCATCCTTGTCAAATTTTTCCATGTTTGAACCAATCAGTCTTCCTGAACAAAGGACAGTGTTACTTGATTAGAAGCGGTAGTCCTAGAAGTCACAGAATCATGGGATAATAAAACCTGACCTTTTTGAAAGTGGTTCAATCAAACTTAAAATCGTCATTGGCATTTTACTCATGGTAATAATACTTAATGTTGCTTTATCAGGTCTACAAATGCATATATAGTAATAAGTGTTGAATAAATAATTGAGTGATATATATCTGGTAATATACTCAAGATTTATTCTTATTAAACATTACCAATGATATTGCACTCTGTATAGTAAAAGTTATAAAGACATAGGCTTATTACTACTATACATGTGGGATTGCTGAATTATCTATTGTGTATGCATTTGCATAATATTGTACAATAAAAATAATTATGACAATAAAAGTAGAATTTTCATATGCTCCACTTCCTATTTGGCTACTCTATTGCATTTCTCCATTCTCTCCTTTAATATATAATCACTTTTTAAACTATTCAATTCCTCTTGATATTTGGACTTCCCCCTACCCTTCCCATTTAGAAAAGATTATGAAAATTAAGCATCAGAAAGCTTCTTCCAGGTCCTATACTGTAAGAGAGGACCCAGAGCTGAGACTTCATAATTTTCACCATGCTGAAGGACTTCATCATTTTCCATGCTGCCCTACATATATTTTTCAGTTTCTTCATATGAGTTGTCTTCCCAGGTGATATTGTGATCTAGGACTGATTTTTGCCTTTTCTTCATATCTTTGTTGCTAAGCACAGAGTCTGGCATATAGTTGATGTTTAAAAAATGTTTATTTACTGCTTTAAGATTTACAAAGTGCTTCTCATGTATTTTTTTTAAATTTTATCTATAAATGTTCTGCTAATTGAATCACTTTCTCTAAGTATAAACAATTGGTCCTCAGTGATATCTGATGTTCTGTTATAGATCATAATTCTCTAAAGATAAGGAACAATACTAAAATATATTAGTTTATGTTCATAGTCATCCATTCAGAGAGTCAGAAGTTAATGGCTAATTTTCTGAATTGCCCAATAATATCAATTCTATGTAGCAAAGTAAAGCACCTTTCCTTTAGGTGATAAAGAGACTCAGAAATGTTTTTTTCTTTTTTTTTTTTTATTTATTTATTTATTTATTTATTTTTTTTATTATATATATATATATATTTTATAATATTATCCCTTGTATTCATTTTTCCAAATTACCCCCCCTCCCTTATTCCCTCCCCCCGACGACAGGCAATACCATACATTTTACATGTGTTACAATATAGTCTAAGTACAATACATGTGTGTGAATATCATTTTCTTGTTGCACAATAAACATTAGAATCCGAAGGTACATGCAACATGGGCAGACAGATATTAGTGCTAACAATTTACATTCCCCTCCCAGTGTTTCTTCTCTGGGTGTATCTACCTCTGTCCATCATTGATCAACTGGAAGTGAGTTGGATCTTCTTTATGTTGAAGATTTCCACTTCCATCAGAATACATCCTCATACAGTATCGTTGTTGAAGTATACAGTGATCTTCTGGTTCTGCTCATTTCACTCAGCATCAGTTGATTTAAGTCTCTCCAACCCTCTCTGTATTCCTCCTGCTGGTCATTTCTTACTGAGCAATAATATTCCATAACTTTCATATACCACAATTTACCCAACCATTCTCCAACTGATGGACATCCATTCATCTTCCAGTTTCTAGCTACAACAAAAAGAGCTGCCACAAACATTTTGGCACATATATGTCTCTTTCCGCTCTTTAGTATTTCTTTGGGATATAATCCCAGTAGTAGCGCTGCTGGGTCAAAGGGTATGCACAGTTTGATAACTTTTTGGGCATAATTCCAGATTGCTCTCCAGAATGGCTGAATTCTTTCACAACTCCACCAGCAATGTATTAGTGTCCCAATTTCCCCACATCCCCTCCAACATTTGTCATTATTTGTTCCTGTCATCTTAGCCAATCTGACAGGTGTGTAGTGGTATCTCAGAGTGGTCTTAATTTGCATTTCTCTGATCAGTAGTGATTTGGAACACTCTTTCATGTGAGTGGATATAGTTTCAATTTCTTCCTCTGAGAATTGTCTGTTCATATCCTTTGACCATTTATCAATTGGAGAATGGTTTGGTTTCTTATAAATTATGGTCAGTTCTCTATATATTTTGGAAATGAGACCTTTGTCAGAACCTTTGTTTTTAAAAATATTTTCCCAATTTGTTACTTCCCTTCTAATCTTGTTTGCATTAGTATTATTTGTACAGAAACTTTTTAGTTTGATGTAATCAAAATCTTCTATTTTGTGATCAATAATGATCTCTAGTTCTCCTCTGGTCATAAATTCCTTCCTCCTCCACAAGTCTGAGAGGTAGATTATCCTCTGTTCCTCTAATCTATTTATTATCTCCCTCTTTATGCCTAAATCATGGACCCATTTTGATCTTATCTTGGTATATGGTGTTAAGTGTGGATCCATATCTAATTTCTGCCATACTAATTTCCAGTTTTCCCAACAGTTTTTTCCGAATAATGAATTTTTATCCCTAATGTTGGAATCTTTGGGTTTGTCAAAGATTAGATTGCTATAGATGTACCCTTTTTTGTCCTTTGTATCTAATCTGTTCCACTGATCTACCGGTCTATTTCTTAGCCAATACCAAATGGTTTTGGTGACTGCTGCTATATAATATAGCTTTAGATCAGGTACACTTAGACCACCTTCCTCTGAGTTTTTTTTCATTAGTTCCCTTGCAATTCTTGACCTTTTATTCTTCCATATGAATTTTGTTGTTATTTTTTCTAGGTCATTAAAATAGTTTCTTGGGAGTCTGATTGGTATAGCACTAAATAAATAGATTAGTTTGGGGAGTATTGTCATCTTTATTATATTCGCTCGGCCTATCCAAGAGCACTGAATGTCTTTCCAATTATTTAAATCTGATTTTATTTTTGTGGCAAGTGTTTTGTAATTTTTCTCATATAATTCCTGACTTTTCTTTGGTAGATGGATTCCCAAATATTTTATACTATCAACATTTGTTTGGAATGGAATTTCTCTTTGTATCTCTTGCTGTTGCATTTTGTTAGTGATATATAAAAATGCCCAGGATTTATGTGGATTTATTTTGTATCCTGCCACTTTGCTGAAATTTTGAATTATTTCTAGTAGCTTTTTAGCAGAGTCTTTGGGGTTCTCTAAGTATACCATCATGTCATCTGCAAAAAGTGATAGTTTAATTTCCTCATTTCCTACTCTAATTCCTTGAATCTCTTTCTCGGCTCTTATTGCCGAGGCTAGCGTTTCTAGTACTATATTGAATAGTAATGGTGATAGTGGGCAACCTTGTTTCACTCCTGATCTTACTGGGAAAGGTTGCAGTTTATTTCTATTGCATATTATGCTTACTGACGGTCTTAAATATATACTCCTGATTATTCTAAGGAATAATCCATTTATTCCTATACTCTCAAGAGTTTTTAGTAGGAATGGATGTTGGATTTTGTCAAATGCTTTTTCTGCATCTATTGAGATGATCATATGGTTCTTATTAATTTGATTATTAATATGGTCAATTATATTAATAGTTTTCCTAATATTAAACCAGCCCTGCATTCCTGGAATAAATCCTACTTGATCATAGTGTATTATCTTGGAGATGATTTTCTGAAGTCTTTTTGCTAATATCTTATTTAAGATTTTAGCATCAATATTCATTAAGGAGATTGGTCTATAATTTTCTTTCTCAGTTTTCGATCTACCAGGTTTAGGTATCAGTACCATGTCTGTGTCATAAAAGGAATTTGGTAGGACTCCTTCATCCCCTATTTTTTCAATGTTTTTTTTCTTTTCTGAAAATAAAACAGAATTGAAATTAAAGACCTTCATGGGAAACTTTAATGTCATGTTTTGTTTCCTGGAACAGGCATATCACAGATGTACCTTGGACAGGATAACTATTAGAACTATTGATCCATAAAATAAAAAATATTTTACCTTACCCAAACTGTCATCCCTTCTATCAGCTTCCCTACTTTTCTTATTCTTCTTTCCTGTGGTACCTGCTTTCCTGTAGTTTGATAGCTTTCTACAACCAACTAGGTGTGTATTTCATTTTTTTTCTCAGAGCTACCTCTGATGAGGATAAGATTTAATTGCTTCCTTTCCTACTTCTCTCACTTTCCCCTTTACTATAAAATCTCTTTCAAGTTTCTTTTAAGTCAGATAATTTATCCTATTCTGCCTTTCTCAGTGGATTTTGCTTTTTAATCCTGAATTTTATTTTTTTAGATAATCATACCATCACATTTAAGTTACACTTCTGCTTTCTGTGTATATATACTCCTTCTAACTACCTGATAAGTTTAATGATAATGAAACAGTTTAACCTTATCAAATCATATATGATTTCTCTTTCATGTTTTACCTTTTTAATGCTTTTTTGAATCTTGTATTTGAATGTCAAATTTACTATTTTACTTTAGCCTTTTCCTCAGAAAGCTTGATAATCCTTTATTTTATTGAATATCAATTTTCCACTTAAGGATTATGCTCACTTTTTCTGGGTCATTTCCCAGAAATGGTTTCAATCCTACCTTATTAACCCTTTAGAATATCCTATCCCAAATCTTCCAACCCTTCAGTGTAAAAGTTATTAAATCTTGTGTCATCCTGACTGTAGCCCCATGAAATTGGAATTATTTCTCTTGGCAGCTTGCAGGATTTTCTCCTTCATCTAGGGCTTTATAATCTGGCTATAATATGTCCAGGAGTTTCTTTTAGGAGATTTTTGGTGGATTCCTTCAGTGTGTATTTTGTCCCCTGGTTCTACAATATAGAGAAGTTTGCCTTGATAATTTTTTGGAAGATAATGTCTAGGTTCTTTTTTAATTATTGCTTTCTGTTTGTCCAATAATCCTTAAATTATATCTCTTGGATCTATTTTCTAGGTCAGGTATTTTTTCAAGGATATAGTTCACATTGTTTTTTTATTTTTATTTTTTATTCTCATGATTTTTTTGTTTTTTTATCATTTGAATTCATTAGCTCCTAGTTGCCCAGTTCTAACTTTTAAGAAATCTTTGGTGAGCTTTTTAACATGCTTTTCTATTTGGCCAATTTTACTTTTTAAGAAGCTCTTCTCTTCAGTGAATTTTTGTTTATAATTTTCCATTTGATCAATTCTCCTTTTTAAGGAATTCTTCTCTTCATTAGATTTAGATCACTTTTATCATTTGTCTTAACCTGTTTCTAAAAAATGTTATTTTTTAATGTATTTTTGTATTTCTTTTACCAAGTTATTGACTATTCATGATTTTCTTGCATCACTTTCATTTCTCTACTCCATTTCCCTCCGTCTTTTATTTGATTTTTAAAATTATTTTTGATTCTTTAATTCTTCAATGGCCTAAGTACAATTAATTTTATTATTCTTTAAAGTTCTATATATAGGAATTTTGACTGTTGTCTTCTGAGTGTGTGTTTTGATCTTCCTTGTCTACATAGTAACTTTCAATGATAAGAATTTTTTTTCTGTTGTTTACTCATATTCCAACCTATTTCTTGACTTTTAACTATGCTAAAGTAGGGTTCTGCTTCCCAACTGTAGAGGACAAAATCCTCTAAGGTATCATCTTTATATCCATCTGTTTCCAAAAGTAATTCTGGGAACCTGAAGTTTTTGACTCTTTCAAGATACATGATGAAAGATATATTTTTTTACTAATCTCCTGTCCTGTGCAGTGTTATATGAGTGGCCACAACAATTGTTTTCTTTTTCTTTTAAAAATTGCTTTATTATTTTCTCTGGTTGTACACGTTTATAGACTTTTTCAATACACATTTCTTTATGAATCATGTTGGGAGAGAAAAATCAGAATAAAAGGGAAAAATTAGGAGAAAAAAATTAAAAATTGAATATAGCACATGTTGATTCACATTAAATCTCCAGAGTTCTCTTTCTCGATGCAGATTGTGTTTTTTATTGAAAGTTTATTGGGATTGCTTTTGATCACTGAACCATTGAGAACACCAAATCTTTCATTGTTGGTCATTGCACAATCTTGTTGTTATTGTATACAAGGTATAGGTTCTTCTTGTTTCACTCAGAATAAGTTCATGTAAATCTTTCCAGACCTTTTGAAAATTAGCTTGTTCATAAATTTTATAGAACAATAATATTCCATTACTTTAATATACCATAACTTATTCATCTTTTCCCCAATTAATGAACATCTTCTCATTTTTTTAATTCTTTGTAACTACAAAATAGAGCCACTACAAATAATTTTGTACACATGGATCCTTTTCCTTCCTATATGATTTCCTTGTGATACAGCCCCCAATAGTGGTACTGCTAGTTAAAAGGATATGCATAGCTTTAAAGTCCTTTGACTATAGGTCCAAATTGTTCTCCAGAAAATGGTTGGATCATTTCACAACTTCACCATCAATGCATTAATGTCCCAATTTTATCACAAACCTCCAACATTTATAATTACCTAGATAAATCTTTTTATTATTATTATTATTATTTAAGTGTTTTTATTAATTTTTATAATTATAACATTTTCTTTGACAGTACATATGCATAGGTAATTTTTTTTTACAACATTACCCCTTGTACTCCCTTCTGTTCCAAGTTTTTCCCCTCCTTCCCTCCACCCCCTCCCCTAGATGGCAGGCATTCCCATACATATTAAATATCTTATAGTATATCCTATGTACAATATATATGTGCAGAACCAAATTTTGTTGTTATTGTTGCAAAGGAAGGATTGTATTTGGAAGGTAAAAATAATCTGGGAAGAGAAACAAAACAAAACAAAAACCAAAAACAAACAAACAAACAAAAACCAATGCTCACAGTTTATACTCATTTCCCAGTGTTCCTTTTCTGGATGTAGCTGATTCTGTCCATCATTGATCAATTAGAATTGGATTAGCTCTTCTCTATGGTGAAGATATCTACTTCCATCAGAATACATCCTCATACAGTATCATTGTTGAAGTGTATAATGATCCCTTAGTTCTGCTCGTTTCATTCAGCATCAGTTGATGTAAGTCTCTCCAAGCCTCTCTGTATTCCTCCAGTTAGTCATTTCTTACAGAACAATAATATTCCATAACATTCATATACCATAATTTATCCAACCATTCTCCAATTGATGGACATCCATTAATTTTCCAGTTTGTAGCCACTATGAAAAGGGCTGTCACAAACATTTTGGCACATACAGGTCCCTTTCCCTTCTTTAGTATTTCCTTGGGATATAAGCCCAGTAGTAGTATGGCTGGGTCAAAGGGTATGCACATTTTGATAACTTTTTGGGCATAATTCCAGATTGATCTCCAGAATGATTGGATTCTTTCACAACTCCACCAACAATGCATCAGTGTCCCAGTTTTCCCACAGCCCCTCCAACATTCATCCTTATTTGTTCCTGTCATCTTAGCCAATCTGACAGGTGTGTAATGATATCTCAGAGTTGTCTTAATTTGCATTTCTCTGATCAATAGTGATTTGAAATACTCTTTCATATGATTGGAAATAGTTTTAATTTCATCATCTGAAAATTGTCTGTTCATATCCTTTGACCATTTATCAATTGGAGAATGGCTTGATTTCTTATAAATTAAAGTCAATTCTCTGTATATTTTGGAGATGAGGCCTTCCCAGAACCTTTAACTGTAAAAATGTTTTCCCAATTTGTTACTTCCCTTCTAATCTTGTTTGCATTAGTTTTGTTTGTGCCAAAACTTTTTAATTTGGTGTAATCAAAATTTTCTAATTTGTGATCAATAATGGTCTCTAGTTCTCTCTTGGACATAAACTCCCTCCTCCTCCACAAGTCTGAGAGGTAAACCATCCCATGTTCCTCCAATTTATTTATGATTTTGTTCTTTATGCCTAAATCTTGGACCCATTTTGATCTTATCTTAGTATGTGGTATTAAATGTGGGTCCATGCCTAGTTTCTGCCATACTAATTTCCAGTTTTCCCAGCAGTTTTTGTCAAATAATAAATTCTTATCCCCAAAGTTGGGATCTTTGGGTTTGTCAAACAATAGGTTGCTATTTTTATTCACTATCTTGCCCTGTGAACCTAACCCATTCCACTGATCAACTTGTCTATTTCTTAGCCAATACCAAAAGGTATTGGTGACTGTTGCTTTATAATATAGTTCTAGATCAGGTATCAGCTAGACCACCTTCATTTAATTTTTTTTCATTACTTCCCTTGAAATTCTCGACCTTTTGTTGTTCCATATGAATTCTGTTGTTTTTTCTAGGTCATTAAAATAGTTTCTTGGGAGTCTGATTGGTATAGCACTAAATAAATAGATTAGTTTAGGAAGTATTGTCATTTTGTTTATATTTGCTCGGCCTATCCAAGAGCACTGAATGTCTTTCCAAGTATTTAAATCTGACTTAATTTTTGTGGCAAGTGTTTTGTAATTTTGCTCATATAATTCCTGACTTTTCTTTGGTAGATATATTTCCAAATATTTTATACTATCAACAGTTATTTTAAATGGAATTTTTCTTTGTATCTCTTGCTCTTGGATTGTGTTGGTAATGTATAAAAATGCTGAGGATTTATGTGGATTTATTTTGTACCCTTCAACTTTGCTAAAGTTCTGAATTATTTCTAATAGCTTTTTAGCAGAGTCTTTGGGGTTCTCTAAGTATACCATCATGTCATCTACCTAGATAGATCTTAACTACTCTGAGAAGTATGAGATGATACCTTAGAGTTGCTTTAATTGGCATTTCTCTAATCAATAATGATTTAGAGAATCTTTTTTATATGACTGTAGATGATTTTAATTTTATCATCTAATATTATTTGTTCATATCCTTTGACCATTTATCAATTAGGAAAATGACTTGTATTCTTATAAATTCTTTACATATTTTACTTACAGTTCATTATATATTTTATAAATGAGGCCTTTATCAGACTGGCTGTAAAACTTTCCCCCCAGTTTTGCACTTTCCTTTTAATTTTCTTTATGTTGTTTTTGATCTTGTTTATGTTACTTTTGTTTGTTCAAAACCTTTTTTAATTTAATGTAATCAAAATTTTCCATTTTTCATTTCATAATGTTCTATAGTTCTTCTTTGGTCATAAATCCCTCCCTTCTCCAAAGATCCAATAAGTAAACTATCCCTTTTTCTCTTAAGTTGCTTATGGTATTACCCTTTACACTTAAATTATGTGCCCAAGTTGATCTGATTTGGATATGGAGAGAGCACAATTGTCAACCCCGGAATTATAACCAGGGTCCCTGCTCCCCTGTGCCACAAGCTCTGTTGTGTTAATACTTCACTTCAGATTCAGGACTGTGACTCAGATCCAAATATAGAGAATGCAACAGAGTCTTGTCCCTGTTGACAGCAAGGGGACTCCAGTGAATTTCCTTCTGACCCTTTTCCCAATGCCCTTACTGTCTATGGATTAAGGTCTGGAAAATCACCACTGTTGCCACTGATTAATCATTGTGAAAGTTTCCTGGTTTTCTCAGGCCCAGTCTGGACCAACAGACATTTCTTGCCAGCTTTATAAATTATTTTGGACTAGACTTGGACCTAAAGATTGTTTTACTCCATCTTTTTGTGGATTCTACCTCTCTAAAATTTGTTTAGATATTATTTAAAGATATTTGGAAATATTTGGAGCATAGCTCTATCTGTACCTCCTTTTACTTTCTAATAAATTTTTGACAAAAAAGAAAAGAGCTAGTAAGTTCCCAAGGTTGAAATTAAAACCAAAAGCTTTCAAATTATAGGTCCAGTACTTTAGCCACCATGCTACATGGTTGCCTTAATGTCCAAAAGCAGGATTGAAGATCACAAAAATGGTAAAGGGTATGATTCATACCTATATCACCTCATTCTAGATTTAGTAATTGCCACACTGCTTCCCTTTGGTATGTTGAAACACCAGTAGACTATTTAATCCTCTCAAATGATATCACCAAAATTACTGATTTCTCTTGTTAATATGTTTCAGGAACATAAAATAAGTCAAGAAAGTGCTAATTTTCAAATTTATTTGTAAATTTAATGCTATATTCCCCATTTAAAAAATATTTGTGTTTAAGTATTTGAACTTTCTAAATAGATTAAGTCATCAATATACGTGCATTTTTGTGTTTGTGTTTTAATGCACATCATAAAAATATTTCATCAGGATATTATCTTAAGTATTAGCTTCCATTCTGCTTTTAAGATGGGATTTAATCTATGAGAAAATTAATTTACACATCATTTTTCAGGATTGATCTATTTCATATATATATATATATGTATGTATAAAACATTTTACATTAAGCCCAAAGATACTTCCTACATTGTCTGTTACCTCAAAATACAGATGTGTAAAAAGTGATTACTTCATTCCTGTCATATGCTATCCTGCCTGAGTATTTCATTTTAAGAAATTGATAAAATAGATGTACAATAACCTTTTCTATCTCTTGTTTGCTCTCAGGTACCACTGTTGGTTGAATAATGAGCAACACTTCACTTAAAAAGAAAAAAAGAAAAAAAAAATTCTAAATTAACATAATAACAGCTGTTTCTAGTACTCCCAAAGGAAGACTGGCCCTAGTTTTTTTTTTTTTGTTTGTTTTTTTTGTTTTTTTGTTTTGTTTTTTTTTAATTTTTCTTTTTTTTCTGCAACAGATCTTCCAAGTAGTCTCTCCCTCAGGTTCCCCTTCAAGAACTTTTCTTAAAAGCTCAAGCAAACAAGAGGGAAAATGTCAGCTTCCACGGTTGGCAAGACAACAAGGCCTGAAGAGTAGGAAACAGCTTCTCAGCAGGCAGTAGAGATAAACAAGACAGGGTTTAGGGAAAGGAGCTTTGTTCAATTTCCAACAGGTACAAAAGAGTTTTGAAATCTCAAAACTTTGCAGATAATTTGTATTCATGAAATGCGGCCCTGTGCTACTTGTTATTGTATATATTTCTCAAAGGTTAGAAGCAGGCGGAGTCAGGGAAATCAATAACATAGAAAGATAGAGAAATGTATTTTAAAATATGCTTACTTAGGCAGTGCCAATTTATAGGGGCATTGCTTATTTTGAGTTCAGCAAAATTTGACCTTAATAGAATTCACTAGACTTGATCCAGAAAATCTTTACAATGAGAACTTGATAATATCATCTTGTTAGCACTATCCTGGGAAGAAACAAATAAATGAAGACATATTTATTATTTTTACATATCCTTTTTAAACTTAAGAAACAAATTTGTTGAGTTTGTTAGCAATAGAAAAGAATAGAAGTTGTGAGCAAGGTCTTCAAAAGGAAATCTATAAGTTTTGGCATGGAGTAATTTGTAATATTGGGGAGAATCCCTACATTGATGGGATCATGGATTCATTAAAGTAGGGAAGGAAAAGAAAGAGGGGAAGATGGATAAGTAAGAGAAGGAAGAAGAAGAATAGGAGGAGGAGGAGAGGAGACAAATAAGTTGAACAACAAGAACAACAGCAACAACTGTGACAACAAAAGAAACAGGAAGAAGGAAAAAAGAAGATAAAAAGAGGAAGAAAAAGAAGTAGAAGAAGAAGAAAAAAGGAGGAGCAGGAGGAGCAGAAGGAAGAGGAGAATGAGCAAAAGAGGAGGAGCAGGAGGAGGACCATCAGCAGCTAGTATTGAGATAGGACATTAACATTTTCAGAACTATTTAAATTCATTGTCCCATTTTATCCTCAAAATAATGCTATTAGGAAATTTGTTATAATTTATCTCATTTTAGAGAATAAATAACTCCTAAATATCAGAAGATAGATGTAAATCCAGATCATTCTCATACCAAATCACACACTTTATTCATTACATCATTCTTCCTCTAAAGAAAGTCTTTATCTAAGGTCTTAAAGAACTTGTCCAATTTAAAAACATTGATCGTAATTAGTACATTTGACATTGCTTTCTGCTTAAACCGATATTTGTATTCTTTACAACACATTATAAGCAGCTTCCATTAAAATGCCCTTTGCTCTATTAGTAATTTATAATAGTTGTTTTTATGGAACAAGAGCAAATTCCAATAACATCATTGTAACTAAAATTTTTGATGGAATGAATGGAAATATGACAGGAAAAGCATTTATGAAGTACTTACTATGTATCTAGATTGTATTAGATCCTAGGAATTCCTGCAAGGAAAGGCACTACATAGAAGTTAGTTGTTCCAAGGAGAAATATTTTGGCCAGAGAAATTGTTGGAGTTGAAGAAAGGTAATTTACAGATTTATCCAATTGAAAGCATTTTATTGGATTAGGAATTGAATGTCTAAGTTTATAAAAGCATATATATATATATATATATATAAACTTAGAAACACACAAAAATTTGTAACTATACAAATTGAAAAGAATAATTAAGACAACCATCTAATTAAGGATTTAGGAAAGAACAATATCCTTATTTTAAATGAAAATTATTTTAAATTTTAACAGTTATAAATAATTGTCTCAGTTCTCTATTTCATTTTGATTACATAGAAACAGCTTATTCCATCATTAAAGCTTGAAAGTCAAGCATCATATTCTGAAATTAAAAGAGGACATTATCTGCAAAGGATACCCATTGATATATATTAACAGTCTCCTGAAACTGAGAATTAAAAGGTAACATTCTTCAAATATTCTGTATCTCCATCAGAATATTCTGTTACTATATTGCTATAGATTGTGTAAGATCCAATAGGATATTAGATATTTCAAACTAACCTTACAATTTAAATAAATGATGGAACATTTCAGAGCTTCCCTTAGAAATCCAATTCACTTAGTAGCACTAAGGAATAGATTTCTTGAATTATGATAGATATAAATGTAGAGAATTTCTCTATCAATATATTATAATAAATATGACACTGAAATTTAAGTAGAAAATCACAAAAAAAGTAATATAGTGTACTATATTTATAGCTAGGAAAGTCTGGGTTTAAGTCCCACCTTATTAAATTATTAGCTGGGAACCCTGGGAAAAGTCACTTAACCTATCTAAGATTTAGATTTCTTATCTGTAAAGTGAAGAATTTGGATTAGATCCCCTCCAATGTAAAAAGTTGTGATCCTGTGGAGTACAAAAAGGTCCACAGGTGACGCAGATGACATTTAAGTTCATAAAAAGTCAGCATCTATATCCAATGTTGTTTGAGGAATATTTCCAGGGGATGGAGCCAAGATGGTAGAGAGGACACATGTTTCTTTTTGACTTTCTCCAACTACTGTCACACAAATTTCAAAATCCAGTTGCTGAATTAGCTCTAGACTGATAGAACCCACAAATATTAGGAGTGTAGCAAAACACCAGCATAAGATAATTTCAAAGATGACCAGAAAAGGTCTGTTTTGGTGGGGTAGGGAAGGAGGTGGCCAGGCACAGGATGCCAACACTCTCTGTCAGACCCAAAATGGAGCACAGTCTCTGTGGATTGGTGGAGACTCCTGCAGGGGAGAATCTATGAGGAGGAATCTACCCTAGTATTGTCTACTCTGTCCTGGCTGTAAGCCAATATATCAGCAGAGAAGCTATAAAACATCCAACACAAACATTAAAGGAAAATAGAGAACCCCGAATCACTGAAGTTTCACAGGACCTGACCACACCCACCAAGCACCAGGAGTGAGTCAGCACAAACCCAGTGAATAGAATAAAACAATTCATTTAAAAACTCAATTGGACAAATACAAAAAGAAGTTTAAAAAGTAAATAAAGAAAATAATTCACTAAAAATCAGGACTGAACAAATGGAATGACAATGAAACATCAAGAATCAGTCAAGCAAAACCAAAAAAAAATTTAAAAATAGAAAAAAATGTAAAATACCTCTTGGGAAAACAATTGACCTGGAAAATAGATCTAGGAAAGACAATCTAAAGATTATTGGACTCTCTGAAATCTAATGAAAAAAAGAACCTAGACACAATTTTTCAGGAAATCATCAAAGGGAACTGCCCTGATGTCATAGAATCAGAAGGTAAAATAGCCATTGAAAGAATTCAGCAAACATTACCTGAAAGAGAAAATTAAACTCCAAGGAATATTGTGGCTAAATTTGTAATGTTTGGGCTAGCTTTCTGGAGGACCTTGGGATCAGCCTGAGTCCTTAATCTTAGAAGAGAAATGATGAAGACAGGACAGTCACCACTAGTCCTTCCAGCCCTTAAATGCCCTATTACAATTATATCATTATAGCATAGTGATTATATGTGAACTAGAGAACCATTACATCACCATGCTAAATACTAAGTATATATGTGAACTAAAGAACCATCATTTCATCAATTCCACTGGGTTAACACCTTGTTATATGCCTATTTGTTTCAAGTATACTTCTTCAAAGTTCCAGCCCTCTACAAAATTTTAGTACTGTAAGACCAAGGAAAAAAATATTACAAGCATCCAGAAAAAAAAATAATTCAAGTACCAAGGAGCCACAATAAGGACTATTCAGGATCTAGCAGCTTCCACCTTAAAGGATCAAGGGGCCTGGAATTTGATATTTGAAGCAAAGGAACTTGGAATGCAACCAAGAATAAACTACTCTGCTAAACTGAATATTTTATTCCAGGGAAGAAGATGGCCATTCAATGAAACAGGTGAATTACATTTATTCCTAATGAAAAGACCAGAGCTAAACAAAAATTTTGAACTCTAAATATAGGACTCAAGAGAAGCATAAAAAAGTAAAAAGAACTCTTGATAACTGTATTTCTGTTATGAGTATATATAGAGAATGCATGTATAATTTGATTTTATTGTTATAATATTAAAAAGGATCTAGAGGTAGAAAGGGGATGGTATTGGAAAATGAGGAAAGTGGAGGGAAATTGAGGGAAATTACATCTCAAGAAGAGGCAGAGGAAACCTATTATATTTAAGGGAAAGAAGGGAGGGCGATGAGCATTGTGTGAATCTTATTGTCATTAGATTTGACTCAAAGAGAAAATATTAGACATATTTGGATTACAAAGAAACTTCTCTCACTTTTTGAAAAATGGGAGGGGAAAGGTGCAAAGGGAAAGAGTAGGCTAAATAGAAGGGAATACAGAAATGATAAGGGAAAGGTATAAGAAATAAATGAAAGGTATAAGAAATGAAAAGCATAAGAAAGGGGGAAGGATTCTAAAGGGGGAGGGCTGTTTGAGACAAGGGATGCTCATAAGGTAAATACTGGGGAGGGGGGAAAAGGGAAAAGGAAAGAGAAAAGTATAACCTAGAGATAATAAAATGACAGGGAATACAGAATTAATAGTTTTAATTGTAAATGGGAATGGGGTGAACTCTCCCACAAAGCAGAAGCAGATAGAAGATCGGATTAAAAGCCAGAATTCTTCAATATGTTGTTTACGAGAAACACATTTAAAACAGAGTGATATATACAGAGTAAAGGTAAAAGGATGGAGCAGAATCTGTTATACTTCAGATAAAGTAAAATTAAAAAAAAAAAAAAAGCAGGGATAGCCACCCTGATTTTAGATCAAGCAAAATTATATATATAATTAAAAGAGATAAGGAAGGAAACTACATCTTGCTAATGGGTGACATAGATAATGAAAAGTATCAATACTAAATATATATGCACCAAGTGGTATAGTGTGGAAATTCCTAAAGGAAAAGGTAAGAGAGCTACAAAAAAAATTAGAGAGCAAAACTGTAATAGTGGGAGATCTCAATCTTGCTCTCTCAGAACTAGATAAATCAAACCACAAAATAAATAATAAAGAAATTAAAGAGGTAAATAGAATACTAGAAAAGTTAGGTATGATAGATCTTTGGAGAAAATTGAATGGCGTTAGAAAGGAGAACACTTTCTTCTCAGCAGTCCATGTAACCTATACAAAAATTAACCATATATTAGGACATAAAGACCTCAAAATCAAATGCAAAAAGGCAGAAATAATAAATGCATTTTTTTCAGATTATGATGCAATAAAAATTACATTAAATAAAAAGCCAAAGGAAAATAGACCAAAAAGTAATTGGAAACTAAATAATCTCATTTTAAAGAATGAAGATGACAGGGAAAATAATAATGAATGTTGGAGGGGATGTGGGAAAACTGGGACACTGATATATTGTTGGTAGAACTGTGAACAAATCCAACCATTCTGGTGGGCAAATTGGAAGTATGCCCCCAAAATTATCAAATTGTGCATACCCTTTGACCCAGCAGTGTTACTACTGGGATTATATCCCAAAGATGTCTTAAAGGACAGAAAGGCACCCACATGTGCAAAAATGTTTGTGGCAGCCCTTTTTGTAGTAGCAAGAAACTAGAAACTGAGTGGTTGCCCACCAATTGCAGAATGGCTGAATAAATTATGATATATGAATGTTATGGAATATTATTGTTTGCTAAGAAATGACCAGCAGGATGATTTCAGAGAGGTCTAGAAAGACCTACATGAACTAAGTGAAAATGAGCAGAACCAGGAGATTTTGATATACAGCAACAACAAGACTAGGTAATGATCTAATCTGGTGGATGTTGCTCTCTTCAACAATGAGATGATTCAAATCAGCTCCAATTGTTCAGGAAGAGAATCATCTGCACCAGAGAGAGGACTATGGGAAATGAATGTGGACCACAACATAGCATTTTCACTCTTTCTGTTATTTTTTGTTCTCGTTTTTGCTTTGTTTTGTTTTGTTTTCCTTCTCATGGTTTTTTTCTTTCTTTCTAGATCCAACTTTTCTTGTGCTGCAAGATAACTGTATAAATATATATATGTATATATTTGATTTACTATATATTTTTAATGTGTTTAACATGTATTAGACTACCTGCTATCTAGGTGAGAGGGTGGGGGGAAAGAGGGGAAAATTTGGAACAGAAGGTTTTGCAGGGGTCAATGTTGAAAATTTACCCATGCATATATTTTGTAAATAAAAAACTATAATAATTTTTAAAAAAGAAAATTTTCTGTCATTTATGAAGAGCAGCCAAAACAAGTTGTTAAAAAGCTTGAATATTATAGTATCATATGCTTCATTATCTCACCACTTACTTAATACTAGATAAGACCTATTCTATATGAAAGAGATGTAGCATTTGAAAGCATTTACATAACTATTTTCTTAATACTCTAAGGACACTTGTCTTCCACTGAAAATTGCTTACTTAGGGTTCCTTGAATTTCATTCATTAAAACCTAAATTAGAATACTGTGATGGGTAAGTTGTCATAAGACAATGTAAGAAGAAAATCACTTATGATAACAAGGTTCTAAAGACAAAATAAAATGAATTGTGGGATACAGTTCTAGGCAAAATGTAAGTCAGACAGAGATCAAGGAAAGCACACTTTCAAATTGGAGATATCAGGAACATATACATGTGATAGAAATATCAATTTATTTGGAACATTTCCAAAGTAATAAAACATAGTCTTTTGAATTTTAATCTTATTATTTTGCAGTTGTGAATGAGTTACGTGAGAAAATGATGCTGAAAATAGAAGAGTTCTCCAGCTTCTGGAATAAAAATTCAGTATTTGACAAAAATTGTTTGGAAAACTGGAAAATAACACATCATAAACTTGGCATAGAACTACATCTCATATCCCATACTAAAATAAGATAAAAAACAAATTAGGAGAGCAAGGGATAATTTAACTATCAGATCTTTGGAGAAGGGAGGAATTTATGACCAAAGAAAAACTAGAGAACATAATGAAAGGCAAAATGGACAACAATGTTTACATTAAATTTAAAAGGTTTTCACAAACAAAACCAACAGAAACAAGATTAAAAGGGAAGTATAAAACTGGATAAAATCTTTAAAGCCAGTGCTTCTGATAAAGGTCTGATTTCTAAAATATATAAAGAACTGTGTCAAATTTATAAGAATTCAAGCCATTCTCCAATTGATAAATGGTCAAAGGATATGAACAGACAATTTGCAGATGATGAAATTAAAATCATCTATAGTAATATGAAAAACGTTCTAAATCAGTATTGATTGGAGAAATATAAATTAAAATAACTCTAAGGTACCACTTCATACCTCTCAGATTGATTAAAATGATAGGAAAGATAATGCTAAATGTTGGAGGAGATGTGAAAAAACTGGGACACTAATACATTGTTGGTGGAGTTGTGAAATGATTAAACCATTTTTGAGAGCAATCTGGTACTATGCCCAAAGAGCTATAAAACTGTGCATATGCTTTGACTCAGCAGTGCCACTACTGGGTGTGTATACCAAAGAAATTATAAAGAAAGAAAAAAAGGACTACATTTGCAAAAAATGTTTGTAGATAGCAAAGAATTGGAAAATGTGGAGATGCCCATCAATTGGGAAATGGCTGAATAAGCTGTGGTATATGAAGGTAATGGAATGTTATTCTATAAAAGATGGTGAACGAGCTGATATTAGAAAGGCCTGGAAAGGTTTACACAAACTGATGCTGACCTGAACAAGCAGAACCACTAATGCATTGTACACAGTAATAGCAAGAATGTGCGATGATCACCTAGGAAAGGCTTGCTTATTTTCAGTGGTCCAGTGATCCAAAGAAATCCCAATATACTTTGGATAGAAAATGTCAACTGCATCCAGAAAAAGAATTATGGAGACTGAATGTAAATCAACACATGCTATGTTCACTTCTTTTTTTTCTGTTTTTTTTTTTTTTTTTCTCTCTTCTTTGGTTTTTCTTTTTTGTTCTGCTTTTTCTCTCCTAAAATGATTCATAAAGCAATGTTTATTAAAAGCAAATAAATAAAAGAAAACAGAGAGTTGAGGGCTTAACTTGAGATTTTGAGAAAAGGGCAGGTTTAGAATTTATTTAGTCAGTGGTGTCCATCTCTCTCTAAAAGCATAGGATTCCCTAAATAGATAAAGAATAATCAGATTTTTTGTGTGTTCATTTCATTTAAAGCTTCCATATCTTATCTCCCTTGAAACTACTAGCTTCCTTTGTTCTCATTTTACATTCAAGGAGCTTCTTGTTCTTAATTTAGTTTTCCTTACTGTCTAGAAAATGATTAGGTAACATGGTTACACAGGTAGTAATAATTATTATTGATAATGGCTTACCAGTACTACTCAGAGTCTTGTAATTTAGGGGACCATGAGCCAGCATTCTCAAGAATTAATAATTTTGATTGATTATGAATGTAGAGATTTAAATGACAAAGCCTCTACCCCATTGCAACCCAATTATTCATAAGATTTAACCTTAACAAAGAGGATAGTACTTTTGTAAGCATTAAAACAGAGAACTGAAAGAGGCTACTATTCTGATAATCCAGTTCTGTTCTCCAAATCATATCAGCCTCAAGTAAGAAATGTTTTATTACTGAATGGTGAATTGGATGTGAATGCTTGTATTATCTAGATTGAAAGCAAGAATGTTGCTTTTTGCCTTGCTTTGTATTCCTTGTGCTTAACATAATGTTTGATAGGAATAGCTCAACAAATGCTTTTTGACTGACTAGCTGGCAAATAAAAGTTATATTAGGAGTTGCAGGGTCACTTGGAAGGAGCTGCAATATATTTTTAAAGGACAAATAAAACAAATTGTAAAAAGTAATTTCATTGTCACCATCTTTCCACATTTCAAAAGATCTTTGATTTTATTAATGATTTGCCAAAATAAATTAAAACCTTTCCATTAAGGATTTCATGAGATACTATGGTCCCCCAAATCATCACATGAGTACCAACCTTTTTTGAATGATCTCTCTGATTAGATAGGATTACCCTCCAAGGGATAACCCAGCTTATTGCAATTACTGAAATAGAAGACTTTTCTAGCCTGGCAGAAGTGCCATGCTTCTGAAAACTTAGGGTCATCTTTAAAATGACATCTTCAGATTGGACTTGAACAAAGGTAGACTTAAATAAACAACAGCTGAATATGGATGCCTTTGCACACAAAAAAGCAAAATACACCTTTTCAAAGATACCCTGTAGAAATTTTTGAAAAGTGCCTCCTTATACAAATATTCATGTATTCCTATGTTGTGCTGATTTTTCAGACTTTTGACTCTAACCTGAGAAAAAATACTATAGCAACCAGCAGTGCATACAACATTGATATAAACAATTACAAGGCAGTTTGAGTGCCTGGGAATACTGTATGCAAATAGGATCATTGATTTCTAAAAGCCATGCATTATTTCAAAGTATTTTAAAAGAAAAAAACCCACAGAGGACTTTCTTTTCTGTGGATGATATAACCTAGTTAGTATTTGCTTCTACATCTGAGAGTCCTGTTGGCCCCAGTTGCTCTCATAGGCACATTACATTGACAGCTAAAGATGGGATAGGGAAAGAAAACACAAGAATAATTAACTTTTTGATCTGCTTCTAAACAAAAATTCAGTAGCAACCACAATAAAAGCCACCTTAAAAATGCATAAACATCAATGGGCTGAATAAGAACAAATATAGTTTCCACTCTGCATTTAGAGCATGTTCTCATGTAAATTGAAATGCCATGGTCATGCTCAGCATCCCAAACTCAATAATTATGCTTAAAATAGTTTGACAAATATTCTAGAGAAAATACTGCTGGGCTGTGAGAGCCTATTCTGTTTCCATCATACCAAGACAGAAAGCAAACTCATTCTTTAGAAAATTCATGTCATAAAAACAGAGAGAAAAGGATTTTCTCAGAATTTATGGAGAAAATTTCCAAGAGGTTTCTTTCAACATAATAAATTATGCAATTCTATAATCACAAATTCAGAACAAGTAACTAATTATTGATGTTTTTGATTGCTGCTCTTTTTTTTTTCAACTTACAAGTTTCTAATGACTAAAATTACTGTAAGGCAAATCATGAAAAAGGACAAAGTGATGTGAATTGGACAACATGCTGAATTATGGCGTCAAATACTGAATTTTAATTCCACCTTTTCCATTTCCTATGTCTAACCTTAGTGTATTTCATGATCTTCTAGGTTTAACACAGGGATAGTTCAAAACAAAGTTTTGGACTTTGATAAGAGAAGTAATGAAAGCCAATTAGATAAGTTAAACAATCTTGAAGTTCAGAAAAGTCCTCTTTTCAAGTTATTTGACTAAATATCAAAACTTTTTGTTGTAGCTTGTAGAGGGCCAGAACTCTGGAGAAGTATACTTGAAACAAGGTGTTAACTCAGTGGAATTGATGAGGTGATGGTTCCCTAGTTCACATGTATTCTTAGTACTTAATATAGTGATATAATAGTTCTCTAGTTCACACATAACCAGTATGCTGTAAAGATGTAATTGTACTAAGGTAAGGCTGAGAAGGACTAGAAATGAGACATTCCATTTTTGACCAGCCTGGTGGTGGCTGTCCTGCTTCATCACTTCTTCATTAAGACTAAGGACTCAGGCTGAGCCCAAGGACCTACAGAAAGCTAGCCGTACATTATAGTAACTGATTGAATAAAGTCTAGAATCCCTATATTCAAGGTAAAAATATCAAATGATTAACTTTTACTGATCAATAGATTATCAGAAAGAACACTATATTAAGAAAAGCAAACTAACTGACTTGGTTCTACTCCCTCTAATAACCATTAATGAAATATTTAACATGCTGACTGATTTCTTATATTTTCCAGCCTTTATCTTCAAAGTTAAACTATTTTATTACTATAGAAATAGCCTTAAATTGGAATCAGAGCATCTGGGTTCAAATTTTTTTCACTGTCCTTACATCAGTGTGACATGGGCAAGACACTTAATGTTTCTTGAGTCTGAGTCCCAAAGCCACAAAACTCAGACATTGCTGAAATACTTCTAAGACCACTATAGAAATATTCTAATCTTTAGATCCTTCCCACCCTAGAGACATCTTCTATTCTAGAATGCCTCTCTATTGGCCCAATTCTGTTATGGGTATATCTTTTCTGGACTATTCATTTAGGGAATAGGGCTAGGTTATCCATCCTTATTTTCCAACTGACTATATCTCTTGACTTAGGACTTAGATATAAAACCTTTATTTGAGTTCCCCTTTTCCACCTAGAAAATTTTATATTTGATCCTAAATCCAATAGGAAGCTACTGAAGTTTACTGAATAGGAGGTTGAAATAAATGACTTTCACTTTAAACTTCATTTGGTTTGATTGTTGTACTTTGTTCTTGAAGAAGACCAAAATGACATCACTATGTTAGAGTCAGTTATAATGTGTCCAATTGTAGCTTATCAGACTAATAAAAACTTAGAATGCTATGACCCAAATAATCTTTATAAACACTTTGAGTGGATTCTCCAATTTGGACATTTTTTAGGGTTTCAACCACAAGATGGAATCCCAGCCTGCTGCAATAATCAGGTCAGGTTTGGATAAACATATAATTTTTAGGGCATCTTTCCTAGACTTCTCCTTACATATGGAGGTGAGCAGTATGATTCTTAAAAGGCTGCTCAGACACCCAGTGGGCTACCAAATTCCATTGCTTCTTCCAGGGAGAAGACCCTATGGCCAGGACCACCTATATTCAAAGTTGTGACTATAGCTCCCAATGTATTCTCACTTCTGTTTCATCACTAGCGCATTACCATAGAGCTTTGAGGGTAGAAATGATAAAATGGTATGGTGACATCTTTTTATTCATACCTAAATTGGATTTAAGTGAGGCAGAATTGCAAAAAGTTGTTGGTTTTTCTTTTTTGACAAGACAATGTGCTGGCTTCCTTGATCCTCCACAAACATGAAGTGTTATTTCTCAGATCTGGGCATTTTTTTCTATATGCCTGACCCACTTTATTTCTGCCTCTTGTCTTTTCTGGTTTCCTTTAAATCCCAACTAAAACCATATATTCTTCAGGAAGCCTCTCATAAATGCTCTTAAATCTAATGTCCTACTAATTATTTTCTGATTTATTCAACATATAATTCATTTGTACATGTTGGTTTTCTTGTCTCCTACATTATATTATGAGCTCCAAAAAGGTTGGGACTTCCTTTTTCCTTTCTCTTTTTTATTTTTTTTTTGTCTCCCCCATCCCATGATTTTTAAATCAAAAGCTTTACAATTTAGCTTACTGCTTATTTCCTACTTGTGTCATTACTTTTTTTTTTTCCAGGTATTTTTTAAATATTTTTTTTATCAGATATATGCATGGGTAATTTTACAACATTGACAATTGCCAAAACTTTTGTTCTAAATTTTCCCCTCCTTCCCCTTCCTCAGATGGCAAGTTGACAAATACATGTTAAATATGTTAAAGTATAAATTAAATACTATATATATATATATATATATACATATATCCAAACAGTTGTTTTGCTGTACAAAAAGAATTGGACTTTGAAATAGTGTACAATTAGCCTGTGAAGGAAATCAGAAATGCAGGCGGACAAAAATAGAGGGATTGGGAATTCTATGTAGTGGTTCATAGTCATCTCCCAGAGTTCCTTCGCTGGATGTAGCTGGTTCAGTTCATTACTGCTCTATTGGAACTGATTTGGTTCATCTCATTGTTGAAAATGGCCACATCCATCAGAATTGATCATCTTATAGTACTGTCATTGAAGTATGCAATGATCTCCCCCTGGTCCTGCTCATTTCACTCAGCATCAGGTCATGTAAGTCTCTCCAGGCCTTTCTGAAAGCATCCTGTTGGTCATTTCTTACAAAACAATAATATTCCATAATATTCATATACCACAATTTATTCAGCCATTCTTCAATTGATGGGCATCCATTTAATTTCCAGTTTCTGGCCACTACAAAGAGGGCTACCTTGTGTCATTACTTTCAATTTCCATTTTGGTCTGGATTCCAAAATGGCAAATTAATTCCTATCATTCTCTAGCACTATGGTAAAAATGAAAACAAACAAACAATCAAAAATACCTTGTGTCATTACTTTCAATTTCCATTTTGGTCTGGATTCCAAAATGGCAAATTAATTCCTATCATTCTCTAGCACTATGGTAAAAATGAAAACAAACAAACAATCAAAAATACCTTCAGGGTGATCTTTTTAGTTAGTCTTTATTTGCTGGTCTGTAGCTTCTTACAACTAAGACACACAAAAAAAGGAGTTAAAAATAATGAAAGAGAAGATGAACATTTACTAGTTTTCAAATCTTCACAATTAATCCTACTTCTACATACAAATATATACACAATTCTGATTCTATGTCTGTTTGTATAAAGAATAGCCTTTAATCTCTTAATTCACTAACTTTTGACTGTTAACTCCTTTTAGGATGCCAGCTACCCTAAAACTGTCAGAGCTGAATATTAGATCAAGCTCTAGTTTCTATCTGAGGTAGATTTGGCTTGGTAAATTTCCTCAGTATGTTAATTCTTCTAGAATCTCTTTGTCTAATCTAATTCTGGGCTGGAAGTCTCACATGTATGCATAATGCTTCCTCTATTTTCTTCATTCAATAAGTCTTCTCCTAAGCTTTAAGTTTAAGGTTGCTTCCCTTCCCTTCTTCTTGCTGAAAAGTGGCCTGTTATAGTCTGGTCCTTATCCATTAGGTTCCTGCATAAGAAATACCTTTCCCTATATTACTATTCCATTGTTTTTTTTAATAGTCTGAACTTCAATATTTCTCATATTTTATTCTATAATTATAAGCAACTCTTGGTTCTAGATTAATTTATAACTTCTCTGTCTTTCTCTGCCTCTCTGTCTCTGTTCTTTTTCTGTCTCTTTTTTTCAGACAACTGGGCTCTAATTATTTTTAAAATGCCATTTTTGAACTATCTCAGTATTATTTCAAATCAGGCATATTTTCCTCTGATAAGCAAGCATGAATATTATAGATAATGCTATTGATTTGTACTGATTGTCTCTTAGTAAACTCAAATGTCTTTATGAATACAAAATTGACCAGATCCATGAAACTGGCAGGAAGAAGCCCAAAAGTTAATATGATTTCAATTTCATAGGAAAATAAAATAAATGTGTAAACTGAATTTTTTTGGTTTATCATATATTTTATTTTTTCCCATTCTTCCTCCCAATTTCCTGCCATAAAATTATCTATCTTTGAAAATTGGGTGCCTAATGGTAGAGATTCTATAAGACCATATATTACTTCCTTCTTTTTTAGGGAATACTTAACTTCCTCTCATTTTTGACTCTATATTAGTAAATCAGAGGCCATAGATAAAGCAACAACTATTTTACAAGGTAACTAACTAAAGCTGAAGAAGCAATGATTAGTATTTGATATCTAAAAGAAAAATAATCTCTCTAGAAAACTCTAATATGATCCTTACTCCTGTTGTCATTGTTCTTAGGGCTAGAATACAGTGAGATGCCATTGAATTTATCACAAGCAATTATATTTCTTAAAATGAGCTTTATTTAAGCAGGCCTCTTAAAGCAGGACCACTTTGGATTCTCTCTTACCAGGGATTGAAAATTTTCATACCTGATTTTTCAGGTGATATGTTCTGAATATTTTAAAAGATGGTGCTATGTGATCCTTTAGTTTTGGGGGCAAATGCTCTCCTTGTTTCAGAAGAATAAGCTATGATACTAGTCTTGTGAGGACAGCTTATCTTATTATTTTTTTCCTTGTTTTGTGCTCTTTCCCTACTTATGCTGGCTTCCAAATTTAGCCACTTCATTTTTCATTATGTGAATTATAATATACTTCCAATAAAGACCTATTGTTTTAAAAAATGAGCTTTATTTAAAACAAAAAAGGAAGGAAAAGCCTCAATATGGTGGTGTTTATAGTTAATAATTTTAAAGTTGATATTCTGGAAGATGTAACCTGTTTGTATTGTTTCATTTCTATCTTTTGCATTTCAATGAAAGTATTCATCATTAAATTAGTGTGCTAAATAATAACTATGATAAAAACAATGACATCATTGATAATAATTAAGTAAAACAAATTTTACCCTCTGCAATTATGCTATTATTTAAGGTTTCCCTGAAAACCCTTCTTCTGAATCTATAATTAAGAGTAGATGGACAGAATATTGGACTTGCAGTTAAGAAAATGTGAGTTCAAATTCAGGCTCAAGGAAAGTGGTAGCTGAATTTCTCAGAGAAATTCACTGAATTTCTCTCAATTTCAATTTCATCTATAAAATGGTAATAATAATTGTATCTACACATCTGGATTGTTGTGAAAACAAGTAGATACCTGAATATATGCACATACATATGAACATACATGTATTTATATATAAAACATGCAAACATTCATAAATTTTGTAGTGATTTGTAGATGCTACCTCATTATTAAAATTTAGAAAAGTCAATAATAGTTATTTTATCACAATAAGATCTAGTGTAAAATGATGTCAACTGCCAATTTCACACACTACTTTCACTTGAGTGTTATGTTGCTTAAAAATTTTTGAATCTGTAATGAAGTTCATCATAAATGGAACTATAATAATTAAATGAAAAAGATTCATTGAGAGGATACCCACAGTTTCCTTCTAAGCACATAACCTTGAAATTCTGTATAGAGCCTTCAGTCTATCATAAAGACAGAGATGTTTAAAAAGAGTCTGTAGTGGTAATATCATTGATCCACATCTTGAGGGCAGAAGTGACACCTTACTTCTATTCCCTGGAAGAATTATATCAAGAGAAAGAAGAAAGAGATGATATAGGTACAGGTAAGTATTCCTGAGAACACTTCTTGGTTTTTCTTTTGTTGTTGCCTCTGTAAGGTCAAGTGTATTTCATGAAAAACATTACTTTTGAGGTTCAAAAGTGTCACAGCAATGATTGTGAATTTAGGAAAGAAGAATCTGCCATCCTTGGTTAGACAGTATGAATAGCTTGGTCTTTTTTCTGTTGATCTGTTGATCAAAAGTTTAGCCACTGAAACAACCTGAGGCTGCCTTGATAATCACTGAAAACAATTTATCTATATCCCTCTAAATATATGCTTGTGAAAGTATTCATGAAGAGATTTCATTTTTTGTCAAAAATTTCTTTCCTTCAGATGATAGCTATTATTAAGTGTTTTCTAATTATTCCTCAGGGCAATGCATATACCTCATAGAGTGGCTTTTGTTGTAGTTTTGTTTTATTTTTTGCTAAAATAAATCTCCAAGGACCTATAAGTACAAAAATATTTATAGTAGCTTTTGTGGTGGCATAGAATTGGAAATTAAGAGAACACTCATCATTGGAGAATGACTGAACAATTTGTGGCATATAATTGTGAAGAATACTATTATGATATAAGAAATGACTAAGTGTGAGGTTTCAGAGGAGAAATGGCAAGATCTATATAAATTGATGTAAAGTGAAGGAAGAAGAATTGGAAAATGATTGTCCAAAGAAACAGCTTTGTAATGATGATCAAGTATGAAAGACTTGGTAATTTGATCAATACAATGACTCAGAAAAATTCCAAAGGATTCATGTGGTAGCCATCTCCAAAGAAAGAACTAATAAATTCTAGGTAGAAATTGAAATATAATTTTCTCATTTGCATTTTGGTATATCTAATACAGAAAAATGTTTTGCAGGATATCACATAAAATAATTGATATCAAATTGTTGAAGAGAGGGTAATAATCTGGAAGTCAAAAGTTTAAAAGAAAATAATTAAATTTATTTATTTAATAATAATTTAATCACATACACACATATATAAATACATACAGGAAATTAAATAAATAAATAAATAAATCTCCGTGTTAGACATATAGTTTGCCTTGTTTGTCACCCAGTAATTTTATTCTTTCCTGGAATTTGTGACTATATATAATAAAAACTCATTATTTTCATTGCTTTCAAGGATTTAACCTTTGAGAACTAAAACTCTTATCTGGAACTGTATGCTCATTGGTGAGAATGAATATAGATTATATAGAGGTCCTGATAGATATAGAGTTCCACCATATCTGTTGGATCCAACCTTGCTTCAATTTACTCCCACCAGGTTTCTTAAACTAAAGAATATATTCTAAATTAAAATACTTATTACTTTAGGTATCACAACTTTCTTCCTGAAGCCCCACTCTCCTTATTGGCAAGTATGTCTTTCATGATGTAATAGATATCTTTAAACTAGCTCCAGAAATGCTTCAGTGTAGTCTCATAAGGACATTTTCTTACCATACCTTGCTACTTCATATCTAAATTCTATATCTCTTCCTCCCTCCCTTCCTTCCTCTCTTCCTCCTTTCTTCCTTCCTTCCTTCCTTCCTTCCTTCCTTCCTTCCTTCCTTCTCTTCCTTCCTTCCTTCCTTCCTTCCTTCCTTCCTTCTTTTCTTCCTTCCTTCCTTCTTTCCTTCCTTCCTTCCTTCCTTCCTTCCTTCCTTCCTTCCTTCCTTCTTTCCTTCCTTCCTTCCTTCCTTCCTTCCTTCCTTCCTTCCTTCCTTCCTTCCTTCCTTCCTTCCTTCCTTCCTTCTTTTCTTCTTTCCTTCCTTCCTTCCTTCCTTCCTTCCTTCCTTCCTTCCTTCCTTCCTTCCTTCCTTCCTTCCTTCCTTCCTTCCTTCCTTCCTTCCTTCCTTCTTTTCTTCCTTCCTTCCTTCCTTCCTTCCTTCCTTCCTTCCTTCCTTCCTTCCTTCCTTCCTTCCTTCCTTCTCTTCCTTCCTTCCTTCCTTCCTTCCTTCCTTCCTTCCTTCCTTCTTTTCTTCCTTCCTTCCTTCCTTCCTTCCTTCCTTCCTTCCTTCCTTCCTTCCTTCCTTCCTTCCTTCCTTCCTTCCTTCCTTCCTTCCTTCCTTTCTTCCTTCCTTCCTTCAGCTAATGTATTCCTAGCATAGTTTCTGGAATATAATAAGCACTTGATGAATTGATGTTAAGTGATTAATTGGCTGATAACAAATAAAGGGCTATGTTCAGAGCTAGACATATAAAGACAAAAATATAAGCAATCACTGCCTTAAAGGAGCTTACATTGCTCTGGGAATAAGAACATGCAAATAGATAAATTGATTTAAGCTCATTTGAAGAGGAGAGCAGTACTAAAAACAGTGAGATGAGGTACATTAAGAAACATTGTGTATAATAATTGGCACCTTACCCAGATTTTGAAAGAAGGAATTCTGATAGGCAAAGGAGAGAAGGGAGAGTGCTACACACACACACACACACACACACACACACACACACACACACACACACGGAAATGCACAGAATTTAAGGAATAGTTACTAGTAGAGTTTTAATGTTTTGTTGTTTAGGAAGGGGATTAATGTGTAGGAAGGCCAGAAAGATAGTTTAGGATCAGATGAATGATCTTATATTGTCAACTAAAAAGTTTATCATAAGATAAGAGGGAGTCACACTTTTTTGAGCCAATGAGTAATAAGATTCAACTCCAACCTTAAGAAGATTATTTGGGCACTTTTGATTAAGAGTTGGTAAGAGAAATATCCTGGAAAAAGCATGGTTAGATTTTATAATATCCCAGACAGTTGGATGATCAAAGCTTAATTTGTGGTGGCTGTGGTACTAGAAGAAAAAAAAAAAAATTGGAAGTAGAATGATAAGGACAGTGACTGGTTAGGTTTAAAGGATTAAGGAGAGAGAAGATTTAAAAGATTACTGTGAAACTTCAAAACAAATTTATTGGGATATGATAACCACATCAACAAAAAGGGAGATTAGATAGGGATATAAATTTAGGCAAAAAAGGATGAATAGTTCAGAATGGAGTATGTTTAGTTGGAAGAGCAGTTGCCTAGTCCTACTTTTTCTCCAAATTTTGGTAGCATTAAGTTTCATATATAGTGTCATAGGAATTTTTGCTCAATAGGATACTTTCCCATGAAGTTTATCATCTCAAATATCTTGAACACTGTCCTATGAAATGTAGCTATTACTATCTATGCTTGTCTTATCTTTTCCTCTAATTAACTTTGCTATTTAAAAATGTACCCAATAATTTTAATAATTTCATTTTTACTAGACAAAATTTTAAATTTACATTTAATATTTTTTTAAAATTTTCAAGTTCCAAATTTTCTAGTATTTCCTTATTCCTTGCTTCTAAGAAATAAATCTCATATATATATATATATATATATGTATATATGTATAACATATGTAACAATATGTTCATATTATTCATATTAAAATAATAAAAACAAATTAAATAAAGTAAAAAGTATGTTTCAATATACCCAGTATTCATGCCTAGAGGTAGGGTTTTATCATGGTTTCTTCTGTTTCTGCTCACTTCACTTTGCATCAAATCATATATGATTTTCTTAAACCTATTATCTCATTATTTCTTGCCCCCCAGGAGTATTGCATCATAATCATATACCAAAACTCCTTCAAATATCTCCCAACTGATGACCATCTCCCCAACAGCAAATACTTTGCTACTTCCAAAAAAAAAAAACAAACCCAAAAAACTGATTTAATTGAGATACAAATACAGTGATGTGGGGTGAAAGGCTATAGTTTCAAATGATATATACAAATCTGATTAAGTTCTCTCTATATCTGAGAAATGAAATCTTTGTGAGAGAAACATACTGTTTCAATTATATGTAAAGATAGTTTTCAACACTCATTTTTTTAAGAATTTGAGTTCTGCTATAATTAAAAGGCTATTGTACTGCATAATCTTTGATCCAGCAGTGTCTCTACTGAGCCTGTAACCGAAAGAGATTATAAAAAGGGTGTAAAAATGTTTGTAGTAGTCCTTTGTGTAGTGGCAAGAAACTGGAAAATGAATGGATGCTCATCAGGTGGAGAATGGCTGAATAAGTTATAGTATATGAAAGTAATGAAATATTATTATTCTATATTATTCTAGAAGAAATATTCTATAAGAAATTATCAGGAAGCTGATTTCAGATATCAGATATCATAAAGGCATAGAGAGACTTACATGAACTGATGCTAAGTGAAGTAAGTATAACCAGAACCAGTATCCAGAGAGAGGACTATGGGGACTGAGTGTGGATCACAAGATAGTATTTTCATCTTTGTTGCTATTGTTGTTTGCTTGCTTGTTTTTCCTTTCTTTCACTTTTTTTTCATTCTTAATCAGATTTTTATTATGCAACATGATAAATTTAGAACTAAGTATAGAAGAATTGCAGATGTTTAACATATATTGGAATATTGCTGTTTAGGGGAAGGAGTGGGGAGAAGGGAGGGAGAAAAAGTTGGAGCTCAAGGTTTTGCAAGGGTGAATGTTGAAAACTATCTTTTCATATATTTGAAATTTTTTTTAAAAAGCTATCATTTAAAAAAGAAAAAAAGAGATAGGATTTGAAACCTTTTCATTTGAAAATGTTGAAAACTATCTTTGCATGCATTTTGAAAGTAAAATGTTACTATAAAAAAATGAGAAAATTAGGCCAAGTGAGTTTTGAGGCCCCTTTTGTCTCAAGAAAACCAATGTAAAATCCTCAGGGTTCACTGACCTCATTTAAAAAACAACAGGCAATATGAGGGATCCGCAGATCTTCCTAGTCTGAAACCAAAAAAACTTTGGTTTTGTAAACTTTGAGTGAAAACATGGACATCACTGTCTGTTAAGGATAGTCTAACTTTGTCAAACCACAAATGCCAGTACATTTCCAAATGGATAGGAATATTGATATATTCTTCCAGAATTCACATTAGTCATAGATATACCTCTGATATATGTTTCTGGATGCTGGCATTCCTGCTTGTTTCTAGATCACAGAAGCTGGAATGTACAATTGCATAGCTGTAAAGATAAAGATACAGAGGCCCAGATAAATTAAAAGAATGTCCTATCATTAAACAGATAGTAGGTAACAAAGAAATTATTTGAATTCAAGTCTTCTGATTCCAGAATTCCTTCCAATGTAGCATATTGCTTCCCACCTGCTTGGAACTCTACTTTCAAATTCACATCTAGATTCTTAGGATGACTATGGTCCTTGGGAAGAGGACCCACAAAATCCATTAAATGTCCCAATCCTACATGTTGAAATGGCAGCAAGATACTGAGAACTGTTCAATGTTGTTTCGTTTGTCTAGTCTGTTAGAATGCAAAGGATGTTCAACAAGGTTGGAAGCTGGAAAATTCTCTTTCCTTCTTGAATGTATTAGTAGCAGCACCAACTGTCTATTTGTTGTCCAACCCACCATGGATTTAAAAGCAACTGGATGGCATAATGTTGAGAATTTGGTCACACACTTTCTGTGTGATTCTGGGCAAGTCACTTGATCTCAGTCTCAGTTTTCTCAACTGTAAAATGGGGAAAATAACAATACCTACCTCACAGGATTGTTGTGAAGCTCAAATGAGCTAATATTTGTAAAGCACTTAGTATAATATCTAGCATTGATTTGGCGCTGAAAATGCTGAGGCCAACTGACTTGCTCAGAATTACATAGTGATGTCTGGCCCTACCCTGTGCCATCTAGCTTCTGGCAAAAAGGAAATTATTGTCTTGTCATATTGTCTCTTACTCAGATAATGTCTAAAGCATTATTCATTTTTGGAATTTTCATGTAGCAAAGATCCTTATTTGGATCATTTATATTGAAAGCCAAACACATTGTTAAAGGATAGCAGGATCATTCTGTATGAGAATAATTTGAAGGAATTAGGGATTTTTAGCTTAGAGAGGGCAAGGATGACAATTATTTTTGTGTAAGGGGCCTTTAAATGGGTGCCACAGCAAATCGGGAGATTGAGTGGTCCGGAAGTAATTTCTGTGGATATTAGGACTGCCCTTGGGTGGGATCCTGGCCATATTGAGATAGCTTTTTAATGGGTGACTCTCTCGCTGATTGGCTGTGTGTGTGACCTCACAGGTCCTATGTAAGCCCACTGCAGGCAGCAGTCGCTCTCTCTTTAACCTGGCGTTCTTCACCCTGGCTTCCTAGCCTGGGTGGCCAAGCCAAGATGGATAGCCAAAAGAGGTAAGGATTTTAGTAGTGAACACGTGGGTCTTCTGACCAGGTGTTCACTAGGGAACCAACAAGTCAGGGCATCAGTTAGGGTATTATGTGAGTAGGTATAATAAAGGCTTTTAAGATTACACGTGGCTGTTCTTGAGGGTGCTACCTGTTATTAAGCTATAGATTCAAGAGATTGTGGCCAGAGACCTTTGAAGGCCTCAGAGGAGGCGAACCGGGTAGAGTTCACACTGCAGAGGACAGTGGTAAAAGGTACTCTGGTGGGTCTAGGACAGATTAGTAATTGTAACTGCCAGGAGAGCACGTTACATTTTTGAGTATTTTTAATACTATATTTTAGAAAAAAAATAATATGTGTTTTTGGGGTTCGGCACAATTAGGAGTGACTAGTAAAATTTTCAAAGAAAGGGACATCTAGGTGGTACAGTGCATAGAGCACCAGCCCTGAAGTCAGGAGGACCTGAGTTCAAATTTGGCTTCAGATACTTAACACTTCCTAGCTGTGTGACTCTGTGCAAGTCACTTAACTCCAATTGCCTCAGGGGAAAAAAAAATTCAAAGAAGCAAATTTAAGCATAATATAAAGAATATTTTCCTAATAATTAATACTTTCCAAAAGTAGAATGAACTATTATCAGAGATAATAAGTTTTCTCTTACTTGATATTTTCAAGATAAAGCATATGTCTATTTGTTGAGTTTGCTGGAAGTTGGGAGATTATGGTACACATCTTTTAAAGTATTATTTTATTTTTAACTTATGGAATAAAGCAAATATTTCAATAACAGTATAATAAAAAGATAATTGCACATGAAATTACAAATCTATTATGTATAACTTGTTTTTTTTCTAAATATATAATAAAGTTATATTAAAATGTTTTAAGAAAAAAAGAGTAAGAGAGTTTGAAGGATGTGGGTACAGCCCCTGAGAGACAATACACTGTTAACAGAGGCCAGAGGAAGCTTTTCTAAGTTGGTCCCTTTCTACTTATCCTTTAATTGGTACAGGAATAGTTCCTGGGAAGCTCTAGGAACAGCCTAGAAATGCTCTGTTCTCCACCCCATTGTGTCCAGATTTGTGTTATATTACTTCCCCCCCAGGTGGAAAAGATACTATGCATGAACCCCATTAAGCAAGAAAAGAAAAGCCTTCTGTGGTCATTGACTCAGATGGTTTCAACCAATTTCTAGCCTAGACTCCATTATCAGAATTCTGCAGTCAAGTCTGTTTCTCCTTCTTGAATGGGATACACTGAGTAAAGACCTCTCATGGGAATGTGGCCTTGAACTATATCCTAATTGCGATTTGAGACTTTGCAAAAACAAGTTAAGCTATAGCTAAAAAGCTGCAGGTGTTCAATTGTCTTTGATGAACATTTCCTCTCCTATTTCCCCCTAACTTTTAATTAGCATTTAAGTATTTCTTTTAAAGGCAATGATTGCTTTGGGAATACAGATAACAGAATTCTCTATTTAATAATATCTGCTTGTATAGAAGTTCTCTAGGGAAATTTGAATTAAGAGTTTTGTTATTTATTCTTCTATTTCTGGGATAGATTTCTCTGTAAATCTGTTACACTACCCCCAGACAATGAAAGAAAATGAGGGGATGGGGGTGAGGACTTGTGTTTTGCAGCTTGCACTTTGTACTCCTCTACTGACACCTGACACCTTATCCATTGGGAGTTGTTCTTTCTCATGAGATAGTAATAAATTATATACATATAGCTTTTTACTTTGAGAGTCTTTGATTTTAATTTGGGTAAGGTTCACTATCCCACACATTCTGAAAGCTCATTGGTCTGTTACATTGAAGCCTGCAAAATTATGTAGAAACTTAGCTTTTCAACATTTCTTGTCTACTCAAAGTTTCTGAGGAGAATTGGAATTTTTACCCTTCTGAGGAAACTTAAACCTAATTTGTCTTTCACCTTCCCCAAGACAATGGCAATCTGATATAGGAGTTATACATATATAATCATATTAAACATATTTTCATTTTAGTCATATTGTGAAAGAAAAATCACAACAAATGGGGAAAAAAAAAAATCACACACCCCCTCTGTGGAAATTGAATGCTTTGTTATGCATCCAGACTCCATAGTTCTCTGAATGTGAATGGCATTCTCCAGTGGGATTCTTTTGGAATTGTCATGAATTTACTGTGTTGCTAAATGTATCAAAATGAATCATTGAACAATATTGTTGTTACTGTGTACAATGTTTTCCTGGTTCTAGTCACTTCACTCAGTATCAGATGTGCTAAATCTTTCAAGATTTTCTAAAATCCACCTTCTCATCATTTCTTATAGAAAAAATAGCATTCCATTACATTGTTAAACCACAACTTGTTCAGTCATTCTCCAAGTAATGGGTATCCCCTCAGTTTTTAATTCTTTGCCACTATAAAAAAGCTGCTATATATTTTTTTTTTTGGTAAATTCTCAAATTGTCCAGGAGGTAAAAAATAAATTATATTAAGTTTTTTGACAAAAAATGCTGGGAAAACTGGAAACTGGTATAGCAGAAACTAGTCATTGATGCACTCTAACTCCATATACCAAGATAATGTTGAGTTGGGTTCATGATTTAGACATAAAGAGTGATATTACAAGCAAATTAGAAGAACATAGGATACTTTACCTCTCAGTCCCATGGAGAAGGAAGGAATTTGCAACTAAGAACTGCAGCTCATTATTGAACACACAATACATAATTTTGTTTATATTAAGTTAAAATGGTTTTGTACAAACAAAACTAATGCAGAGAAGATTAGTAGGGAAGCAATAAATTGGGAAAACATTTTTGCATTCAAGGGCTCTAATAAATGCCTTGTGTCTAAATACATAGGAAACTGACTCAAATTTATAAAAGTTCAAGCCATTCTCCAATTGATAAATGGTCAAAATGATGTGGGTTAAGATTCCTTTCTGATTTCCAACCCCCATGATTCCAATGGGAGATATCCAGACTCTCCCAGCCCCTATTAGATCTGAGCTAACTTGGGCTGTCCCAGCCCCCATTCTAATGATCTGCTCAGGTTTCCCAACCCCCACCCCAAGCACAAACAGCTTCCTCCTTATCTAAAAACCTATTGAATTCTATTCAAATTCTAACCCTGGCTGAAGCTCAAGCCAGAGGCCAACCTGGGACTCCACCCAAGAGCTCCTTCAGATTATCAAAAGTCCCCCTGTTATAAAAGGGGCAAAACTAGAGTCCACTTTTTGCATAAGTCCCAAACATGGCATTCTTATGCCAGTCATGTTAAGGGTTTCTGCTCACCAGACCTGTAGCCCCATTGCTCTCTAACCTCAACTTTACTAACTAAACTTTACTTCTAAACCCCAGAATAAACCTCTTTTATCAATCTAGGTTTTCGAGTCTGTAAATTCCTTTTCAGAGGACTTTTGCACTGCTACTAGACCTCATTTAACTTTGTATCCTTTTGCCGAATCCAAAGGGGGAGCTCTATTTGACTCCCTGTATTCTGAACCTGCCACTAGACCTCAATTAAACCTAATTTCATTTAGATACTCCTTATCTAATTCTCATCAAAAGGATATGAAGACAATTTTCAGATGAAGAAATTGAAACCATTTCTAGTCATATGAAAAAAATGCTCTAAATAACTATTGATCATAGAATTGCATATTAAAATAACTCTGCGGTACCACTGCATATTTTCCAGATTGGCTAAAATGACAGGAAAAGATAAAGATAAATATTGCAGGGGATTTGAGAAAACTGGAACAGTAATGCATCATTGGTAGAATTGTAAACTGAACTAACCATTCTGGAGAGCAATTTGGAACTATGCTCAAAGGGTTATCAAACTGTGCATACCCGTTGATCCAACAGTATTTGTACTAGGCTTATATTCCAAAGAGATATTAAAGGACAGGAAGGGATCCACATGTACAAAAATATTTGTGGCAGCCCCTTTTGTAGTGACAAGAAATTGGAGACTGAGTGGCTGCCCATCAGTTGGAGGATGGCTGAATAAATTATGATATATGAATGTTATGAAATATTATTGTTCTATAAGAAATGATGAGTAGGATGATTTCATAGAAGTCACGTGAACTGATGCTCAGTGAAATGAGCAGACCAGGAATCATTATACATAGCAATGGCAAGATTATACGATGATAAATTCTGATGGACTTGGATCTTCTCAACAATGAGATGAATCAGGCCAATTTCAATGATCTTGTGATTAACAGAGCCATCTAAACTCAGAGAGAGGACTGTGGAAATTGAGTGTGGATCAAAGTATAACATTTTCACTTCTTTTATTGTTGTTGCTTGAATTTTTTTTTCTAATTTTTTTCCTGTTGATCTGATTTTTCTTGTGCATCAAGATAATAGTATAAATATGTATGCCTATATTGAATTTACATGTATTTTACAATGTTTAATATATATTGGCTTATTTTCCATGTAGGGGAGAGGTGTGGGAGAGATGGAGAAAATTTAAACACAAGGTTTTGCAAGGGTCAGAGTGGAAAAATTATCCTTGCATATGTTTTGAAAATAAAAAAGGGGAAAAAATCAAATAAGAGTGTTAGAGGGAAAATTGGGGAAAGAAATGACAATGATGCAAAAAGCATCATAAACAAAGAGTAAATGGCTTGATATATAGGAGTCAGAAAAAAAATAATGAGGAAATAACATCTTTTAAAAAAACATAGGCCAAATGGTAAAAAGAAGCACAAAAATCAAATGATGACAGCAATGTTTTAAAAAATAGAATTGACCATATCATCCTCTATGAAAACTTTTTTAACTTTAAAAAAAAAAAGTTATTTTTATCATTTTTACCTTTTTATGCTTCTTTTGAGTTCTGTATTTGAAGATCACATTTTCTGTTCAGCTCTGGTCTTTTCCTAAAAAATAAATGAATTTTCATTGAATATCCATCTTTTTCCCTGAACAATAATACTTGTTCTGGATAGTTGATTCTTGGTTGTAATCCAAGCTTTGGCCTTTGGAATATCATATTAGAGGGCTTTTGATCTTTTAAAGTGGAAGCTGCTAGATCCTAGGTAATCCTGATTGTGGTTCCTCAATATTTGTATTGTTTCTTTCTGGCTGCTTACAATATTTTCTCCTTGATCAAATAATTCTGGAAATTTGCTACAATATTCCTTGAACATTTCACTTTGGGATCTTTTTCATGGGATGATCAGTGAATTCTTTCAATGACTATTTTACCCTCTGGTTTTAGGACATCAGAGCAGTTTTCCTTGATAATTTCTTGAAAGATGTCTAGACTCTTTTTTCTTTTTATCATGGTTTTCAGGTAATTCAATAATTCTTAGATTGTCTCTCCTGGATCTATTTTCCATGTGAGTTGTTTTTCTGGTGAGCATTTTACATTTTCTTGTCTCCCCCCTCCCCCATTTTGGGGTTGTTGTGTTTTTTTGGATGGATTCTTGATGTCTCGAGTCATTCACTTCCATTTGTTCAATCCTAATTTTTTGTGTAATATTTTCTTCAGTTAGATTTTTTCCCCTCTTTTTTGCATTTGGCCAATTGAACTTTTAAATGAGGTGTTTTTTCCATTTTCTTTTTCATTTCTCAAATTCTGTTTTTCAATAAGTTGGTTTCTTTTTCTATGTTATCAAATTTATTTTGCAAAGACTTATCTGCTTTTCCCATTTCATCAAAGCTATTTTGTAAGGAGTTATATGTTTTACCCATTTCTTTAAATCTATTTTAAAGTAGTTTTCTTCAGATAATTTTGTGTTTCCTTTTCCAAACTCTCTTGCAAAGTTCTTTTTTTCTTTCCCTATTTTTCATCCAACTCTTTTTAAAGATCCTTTTTGAATTCTTCCAAGACAGCCTTGGGGGATGGAGACCAACTCTTTTCATCCTTTGTGCTTCATCTGAAGATGTTTTTTGTCTTTAGTGTTATCAGGGTTTGAGGTCTTTTCTCTGTCTCCATAAAGCGATCTATGGTCAGAGTTCTTTTTGCTTTTTTGCTCACTTTTAATACTTGAAGTTTGTTCTTAGGACAAAGAGAAGACTATTCCAAGCTTCCTCAACAAGCAACAGTGGTTTCACGCTGCTCTGGAGCTATTGCTACTAATTTCCTTCCAGTGCTGGGTAGGAATGGCCAAGTTCTGCATTTTTGGGGGGATTCTGGAGCTCACTAGTTGTACTTTGCAGTCATGTTAGATGTCTTGCAGCTAGGCTGCTGATCTACTGGCTTCTGACTCTGGACAGAGTACTCCACACCACTGTATTTTGGCTAAGAACTTCCCAGTAGATTCCTTTGGTACACTAATGCCACACCACCCTGGGTACTGCACCATGTCTAGGCTGTGCCATCTCTCCCCACCATCCCATACCTGACTGAAACAAACATTTTTTAAAATTCTTTCAAAATATCTTCTGCTGGAAATTTGTAAACTCCAAATATTTGTTTTTTCTGTCACTCCAAAACCAGTTCAAAAGCTTGATTTCGTATTGTTGATTTGAAAGAAACTAAGAAGAGATCAGGAAAAGACCTGTCTACTCCCCACCATCTTGATTCTATCCCCCCCGCATTATGTCTTAGCCAGGACCAAATAACTTTGATGATTGCCAATTTATTATCAAAACTGCCAGTTTTAAATATGATATGAGTAGACCACCTTCCTTTGCTTTTTTTTTCATTAATTCTCCTGATGTTCTTGAACTTTTGGTCTTACAGATGATTTTTGTTAATTTTTTTTCTTTTTTTTAGTACTTTGACCTCCTGGCATTGAATAAGTAAATAACCTTAGGGAGAATTGTTCTACTGTATTATCTTTCTCTACCAATGAACAATTGCTATTTCCCAATAATTTAGATGTGACTATTTTGTAATGTGTTCATACATTCACATTTGTCTTAACAGATAGTCTCTCAAATATTTTATATTGTCTAAATTATTTTAAATATAATTTATTTTTTAATCTCTTTCTACTAGGCTTTCTTAGTAATATGTAGAAATGCTGAGGATTCATGTGGGTTTAATTTATATCCCATAACTTTTTATAAGGTTTTAAAAGTAGCTTTTTAGCATCATATCATTCAAAAAGAGTGATAGTTTTTGTTTCCTCATTGTTCATTCTAATTTATTTTTATTTCTTTTTCTTCTCTTATTGATAAAGCTAATATTTTAATACCATATTGAATAAAAGTGGAATAAAAGATATCCTTGTTTCACCCTGATCTTTTTTGGAAATTTTCTAGCTTATCTCCATTATCTAGCATGCATGCTGATGATTTAAGGTAGATACAGCTTATCACTTTCAGGAAAACTTCATTTATACCTATCTTCATTAGTGTTTTTAATAGGATTTTTTTTTATCAGAGATCTTTTTCCTGCATTTATTAAGATAGTCATATGATGTCCATTAGTTTTGTTATTGATATAGACAATTATGCTAATAGTTTTCTTGATATTGAACTAGCCCTATATTCTTGATATAAATCCCACGTGGTTATAATGTATTATCCTAGTGATGAATTGCTGTAAAATCTCTTTGCTACTATTTTATTATTTTTTGCATAAATATTCATTAGGATCTACACTTTTTTTTTTTTTTTTTTGGTTCTGCCTGATTTAGAAATCAGTACCATATTTGTTGTCATTAAAAATAGTTTTATAAGATTCCCTTTTGTTAGGTTCTTACTAAGTGCTAATGAGATAATGAGATATTAGGTTTTTACTAAGTGCTAAGTCCAATTTAACAATTTTCTAGTTCCTGCTCTTCCCCAGGACAAGTCAAACTCCCAGGAAAGGCCAGAACTAGAGAATTGTCAAGTACTGACTTAGCACTTAATAAGAACTTAATATCTCATTATCTCATTAGCACTTAGTAAGAAACTAACATCCTTTCCCTATTTTTACAAATAGGTGTATTATATAGTGCTGAAATGAGTTGTTTTTTTAAATATTTGGTGGATAAAGCCCTGGAGATTTTTCTTAGAAAGTTCATTGATGTTTTATTCAATGAATTTTTCTAAAATGAAATTATTTAAATATTCTAATCCATCTTCTGTTAAGTTGGGCAATTTGTAGTTTTATAATTATTCATCCTTTTTATTACTTAGATTCTTAGATTTATTGGCATTTGGGGAAAATAGCTCCTAATTATTGCTTTAATTTTCTCTTCAGTGGTGGTGAATTTATGTTTTTTTCATTTTTGATATTTTAAATTTTATTTACTTCTTTTTTTTTTAAATCAAATTAACCAAAGATTTATCCATTTTGTTGATTTTAGATATGAAACCAGCTCTTAGTTCAATAGTTTTTTTTTTTTTTTTTTACTTTAAATTTTATTACTCTCATCTTAGATTTTAAGTAATTTGTATTTATTTGGGGATTTTAATTTTTTTCCCCAGCTTTTTAAGTTGCATCTGCAATTCATTAATCTCTTTCTCTATTATATTCATGTGGGCATTTAGAGATATAATTTTTTTTAGAAGTGCTTTAGCTGTCCCATAAATTTTGGTATGCTGTATTATTATTATCATTTTCTTGGATAAAATAATTTGTTATTTCTACAATTTGTCACTAATTTTTTGTATTATATTATTTTGTTTCCAATTACTTTTTAATCTATTTTTCCATGGTCCTTTATAACACATTTTTTTTTTCTTCCCTCATCTGGAAAGAATGCATTTAATATTTCTGCCTTTCTGCATTTTATTGCAAAGTTTTCATGCTTTAGTAGATTGTCAATTTTAGTATAAGTGCCATGTACTGCTGAGGAAAAGCTATCTATCCCAATTCATTTTGCTCCAGAGGCTTAAAATATCTAACTTTTTAAAAAGTCTATTCACCAAAGGTCATCCACATCCTGAGAGACAACTATGGAAACTGAATGTAGATGAAAGCAAAGTATTTTCATCTTTTGGTTGTTCTTGCTGTTGTTTGCTTGCTTGTTTTTTTTGTTTTTTGTTTTTTGTTTTTCCTTTCTTATGTTTTTTTCTTTTGATCTGATTTTTCTTGCAAAACATGACAAATACAGAAATATTTTTTAAAGAGTTGAACATTTTAAATTTATATCAGAATGTTTGGCTTGGGAAGGGAGAGGTAAAGTAGGGAGAGGGAAAAATTTGGAACACAAAGTTTCACAAAAATGAGTGTTAAAAAATAAAATTCTATTAAAAATAAAATAAAAAAATTCTATTGATCTCCTTAACTTTTTCCTTGTTTCTTTTGTGGTTAAATTTATCTAAATATGAGAGGGGAAGGTTGAGGTCCTTCATTAATATAATTTTACTCTCTTTTTTTTCCTTTGTCTCATTTACCTTATCCTTAAGAATTTGGACACTATACCATTTAATGCATATGTTTAGTATTGAAATTACTTCATTGTCTATGGCACATTTTAGCAAGAAGCAAATGACTTGTAATCTACTTTGATTAAATCTATTTTTGCTTTTGCTTTGTGTTAGATCAGGATTGCTACACAAAACAGGTTTTGTTTTATTTGTTTTGCTTCAACTGAAGCATAATATATTCTGCTCCAGCCTTTAGGCTGCATATTCTCACATCTCCTGTAAACAACATATTGTAGGAATCTGTTGTTTTGTTTGTTTGTTTGTCTTTAATCTACTCTTCTATCTGTGCTAGGCTGGGTTCCCCTTTTAATTGAGAAGGACCTTTCCTAAAGTTAGTCTGAATTATCTTTTTTTCTTTTTGTAAGTTCTATCACTCAGGAACTCCTTTAGAGACTTGATTTAATGTTGTGTTCAAGTGAGATCTTGGGCAACTTCTTGCCTTCTCTTTACCATCTTGGATCTGCCTTCCCTTATTATAGGCTATAACATGTTCTGCCATTCCCAAATTGATACATAACACCTCAACTTTCAATATTTTGCCCATACAGAAAGTGCCACTAAAAATATTTTTGTACATATAATCCTTTTTCTTTTTCTTCAATCTCTTTAGGGTATAGCGAAGTATTGGTATGCCTGGATTAAAAGCAATACATAATATTATAGCCTATTAAACATAATTCCAGACTGTTCTCAAGAATGACTGATCCAGTTTACTACTCCACCAACTGTTTATCCCTCTAGAATTTGTCATTTCGCATGTGTGATGTGGTGCCTGAGAGAAATTTCAACTTTGCTTTTTCCAATCAATTGTGATTTAGAACATCTTTATATAACTGCAGATATCTTTGTTTTCTTCTTCTGAAAGCTACTTGTTCATATCCTTTGACCATCCATCAAGTGAGAATTTTTAAAATAAATTTTGAATTTTTTTAAAAAAATTTGACAATTCAGTATATATCAGAGTAGTGAGACTTTTATCAGAAAAATTGCTATAAATTAATGTAATATCGATTCATTGCTTATGGTATCTTTAAGAAAATATCATTTCATTAATAATCTTTTATATATGTCTATTTTAGTTTTTTCCTTGTCTGAGATCATGATTATTATCCTTACCTGTTTTGCTTCAGTTAACGAATAAAAGTTCTGCTATAATTCTTTATTTTGACTCTGTGCATATGTCTTTCTATTTCAAATGTATATTTTCTACACAACATATTGTTTGATTCTAATTTCTAATCCAGTCTGCTATCTGGTTTTGTATTATGGGTAATTTTGTCCCTTTCATAGTTTTGATTACTAACTGTATATTTTCTTCTAACCCCTGCTCTTCTGGTTATATGTCTTTCTTTCATTTTATCCTGGTCTTTTCCTTCTATCATTGCTCTTATCTCTTTATTATATCTTCCCTCTCTTATTAACCTTTTGGGTAAGACAAAATTATAAATTTAATTGAAAACACACACACACACACACACACACACACACAAAAAAAAAAAAAAAACCACAAACCTGTAAAGGGCTAGAATTAAGCAATGCACTTGGATAATGAAGCACGTGAGACTAATTGCCAATTGGACAGTTCCCTATTAACTTGTTTGAAGGTTGACCCTCCCCAGCTGTTCTGTGCTGGCTTGATTGGTGGGATAAAGAGGGGGAAGTGACTTGTGTGGGAGGAGGAGGAGGAGGAGGAGGAAGAGAAGGAGAAACTTGGGTCGAGGAACTCATGCTCTCTCGAACTGGTGACCAGGCGTTGGTGGGTGACCAGAAAAGATCAAGAATAAAGACGTTTAGTGATCCTGACTCCAGCTGATTTCTGGGAAGAAAGATTTTGTATTATGGGTAATCTTGTCCCTTTCATAATTTTGATTACTAACTGTATATTTTCTTCTAACTCCTGCTCTTCTGGTTATATGTCTTTCTTTCATTTTATCCTGGTCCTTTCCTTTTAACATTACTCTTATTTCTTTATTATATCTTCCCTCTCCTATTAACTTTTTGGGTAAGACAAAATTATAAATTTAATTGAAAACACACACACACACACACACACACACACACACAAAACAAAAAAACAAACAAACAAAAAAAGAAACACCTTTCTTTTTTGAACCAATTTTGATGTGGGTTGAGGTCCCTTTAAGATTCTTTTCTGATTCCCAACCCCTCCATGGCTGAAGAAGCTAGTACCTTTGATTCACAAATGTTGTCTCCTTTTAACTGCCCTAAAATTATAGATTTGTTAAGAGTTATATGTATCATATTCCCATATAGAAGTGTAAACAATTTAAATTTATTGAGTGACTTTCTTATGATTACTCTTTCATTTTATATGTATGTGTGGTGTGTGTGTGTGTGTGTGTGTGTGTGTGTGTGTATGTGTTTGTGTTTCACCAGAGTCTTCTGTTTGAACTTTAAATTTTCTGTTTACCTCTGATCTTTTCATCAGGAATTATTGGAAGTTCTCTATTTCATTAAATATTCCCTTGCAGGATTGCATCTAGCTTTGAAGGGTAAGAAATTCTTGGTTGTTATTTTAGGTCTTTTGCCTCCTAGAATGTCATATCCCAAATTTCCTGTTCATTTAGCATAGAAGTTGTTAAAAATTTCTGTGAGCACAGCAACAAGATTATGTGATGATCAGTTCTAATGGAGGACATTCTTTTCAATTATGCAATGATTCAGGCTAGTTCCAATGTTTTTCTGATAAAGAGCTGTCTGCATCCAGAGAAAGATCTGTGGGAACAGAATGTGGATCACAACATAATATTTTCATTCTTTTTGTTGTTCTTTGCTTGCATTTTATTTTCTTTTTCATTTTTTCCCTTTTTGATTCAATTTTTCTTGTGCAACATGCATATGTACTATAAAAAATTTATAATTATAAAATTAATTTTAAAAATTAATAAAAAATAAAAAAAAATTGCCAATTAAAAAAATGAAAGAAAGAAAGAAAGAAAAAATGTCCATAAACATGGTATTCCAAACAAAGGGACCTAGATCTGAAGGATAAAATTGGTCACAAAATTAACATTCAAGAATATTAAAGCAAAATTCTATAGCTCCCATATATGTTAAATTTGTTATAGTATATCCTAGATACAATATATGTGTGCAGAACTGAATTTCTTGTTACACAGGAAGAATTGGATTCAGAAGGTAAAAATAACCTGGGAAGAAAAACAAAAATGCAAACAGTTTACACTCATTTCCCTGTGTTCCCTTTCTGGATGTAGCTGATTCTATCCATCATTGATCAATTAGAACTGAATTAGATCTTCTCTTTGTTGAAGATATCCACTTCCATCAGAATACATCCTCATGCAGTATTATTGTTGAAGTGTATAATGATCTCCTGGTTCTGCTCATTTCACTTAGCATCAGTTCATGTAAGTCTCTCCAAGCCTCTCTGTATTCATCTTGCTGGTCATTTCTTACAGAACAATAATATCTCATAACATTCATATACTTCAACTTACCCAGCCATTCTCCAATTGATGGGCATCCATTCATTTTCCAGTTTCAAGCCACTATAAAAAGGGCTGCCACAAACATTTTGGTTGGACATTTTTTTTTCTAATAATATCCTTGTCTTAGTCTAGCAATTTTAAAATTATCTCTCCTCCAGATGTTCATCAATTAGGGAATGACTTGAAGAAGTTGTGATATATGATTGTAATGGAATTCTATTGTGCTACTAGAAATGATGATCAGAAAAACCTTGGAAGACTTAATTGAACTGATGCAAAGTGAATTGAGCAGGTCCAGGAGAACATTGTGCATAATAACAGCAATATTGTATGATATTCAACTGTGAATGATTTAGTTAATCTCAGAAATATGATTAAAAAAATTCTAGAGGGCTTATAAAAATGATCTCCATCCTAGAGAAAGAATTGATAAGATCTAAACAGACTGAAGCAAACTATGTTTCACTATTGTTGCTTTTGTTCTCTCTTCTTTCACAAAGTGACTAATATGGAAATATGTTTTGTATGATTGTATATGTATAATCTATATAAAATTGCTCACCATGCCAGGGAAGGGGGAGAAATGAAGGAAGGAAAGGAGATAATTCGGAATTAATTGTTCTTTAAAAACATTTGGGGAGATAATTCTGGGAAGATGGCAGAGGAAGTGGGAAAATTTCAAACTCTCCAGATTTTCCCCACAAACAGGACAAATTTGTGCCTAAGGATAAACAGAGACTGGTACAAAGCAAAGAAGATGGGACAGATCAGAGGGTCCCCATGGAACAATCTAGAAAGAATGAAATGAAAACCCTAGGACTGAATTAACCAGTGTGAAATACAAATACTTTCAAGCCAGCTCCAGACATAGCAAATGAAGAATCCTGGGGTTACCTGGGTTTAACTGGAGCCTCTGCCTGAACCACAGGAACTTTCACCTCCAGGATTACTTGAGGAATTGAGCATCTGATTCTGGGAAGACTGAGCAGACCCATGCTGATTAGAAAGAACAGCTCCAGCTGTGCTGCTGAGACATAGACTTGGGCAAGAAGGACCCAGAAATCCTGGTGCGTGCAGAGGCAGTAGGGCAAAGGTGCTGTTGACTGAAGGTACTTGCCAGAAGGGGGAAGTTTTAATTTGCTGTTCCAGATTAGAGAAAAAAGATAAAGGAAAGCCAGAGGCACCATCCCCACCTGAAAATTAGAGGTGCCTACAATAGTTATTATTTTAAAAAATTGAGCAAACAAAGAAGAAAAACCCCAACAATAGAAACTAAACATGAGAGTAGGGAAGATTGGGGTTCATCTTCAGAGAAGAGAAATTAAATTTTTAAAAAATCTCTTTTATCCTAAAAGGTAATGTTAAATGGCTATTTGCCCAAAAAGAATTTATGGAAGAATTTTAAAAAGGCTTTAAAAAACAAACAAGAAAGATTGAAGAAAAAAATAAAAATAAAAATCATCCAAGAAAAACAAGATGATTATGAAAAGAAAATTAACCAACTTGAAAAGAAGATACATACTCTTAAAAAAGAAAAGAATTCTGTTGTGTCTGGACTAGCTCTCTGGAGGATCTTGGTACCAGCCCGAGTCCTTGATTTTGGAAGTGGAGTGATGAGGCAGGACTCACAGGGATGGTCAAACATGGAGTCCATTTATTCCAACTTCTCTCAGCCTTATAAACCCTAATACTTTTATATAACTATATCACACTGTGTGTGTGCTAAATACATACTGTGCATGAAGCATCACATAAACAACTTGGTATTGTGTGTAGATGACTCTTTGCCACATGGTATCAATCTGCTTTAATTACAACACAGGTAGTCACTGATCCCTGACTTCTCAGGAAGGTAGAGAGCCCTTATGAGAGATGGGGAGCTAAATCAGACATTGTCAGCAGGTTCCCTCTGGACTGAAGTGTCTTATATCTCACCCAGAGTTCTCCCACTATCCATGACCCTCTACAGAATTCTTTGAAAATTAGAATTAGATAAGGGGAAGCCAATGAAGCTATAAGAGACCAATAAATAACAAAGAAAGTATAAAGAATAAAAAAAATAAAACAGAAGGGAAATATCTCATAAGAAAACAACAAATCTGAAGAGCAAATCAAGAAAAGAAAATATAAGAATATTTCCTGAAAGATGCAAACAAAAAATATCCTTGACACAATAATATATATTAAAAAAAAATCAGTGAAAATTGTCCTGAAGTGATAGAACAGAAAGGGAAACTAGAAATAGAAAAAAATCCACCAATCACCAATGTTTTGAAGAAAACATATTGAAATATTATTTGAAATTTTCCAAAAACCCCAGATCAAAGAGAAAATTTTTCAAGAAAATAAAACAAAGCAAAACAAAAAGTTCAATTCAAATATGCTGGAACTAGGATTAGAATTGTACAGGTCTTATCAACAGTCCCATTAAAAGGCCATAGATCCTGTAATCATATATACCAGCAATCAAAAGAATTAGGCTTGTGGCCAAAATATCATATCCAGCAAAATTAACCAGAATGTTGAGTGAAAAAAAAAAAAAAACATTCATTAAACATGCAGCTTTTCAAAACTTTGTCTCAACTAAACCCCAACTTCATAGAAAAGTTAAAACATTAAGAGCCAATATCAAAGATTAATTTCAAGGAATTCGACATGGACAAATTGTTTATATTGTGCATAGCAATGTGTATCATATATTTAAGACTGATAGCAGTAATTGAGTAACTTTAAAGGAAGATTAGGGCAGAGTTGAGTATGATCCGACTCTAAAAAGCAAAACTTTCTAGAAAAAGGTAAAAATAGAAATTATATTCAAATGAGGTACAGAGGAAGAACCAGCACAGAGGCATTGGGGGGGGGGGGGGGAGGAGGCAGGTTTTCATAGTTCTGAAAACCTACCCACATTGAATGAGTTAGATAGGGAACACTAAACACACACACACATACACATATAAATCTATAAAGAAATAAAGGGAAAATAAGTAGGATAAGGTGGGGTGTAAAAGGATATGTAGATTTATGGCAGTGGGACAAGGTGTATACATTAATTTGCAAAGGATAAAAAGTGGGAAGGGTGGCATAAGATAAGATGGGATAGGCATTATTAGAAGTAGGATAAGTTGTGTAGATTAGTAAGAATGGAATAAAGAGGAAAGAAAAGGAGAAAGGGGAGAAGATAAAAGAAGGATCCATAGGTGGGTGAAGATTAACTAATGGCAAGACAAGTTATGGAGGAGAATTAAAATAAAAGAGATATCCAGAAACAGTATAAAAAGGATCAGGAGTAGAACTTAGAAAAAAAAAAAAAAAGTAGGGTTAGTAGTCATTTATCTTAGACAAAGTCAAACTTAAAAATTCAATTAAGAGAGAAATCTACATTATATGTCAGCCATGTTAATATTGTTTTAGATGCATGTTTATATTACTGGTAAATGTGCATATATGTGTGTATGTGTGTGTGCCTGAATATATGTGGGTATGTCTGCATGTAGGTCTATATATGTATATAGATAGATAAATAGAGAGATAGATAAAGATATCTATCTATCCATATTTTATCTATCTATTTATATAGATATATGAATATATTTTTGTTTATATACATGTACATATAAATATATCTGTGCTTAGCTATAGCCTGCTTCAGGAAGTAGGGGAATGAAAAGGGGAAAAAAAATCCCAAAATACAAGAAAGAAAAGATGGACACTAATGAATAAAATTTCTTCTATTATTATATATGCTTTCTTGAAATGGAAATTTATTGTTATATATGTTGAATCCTCTTTGATGTTTTCATGAACACATGATAATATTTTGTTTTGTTTTCCTTTGCTGTATTTCTTTTTTTCTCTTCTTCTTTCATTTCATGTAAGTCTCTCCAGGCCTTTCTGAAATCATCCTGTTGGTCATTTCTTAAAGAACAATAATATCCCATAATATTCATATACCACAATTTAGTCAGCCATTCTCTAATTGATGGGCATCCACTTAGTTTTCAATTTCTGGCCACTACAAAGAGCACTGCCACAAACATTCTTGCACATACAGGTCCCTTTCCCTTCTTTAAGAGCTCTTTGGGATATAAGCCCCAAAGTAACACTGCTGGGTCAAAGGGTATGCACAGTTTGACCACTTTTTGAGCATAGTTCTAAATTGCTCCCCAGAATGGCTGGATGAATTCACAATTGCACCATCAATGTACCAGTGTCCCTGTATTCCCTCCAACATTGTGCATTATCTTTCCCTGTAATTCTAGCCAATTTGACAGGTGTGTGGTGGTATCTCAGAGTTGTCTTAATTTGCAAGAGAAATGAGATCTTTATTAGAAATATTTCCTGTAATTTATTTTTGCAGTGATAATTGCTATGTTTTTCTTGACTCTATCCTTTTCCTTCTCTTTTTTATACTGCACTTTCTCTCTTGTTTTGCTTCTAACATCTCCTCCATTTACCCTCCCTTCTATCAGTCCTGCCCTTTTTTTAAAAATCCTATTCCTTTACTATTTTCTGACAGGTTAAAATAAATTTCTATACCCAGATTTACAAGTATCATCTTCTCAGATAGTAATGTAAACAGGTTAATCTTATTGAACTCCTTATGATTTTTATTTCTTTGCTTCACTTCAGTCCTGTATTTAAAAGCCAGTTTTTCTATTCAGCTCTGGTCTTTTCATCTATTTCACTAAATGGAATTTAGGGAGTTATTCTGTCCAATTTATTTTTGTATTTCCTTTTCCATTTGGCAATTCTACTTTTTAAGCAGTTGTTGTTTTTCCCAATCTTTTGACTCTCTCCTCTACCCCATAATTCTTTAGCATTCCTCTTATTTTTCCCCAATATTCTTCTACTTCAGTTATATGATTTATTTTTTTTTTAACTCTTCAATGCATTCTTTCTGGACTTGGAACCACTTCCATTTTCTTTGGGCTTTTGCCCATGGAGTCATTGTTACATTGTTTTCTTCTGCATTTTATTTCACTGCATTATTCATTGAATTCTAGTTCTGAACTTAAAGGTTTTGGGCTTTGGGATTACTGAACACTATAATATTGTCTCTGTGTGTGTATGTGTGTGTATGTGTGTGTGTATGTATGTGCATGTGTGTGTTTTGATTCTGTATATCATGTATTTAAACATTTTTGTTGATCAAATGTTGTTTTGTTATCCAGTTTTAATATATCCATAGTTTTAATAATTACTGCTTTGAAGAATGTTTGGAGATCTGGATCTGATAAAAGCTCTTATTTATAATTTTTATTTCATTATTTCTCTTTTGAATCTTGGCTATTTTCTCCTCTGTATGGTTTGGTAGTATTCATTTTAGTCCTATTAAATATTTTGGTCTGGTCAAAAATATGCTACACATATATTATGTAAGCAAAATATTTACATTCTTTATAAGAAAGAAAATTAAGTTCATATAGTGGGTATGAAAAAAGATGAAACTTGGAAAGTTGCACATGTTGAGAAAAGTTAACAAATGATCAAACTAATCTAACATGGATCTAAAGTTAACCATAAAATTTTCTTTTTATTTTTGAAGATTGTTGATATCATCACCATCTTTTTTTTTTTTTTTTTTTACTGTTTTTATTGAGGCCCATCCCATCTCTCACCGTGGTAACTTGATTTTAAAGATTAAATATTGTAAGATCATATAATTAAAAATACAATAGGTTTCCTATTTTTTGTCTTTCTGTCTATTTTCAATGTTATACCAGAGAGTCTTTAGACGTTCAGTACTCCAACATGATCAATCAGCCAAGATGTAATCTGATGGAGGAAAGAGATTACAATTGGGGAGAATAGTTGTATGCTACTGGGATTACTGAAATATCCCCTGAAGAGGTGAAATCTGACCTATGCACCCTTTGCCCCCAGGCACAGTAGGCTTGACCATTTCACCTCCTGAGAGTGCTTACAAAGTAGTGTCTATCCATACACTGATTTGGGAAACTGAAGAATGTGTAGCTAATATCCCAGTCACTAATACAGGTAGACAATGTGTGACTTATCAACCAGGAGAAGAAGTAGCATCAGGTTTACTGATACATACTCTCTATAGGCAATTTGGTGATATTCATACAGATTTTGATTCCCAGCAACAGAATCCAAGAATATTCTGTACTGCCACTGTTACAACTCACCTTATGCTCATTATTTATGTAAATGGCATAAAACTGGAAGGGTTGGTAGACGCAGGTGCAGATCATACATTCATTAGAGATGACAATTGACCCAATTTTGATCTTAGTGAAGGAGTGTAGGAGGAAGAGAGCCTTCCCCAAGAGGATGGTCAAATATGGAATGTTTCATTTTTAGTCCTCTCAGCCCTTAAATACCTCAGTATGATTATATCATTACAATACACTAAATATGTGTGATCTAGAGAACCATTACATCACCATACTAAATACTAAGTATATATGAACTAGAGAACCATCATCTTATTAATTTAGACACTGAGTTAACACCCTGTTGTTTCCAGTATACTAAACTAAAAACATCCTGCTGATCATTTCTTATAGAACATTATTCCATAGCATTCATATGCCTTAATTTATCCAGCTATTCTTCAAATGATGGGTATCCACTCAGTTTACAGTTTCTTGCCACTACAAAGAGGGCTGCCACAAACAATTTTGCACATACAGGTCCCTTTTTCTCCTTTGAGATTTCTTTGGGATATAAGCCCAGTAGAAACACTGCAGGATCAAAGGGTACGCACAGTTTGATAACTTTTTGAGTAATGTTCCAAATTGTTCTCCAGAATAGTTGGATCTGTTCACAGTTCCACCAACAAGGTATCAGTGTACCAGTTTTTCCACATCCCTTTCAACATTCCTCATTGTCTTTTTCTGTCATTTTAGCCAATCTGACAGGTGTGTAGTGGTTGTCTTAATCTGCATTTCTCTGATGAATCATGATTTGGAGCACTTTTTCATGTAGTTACAAATAGTTTCAAATTTTTCATCTAAAAATTGTTTGTTCATATCTTTTGACCAGTTATCAATTGAAGAATGCCTTGAACAATTATAAATTGAATCAATTCACTATATATTTTGGAAATGAGTTCTTTATCAGATCTGTTAGATGTAAAAATGTTTTCCTAGTTTGTTGCTTCCTTTCTAATCTTGTTTGTATTAGTTTTGTTTGTACAAAAACTTTTTTAATTTACTATAGTCAAAATTATCTATTTTATGATCAATAATAGTCTCTGATTCTTCTTTGGTCACAAATTCCTTCCTCCTCCACAAATCTGAGAGATAAACTATCCTAGATTCTTCTAATTTGTTTATAGTATCATTCTTTATGTCTAGATCATGAACCCATTTCAACCTTATCTTGGTATACAGTGTTGGGTATGGCTCTATGCCTATTTTCTACCATACTAGTTTCCAATTTTCCCACCAGTTTTTGTCAAATAGTGAATTCTTATTCCAAAAGGTGGGGCCTTTGGGTTTGTCAAATACTAAATTGTTATAGTCATTGGCTATTTTGATCTGTGAACATAACCTATTCCACTGATCAACTAGTCTATTTCTTAGCCAATACCAAATGGTTTTGATGACCATTGCTTTATAATATAGTTTTAGATCTGGTACATCAAGGCTATCATAATAGCTTTTCTCTTCATTACTTCCTTTGAAACTCTTAACCTTTTGTTCTTCCAGATGAATATTGTTATTTTTTCTAGTTATAAGATAATTTCTTGGGAGTTTGATTGATAGGGCACTAAATAGATAAGTTATGGTCATCTTATATTTGTTCAACCTATCCCAAGCATTTGATATTTTCATAATTGCTTAAATCTGACTTTATTTATGTGGAAAGTGTTTTGTAATTTTGCTCATATAATTCATGACTTTCCTTTGATAGATAGATTCCCAAATATTTTACATTATCAACAGTTATTTTAAATGGAATTTCCCTTTGTATCTCTTGCTGTTGGATTTTGTTAGTGATATATAAGAATGCTGATCATTTATGTGGATTTATTTTATATCCTGCAACTTTGCTAATGTTGTGGGTTATTTCTAATAGCTTTGATTAAGTTGATTCTATGGGGTTCTCTAAATATACCATCATATCATCTGCAAAGGGTGATAATTTGGTTTCCTCATTATCTACTCTAATTGTTTTAATCTCTTTATCTTCTCTTACCACCAAGGCTAGCATTTCTAATGCAATATTGATAACAATGGTGAGAGTGGACAACCTTGTTTCCCCCCTGATCTTACTTGGAATGATTCCAGTTTATCCCCATTACATATGATGCTTACTGATGGTTTTAAATAGATGCTACTGACTATTTTAAGGAAAAGTCCATTTATTCCTATACTCTCTAGAGTTTTTAATAGGAATGGATGTTGGATTTTATAAATGCTTTTTCTGCATCTATTGAGATGATCATATGGTTTTTATTAATTTGATTATTAATATGCTTAATTATACTAATAGTTTTCCTAATATTAAACCAGCCCTGCATTTCTGATGTAAATCTTATTTGGTATATTATCCTGAGGATGCTTTTCTGTAATCTCTTAGCTAGTATTTTATTTGGGATTTTTGCATCAACATTCATTAGGGAGATTGGTCTATAATTTTCTTTGTGTCCTACCTGGTTTAGGTATCAGTACCATGTCTGTGTAATGAAAGGAATTTGATAGGAGTCCTTCATTCCCTATTTTTTCAAATAGTTTACATAGTATTAGAGTTAATTGTTCTTTAAATGTTCGGTAGAATTCACATGTAAATCCATCTGGTCCTGGGGATTTTTTCCTGGGGAGTTGATTAATAGCTTGTTCTATTTCTTTTTCTGAAATGGGACTATTTAAGCAATTTATTTCCTCCTCTGTTAATCTGGGCAACCTATATTTTTGTAGGTATTCCTCCATTTCACTTAGGTTGTCAAATCTATTGGCATAAAGTTGGGCAAAGTAACTCCTGATAATTGCTCTATTTTCCTCTTCATTGGTGGATAGTTCTCCCTTTTCATTTTGAGACAAACAATTTGAGTTTCTTCCTTCCTTTTTCTAATCAAATTAACTAAAGCTTTATCTATTTTGTTGGTTTTTTTTATAGAACCAACTCTTAGTTTTATTTATTAATTCAATAGTTTTTTTTTTAATTTCAATTTTATTGATCTCTCCTTTTATTTTTAGAATTTCAATTTTGATATTTGATTGAGAGTTTTAAATTTGTTCTTCTTGAAGCTTTTTAAGTTGCAAGCCTAATTTATTGATCTTCTCTTTCTCTACTTTATGCAAGAAAGCATCTAGAGATATAAGGTTTCCCCTTATTATAATTTTGGCTGCATTTCACAAATTTTGATAGATTGTCTCATTATTTTAATTCTTTTGTATGAAATTATTTATTGTGTCTGTGATTTGTTGTTTCACCCATTCATTCTTTAGGATAATCTCATCCTAAGATCAATCCATGAGATTATTCAATTTCCAATTTCTTTTTGGTCTATTTTCCCCTGGCACTTTATCAAATGCAATTTTTATTGCATAATGATCTGAAAAAAATGCATTTACTATTTCTGCCTTTCTGCATTTGATTTTGAGGTCTTTATGTCCATATATGATCAGTTTTTGTATAGGTTCCATGATCTGTGGAAAAGAAAGTGTAGTCCTTTATGTCTCCATTTAACTTTCTCCAAAGATCTATCACATCTATTTTTTCTAGTCTTCTATTTTCCTCTTTAACTTCTTTCTTATTTATTTTGTGGTTTGATTTATCAGTTCCTGAGAGAGCAAGATTTATATCTTGCATTATTATAGTTATTTCTTCTTGCAACTCTTTTAAATTCTCCTTTACAAATTTAGATGCTACACCACTTGGTGCATATATGTTTAATTTTGATATTGCTTCATTATCTATGGTACATGTTAGCAGGATCTATTTTCTATAGCATTTTTGCTTTTCCTTTATCTGAGATCAGGATGGCTACCCCTGCTTTTTTTACTTCACCTGAATTATAATAGATTCTGATCCAGCCTTTTATCTTTACTCAGTATGTGGCACTCTGCTTTAAATGTGTCTCTTGTAAACAATATATTGTAGGATTATGACTTTTAATTTAGTCTGCTATCTGCTTACATTTTATGGGAGAGTTTACAGTTGAAAGTACTAATGCTGTATTTCCCCAAATTATACTTTTTTCTTTCCTTTTCTCCATTGCCATCTCCCCAGTATTTTACTTAAGAACACTACTTTCCTCAAGCATCCTTTCTCTTTAGAGAACTTCCCCCTTTCTTATACCTTTCACCTACTATTTCTTTTTTTCTCTTCTATTTAATCTGCCCTTTTCCTTTTCCACTTTCCCCTCCCACTTTTCTATAAGATGAGAGATGTTTCTTAGTGAAGTCAAATATATCTAATATTATTTCTTTACTAAGGTTCACACAATATTTGTCACCCTTCTTTCTTTCCCCCAATTATAATTTTTTCTTTGCCTCTGCCTGAGATGTAATTTCCCTCATTTTATTTCCATTTTCCCCTTTTTTTACTGTTACAATCCCCTTTCCATCTCTAGTTTTTTTTTATTTGTTTTGTTTTGTTTTGTTTTATTTTGCTTTGTTTTGTTTTTTATTATAACAGTAAAATCATATTATACATGTACTCTCAATATATACCCATAACTGAAATACAGTTCTCAAGAGGTTTTGGGTTTTTTTTTTTTTTTGCTTGTTTTTACCTTGTTATGCTTCTCTTGAGTTCTATATTTGGAGGTCAAATTTTTTTGTTTAGCTCTGGTCTTTTCATCAAAAAAAGTTAAGGTCTGCCTTTAGGGCAGTTTTCCAAGAGGCTGATGAGTGGGCATGGCCAGGTCCTGTGAAATTCTGGTGATTTGGGGTTCACTATGGAGCTTTTGTGTTTGTGTTGAATGTTTTATAACTTCTCTGCTAATCTACTGGCTTACAATAAAGGCAGAGTGGCCAACACTGCTATAGATTTCATGTAGACTTCCCCTTAGGTTCTCTGCCACAGGGAATCAGCAAAACTCGGGTGTGTTGGCCTATGCCAGCTGTTTGTAGTAGTCTGCCTTCCTCCCATTTCAAATTGAAACAGACTTTTTCTGACAATCTTCAAAATTATATTCCACTGATAATTTGTTGCACTCCAGATATTTGTGGGTTCTGCTGATCCAGAGTTAATCCAGAGGCTGGATTTAGTAATTATTGTGAGGATTATAGAGGTCAGAATGAAATGTATATTGTCTCTGCCATCTTGTCTCTGCCCCCTCCCAAATCCAATTTTCTTGATTCTAGAAAAAAACTTGCTACATTTCCTCCCTGTCCCATTGCTATCACTGCAGAATAAGGACCCTAATCACCATAATTAGGGGGAAAATGTAACAATTTTCTAAAATTTATTTTACTTCACATTCCCATTTCCAATAAATTCTTCACTGTTATTAAGCCTATCCTTCTTTTTGCAAAAATATGGACATATATTTTGCTCAAGCATTAAAAGTTGGTTAGGTTTTGGTATTTCATTTTGTTTCATTTATATCCTATAAGAATATATATATATATATATATGTATATATATATATATATATATATATATATATATATATTTATCATACTATGCTTATGTTTGAAAATTATTGTTCTTGGCAATTTGGTACTAATAAGTAAAGTTCACAAAATTCAAACAGGAAACCAAATAAAAGCAAGAATTCCTGTTAGTGTAATAACCCCATAGGGACATGAAATACATATACAAATAATAATTTCTTAGATCTTAAAGAGCTTGAAGAAAAATATTAGGAAAGATCTGAATAGATAAAATTATCATATACATTATATAAACATATAAATACACAATATATTAATTCAATTCAATAATAATTTCAAAATACTATCTACTGTGCTAAGTGCTAGATATATAAATAAATAAAAACAGTTCAGTTTCTCCTCCTTAAGAACCTTGCATTCTAATGAAGGAAGACAATCTAAGAAAAGAAAAGAAAATTGGAAGATGTGTGTATATGTACGTGTCTGTGTGTGTCTATGTGTATTCCCAGGTACTAGTTACTGTAAGAGCATATTTTTCTGTGGATTTCAAACCCAGTAAACCTGAAGATGAAAAGTAGAGAGTAAGTTTGTTAAGTCTGAATTCTGCTCTCCATAAAAGAAGGTTTTGGGGAAAGTTTAATATTCCTTCAATTTGAATTTGTGTACATGTGTATCATACATGACATAATATGAACACACATACTCATACATACACACATGTATGTATATTACACAACATAGCTTCTTTACATGATTATGCTGATATATCTGATGTAGCATTTCCTATATTTATCTAAACTTGTGTTAGGAAGCCTGCTGTTTTTCAAGTCACCTAGAATGTATTTTCTGAAAGACTGAAAAGGTGTATGCATGTGGGAAAAACTGAAATATTACTTTTTAAAACCAGGTTTTCACTTGGTTATTAATTATGATTTATTAATAAAGGCTTTAATAATAATCAAATTACACTTTCCTTTATAGCATGACATATTTTCTCTCACTTTTTCAGGGTTGATTTTGCACTATTGGAAAGGGGAAAAAAAGAGAATGGAATAGCATTTATATAGTGTCTATTATATTCCAAGTACTGTGCTAAGAACTTTATAAATATTACATCATCTGACTTTTATAGTAACCCTATGAGGGAAATACTATTATTATGTCTGTTAGAGCTAAGGAAACTGAGGCAAAGGGAAATTAAACTGGCCTAGGGTCACATAGTAAATATTTAAGATCAGATTCAAACTCAAATCTGCCTAATTGAAGTTTTGCCATTTTAATAAGTAATTCTGTTTTGTATCACTTGTAATTTTCTTTATCTTTTCCTTTTCAACAGTTAGTCAAACAAAACACATCTTCACATTGTTCAAGCCTGAAAATGTAGACCTTATTTTATATATCTAGTCCATTACTTATCTACTAAGAGGCAGAGAGAAGCATACCACATCATAAGTTTCTGAAGTTATGAGTTGGCATTGTATCCTTCAATGTTCTGAATTCTTCTGAAGCTATTTTCCTTTGTATTTTTTAGACTGAAGTGAAAATTATTTTTCAAATTCCATGTCAATTTATAAATGATTTCTCATGAATTTTTAGAATGGATCTTATTTTACCTTTTGCTTCCTTCCTATGCTATCATCTGTCTAATTTTAATACCCATTGACATATAATAGAAAAAATAATTTTACATTGCCACATGGTCTTTTAATATCTATATAATAATCATCCCTATTATACATTAAAATCTCTTTAGACATATATCTGTAATATTTAAATTATCTATGGTTTCTTCAGCATGGGGAGTTCTATCTACCTACCTAGAAAATAAGTAGGTAAATTTAAGAAGTTGGTGGAAGACAAAATGTATTATCTTTTCTTGGGATTTTTGTTTACATTATAAGGCCTCTTATAGGGAACACACTTATATAACTTTAGCTTATATTTAAATATCTTTATGGAATATTTAGAATCTTTAAAGATCTTAAATAAATCTGCACAGTATATATTATGTGTGTATGTAATTTAAATATGTAACCTAAACTTAAAACCACATAAAGCATAAAAAGGAAAACTTGGGATAAAATATATTAAACATGAAGGGAATACAAATAAGAAGCACTTGCAATTTGCAATATCAAATATACACACAATATAAATATATAATCAAATAAATGTATCATGGTTATAATAATGACATTTTCATAGCTCTAGTTAGGGTTAAATTCTTAACACCAAAACTAATTTTAAATGCTGAGGCAATTGGGATTAAGTGACTTGCCTAGGGTCACACAGCTAGGAAGTGTTAAAGGTCTGATACTTAACAATCCTTCTGACTTTAGGGCTGGTTCTCTATCCACTGCACCACCTAAATGCCCCCAAAAGGATAAATTTTATAATATATAATGGGAAATTGAATTGAATGAAAAATAATGAATAATATATATATGATAATATATATAATATAATATATATGATATAATAATAATGGGTAATTCACTTGTGTCAAATATTCCATGTAGAGTTTTTATATTCACTATAGACAAGAAGCAGAAAAAGAAATATATGACCAAAACTTCCTTTACAGCAGATAAAAGGTTAAAGAAAGAGATAGAAAGAGAGAGACACATACACACACACACACACACACACACACACACACACACACACACACACACACAGAAAGAGAGAAACAGACAGAGACAGAGACAGACACACAGAGACACAGAAAGAGAGACAGAGAAACACGGAGAGATAGAGACATAGTGAAAGAGATATTAAAGTGTCAATACCATTTAGACTAAAGATATCATAATTATCCTTATGCCCTAAGGAAGAAAAATAATGTTTTACATACTCCAAAGTACTTAGAACAGCATTATTACTGTAGAAAAACAATTAACCAAGTAGATTTGAGAATTAGGTAAAAAAGCTGTAGTACATAAATGTTATGTAACATATTAATATCATGTGAGAAATGATTAACAGGATTAATATAGAGAAATACGGAAAGAACTATTGATTGTGCTCTCTCTTTCCCTGTCTCTCTCTGGAAATATCTTTATGGAATATTTAGAATCTTTAGAGAACTTACTAAAAAAAAAACTCTACAATATGTATTATATGTGTATATAATCTAAATTAAAACCACAAAGCATAAAAAGGAAAACCTGGGATAAAATATATTAAGCATTAAGTGATATAAGTAAGAAGCAATTGCAATTCCAAGTATACAGTATACAAAACCAAGTATACAGACACAATATAGACATATAATCAAATAAATGTATCATGGTTATAATAATGACATTTTCATAGCTGTAGTGAGAGTTAAATTCTTAACAAAAGTAATTTTTAAAAAAAGATAAAGTTTAGAATTGATAATGGGAAAAGTAAATAGTGTTAAGAAAATAATATGCACAATGTCTACAACTATATAAATGAAGAGGATAATAATATGACATTATTATTATTATTATTCTCAAGACAAATTCCTTCCCCTTTTTGAGAGCTGGATAGAGGTCTTTGACACTAGAACATTGCATATTGTCCTCTTTCCTCTCCTTTGTTTTCCTTTATAGGTAAGAGATTAAGAAAAAAATAAAAATATGCAGAAAATGTAGATTATATAACAAGTAAAAGATATCCATAAAACTACTAAAAATGATATTACTGTTATTATTTATCCTACTGAGTTAATCTCTCTCTCTCTCTCTCTCTTGCTCTCTCTCTTTCTCTCTCTCTTTTTCTCTCTGTGTGTCTTTCATACACACACACTAGTATAGCAGCACTTTTCACAAAATGGTAATTAGACAAAAATAGTAGTCTCATTTTAAGTGTTAAGCTTAATTGTTGCTTTATTTATTTTCTGTAAAACGTTATTGCACAAAATCAACATTATATCCTTGTAAATCTTTTGAAAGACTGGAGAGTAGTTGAAATATTGACTTTTATATCCTAATGGATTCTTGTAAATTGATAAGCTATTCTTTTGGTGGCATTTTCTTCTCTAGAAATAAAAAATATATCTGTGATTATTTGACAGAGTTATCTTTTGGAGACCACTAGTTTCTATTATTTCAATTGTTCTGATAACTAATAAGCAACGTTTAGGGTATTTTCAATATCATCAGAAACAATATGCAAAATCATATTTTGAGTGACTTTCCCAATTCCATCATATTCTAAATAGAAAAATCAAAGGTAGAATAGATTGTACAGGCCTAAAATAATATAAATAAGGAAGTTTATCTCTAAATAATGAAATTACTATCAAGGAGAAAATATAGTAAGAATAAGTGGAACAAAGACACATAAATATAAATATATACTTATACACACATATAAATATTTGTGTTCACATATATTATTAATCTCTAACACATAGGTTTCTCTAGTCTTAGTATAACCTTATCTTTTGTTTTTTTTAAATATATATATTATATATATGTGTGTATGTACCTATATGTATATGTATACATACATATACACTCTTTATATGTGTCTAGCTATCTATAAATATATATATATGTATGTATGTGTGTATATGTGTATATGTGTGTGTGTATAATGTAGAAGACAGTTATATTTAATATATCCTGAATTTTTTAAGTACCTACTATAGGGTTGAGATGAATTGGCAACTGCATGCAGTTGATTGGGTTTCAGAAGATTTTGATCCAGGTACTCCACTAATATGTATTCACTGTATTACTACGGATGTTAATTAGTTTCTTAAGGTATCAGCAACCTTTAGGTTACTATGCTACAGAGGAGTTCTTGTTTGCTGTAACAAAGGAAGTTCTTTTCACAGCAGTGAAAACATAGAAATAAGTAAAATCAAAGGAAAAAATTGCATAAGGTGCTATGCTAAAAATCTAGGAATACAAAGACATGAAAAATTATCTGGCCTCAAAAATGTTCAAACAGGATGCAGTAAACTTCTAAAGTGTTTGAAAGGGAATTTTCTTCTCTCCCTCTCTCCTTCTCTCTTTGTATCTGTCCTCTGTCTCTGTCTCTCTGTCTCTGTCTCTCTCTGTGAGTCTCTCTGTCTCTGTCTCTCTCTCTCTTTGCATAAAGTGAGTATTATCTGTACTTATATCAGGTAGTCAGGGCCAGAAATGGCCTGGGTTGTAGATGATTTTTGTCAATAGACAGAACTAAAAATGGTCATAATTAAAGTCCTGCTATATATAAAAAATATATTATCTTCAAGAACAAAGTGAGCGATTTAAATAAAAAAAAATGTAGCGATATATGGCATGTGAAAATTTTTGTGAAGGATAGGGGCAAGATGAAATGAGATAAGGAAATATCAGATTCTCTGCCTGGATAAAATATAGTCACAATTTCAAAAGATCTAGGGAGTGTTTAGTACATAGTTTAAAATCTAAACTGCAAGCCCCAACACTACTACAATCAAGGAGCTGTAAGAGGGAAAAGGATACACATGTGCAAAAGTGTTTGTAGCAGCTCTTTTTGAAGGGGCAAAGAAGTAGAAATGGAGTGGATACCAATCAATTGCAGAATGGCAGAATAAGTTATGGTGTGTGAATAGGATGGCAAATTATTGTTCTATAAGAAATGATGTGCAAGCTGATTTCAGAAAAGTCTGGAATTACACAAACTGATGTTGTGTGAAATGAGCAGAACCAGGAGAACATTGTACACAGTAACAGCAAGATTATGTGATGATCAGCTATTAGCTCTTCTCAGCAATACTTGTTTTAAAACAATTCAGTAGCCCTGGAATGAAAATGCCATCTAGATCCAGAGAGAGAACTATGGCGACTGAATGTGGATTGAAACATAGTAGTTTCATATTTTTCTTTGTTTGCTTTTTCTTTCTCATGGTTTTCTCCCCCTTTGGTCTGATATTTCTTGCACAGTATGACAAATATTAAAATATGTTTACAAATATTGTACAGGTACAATACATGACAGATTGCTGTTTTGGGAATTGAGAAGGTAAGGGAGGGAGGGAGAAAAAAATTGGAACATCTTACAAATCTTAAAAAATGAATCTTATAAAAATGAATGTTGAAAATTATCTTTACATGTATTTGGAAAAATAAAATACTATTGAGAAAAAAATTTAAAAGGAATTGTAAATTGCTAATAACTTATTAAATTTACAAATTCTATAGACCTTTTCCAAATTTATATCCATCTTAATTTTCCTACAAGTTTTGAAAACTTCATTTTCTTTGTGTTATGTGTGTAATATTCTATTCTTCCTTTGCTTATGTGATATATTTTCTTCTTTCCAAAATTTTATCTTTTTATGTGGTTGATCTCTTGTAATCTGCCTTGATAAGTCTGGGATTTTCTAAGACTATGTTCTTTGGACTTTTTTCATTTTTCTTTATTGATTCTTTTATACCTATGGTTTCCATGATCATCTAACTACTTAATCTATGTATCCAACTCCAGTCACATATTTCTCACTACCTCCTAGATAAGCCTATTTGCTATGAATGAAAATACCATCATCTGAATCCTCATTTGAATTCAAACTCTAGTTCTGATGCTAGCTATGTGATAAGTAGAAAGTCACATGATTTGTCTTTTTATTTCCCTCAAGTAACAAATGAATGTAGATGGTCTATGTCCATCTATTTAATTTGTTTTAAATAATGTGTTTTTTAGATTTTACTACAGATATGTGAATTGTTGTTGCCAGACAACATAGTCTGGATGCCCTAGAAAGCTTCAACATGCCAAAAAATGATCTCATATTTTCCTACAAATCTCTCTGTGTCTAACTTACATATATACATATGCATGTGTATATGTATGTGTATAATATATATATATATATATATATATATATATATATATATATATATATATATATATATATACACATATGTATACACACATTTTTATTGTTATGGTGGTTGTTGTTGCTATCACACCTTTGTCACCTAGATTCAAAATTTCTAAATAACTCATATGCCCCCCTAAAATTTGGGTACTAACACTTGTCAGTTTTATCCTAAAGTATGTCTTCCACAAGCTTCTTCCTTTTCACTCATAGTATTGCCACTGAAGATCATATTCTAATTGTCTTTGCTTTAGACTATTACAAAAGCATCTTAACTATATAAAAGCATTTCACCTTCCAGTCTCTTTTCTCTCTCCTCTATACTTAAAGAATCTCCTAAAGTGATGCTGCTTCTCTTTTCAGAACGCATTGATGAATATTGAAGAACAAGCAAGCTTCCTTCTCCCTTCATTATAGATCCTCCACAATAACCATTACTACTTAATTCCATACTATTCTGGACATAGACTCAACATTCCACTCTTATTAGGGCAATTTTTGCTTTATTCTCACCTGCCTTCCTCTACATTCATATATCACAACATATATTACTTTTGGTGTAGAAGGGATTTTTTTCACGCCCTACTTTATTCCACTGCCTCTTGAAATTCCCCTTTCCCCAATATCAAAACCTGTTCTGTGTAAAAAATTTCTGTGATGATTGGTTCATCTCTCCAGATATCATTAGCAAAGTTTTGTCTCATATCTCTGATGTCACTGTATCTGATATTTATAAATTTTCATACATATGGATTTGGGACAGCATTGATTGGACTTTTCTTTTTATTCATGTATATTGCAATCCATTAATGCCTGCCTATACTGCAACTTTTCTTCAAGTCTTTATGCTCTCAAAATTTTGCTATGGTCAGGATAAGAAGTTAGACCAAAAATGAAAGCATATGTAAATGTGTTTGTGTAGATATAGAAAAGGGATGAAAGGTTATGATTTTTTTCTTAGACTAATATAACTAATTAGGCTCTGGGCCATACTTCACTTTCCATCCATACATTTATACCAGCCACCCAAGTTTTCTTGTCAACTATACTGTTGCTGCTTTTGTACTTTCCTTCATCCCTCCAGATTTTCATCTCTTACTCTGGGCATGGCAACCAAAGTGCCACTGCCTCTGGAGGAAAAGGAGATGTCAACCAATTGTATTACTCTTTTGACAATATAACCCTCAGATAACTTTATGTATTTCATTCCCCAATTAAAATGTAAGCTACTTCAAAACAGAGACTGTATCTCTCTTTGTACATAGCTCTCTTGTGTTTAACATTGTGTCTAGCAGCTAGTAAGAACTTAAATGTTTTTTCATTCATTCATTCATTCATTCATTCATCAAATTGTGTTCATATAGAGTGTATGTATTTATATATGTATTTATATAATCTACACCAGTAATGTTATACTGAAAGGGGTTCAAAGAAAAAAGACTATTTATCACCTTTCTAAAGTACTTAGCACAATAACCCTTTAAAAAGAAGTTTAAATCCAACAGCAAGAGATACAAAGAGAAATTCCATTCAAAATAACAGTCGATAGTATCAAATATTTGGGAATATATCTACCAAAGGAGAGTCAGGAATTATATGAGCAAAATTACAAAACACTTGCCACAAAAATAAAGTCAGATTTAAATAATTGGAAAGACATTCAATGTTCTTGGATAGGCCGAGCGAATATAATAAAGATGACAATACTCCCCAAACTAATCTATTTATTTAGTGCTATACCAATCAGACTCCCAAGAAACTATTTTAATGACCTAGAAAAAATAACAACAAAATTCATATGGAAGAATAAAAGGTCGAGAATTGCAAGGGAACTAATGAAAAAAAAGTCAGAGGAAGGTGGTCTAAGTGTACCTGATTTAAAGCTATATTATAAAGCAACAGTCACCAAAACCATTTGGTATTGGCTAAGAAATAGACTAGTTGATCAGTGGCATAGGTTAGGTTCACAGGGCAAGATAGTGAATAAAAATAGCAATCTAATCTTTGACAAACCCAAAGATCCCAAATTTTGGGATAAGAATTCATTATTTGACAAAAACTGCTGGGAAAACTGGAAATTAGTATGGCAGAAACTAGGCATGGAAATTCCATTCAAAATAACAGTCGATAGTATCAAATATTTGGGAATATATCTACCAAAGTAGAGTCAGGAATTATATGAGCAAAATTACAAAACACTTGCCACAAAAATAAAGTCAGATTTAAATAATTGGAAAGACATTCAATGTTCTTGGATAGGCCGAGCGAATATAATAAAGATGACAATACTCCCCAAACTAATCTATTTATTTAGTGCTATACCAATCAGACTCCCAAGAAACTATTTTAATGACCTAGAAAAAATAACAACAAAATTCATATGGAAGAATAAAAGGTCGAGAATTGCAAGGGAACTAATGAAAAAAAAGTCAGAGGAAGGTGGTCTAAGTGTACCTGATTTAAAGCTATATTATAAAGCAACAGTCACCAAAACCATTTGGTATTGGCTAAGAAATAGACTAGTTGATCAGTGGCATAGGTTAGGTTCACAGGGCAAGATAGTGAATAAAAATAGCAATCTAATCTTTGACAAACCCAAAGATCCCAAATTTTGGGATAAGAATTCATTATTTGACAAAAACTGCTGGGAAAACTGGAAATTAGTATGGCAGAAACTAGGCATGGACCCACATTTAACACCACATACTAAGATTAGATCAAAATGGGTCCAAGATTTAGGCATAAAGAACGAAATCATAAATAAATTGGAGGAACATGGGATGGTTTACCTCTCAGACTTGTGGAGAAGGAAGGAGTTTGTGTCCAAGGGAGAACTAGAGACCATTATTGATCACAAAATAGAACATTTTGATTACACCAAATTAAAAAGTTTCTGCACAATCAAAACTAATGCAAACAAGATTAGAAGGGAAGTAACAAATTGGGAAAACATTTTTACAGTTAAAGGTTCTGATAAAGGCCTCATCTCCAAAATATACAGAGAATTGACTTTAATTTATAAGAAATCAAGCCATTCTCCAATTGATAAATGGTCAAAGGATATGAACAGACAATTTTCAGATGATGAAATTAAAACTATTTCCACTCATATGAAAGAGTGTTCCAAATCACTATTGATCAGAGAAATGCAAATTAAGACAACTCTGAGGTATCATTACACACCTGTCAGATTGGCTAAGATGACAGGAACAAATAAGGATGAATGTTGGAGGGGCTGTGGGAAAACTGGGACACTGATGCATTGTTGGTGGAGTTGTGAAAGAATCCAACCATTCTGGAGAGCAATCTGGAATTATGCCCAAAAAGTTATCAAAATGTGCATACCCTTTGACCCAGCCATACTACTACTGGGCTTATACCCCAAGGAACTACTAGAGAAGGGAAAGGGTCCTGTATGTGCCAAAATGTTTGTGGCAGCCCTTTTCATAGTGGCTGGAAGCTGGAAGATGGGTGGATGTCCATCAATTGGAGAGTGGTTGGGTAAACTGTGGTATATGAATGTTGTGGGATGTTGTTGTTCTGTGGGAAATGACCAACAGGAGAAATACAGAGAGGCTTGGAGAGACTTACATCAACTGATGCTGAGTGAAACGAGCAGAACCAGAAGATCATTATACACTTCAACAGTGATACTGTACGAGGATGTATGCTGATGGAAGTGGATTTCTTCAACATAGAGAAGAGCTAATCCAATTCCAATTGATTAATGATGGACAGAACCAGCTACATCCAGAAAAGGAACACTGGGAAATGAATGTAAACTGTTATTTTTACCTTCTGAATCCAATTCTTCCTGTGCAACAAAAAATTCGGTTCTACACACATATATTGTATCTAAATTATACTGTAATATATTTAACATATATAAGACTGCTTGCCATCTGGGCGAGGGGGTTGGGGGAGGAAGGGAAAAAATCTGAATAGAAGTAAGTGCAAGGGATAATGTTGTAAAAAATTACCCATGCATATGTACTGTCAAAAAATGTTATAATTATAAAATAAAATAAAAAATTAAAAAAAAAAAAAAAGAATTGTACATTTAAAATATATTGGATTATTTGCTCCAGGGGAGAGGGTGGGGGTAAGGGAGGGAAAAATGTATAACATAAGGTTTCTCATGGGTGAATGTTGAAAATTATATATGCATATGCTTTGAAAATAAAAAAATAAATAAATAAATAAATAAATAAATAAAAATAAAAAGAAGTTTAAATAATTGTTAAGTTGATATCTCTACAGTAAGAATAAATTAATGCATAACACTTCTTATTGGATAGTCCAGTGATTGAAGAAGCTCCTATTTTGTGTGATGGGAGATAGGAGGGAGGTGCAAGAGAAGGCCAGGCTACTGAGTCAATCCATTTGATATTTTTTTTTACCAGTTAGAATGTTTCTTTCTAACTATAAGAATCTGCAATCTCTATTTTCATGCTTATCTTTTAACAAGATATTGATAAATTCATAAATACTGATTAAAGTCTTTGATAAAGAAATCCATGAGCCAAATGTCTTACACTGGTAAAACACAGTAAATCATTATAACCTATTAATCTGCAAGATTTTGACTGTTCATCCTTATGAATTAATTTATTTAAAGTAAAGAAAAGCCTAAGAAAAGAAAATTTAATTTATTTCAGTACTTTTTTTAATCTATTGTCTTGGAGATCTTCTCTGTAAGTACATATCTCTAACCATTTCTAAACTTAATTATTGCATTTATTTACTATTAATACATATTATTTTTCAATTTATAGATATCAAATAAATAAAATATTATTTTTTAATATAAATATAAACAGGAATATATACTGGGATTCTATGTTCCCTTTCTTTTTTAATGTTTTATTTTTTCCAAATTACATTTAAGAAATAATTTAGAACTTTTTGTTTGTTTGTTTGTATTGCTGAGGCAGTTTGGAGTTAAGTGACTTGCCCAGGATCACAGAGCTAGAAAATATTAAGTGTCTGAGACCAGATTTGAACTCAGGTCCTTCTGACTTCAGGGCTGATGCTCTATTCACTCTGCCACTTAGCTAACCCCAATTTAGAACTTAATTTTTTTTTTTTGAGATCTAGATTTTTCCCCTCCTTCCCTTCCTTCCTTTCTTCCTCATTAAGAAGAAAAACAATATGACATTATTTATACATGTGCTATTATGCCAAACATATTTTCATGTTACTCAAATTATAAAAGAAAACAGAACAAAACTCCAATAAAATTAAAGTAAAAAGTATATTTCAATCTACATTCAGACTTTCTCTACATCAGCTCTTTTTCTGATATGGGTAACAACACAAGTCCTTTGGAGTTGTCTCAAATCATTATGTTACAGCTAATAGATGTCATTCACAAGACATCATGTGCACAATGTTCATACTGTGCCCAATGTTCTCCTTATTATGTTCACTTCACATCACCAGATTTAAATCTTTACAGATCTTTCTTAAATCATCCTGCTCATCATTTCTTATGCCACAATAGTATTCAGTCACAATCAAACACCATGACATATTTCTGAATTGTTGTATATCCCATCAATATCCAATTTTTTCCTATTGGAAAAAAAGTTGGTGTAAATATTGTATATTTATGACCTTTTCCCTTTTTTGAGTACATTAATTTCCCAATTTTCTCACACTCTCTTCAAAATGTGTACTATTAGCTAATTTGATATATGTAAAGGGCTAGAACTGAGAAAATGCACTTGGATAATGCAGCACATGAGACTAATTGCCAATTGGACAATTTTCTATTGACATGTTTGAAGGATGATCCTCCCCAACTCTTCTGTGCTGGCTGGATTGGTGGGTGTGGACAAAGAAGGGGAAGTGACATGAGTGGGTAGAGTAGGAGGAGGAAATTGAGGCATTCTCCTGGCAGTGGGGATAGAGAGGAAGGAGGTGTGGAGATTGCTAGATCTAATCCCCTAACCTCGACTGCAAAAGACCTAGAATAAAGACTTTTGCTTATCCTGACTCTGGCTGATTCTAAGAGATCCAGGGTCCCAACATTTTGGCGACCAATGTGAACCAGGCATCCTACCTCCACTGAAGTCCTCCAGTGACCAGGAGATTAGGTGAGTATTTTAATAGACAACTTACTTTGTTAAGGGCTAAAACAGCAACACCATATAGCTGAAATAGGGCAGATGTTAGCTAAAGACATTCCCTCGATCTCAGTCGAATCAGCCCCAGCTCCAGTCCCAGCCCCAGCTCCATCCTCCCACCTAGGAGTGGCATTATAGAGAGTATAATTAAGATAATTGAGGAGCAGAGTTTACTTATAACCTGGGTACAGATTGCTAAACTCTCGGGCACATTAAAATGCACGTCCCCTTCATTCTTAGAGGAAGAAAAACTAAGTGTAGATAACTGGAAGCTAGTGGGACTTCAACTGAAAGAATTTCACACAAAAAACGGGCATTATTCAATTTCCACAGAGGTATTTTATATATAGAACATAGTTCAATTAGACTTAAACTATTGAGCAAGTTGTAGGAGAAGGAAAAGTTTTAAAAATGGACAGAGGAGAAAGTGTGAGGAAAAAAAAGAAAGATAGTAAGCAATCTCAAGATCTTGCCCGAGGGCAATGAGGATCCAGGGTGTGGTGATTCTGGTTCTCTTGAAGAAGCTTCAACCTCGCCTAGAAAGCAGATAATTGACAGGCCCACATCAACTCCACCTTCAGGGATGAAGGGAGGAGGAGTAGTGGGAGGGGCGTGATATCATTAACACCTTCCCTTCAGCAATCACCAACTCCTATAACTAGATTACAAAAAGCAATTTTTAAAGTGGCAGAAGAAGGAAAAGAGATAGGTAGTGATCTCAGACTTCAAATTTTTCTCGTGATTCAACAGTTTAACTCTTCAGTCCAAGAAAGTAGAAGATACATTCCTTTTGATATAGACATCCTCAAAGACCTGAAAAAAGCTTGCACTCTATGGGGCTACATCAGCTTATGTTAAGATGTTATTACAGAATTTGGCTTATGGAGTTTTAACCCCTAGTGAGTGGAAATCCATTGCAAGGGTATGCTTAGTACCTGGACAAAACTTGTTGTGGCTTACTGAATATAGTGAGCTCTGTAGGATACAAGCCCAACAAAATAGTCATTCCCCCATTAAAGTGGAGTTAATACTTCAATCACCTATAACCAACTAACAGGTGTGGGTTCTTATGCAGAAGCTTCAGTACAGATTAATTATTCCATAGCAGCATTTGAGCAAATTGCTGCTGCTGCTATCAAAGCATGGGCTTCTCTCCCCGGTAAAAATGACAAGGGTGAGACCTTCACAAAAATTGTAGAAGGACCAAATAAATCCTTTGCTGATTTTGTGGAACGTTTGCAGACAGTTGTCATATGGACTAATGGTGAAAATACAGTAACAGACGTTTTGGTAAGGCAACTTGCTAAAGAAAATACCAATGAGGATGGTAGAAGGATTATATTTGGACTACACAAGGATGCTCCTTTAGAGGAGATCATAAGATGCTGTGCCACAGTGGGCACAAATACCTTTTATAGCCAAACTATGATGCAGATTGCCCAAGATCCCAACATGGGAAGACAGGGTCCCTTTTGGCAAGGGACTTCCAGGGAGACTCATCAATGCTTTCAATGTGGTAAAGTAGGGCATCTGAAAGCTCAATGTTGGCATAGAGACAGAATGAGAAAACAGGGTGGGAGAACAAGACCCAATACCCCATGTCCAAAATACAACAGAGGACTCCATTGGGCATCAGAGTGTAGACTGATTCAGGGAAACGGGATGAGGGGCCCAGGCCCAGGGCCCCAGGCAAAAAAACACTTGGGGCATGATGGCAGCCAATGCCACACCCAGAAAGTGCCTAGAAGTCCAATACCCAGACATGACCAATCAGCCAGGAAGCAACTGCATGAGAGAAAGGGATTACAATTAGGGAGGATAGATTTGTTTGCAGCTGGGACAACTGAGATACCCCCTGGAGAGGTGAAATCTGTTCCTCTCCAGGCTATGGATCCCTTGCCTCTAGGCATAGTAGGTTTGACCATTTCAACTCCTGAGAGTACTTATAAAACAGTGTTCATTCATACACTGATGTGGGAAACTGGGGAATGTGTAGATAGTATCCCAGTCACTAACACAGATAGACAATGTATCAACCAGGGGAAGTAGTAGCATCTGGTTTATTGATACACTCCCCTAATAAGCAACCTGGTGATAGTCACCCACATTCTGACTCCAAGTAGCAAAACCCAGGAATATACTGGACAGCAGCTGTGACAGGTGCCCAACCTATCCTTACCATCTATATAAATGGCATATTATTAGAAGGACTGGTGGACACAAGTGCAGATTGCACAGTCATTAGAGGTGCCACCTGGCCCAGTCACTGACCAAAGACTAAAGCAGACACCTGCTGCCTAGGGTAGGAGGATCGATAGCAGCTGAAGTTAGTGCTACCACTTTAAAATGAATATTTGAAGGTAAAAGAGGAGTTTTTACTCCTTTTATAATTGAAAAAATCCCCATCAATCTGTGGGGAAGAGACATTTTACAACAATTAAAGTTAAAAATGAGTACTTTGGTTTTTTAGGCAAGGCTGCTGTTGAAAGCCTGCCACCACTTTCACCTGTTCCTATCCAATCGAAAACTGATACACCAGTGTAGATAGAAAAGTGGCCCTTAGGTAGCGATAAAATTCAGGCCTTATTAGACATACTACAGGAGCAACTTGACCAAGGACACTTACAACCTTGTCTAAGTCCTTGGAGTTCCCCTATATTTGTTGTAAAAACGAAATCTGAAAAATAGAGGATGTTGACTGATTTAAGAAAGGTAAATGAACAGATGGATACTATGGGAATTTTTTTTACCTGGACTTCCATCTCCAACTCAATTAGCTAGAGAATGGCTTCTGTGGGTTATGGACATTAAGGATTATGCATATAATTCCTGACTTTTGTTTGGTAGATGGATTCCCAAATATTTTATGCTCTTGACATTTGTTTGGAATGGAATTTCTCTTTGTATCTCTTGCTGTTGCAATTTATTGGTGATGCATAAAAATGCTGAGGATTTATGTGGATTTATTTTGTGCCCAGAAACTTTGCTAAAGTTGTGAATTATTTCTAATAACTTTTTATTAGAATCTCTGGGGTTTTCTAAGTATACCATCATATCATCTGCAAAGAGTGACAGTTTGATTTCTTCATGACCTACTCTTATTCCTTTAATCGCTTTCTCGACTCTTATTGCTGAGGCTAGCATTTCTAATACAATATTGAATAGTAATGGTGATATTAGACAACCTTGTTTCACTCCTGATCTCACTGGGAAAGCTTCCAGTTTATTTCCATTACATAGTATGCTTACTGACAGTCTTAAATATATGCTCCTGACTATTCTAAGGAATAGTCCATTTATTCCTATACTCTCAAGAGTTTTTAGTAGGAATGGATGTTGGATTTTGTCAAATGCTTTTCCTGCATCTATTGAGATGATCATATGGTTTTTATTAATTTGATTTTTAATATGGTCAATTATACTAATAGTTTTCCTAATATTAAACCAGCCCTGCATTCCTAGTATAAATCCCACTTGGTCATAGTGTATTATCCTGGGGATAATTTTCTGAAGTCTTTTTGCTAATATCTTACTTAAGATTTTAGCATCAATATTCATTAAGGAAATTGGTCTATACTTTTCTTTCTCAGTTTTCGATCTACCTGGTTTAGGTATCAGTACCATGTCTGTATCATAAAAGGAGTTTGGCAGGACTCCTTCATCCCCTATTTTTTCAAATAGTTTATATAACATTGGGACTAGTTGTTCTTTAAATGTTTGGTAGAATTCACATGTAAATCCATCTGGTCCTGGGGATTTTTTCCTGGGGAGTTGATTAATAGCTTGTTCTATTTCTTTTTCTGAAATGGGACTATGTAAGCAATTTATCTCCTCCTCTGTTAATCTAGAAAGCTGATATTTTTGGAGGTAGTCATCCATTTCACTTAAATTATCAAATTTATTGGCATAAATTTGGGCAAAGTAACTCCTTATTATTTCTCTAATTTCCTCTTCAGTGGTAGAAAGATCCCCCTTTTCATTTGTAAGACTAACAAGTTGATTTTCCTCTTTCCTTTTTCTGATCAGATTTACCAAAGGTTTATCTATTTTATTGGCTTTTTCATAAAACCAACTCTTAGTTTTATTTATTAATTCAATAGTTTGTTTTTTTATTCTTTTTACTTTCAATATTATTGATTTCTCCTTTTAATTTTAGTATTTCAAGTTTAGTTTTTGGTTTGGGGTTTTTAATTTGGTGTTATTCTAGCTTTTTTAAGTTGCAGGCCCAATTCATTAATCTTCTCTTTCTCTATTTTGTTCAAATAAGCCTCTAAAGATATAACATTTCCCTTTATTACCACTTTAACAGCATCCCACAAATTTTGGTGTGATATCTAATCGTTGTCATTATCTTGGGTGAAATTATTAATTGTTTCTATAATTTGCTATTTCACCCAGTCATTCTTTAAGATGATATTGTTCAGTTTCTAATTACTTTTTGGTCTAATTACCCCTAACTTCTTATTGAATGTAGTTTTTATTGCATTGTGATTTGAGAAGAAGGCATTTACTATTTCTGCCTTCCTGCATTTAATTTTGAGATCTTTATGTCCTAATATATGGTCAATTTTTGTATAGGTTCCATGAACTGCTGAGAACAAAGTATACTCCTTTCTATCACCATTCAGTTTTCTCCAAAGGTCTATCATACCTAGATTTTCTAATGTTCTATTTACCTTTTTAATTTGTTTCTTATTTGTTTTGGGGTTTGATTTGTCTAACTCTGGGAGTGCAACATTGAGATTTCCCACAATTATAGTTTTGCTGTCTATTTCTTCTTGCAACTCTCTTAACTTTTCCTTTAGAAAGTTAGATGCTATACAACTTGGTGCATATAGGTTTAGTATTGATATGGCTTCATTGTCTATGCTACCTTTAGCAGGATATAGTTGCCTTCCTTATCTCTTTTAATTAGATCAATTTCTGCTTTTGCTTGATCTGAGATAAGGATGGCAACCCCTGCTTTTTTGGCTTTACCTGAAGCATAATAGATTCTGCTCCAATCTTTTACCTTTACTCTGTATGTATCTCTCTTCTTTAAGTGTGTTTCCTGTAAACAACATATTGTAGGGTTCTGACTTTGATCCAGTCTGCTATCTGCCTCTGTCTAATGGGAGAGTTCATCCCATTTACATTTACAGTTAAAATTACTAATTCTGTATTTCCTCCCATCATATTATCCCCAGATTATGCTTTTTTTTCCCCCCTTGACGTCCTGGAACCTCTTCCCCACAGCCCTCCATTTTTAGTATCCTTCCCCCTTCCTTTTAAGTACCTTCCCCTTTCTTGTACCTTTCCCTTATTCCCCTTTTCCTTTTCCCTTTTCCTCTTCCCCTTTTTAATGAGGTGAGAAAGGATTCTCTGAAAAACAAATATGTCAATTATTTACTCTTTGAGCCTACTCTGATGAGAGTAAGATTCAGACAATGTTTCTCCCCCTCTCTAAATTCCCTCAGATGTGGTAGATTTTCTATGCCTCTTCCTGGGAATGTAATTTCCCTCTTTTTATCTCTCCTTCCCCTTTTTCTGATACTATCCCCTTCCCTTTACTACTTCCCTTTTTAAAAATATTATATCAGTAAAATCAAATTATCTATGTGGACTTTCTGTATGTCAACAATAGAGATACAGTTCTCAAAAGATCTTTTTACCTTTTTCTGCTTCTCTTCAGTCTTGTGCATGTAGATCAAATTTTTTGTTTAAGTTTGGTTTTTTTCTTAGAAACAAATGGAATTCCTCTGTTTCATTAAATGACCATCTTCTTTCATGGAAGAAAAAGCTAAACTTATGGGGTAGTTTATTCTTGGTTGCAATCCTTGTTCTTTTGCCTTTTGCCTTTTGGAATATCAGGTTCCAGGCCCTTCGATCCTTTAATGTGGAGGCAGCCAGATCTTGCATGACCCTTATTGTGGCCCCTTGATATTTGAATTGTTTTTTCCTTAATGCTTGCAATATTTTTTCCTTAGTATGGTACTTCTGCAGCTTAGCCATAATGTTCCATGGAGTTCTTTTTTTAGGGTCTTTTTCAGAAGGTGTTTGATTAATTCTTTCAATGCCTATTTTCCCTTTTGTTTCTATTATCTCTGGACAGTTCTCTTTGATGATTTCCAATAAAATAGAATCTAGGCTCTTTTTTTGATCATAGTTTTCAGGAAGTCCAATGATCCTCAGATTATCTCTCCTAGATCTATTTTCCAGGTCTATAGATTTTCCCAGTAAGTATTTGATGTTATTCTTCAGCTCTTAATTTTTTTTTTTGTTTTGTTTTGTTTTGTTTGACTGATTCTTGGTTTCTCAATGAATCACTCCTTTCTATTTGTTCAGTCATGATTTTTAATGAGTTATTTTCTTCATTCATATTTTTTCGTTATTTTTGTATATGCCCAATTGAGTTTTTAAATGAATTATTTTGTTCTGTTGATTTTTTTTTCCATTTCCCTAAGTCGTTTTTTTAGAGAGTTATTTTCTTTTTCCAATTCAGAAATCCTATTTTCTTGAGACTTTTTTATCTTTTCCTATTCAGAAATTCTACTTTCTTGAGAATTTTTTTATCTTTTCCTATTCAGAAATGCTACTTTTCTGCGATTTTTTAACCTTTTCTAATTCACAAATTTTGTTTCCCTGTACTTCCTGTGAATTCTTTATTTTTTCCAACTCAAATTTCAGTACATTGTTATTCTCTATCATAACTTCTCTTTCCTTTCCCCATTTTTCTTCAAACTCTCTTAACTTTTTAATAGTCTCTTCTAGGAGAGAGTTATGTGATGGTGGGCAGGTATTATTCCCCTTTAGGGTGTTATCTGCAGACTCTCTCTCTGTTGTTAGCTTTTTTGGGGTTGGATACCCTCTGTTTCTCTGTGTAGAAAGTGTCAATTGTTCTCTTCATCTTCTTACTCATTGTTAAAAATCTGTTGGGGTTTGCCCTTGGGGTAAGAAGTTTATTTATTTACCAGCTTCCTCCCAGACTGTGGCTGTGGGGTAAGAATGCATCAACCCTGTGCCTGAGGTAAGATAGAGCTCTGGGAGAGAGTTCCCCTCCCCACTCCCAGAAATGCCTCAGAGGTGTTTAGCACAGCTGGACTGTGAGGAGTGCCCAGTGAAGCACCCCACTGTGTGGCCTAGCAACTGCCCTAAGGTTTAAGGCTGAACAGTGAAAGTGTCACAAACCTCAGCCAATGCCTCCCTTGGGGCCGTGGATGTCAGCAACTGATGTGAAAAGCCTGTGCGCTCAAACCGGAAGTGTCTGCCCTGAAACAGCAGTTCCTACTACAAAGGTTCAGCTTCTCTGGGAGTTCTGCTTTTCTGGGAGTTCTACTGCTGCTAGAATTCCATTGCCTTAGGCTGAGCCCCACACTATGTGGATTAGAGGCTGCCTAGGGCTGTGTCCCTGCTGTTCAGGCTCTCAACTATCCCAAGGAGTAGCCCACTTCTGGATTGGGGTGGATTTAGGATCTGGCTTTATATTTTAAAGTAGCTCGATTTCTCTTCTGAACTGCTGTTTTATAAGCAGAGAAGAGCTTACAGCTTTTGTCAGATTCCTCTATCTCAGTGGCTTCTCTGATCCCAGAGTTCTCACCAGCCTGATTGGCACAGTGTGTTAGCACCCAGTCCAACCCTGTCTGTGTTGGCCTCTTTTTTTTCCTCCCCTTGGAACTGACCTTTTCTGTTGAAATTCCAGATTGTCTTCAGCTGGTAATTAGTGCTTCTGATCCTTGTGGTTTTTATCAGTCCAGTGTTATTTTTGAGGCTGATTTAACTAATTGGTAATGAGGGGAAAAGGGAGCTTACAAATTCTCGTGTATCTTCTCTGCCATCTTCGCTCCACCCTCCAGGTCCTATTTTTGATGGTAATTCAAAGCCAGATAGCCTTTTAACTATGTTAGCCAATACTCCTTTATTTCAAGAAGCCCAAGAATTTCATTCTACGTATCATCAAGCTTCCCGAGCTTTATGTTTACAATTTGTTATAAAAAGAGAAGAATCTAGGAGCATAGTAAAAGCTTTTCATGCTCCTACACTCTCTCCAGGGAAGAACCCTCGTGGTTTGAGACTTAATGATGTTTGACAAATGCATGTGACCCATTATAATTTTTTTGGTCATCTATCTTTTATCCACGTCATGGTAGACACCTTTTCAGGATTCACTTTTGCAATGCTAGCAGTAAATGAGACAGCCTGAGTGGTCACCGAATTCCTTATACAAGCATTTGCAATTATGGGTGTGCCACAAGCAATTAAAACAGACAATGGACCTGCATATGCTTCTAAACATTTTACACATTTTTGTACACAGTATAAGATTTTACATACCACTGGCATACCTTTTAATCCTCAAAGGCAGGCAATAGTAGAGTAGAAGAAACAGAGATATTAAGACACTCCTCCAAAAACACAAGAAAGGGGGAGCCACAGGTAACCCTAGAGAACTTCTAAATTTATTTCTCTATACCATTATTTTTAAATTTTTGACAAAGATGCACTGGTTCAGGCAGACAGGTTTTATAACCTACCGGAAGGACAGTGTCCAGTGCGAGCAGCTCCACTATCTTTAGATAGTTGCCAGGTGATGTGGAGAGACTCAGAAACTGGTGAATGGAAGAGACCAGATAGGTAGGGGGAGAGGGTTTGCTTGTATCTCCACAGATGGAGAAGGAATCAAATGGGTGCCAAAAGCCATATTCGCCTTGTCCATCAGAGAGAGACAGAGCAGACTCTTGAAACAAAATAGAAGACCCAAGAAACTTTGGGTGGTTCCTTTGCTGACTGTGCCCACCACTTAAAGAGCCTGGCAGTTATGGTATTTGACTCATGGACATCAAAAATTGTTGGACTTGAAAAGCCTCAGAAATCATTGGATTCTCTGAGATGTGATTAGACTGTTATAGAACTTGAAAACCCTCAGGAATCTTTTGATTCTCTGACACATGATAAGACTATTGTAGGACATGAAACCCTTAAGGAATCATTGGATTCTCTGAGGCATCATAAGACTGTTGCATGACTTCAAAACCTGCAGGAATCATTGGATTCCATAACATATAAAAAGACTGTTGCGGAACTTCAAAAACTTGTGGGGATTCCCTAACGTGAAGCAATGGACAATAGATTGGTTTTGGACTATCTCTTGGTTGCTGAAGAAGGTGTATGTGTGACTGATGTTTACATGCCTTCCTTCTAGGACTTCTGGAAATCTTTTATAACACCATGTTGATTCATATTGTTTGTTAAATCATTACTTGAATGTACAATTCATGTTTGTTACACCTGCACTGACTGTGGGGAGAGTCATCACTAATAGACTCTGCATTATTGCTATGTTCTTGTGTAATACCTCCCATGCTGATGGGTTTGTGCATACTTGTCTCTAATAAAGATTCTTCAGCCCAGAAACCCACTAGTAATCCTGACTTCCCTTTGCTGTTTTTCATCTCCGTTCCTGAGATGTCAGGGATGGCGTGATTACCTCATTTTTAGTGCTTTTATCTCCCTTCCTGAGAAGTCAGGGAGGGCATGATCACCTCCTTTTTTGGGGTTCTCACTTCCCTGAGAAGTCAGGGATGGCATGACCACCTGTGTTCTAAAACAAAAGAAAGCGGGGAGATATATATTAGGTGACTCCTCAGAATTGTTTTAATTTGTGTTGTTTCTCTAATAAATGGTGATTTAAAGCTTTTTTTCCCCCCATGATTATACATAATCTAATTTCTTCTAAATTTCTTCTAAAAAATACCTGTTCATATCTTTTGAACATTTATCAAGAAAATATTTATCATCTTATAAATATGACTAAATTTCTACATAGATGAAAATAGGACTTTATCAGAGAAATTTGCTATGAAATAATTTCTCTCTTTTTTCAATCCTTTTAATCCTGATTGCTTTTATTTCTGTCTAAGCTTTAAAATTTAAAATATATTGGATGTTATGCATTGATGCAAATGTTTAGCATACATGTTACTTCATTTTCTATATTTTTAAACAAGTTTTATTTTCCCAGCTTTTATCTTTTAATTAGATTTATTTTACTCTTTGCTTTGTCTGAGGTTATAATTGCTACATTTGCCTTTTTTACTGTCAGCTGAAATATAATATATTCTGTTTCAACCATTTACCCTTACTATACCTGAGTTTCTCTGTTTCAAGTGTTTTTCTTATAAACAACATATCATAAGTTTTTGTTTTGTAATCCATTCTACTATCTTCTTTTATGTTATGGATGAGATCATTCTGTTTGCATTTACAACTATGTTCACTAAATTTGTATTTCCCTCCATCTTACTTTCTATTTTCCTTCTCTTTTTAGTAGTTAGAAATTATAGTTATGGCAGCAGCAGCAGTTTTTTGTTTTTGTTGTTATTGTTTTCCTTGTCAAAAAACAAGAGTTTTTGTTTTCATTGGAATGTAGATTTTATTATCCCAATTACTGAATTACCTGAAAGTCTTGATATGCTAAGTTCATTATTTCATGATCTCTCAAAGGCCAGCTGCATTGCATGCAATAGTGTATTTATTTTTTAAACTAAAATTAAGGAATAGAATTTTATAGTTTATGAAGCAGCTTATAATAGGGATGTAGTCCCCTATAAAGGTTATAAGTTGTTATCATGTAATTCGATTACATATGATAGTTTTAAAAAATTTGCTTAGACCATTATGATATATTATAATTTTAAATATTTACAATGCATTTAATCCCATTTCCTTGCTTTTGCTATCACATTTAATGATAAGGCACAGGATGTTGTCTTCATTTTAGAGGAACATATTGTTTGATTTTTATCATCATTATCACCATCATCACCACAATCGTTATCAAATTATTCACATTAAAAATTTTACTTTGCCCTGAATTTAATGATGTCTCAATAGCATTTATTTTCTGAATTGATGGACACTAATTTTAAAACCTTCTATCTCTTATTCAAGTTTTTAATGGCTGAAGAGTGGTGGTTAGGTCAAATAGGGCTCAAAGCAGCACAGCATTTTAATTAATGACAAGATAAATATTTGAATAGCTCTAAAAGTTCATTTTCTCATGAAGATTTGGATACATTATAATATGTAATATAATTACTCAATTTCCATGATCATTATCTGAAAATTTCTCCAAATTAAAAAAAAAAAAAAAAAAAGATATATATTTATCTCAACTATGTTTTATTTGACATGTTCTCTCAATGGAACAATTAATGAGGTGAACTTAATGGTGCTACCCATGAACTAATAGAGCTGTTCTATATTTCTCCTTTCTTCTATTTAATACCCTAATTAAGTCAGTTATCCTGCTCCCATCTGTTATATATTTCTCTCACATGTTGTAGCTGCTGGATTCTCTCCAGGGTAGCACATGTACTTAGGTCTTTTCATTGTTTGTTGTCTGCCACATATAAGAGGACCCTGTTCTCTACTCCATATCATTCCTAAGACTCAATTATATTTAATTAAATGTTTCAAACTATCCCAATAGTTAAACCTCAAAAAGTGGCTATGATTGATCAAAATTTCATATCATCCCTTGTCTTGCAAAGCTCTTACAAATCCAACTGATTGGTTAGATTTGGTCTAAGGAATAGGAATATAAAGAATGTATGCTAATAATGAACTCTATTAGGATAAATCTATCCACAGAAAATCCATACCTAGAAAAGACATGAACATCCCTAGAAACAGCTCTAGAAAGCAAGGTACAAATCAGAGGTCCTTTTGAATATGAAAGGCTGACAATACAACTAGATCTAAAAACATCTTGAAAAAGGCTTTTATAAGAACATGAGAGGAAGAATCAGAGTTCTATACTTTAAAAAGGAGCCTTTGTTTTCAACTTACACCCAGCATATGAATACAACATTGATTTAACATTTCTTAAATGAGGAATATTGGGGGAAAAAATCTATTCAGCTTTCTGCTTCTCAAATTTTTTATATGTAGAATGTGCTATAAATGTGAATCATCATCATTATCATCATTATTTCAGAGAAATATTGAGACAATAATTTGTTTTCCAACAGTTAGCTTTCTTTTCTTACTGTACTATTACAGTAATTTAACAAATAGTGAATTCAGTATAGATATTATTATAATGGGGTATTGATAACTAAGATGAATATGCATACATACACATATGTGTATATATACACATGCATATATGCATTTTATATCAACAAACATTTCCTTAATTCTTACTATATTCAATGTACTTTAGGTATATATACAGCAAATGAATGATTCTCTATTATCGAGGAGCTAATGTTTTAGTTGTATAATTGTGTATAAGAAATATACACAATAAACCATGTATTTATCTGAATACATCAATGCATTCTACATATGCATAATGCATTCCGTATATGTATAACATAAGTTCTTTGAGATTAAGTATCATATTTTATAATTTTATTCCCAGTGTCTACCACAGTATATTGTACATAAGAATTATTTTAAATGCTTATTGATAAATTAATATATGTGACTTACCCTGAATTTTTACAGATAGAAATTTGCAAGCAATTAAAGAGTAATGGGACTATAGACACACACATACACACACATACACATACATAATACATACTATAGTAGCAAATGATTTATCTAAACTTCAGTGAAAAATGATATCTGACATTAGTATTAAAGATTACTTTTACATGAGATTTAAGGGATTTTAAAAAGTATTTTATATACATTGGCAATCAATCAATAAGAAAGTATTGATTTAATATTTACTACATGCCAAACACAGTGCTAAGTGATGAAGATACAAAGAAAAAAAAAAAATCCTTGCTATCAAAAAGCGAGAATTTTAATGAAGATGGCAATATACAAATAACCTGCAAAATAAAAGATTGATTGATCTCTATCTATGTAGTAAACTAGCAGGAATCACTAAGGGAACCACATAGAAGACACAAGATATGAGGAAACAATACTTCTTAGAGTCCGTGATCACTTGCAATCAAAAGCGATAAGGTTTCTCTTGGTCCCTACTTGTTTGTAAAAAAAAAAAAAAAAAAAAAAAAAAAAAAAGTGCTCCTCTGTGCCTTGGAATTGTGACCCAGAAATGAATATGCACAAAAATTATTCAGTCATGTGTTTAATGCTAGCACAGTGTCCTAAGTAATTTCTCTCTGCAATCTCTTTTTTACTGTCCCTGAAAAGCCCCAGAAGCTGCTACTTCTTTTGTCACCACTATCCATTCCCAGCACTAGTGTTGCATTCCCATGGCCTCAGGGTTTGATCTCTCTTTCTAACCTCCTAAACTGTGGCTGGGGGAAAAAAAAAAAAAAAGTTGATACCCTTTTAGTTGTATATATCCCTCCAGAATTTAAAGAAAATTAAAGAAAATTAAGAACATAAGATTTCTTATTTATTATTTTATAATTTTAAAGCTGTTTGAAGGGGAGGGTTGGGAAAGCTTGGGGTAAATGCTTTCTCTCCTTGACCATTTTGGCTCAGCCTGAAGTTGAAAGTTTTTAGGTGAAAATTGAGAGTTTGTTAATCATGAAATAGATATTCAATAGAGCATTTTGAAAATACCAGATGCTCAAATTACGGATCCATTATGACTTTATTTTGGTATTGGATGTAACATGTATATGCTGAGTTTCTAACATATTGTTTTCCAGTTTTCCCAGCAATTTTTGTCAAAGAGTGAATTGTTATCACAGAAGCTGGAGTTTGGCAGTTTACCAAATAGTAGATTACCACAGGCCTTGATTATTGTGTAGTATGTGTCTAATCTATTCTACTGATCCATCATTCTGTTTCTTAGCCAGTACTAAATGGTTTTGATAACTGCTGCTTTATAATATAGTTTTAGTTCTGGTACTGCTAAGCCATCATCTTTTGTATTACTTTTTACATTAATTATATTGATATTCCTGAGTTTTTTTCTTTAAGATGAATTTTGTTATTTTTTCTAATTCTATAAAACATTTTTTGGCAATTTGATTGATATGGCACTGAACAAGTAGACCAATTTAGGCAGAATTGTCATTTTTATTATATTAATTTGAGTTATGCATGAACAATTGATGTTTTCTCAGTCGCTTAGATCTGACTTTATTTCTGTGAGAAGTGTTTTGCAATTATGTTCATGTAGTTTCTGGGTTTGTCTTGACAGGTAGACACCCAAATCTTTTATATGATCTACAGTTATTTTAAATGGAATTTCCCTTTCTATGTCTTGCTGATGGGCTTTGTCAGTAATATATAGAAATGCTGATTTATGTAGATTTTATTTTATATTCTTTTCATATCATTAGAGATGATTTCAATTTCTTCATCTGAAAATTGTCTATTCATATCCTTTAACCATTTATCAATTGGAGAATGACTTGAATTCTTATAAATTTGAATTAGTTTTTCATATATTTTAGAAATGAGGCCTTTATCAGAACCTTTGAATGTAAAAATGTTTTCCCAATTTATTGCTTCCCTTCTAATTTTATCTATTTAGTTTTGTTTGTACAAAAACTTTCTTGACTTAATATAATCAAAATTATCTATTCAATAATGAGCTCTAGTTCTTCTTTGGTCTTTGTGCCTTCTCCACAGACCTGAGAGGTAAACTATTCTATGGTCTAATTTGCTTATAATATCACTCTTTAAATTTAAAATCATGAACCCATTTTGACTTTATTTTGATATTATGGCATTAGATGTAGATCAGTGTCTAATTTCTATGATACTAGTTTCTAATTTTTCCAGCAGTTTTTGTTATCCTAGAAATTAGGGTCTTTGGGTTTCTCAAACACTAGATTACTATAGTCATTGACTATTTTGTCCTGTGAACTTAATCTATTCTATGAGTCAACTACTCTATTTCTTAGCCAGCACCAAATGTTTTTGATGACCACTGCTTTATAATATAGTATTAGATCTGACACAGCTAAGATATCTTCATTGACATTTTTTTCATTAATTACCTTGAAATTCTTGACCTTTTGTTCTTCCAGATGAACTTTGTCATTATTTTTTTCCCAATCTGTAAAATTTCTTGGGTATTTGATTAGTATGGCACTAAATAAGTAGACTCATATAGGTAGTATTGTCATTTTTATTATATTTGCTCAGCATACTCATGAGTATTTGATAGCTTTGCAATTGACTTTATTTGTATGAAAGTTTTTTGTGATTGTATTTATGTAGTTCCTGACTTTGCCTTGGCTTCCCAAGTATTTTATATTATTTATATTATATTATTAATAATTATCTTAAATGGAATTTCTCTTTGTATCTCTTGCTGCTGGACTTTGTAGATAATATATAAAAATGCTCAAGATTTATGTGGATATGTCATATTCTGTCACTGATAAAGTTGTGAATTGTTTCTAGTAGTTTTTTAATTGATTTTCTAGGGTTCTCTAAATATACCATCATATCATCTGCAAAGAGTGATAATTTGGTTTCCTAATTACTTACTTTAATTCCTTTAATCTTTTTTTCTTCTCTTATTGCTAAAGCTAACATTTCTAATACAATATTGAATAGTAATGGTGATAGGGGGCAAACTTGTTTCCTCCCAATCTTATTTAGAATGATTCTAATTTGTACCCATTACATATGATGCTTGCTGATGATTTTAGATAAATGATACTGATTATTTTAAGAAAAACTCCATTTATCACTATACTCTTTACTGGTTTTAATAGGAATGGTGTTGGATTTTATCAAATGCTTTTTCTGTGTCTATTGAGATAATCATATGATTTTTGTAAGTTTGGTTATTGATGTAATTAGTAATACTAATAGTTTTCCTAATACTGAACCAGTCTTGCATTCCTGGTATAAATCCTATTCGGTCATAGTGTATTATCCTGGGGGTGACTTCCTGTAATCTCTTTGCTAAAGTTTTATTTAAGATTTTTAATTCAATATTGAGGAAAATTGATCCATAATTTTCTTTCTATTTTCATCCTACCTGGCTTAGCTATCAGTGCTATATCTGTGTCATAAAAGGAATTTGGTAGGATTTCTTTTTTCCCAATTTTTTTTTTTTAATAGTTTGTATAGTATTGGAATTGATTGTTCTGGAACTGTTTGGTAGAATTCCCATATAAATCCTTCTGGCCCTAGAGATTTTTCTTAGAGAGTTGATTAATGGTTAGTTCTATTTCTTTTTCTAAAATGGGATTATTTAAATAGTTCATTTCTTCTTCTGTTAATCTGGACAATCTATATTTTTATGGGTATTCCACCATTTCACTTAGATTACCATATTTATTCACAAATAATTGGGCAAAATAGCTCCTAATTATTGCTGTAATTTCCTCTTTATTAATAGAAAGTTCTCCCTTTTCATTTTTGAGACTAACAATTTGATTTTCTTCTTTCTTTTTTCTAATTAAATCAAGTAAAGATTTATTTTTTTTTCATAAAACCAACTCTTAGTTTTATTTATTAATTCAAGTTTTCTTAAATTCACTTTTATTAATCTCTCCTTTTATTTTCAGTATTTCAAATTTGGTATTAAATTGTGGGTTTTTAATTTGTTCTTTTTCTAGCTTTTTTAGTTGCAAGACCAATTCATTGATCTTCTCTTTCTCTATTTTATGCAAGAAAACATTTAGAGACATAAAATTTCCCCTAATAATCACTCTGCATCCCCCAAATTTTGGTATATTGTCTGATTATTGTCATTTTCTTGGATGAAATTATTGATTGTGTCTATAATTTGTTGTTTCACCCATTCATTCTTTAGGATTAGATTATTTAGTTTCAAATTAATTTTGGTCTATTTTCTCCTGATCTTTTTATTGAATGTAATTTTTATTGCATCATGATCTGAAAAGAATGTATTTAGAATTTCTTCCTTTCTGTATTTGATTTTTGAGGTTTTTATGCCCTAATATATGGTCAATTTTTGTGTAGGTTTCATGAACTAGAGGAAAAAAAAAATGTACTTCTTTCTGTCTCCATTCAATTTTCTCCAAAGATCTATCATATCTAACTTTTCTAAAATTCTATTAACCTCCTTAATTCCTTTCTTATTTATTTTCTGGTTTAATTTTTCTAGTTCTGAGAGAGAAAGAGTGAGATCCCTCATTAATATATTTGTGCTATCTATTTCTTCTTGCAGCTCTTAAACTTCTCTTGGAATTTGGATGCTATACCCTTTGGTGCATATATGTTTAGTATTGATATTACTTCATATATGGTACCCTTTAGCTAGATGTAGTTTCTGTCTTATCTCTTTTAATTAGATTTATTTTGGCTTTTGCTTGTTCTGAGATCAGGATCACGATCCCTGCTGTTTTTTTAATTATTAATTTTTTTTTAATTTCATCTGAAACATAATAGATTATGCTCCAGTCTTTGATCTTTACTCTAAATATATCACTCTGTTTAAATTTGTTTCTTGTAAACAACATATTGTAGGAGTCTGGCTTTTAATCCAGTCTACCATTTGCTTCAATTATATGGGAGAGTTCATACCATTCATATTTACTGTTAAAATGACTAATTCTGTATTTCGCACCATCTTATTTACCCCAAGTAATACTTTTCTTTCCTTTCCTCCTTTTCCTCTTCTCTAGTATTTTGTTTCTTGTAAAGTTCTGTTGTCTCCAGAGACTGCCGATTGCTCTCTGGGAGGAGATCTGCTATGTCAACTCAAATCTCTCAGACAAATTATTTTTTCTGTAAAGAGCCCCTGTCTCCAGACAGTTGCCTCCAACTCTGGTCCAGGGTAGTAACTTCTTCTTCCTCTGAAGAGCCGCCTCAAGTCTGGCCCAGACAAGACTCTCTCTCCTCCAGAGAGCCGCTCCACCTCTGATCTAGACAGGGACTCTTCTTTTCTTTTTTCCTCCAGAGAGCTGCCTCAAGTCTGGTCCAGACAAGACACTCCATCTCTCGAGTGCCGTCCTCTTTTATTCTCCCAGAGAATGGGCGTGGGATAATGCAAGGGCTTCTGGGAAAAATTACTTCAACCAATGAACTTGTTCCTCCTAAGCACGCAAGCTCCTTCCCAGAAGTTCGAAGGTGTTAAACTCCCAGTAAAGGCCGGAACTAGAGAATTGTTAAGTACCAACTTAGCACTTAGTAAGAACCTAGTATTTCATTATCTCATTAGCACTTAATAAGAACCTAACAGTTTCTGACTACAACTTCCCTCAAATAGACTTCCCCCCTTTTCTATCCTTCTCCCTTTCTTATATCTTTCTTCTACTACTTCTGTTTTCCCTTCTATTTGGCTCCCTTTTTCCTTTTCCCTTCCCTCTCTACTTCCATATAAGATGAGACAAGTTTCTCTGTGAAACCAAATATATCTAATATTCTCTCTTTGAACCAAATCTCATGAGAATAAGATTCACACAATGTTCAGCCCCCTCCCTTTTCCCCCTCAATTATAATAGGTCTTCTTTGCCTCTTCAAGAGATGTAATTTCCCTCATTTTACCTCAATGTCCCTCATTACTCCCATTTTACTCTTTTTCCAGAACAATCTCCTTTCTACCTCTGACTTCTTTTTTATATTATCATAGTAAAATCAAATTATACCTGCACTTTCTAAGTATATCCAGGACAGAGTTATAGCTCTCAAGAGTTTTTTCCTTTTTATCTTTTTATGCTTCTCTTGAGTTCTGTGTTTGGGGATCAGTTTTTTTTGTTTTTTTTTTTTTTTTTTTTTTTCTTGTTATTCTCTGGTCTTTTCATTAGAAATAAATGATATTCGATGTTAGGATTACTAGGTGAGAACTCAGGTTGTCTGGACAGTGACAAGGTGAGAATTCAGGTTTTCTGGACAATTACAAGGTGAGAACTCAGGTTGACTTGATAGAAGGAGCAAGCTCATTGGCTGAAGTGGTTCTTCCCAGAAGCCCTTGCATTATCCCACGCCCATTCTCTGGGAGGATAAAAGACACAACATTGGGCCTGGAGAGCAGATTGGACTAGAGAAGGACAAGAGTTAAAGAGGAGAAGACTCTGCATTACATCTGGCTTGACGCAGCTCTCTGCAGGAAGGGAAGTCGGCTCTCTGCAGGAAGGGAAGTCACTTCTCTGGACAAGAGTTAACAGCAACTGCCTGGAGACAACGGTTCACTACAGGAAGAAGAATCTGTCCAAAAGATTTGAGTAGACACAACAGATCTCTTCCCAGAGAGCGATCGGCAGCTTCTGGAGACGACAGCGTGCTACAATTGGCGCCCAACGTGGGGCAAGGACTTTTGCTTATTCTGACAAGAGGAGCTAGACCAGACTTTCGCAATTCACCTGTATCATTGAACGTCCATCTTCTTCCATGAAAGATAATGTTCAACTTAGCTGAATAGTTGATTCTTGGCTGCAATTCAATTTTCAGAATATCAGATTGTAGGCCCTTTATTTTTTTAAGGTGAAAGATGCTAGATCCTAGGTAATCCTGTTTGTGGCTCCTTGATATTTGAATTGTTTCCTTCCTTCTGTTTGCAACATTTTTTCTTGGTCTGATAATTCTGAAATTTAGCTACAATTTTCCTTGGAGTTTTTATTTTGGGGTTTCTTTCAGGAGGTGATTGGTGAATTATTTCACTGGCTATTTTGCTTTCTGATTCTAGGACATCAGGGCAATTTTCCTTGATAATTTCCTGAAATATAATGTCTAGGCTTTTTTTTTCATGATAGTTTTCTCTAAGTCCAATAATTCTCAGATTGTCTCTCCTAGATCTGTTTTCCAGGTCAGTTGTTTTTTTAATGAGATATTTTATATTTCTTCTTTTTTTTTTTTTTCATTTTTTAAAAATTTTGTTTTGAGTGATTCTTGATGTTGCATTAACTCATTCATTTCCATTTGTTCAGGTCTAATTTTTAGTGAATTATTTTCTTCAGTTACCTTCTTTATCTCCTTTTGTATTAGGCAAATTGAATTTTTATTTGTTTTATTAAAGTTTTTAATTTTTAAAAGATATCCATGGGTAATATTTTAACATTAACCCTTGGAAAACCCTGTATTCCAATTTTCCCTTCCTTTTCCCCATCCCCTTCCTTAAAAAGCAAGTAATCCAATATATGTTAAACATTGTAAAACTATATGTTAAGTTCAACATATGCACACATATTTATACAATTATATTGCTGCACAAGAAAAATCAAATGGAAAAGAAGAAAATGAGAAAGAAATGAAAGTGCAAGCAAACAACCACAAAAAGAGTGAGAATGCTATGTTGTGGTCCACATTCAGTTCCCACAGTCTTCTCTTTGTATGTAGATTCCTCTCTTCATCACAAGGTCATTGGAACTAATCTGAATCTTTTCATTGTGGAGAATTGCTATGTCCATCAGGATTGATCATCACATAATCTTGCTGGTGGTGTGTAACATGATCTTTTTGTTCTGCTCATTTCACTTAGCATCAGTTTATGTAAGTCTCTCCTGGTCTCTCTGAAATCATCCTGCTGATCACTTCTTATAGAACAATAATATTTCATAATATTCATGTACCATAATTTATTCAGCCATTCTCCAACTAATGGCAGGCAATCAGTTTCCAGTTTTTTGTACTACAAAAAGAGCTGCCCGAAACATTTTTGCACATGTGGGTCCCTTTCCCTTCTATAAGATCTCTTTGGTTACAGGATATAAAATAAACCCACATAAGTCATCAGCATTCATATATATCACCAACAAAATCCAACAGTTAGAATTACAAAGAGAAATTCCATTTAAAGTAACTATCAGTAGCATAAAAGATTTAGGAATCTTTTTGCCAAGGGAAAATCAGAAACTATATGAGCAAAACTACAAAACACTTTCCACAAAAATTAAGTCTGATCTAACCAACTGGAAAAATATTAAATGCTCTTGGATAGGGCAAGCAAATATAATAAAAAGGACAATTCTACCTAAACTAATCTATTTATTTAGCACTATATCAATCAGACTCCCCAAAAATATTTTAAAGACCTAGAAAAAATAACAACAAACTTCATATAGAAAAACAAAAGGTCAAGAATTTCAAGGGAATTAATGAAAAACAAAAAATCAAATGAAGGTAGCCTATCTATACCAGATCTAAAATTATATTATAAAGCAGCAGTTACCAAAACCATTTGGTATTGGCTAAGAAATAGACTAATTGGTCAGTGGAATAGGTTAGGGTCAAAGGAAAAAAACACCCAATAACTTAAATAATATAGTGTTTGACAAACCCAAAGACCCCAGCTTTTGGGATAATAACTCACTGTTTGAAAAAAATTGCTAGGAAAATTGGAAATTAGTATGGCAGAAACTAGGCATTGACCCACACTTAACACCATACATCAAGATAAGGTTAAAATGGGTTCATGATCTAGGCATGAAGAATGAGATTATAAATAAATTAGAGGAACATAGGATAGTTTACCTCTCAGAC